>NW_024429196.1:27827855-28479105 GCF_017639785.1 Mesocricetus auratus | reverse complement strand
GTTCCTGGCCCATGTGGGAGTGTTACTTCCATGATTTTTGCTAAATTATTTTGAACTGTTTTCCCCACCTCATCAAGTAGAATTTTTGCCATAAGTCATGGGGATCAGAACCAATCAAAGAAGTCTCTCCTGCCTTAGCACATCTGCAGTATTTCATATCACAGATATATTACACGCATGTGTTGTGCTGTGACATTTGGTGAATAACAGACAATGATGACAATGTCTATTGTATTACATATTATTATATTGTATTATATTATTACCTAGGGATGTGGTAACCATGTATAAACCTACTCTGTGAGTGTATAATGCTAAAATGCCCTAATGATGCTTTAGCTGAATGCACTCTGCTCTTAAATAACATGTTATCATACTCATAAACACTTTATTGACACACACACCCACACACCCACACACACTATACAGCAGGGAATGTGTTGAGCATCTTCAAAGAAGACAGCTGATGTCTTAGTTTGGAGTTTGAGATTAAGGAGTTCAAAGAGGTACGATGAAGATTCTTTTCTTCATTAAAATCCTACCCTAGGTCACTGCCTCCCTGTCCTACCTCCTTAGAAGAATAGAGGAGAACAAAAGATGAAGCATGTGCCTCATTCATGCAGGATTGAAAGCTTTCACCCACTTAAAAAGTGAGATGAAATGAAAGTCTCAGGAGAAGGAACCTAGCATCCTGCCCATGTACCGCTGTAGACAGCCACAGTCCAATGGATGTGACCTGTAACAGTGAGAACCTGTGTGTATCGCTCACATTGGTGGTAGGAGGAGTATTTGTAGGAGTTCTTGACGCTTCTCTCTAAGCATCCCTTCAAATAGGAAACTACTATAGCCTTCATTTTATGTTGTCAGGGCAGCATTTATTTTTAGCTCTCTCTCTCTGTCTCTCTCCCTCTCTCTGTCTCTGTCTCTGTCTCTCTGTCTCTGTCTCTGTCTCTCTCTCTCTCTCCCTCCCTCCCTCTAACACACACACACACACACACACACACACACACACACACACACACTCAACATACTGATAACTTTCACATTCAAACCCTAACTCCCTTGTCTGCCATTAATACATTAGAAAATTGACACTTATTTACAATCAAATAATTCTCTGTCCTTCTACAAGGGAATTTTGGAAAGTTATCAACAGAAGGGGGAAAAAAGATGTTCATGTTGTAGAGTCTTGAAATCGGGACATGATCTGCACAGATAAGTACACTAAAATAACTCTGAAGAAATGGCTGGCTTCACACACAAAATCACAGTCATCATTAATACTAATCCATCTTCCAATAAGTAGATGACCTCAGAACCAATACAAATCATGCCTATTTCCACTTCTTCATACACTGACACTAAGCATGCATCCCTAAGAAGATGTGTATTCATTCAGAGTCTCAGCTTCATGTCGATGGCATTGAACTATCACCCAGTGTCCTTACACCTGTAACACACACAAGGACACACACATGTGCACATGCTTGCATCCACATTCATGCACATGTAAACTCCCAGTCCATTTTGTTGTTAAGAGCATTGCTTGTTAGATTCTCTGGATTTTCTGGGTTCTATAACACATTATTTTGGAGCACGTTCAAGTGAAGACTAAGTAGAAAGTTGTGTGCTTTCAGGATAGAATATAGAACATGTTTTCAGGAAATTAGGAAGGTTTTTAGCAAGCATGATCAGACCATAATAAACACTTAACTGGTAAAAGTAAACGAAACTATCCTTGTATCCCAGGTTCTGGATGACAAAGCATCACCAGGAAAACAAGTTTTAGTACATATTGCATTTGATCTGCAAAAGTATCTGCTAATGGATGGTAGCCATTTCTAGAGTTCTGCTGTCTGCTGCTTGCATTTGCCTTTTACAGACTGTTGTGTTATAAGAAAACTATGGTCCCATGTTACATCTTGGAGCTGGGACAATGGTTCTGATTAGGTCCAGGCTTAGAGAGTGTGAGCTAGTGTCGTTTTGATTGCCTTGGGAGCCTTGTAGAAATGTAATTCTATTTATTAGAAGCAAGCTTATAGCATTGTGGGAAACAACAGGTGCCAGAAGAAAAGCCAAGTCTGTAATGAGGTTCTGGATGCTTGCTCTGGAGAGAGCAGAGGTGCTGATGATGTTGTTAGAAGACACAAATTAACCGGCCACATTTCCTTAGCATGCCACTGCAGATGGTTTTTGCATGAAGTTATTGATGGTTTTACTTTTAACAAAGCAAAGAGATGAGAGGAAGGAAAATGTACTTAAGCAGGGGCTTAAGACAGGTGGGTTTTGAAGGAAAAATGAACCTTTAGGATGTACCTAGTGATACTTTGACTTTTTTGGGAACCGCATGCTCCAAATAGTGAAAATTTTCCAGATATAAAAAATTAAACCATTCAAACATGCAAACTTTAAGCAATTATATAGAAAATGCATAATAAATGAGAGACATTTCCTTAACCACTGAGCCATCTCTCCAGCCTCGAGAGACATTCTCACAGAATGGTAGATCTGATAAACTTACCTTGCTGTATCTTCAAAGGTAAGGCATCTTGAAAACTGAAGTTTCATTAGCTTATATCTAAATAGTTGTGATATATAACGATACAGAGAGGCTACAGTGACTTCTTTGCCTTTCTATAGACTGCGATGACCTCACACAGGACACCCTATTTCTTTGTAAGTGTTATCAGTAATTTCTTGTTATAGATTTGTTGTAAGTTAAAGTGGACAGGTCTGTGTGTGAGTGACTGTAGGGAAAGGCTGAAGTTTGTTAGTGTATGAGTTTCATTTCCTCAATTACTTTAGAAGCCATGTCACTATGAATTAAAATTAGGGGAAAATATCACCTCTAGATATAAGTAATAAACCATCATGGGTTTTTTTCAGTAAGATGCATTGGAATACACCAGAGAATCCAAGGGAAGCAGGGGCACCAGGCCCCTTTCTTCCCTAGCCAGCAGCTTGTATGGCATTCTCGGTTCATCAGCTCATACTAGTGTTAAAAAATGACAGTCTGCTACAGGACTGAGCACACATAACAGAAAAGGAAAGAGCCCGAGCCCCAGGATATGCATTAGATAAGGCTTTGCATCATGAACCAATCCAAGCAGGAGGTAATACTACACACGAGGAGCAGGAAGACTATTTCCCTGAAGACCTCAGCCAATGAGAAATTCAGGGGCAGAGAAATTGGGGTAGGGACATAAATGCCACTGTTTGGTGTCAGATTTGCTCATCAGTATCTGATGGTTTGTTCACTTCGGCCTTTTCTCTAGGTCATGCCCAACTTTACAAGGTTGTAAAACAAACTGCTTCACTCTTGCTACTCTGAGTCTCCAGTACTCTTATTATGAAGTGAAAAGTCAGCTTTTTTCACATGAAAACCTAGTGTATATTGTGGTGTGCATACAAGCACAGTGTGGAAATCGGAAGCATCTCTATGCCACTGGGATGGGCCCATGAGGCCATGAGCATCCTTTCTTATATTTTTGGTTGTGAGCCTAGCCTTTAACGGCTGAGCCATCTCTCCAGCCCAATGAGCATCCTTTCTTACGTGGGTAGAATCAGGTGATATTCAGAGCAATGCTGGACAGCTGCTGTTATATTAGTAACTTTTGTCATCGCTGTGACAAAATACATGACCACAAACCTTAGAGGGAGAGGTTTATCTGGCTCACAGTCTGAGTGTGCAGTGCATCATGACAGAGAAGGCATGGTGATGGGAGGGTAAGGTAGCAGCAGGTCACGTTGCATCCAGTAGGGAAGCAGAGACGTGAATGTTGGTGCTTAGATGTTTAATGTTTATTATTAATCGGGGACTTTAGCTATGAAATGATGCTGCTCACAATCAGGGTTGCTGTCCCAGCCAGAAGACAGTATTTTGCTCAGGTCCTTCCCAACCCCAGCTCTTACACTCTTTCTGTTCCCATTTCCACAATGCTCCCTAAACTAGGGGAAGGTGTGTCTTGTTATTGTTTTCAAATACTGGTTTAGTGTTTTCCATGAGAGTGATAATAAGGGGCAATTATTTTCAAATATGAATCTTGAATTTATCCACTTTCCTCTGTCCATTGTCCTCAAGGCCCTAGGGTTGAATAAAGAAATGATGACATCTCTCCTTGCTACACTGTTTAGTCTCAAGTACAAAAGGAGTCCCCTTCCTATGTAATTGAGCAACCATAATACAGCAGGAAGCACCACTAAGTTCTAGAAATTAAAATTCTTCCCTTACTCATGCTCAGAACTTTACCCAGTGCCGACTGCTCAGTCCCTGAAGCCTCCAAGTTGTCCACACAGTGTCTTGTGGTGGTATCTTGTTTGTACAAATAAAGTCTGTCTGAAGCTCAGAGAGTAGAGCTTGCCACTAGCCAACCATAGCAGCCTGGCTGGCTCAGTCGGAAGAGCATGGGACTCTTAATCCCAGGGTTGGGGTTTCAGTCCCCTGTTGGGTGCCAATTTGAAGCATGAAAAATAAATACCCAGATGTTGGGGTTCAAGCTTCAAACTGAAGATCAGAGAAGTAAAGCAGCCAGCCACTAGCTCTTGCCTCTACCTCAGATTCAAAGGGTTAATCCTGTCTCTAGGAGCTCTCCTCTAAACCTCATACTGCTGTCTCTCTTTAATTAGGCTGGAGACAAAATCTCAGAAAGTCACACTGAGCTCCTGTCATTTATATACCTCTCTAGGGTTGGGATTAAAGTCGTGGGCTCTAATTCTCTTTTAGACTGATTGGATCTTGTGTAGCCCTGGGTGTCCTTGAACTCACAGATAGATCTTTCTATCTCAATCTCCTGAGTTCTGGGATTAAAGGTGTGTACCACCACTGCCCAGCTTCTATGGCTAAACTAGTATGGCTGGATTTGTATTCCAATAATTCAGGCAATCTTTACTAAATCATAAATAATGTATCACCACAGTGCCCTGACTGTGACAATGATGTTAGTGATCCACTTAGTAAGTCTAGGTCAGAATTCCCCTGTCCTACCTATCATGTGACTTGCTTATGTATAAGTCATGATACCCGCAGCTCAGATTTTTTTCGGGAGATCATGCTCCTTCAAAATATTCCAAGCAAAACACATCCTTCTTGGACCAATGGCACCTCAAGGCCCTGGCCTCGGTTCTGCCCAAAGTCAATGATAATCCTTAGAGTCAAGCCAGATGTTGAATTTGCTTTGTTCTTCCTCAACTTCTCCAAGATAGATCAGTGTTCAGGGAATGATGCACACTGTCTGCAGAATGTGTGACTCACTGAAATAGAGTTCTGTGTCACATGAACCCATCAAAGGCAGGTTCACATCGCACTACACGGAACTTACAGTGGACCCCTAATTAACCTGCTCTACTTCTCTCAATTATTCAGAGTTCAAATGGCAGAAAGACTACACATGCCATGCTAATTCCCATGGCCTTTCTCAGCCAATTATCAGACTATATGCATTTTACCTGTAGTTTGGTGTATTTAAAATAGCCTGATTCATTTTTGATATTCCCCCAAAGACCTTTGCATTATGGTTCTTCGTATAATGTCACAAGTTTAATCTCTCTCCCTGGAAGATGGAGACGTTTCTTTTCTTTTTTCCTTTTTATATTCTTTTGTTAAAAAATATGGACTGAACTCTAAATGAGCAGCATGGGGCCTGCTTAGGTCCTCAACTGAAAGTAACTCATAGGCAAATTGGCAGGTTTTTAAATGACTAGAGAAAATGTGCTTTGCCGTTAGATGGACTGTAATCTGTTAAGTGGCCATTAAGTCCCATTGTTTCAGAAGTAGAACAGAATACAACATTACAAACATAGCAAAGGAAAGCAACAGACAGTGCCTGTGTCTTCACTTAGGAGATTAGTTCTTTGTCTTGAATATCCGAAGATCTAAACTTGATGATTAAGGTGGCTCGGTGGTTGAGGGAACTTACAGCTCTTGTAGAGGACTTGAGTTTGGTTCCTAGAACCCATATAGTAGGGGTGGTTCACAACTTCCTATAACTCCAAATATAGGTATCTATGTGTGTGTGTGCACATGGGCATGTACACATGATAAAAAAAATGAACTAGGAACTAGCAAGATGGTTCAGTGGGTGAATACATATTGAAATGCCTAGAAATCTAAGCTTGATCAACTGAACACGCACAGCAGACTCCTGCCTGAACTCTGTCCTCTGAGTGCCACACATGGACCGTGGCATGCACGTATGTGTGTGCATGTGCACACCTACACTCACACACTAAATGCAAATTTTAAAAACTAAAATAAATCTGAGAAAACATTGTAAAGTATATTTTGGAGCATATTACTAAACAATAGCTTTTGTGTAAGTTATTTATGAGTGTTATACATTAACAATCTTAGTGAATCATAAAATAATTTAATACCCTGAATCTTGTTGAAGGGTTAGTAAAAAGAAAAATGAGTAGAGTAGAGGGACATAAAAAAAGGCATGATAGGAGGAAGGAGAGCTTGGAAAACCTCTGCGTAAAGGACATATAAGCCAATATCAAGAAAACTTTTAACTTGCAAGGCTGATGATGCAAAAGAGAGAACCATCTAAGGCTGGAATAACCAAGTCAATAAGATGGCTAAGAGCCCACTTTATTCAAAAGCTGAAGCCACAGGAGAAAGGAACACGTGTTCGTGTCCATTCAGCAATTCCCAAAGAAGAGCAGAACTTCGTGAACATTCATTCCATAAGTTAAGTTAGCAAGGATGCCTCAAGTAGGTCTCATGTCACCTCCTTGCTATGTTATTTCATAATGAGTCAGTTAATAAGTATTAATCTTCCTGTGCCTTCAGCCAGGTAAAGGAAGGAGCCAGAGGGCAAACACTGGAGCAGTCAATTACACACCAACTCTGTACCTAGCACCATCATGGCTTACTCAACAAACCACAATAGCAAAAGGAGTCTAGAGTCTTATACTTTTTAAACTTCATCTTCATTTTTGTCTGGTTTTTATATGCTGTAATGGACCTATATAATTTTTAATTAAATATGTCCTGTTTTTATTCCTAATTCATGTTATCAGAAGCTTGTCATTTGCTCATTTCCCAATTCTTTATGGTTCTTTTCAATGAATATTTCTCATTATTGAAAATGGTTGAATTTTGATTTTGATGTTGACTTTCTACTCTAGGTACACATGGCTCTCCTTCCCAGGCACCATTATCAGGCTTGTAAACACACACACACACACACACACACACACACACACACACACACACACACACACACATACCACCTCTACCATCAGTACCACAATTATTTCTACTGAATGTGATGTCATAGTTTGGGGAAAATAATTATAATTATTTTGTTCAGAGTTGGCCTTGCAATTTATTATAAAAATACGTTATAAAAATACCCCATTCTTCCAACATCTTAATTTCTTTTTTTTTTTTTTTTTTTTTTTGGTTTTTCGAGACAGGGTTTCTCTGTATTGTTTTGGAGGCTATCGGTCCAGCCCAGCCTCGAACTCACAGAGATCCGCCTGCCTCTGCCTCCCGAGTGCTGGGATTAAAGGCGTGCGCCACCACGGCCCGGCTCCAACATCTTCATTTCTTTAAAGTTAGTAACAGCTTCCTGGTTTTATTTTACACAGAATAGCATGTAACTTTCACTAAATAACTAAAAGACAAATCTCTTTATAACAATAAAATAGTTCTCCTAGAAGTTGGATCACCTGATACTCATGACCCATGTCTGTTTGCTCCCTTGGTCTATTCCTTTGTATCAGCAGGCTAGATCTTCTAGTACTTTCATGGGAAAGGGTGTATGGGTGCTGACTCCCTGAATCTGTGAATATAGGTAAATGCAGATATCAGTAGATATATATGATTTTAAATGTTTACATTCACACCTGATAGGCAGTTATGTGGCTATAGTATATGAAATAGGAAATTATTTTTCCCAGAAATATGAGTGCCTTGCGAAATCATTGTATTCTCTTTTTAGAGGTGTGTATTTCTGATTGTTAAAGTTCCAGAAAATGAGAGTATAAATAGGGTTTGAGGATACTAAGATCAACATTCAGTATCTAGAATTTTAATAAAATTCTTGTCTCCCATCCAAGTACTAACCAGGCCCGACCCTGCTTAGCTTCCAAGATCAGACGAGATCGGGCTCTTTCAGGGTGGTATAGCCACTTTGGAAATCAGTATGGATATTCCTCAGAAAAATGGGAATAAACCACCACAAGACCCAGCAACTCCACTCTTAGGCATATATCCAAAAGATGCCCATTCATACAACAAAGATGTCTGTTCCACTATGTTCATAGCAGCTTTATTTGTAATAGCCAGAACTTGGAAGCAACCTAGATGCCCCTCACCCGAAGAGTGGGTAGAGAAAATGTGGTACATCTACACAATGGAGTACTATTCAGCAGAAAAAAATAATGGAATCATGAGATTCGCAGGCAAATGGATGACACTAGAAGAAACCATCCTGAGTGAGGTAACCCAGTCACAAAAAGAGAAACATGGCATGTACTCTCTCATATATGGATTTTAGACATAGATCTGGGGAGTGCCAGCCTACAATCCTATGGCCAGAGAGTCTGGGAAACAGAAACTTCATTTAGTGGCTGATCGAAGAAGAGGCAGACTCCCTTGGTTAAGTACTGAGCTGAACTCAAGAAAGCCAGTAACAGAGAGGGAGGACTGATGATCAAAGAGATTAAGACTGGGCTGGTTTAACCCCCAGAAACAGCTGACCAGACAAAGGTTAACTCTTGAATCCCAGGCATCAGCCTGGGAATCCAGCATGGGACTGATCAAGACCCCCTGAATCTGGGTGTCAGTGAGGAGGCCTAGGGAATCTATTGAGCCTTGGGCAGCAGATCAGTACCCATCCCAAGTATACACACGGACTTTGGACTCCCATAGAACAATGTGAGGTGCACTCTCACCCTGAACTCTTGGGGAAGGGTCTAGGCCCTGCCCTATATGAAATGACAGACTATGGACACCCCCATGGAGGGCCTCACCCTCCCTGGGGGAATGAGGGGATAACGGGGGGGAGGGGTTGGGGGGAGGGCACGGGAGGAGGGGAGGGAATGGGAGAGGGACCTGGAACTGACTTGTGAAGCAACCTTGTTTCTTATCTAAATTTAAACTGGAAAATAAAATAAAAAAATAAAAAGAAAGCAAAAAAAAAAAACCTCTTGTCTCAGTACAATACACTTGGTATCTCCAAGTTCAAAAACGCCTCTGTGGATTTGAGCCACCCAACCAACATGTCGCTAATATTCTATCAGACTAAGGGACAAACCACCTTTAAAGTAAAAATCATATAAACAAGGATCTGGGGAGTCTGATGGCATCTTACTATGAATTATAATTATAATCAAATCCTTTATTTATGCCTGAAATTTCAGACATGCCTAGTATCTCCATACCCTGACTTTCTGTGGCTCAATGGTATGTGCCAAATATGTACAGGTATATGTATGTATATATGTGTATTATATATGTGTGTTTCTGTGTGTATTCAGCTGTGTATTTAAGTTTAAGCTTTTAATATTTTATTTTGTTCAGTTAGTTATTCTCTCTTAACTCTCCTCAAAGTTCTCTTGCTATGGTTTCTTCCCCATTTAATTATGTTTATGTATTTGTGTATATGCATCATTTTCTAGCACATAGAGACATTTGGGGAAGAAACAGAGATAAACTTGTTTGTCACTTCTGTGTTGGCAAGAATATATTTCTGTTTTACATGAAATCTTCGACAGGTATACTACTTAGTTTTAAAAGAAAAGAAATGAGTAGTTTCTTTTTTTCATTGTATGTGTGTGTGTTTGGGACACTTCTGTGTCGTGCTCCTGTGTGGAGGTCAGAGGCAGTTCCTGCCTTCTTCCCTGTGGGTCATGGTGTCAAACTCAGATTTCCAGAATAGGTGGAAAGCACCTTTGCTTGCTGAGCTGTCTCACCAGCACATATGTTATTTTTCATGCCACATATATGGTAAGTTACAGACTGTGAACATATTAAGACCCATGGGGAATTTGTAAATGATTTCAGTCATTGCATTTTAGCTTTAATCAATGCATTTGTTTCAGAGTAGTATTTTCTTCAAATGCATGTTTAGGATTTGTGGTATTGTGCTCAAGATATATATAGCACAATACTATTACTTTTTCCATCAGGAGATACTCTAATAACTAATGGCGCTTTATATTTGGTTTAAAATCATCCAGATATAAAGCATATGTTTCATACATCTTTAATATTAAACTATAGGGATTCCTGGATTGCTGTCATAATCTAAATGTCTTAAAAAAGCAGGGATTTCATACAATGACACTTGACATGCTTATCATGATTGAACTTCTACCGAATCATACTAAAACTTTCAATATTTATCCTGTCTTACTGACACCCTTGTCAGATCTGATCAGATTTCCAGTCAAAACATTATGTCTCTAATTATACTGCAAATGGCCTGGGATCTGAGAACCAACATGTTTCTTCTATCTCTACCCCATTCTCCTCCAACAAAAGAGGCCTCCGCCAGAAGGGAGCTGGCAGCATGGAGGCTGACTCATGAGGTAGAGTGGCATTCAGCTTGGCTTTTCTGATGACTGCACAGTGCCAAAAGGACCAAAATGTGTTTGTTTCTACAAAACAAACCACTTTTACAAAGTGACACATGGGGAGCAGCTACAGGAGGAGGAGAGGCTGATGTTTCGTGTGCAACCTGGCCTGTTTGTGGAGAAGCAGTGTGCTCTCTGTGTCCAGCGGAGGTGCTACACAACGGCATGAGAGTGCCTCACACAGCATGCAGCCATGACTGGCTTCATTGTCCAGTCTTCTGGAGCAAGAATTCAGACTGGAACTCTCAAAGACCCTTTAAGAAGCTTCTGGGACTTAACTCCTCCCTTGCCATAAAATCTGGCCTTTGCAAACAAGACCTCAAAGGAATAGCTCTTGTTGGACTCCATTGGTATGTACAAATGTTCCTTGCTACTCCCAGACACAGAAAATCTTAAATTTTGTAAGTGACTGGGGAGATGGTTTGGCAGTTAAGACTGCATACTGCTCTTACAGAGGAACAGAGTTCAGTCTCATGCTAGAAGGTTCACAACTGCCTGTACGTCTATCTCTGTAGTACCCACAAGCACGCACTAGTATCCATCCTGCACATACACATAAACAAAAATTAGAAATAGATCTTATTTTTTAGAGACTGCTTACTTTACATAAAAAATAACCCACACAGAGGAGCTACTTGCAGATGGGCGATAAGTGTGCTTCTCACTGCCTCACTCCCTGAATAGTTGTGAAACCTCCAGTCAGGCTAACTCAGTAGCATATGCCAGGCTGTGGGGACACTCATGGGCTTAATTTATTTTCCACCTAATAAGTCATTACCTTAGCCACACTTAATTTTTTAAATTGTGATTGGTCATTGATGACTACTTCACACCTCACTATCAAACACTTCTTCAAATCTTCATTTTGGCAGATCAACTAGTTCCAATTAAATGAGACTTCAGTACAGCTCTAAACTGAAAGTGTCCTAGTCATCACTATACCCGTGTGCCAATTATGTAGTCTATCTATGCCCATATCAATCTTAAGGCCTGGCACCAGTTGAAACTAATAGATGTTTGATGAATTAAATTGTTTTCAACTCTAATTATTTTTAAGCATTTAATTATTTTATTGGCATACACTAATTAAACATAATAAGGTTTCTAGTATGACATTTTATACACATATATATGCATTTGGATCAGGTGCACCCTCTATTACCCTCTCTGACACCTACTCACTCTTATCCCTTCCTCTTCCCAACCACACTAATTTATTCATTACTTGATCACGATACATAGGCCTTATCCATGGTGGTTACAGAAACACTGAAACACTTCTCAAACCCCAGAGTCTCACTGCCGAGGTATCCTTATCACTTTGACTACTCACCCATAGCTCTTCTGGAAGATTTGAAGATCCAACAGGATACCCCAATTAGCTAATGGACTGAAGTACATGCGTGTCTCTAAAACTATTATACTGACATATATGATCAAGAATTACACTTTAAGACAGAGAAATTTAAACCATACACCACAGTGTTACCCAAATCTTCATGTTCACTCATGCTGTATGAGTCAACAGTGGACAGGCTATGTCCAGAGAGGTGTGCTTAAAGAAAAATGTATCAGAAATATCAGAGAAGGCCAGGCAGGTGGCTCAGCTGCTGAAGTGCTGCCTCGCAAATCTAGGATCTGGGTTGATCCCCAGAATCCACATTAACCAAGCATGATGGCACATGCTTATAATCGCAGCACTGGAGAGTTAGAGACAATCCAGGTACAAGGACTTGCTGGCTAGCCTGTCTGCCTGATTTGACAATTTCCAGGCCAGTGAAATACCCTACCTCCCCAAAAAAGTGAATGATGGTGTTGAATACCTGAGATTGTCTTCTGTCCTTTACACATGTGCATGTGCACCCACACACACACATACACACATGTGTATATGTACAGCTACAACACACACATTTACATATGCCCCACACACACATACACACGCGCTTCTCTCTCTCTCTCTCTCTCTCTCTCTCTCTCTCTCTCTCTCTCACACACACACACACACACACACACACACAGAGTAAAAGAAACATCCTAGGAACAAGAAGCCAAGGCCTATACAACATTGAGAAGGTGGCTAAGGAGCCATTAACGCTGAGTCAGACCATCCCCCTGAGAATACACCAACAGCAGCATCAGACTTTTCAAAATCTCCCACAAGCACAGCATTCACAAAAATGAAATTTGACAACCCTTTCAAAACGTAGAGAAGATTCCCACTTGCTGAATAATTTACGAAGAAGCTCCCTTTCCAGGGCTGATCTGGTTTGAATGGTTTTTTACAGTTGTATTCCAGTCTGTTTTACTCCTGGTTGGTGTCAGGCAGGCGCAAGGAAGGAGATCGTGATGGAATAGGGAAACATCTTCCTTTCATCCCTTCCTTTGTTCGCTCTCTGCGGAACAGCAGAGAAAAACAAGCACTTTGTTTGTTATGAGCACCAGGAGTGATGTTTGCTCTGCACTTGGCAAAAGAGACTCCGCTCATTGTTACCTGAGAGACAAAAGTTCTAGTAATAAACTTGTACACATCTTCAGCTCTATAAGCGTTTGGCAAATATCTGGCAGCATAATAGCTGGGGTTGGTGGGCATCTCCCGTTATGTGAATTAGAAAAAAATGAAATAAATGCAAGAAATAGCAAAAGACATCTTTGCACATTAGAGCACATGCTCATCATGCCGATGCTGCCTGCAACCCATTACATTTAATATTCCTTATTCTAATCCACACTTAGCCCTCCAGTATTTTGGTTGTACAAAGATAAAGAGACAAACTCTTCATCCTAAGGGGGGGGGGAGACCAATAATACAAATATTTACAGCTTTTCACAGTCACATCTTGCCCTCAGGCAGGGAGATACCTATTATTTCCATTACTGATTACAGTGCATTGATTTCAGTCCACCATGAGATTGTACTTAAGTGACACATGTAGCATCTTCCAAATTCAAGATAATTGTGCATTCAAGTAACTAAAGATATCTGTTTAAAGGCTTGCTCGTCTAAAAACACCAAAACATCTGTTCCAACTAATAGGACTCGGGCTACTTCCACAGTTCTATTGACATCATATGCATTGACCTTCCTCTGTGGGCATTCATGAGGAAGCCAAAGCTTCCTCTGATAACCTCCATTTAGCTAGACTCAGTTCCAGCGGTCCCAAGAAGCATGAGCCAAAAGCGTGGGACCAATAACTTCTGTCTTGCTTTGTTCTTTTGGTGTCTATTGTCTTCATTTAGTTACCTTAAAAATTTTTTTTTGCTTTCATTCCTGTTCCAGTTTCTTTCTCTTATCATCTCCCTTCCAGGAACAGTATCTTGAACTGATTTAGAGCTGATATCTTAAACCCCAAATATTAAGTGCATGACTAAGTAATCCCCATTTAAAAAGTCTAGGCCAGTCATCTGTTCTGGGAAGACTTGGTTCACTCTTTCCTACTTGCAGTGGGTGTCCCGGTGACCCCTGGAGGACAGAGTTTGGAAACACAGGCTGGATGACTTTACAAGGCTTCATCACAGAGTACCTACTTCCGGGAGATCACTTTGCATATAACCTGGCCTGTCACATGAACTTGAGAAACTACCTATTGTTTGGAATAGTAAATATAATAAAGAGGAACACCAAATAAAAGAGCCAAAGATGCTCACCTATTCCGACTTAACCACAGTCACCATCTGGTGGGCCTTCTTTGCATTGTTCTCATTTATTTGTTGACTCACAGTTCACTGAGCACTTGCCATGGGCTGGGCTCAGAGTTGCACACTGGGGACACAGCATTCAGCAAAGCAGATGAGGCCCCGTTCTCCTGGAACTTTTCTGCCGATAGAGGAGGGTAGTAGAAGGCAATGGAGAGGATAAGGAAGAAAGCCATTAGACAAAGAAGTCATTCTTATTAAAAGTAGACAGGAGAGCAAATGGTGTGTAAAATAAGTTATGATGGAGGTGGGGAGAATAGTCTGCTAGCTGAGGACTTAGAGGAATATTCCAGGGAAAGGAACGGCTGAGGGAGAGGCACAGTGTGCAAACGTCAGAAGGCCATTCTTTTTGGGAGTGTTGAGAGTACCCTGTGAGCTCAGCACCCAGGAGGCTGAAGGCAGGAGATTTCAAAAGCAGCCTGAGTTACATGGTGGGCTCTGCACCAGGCTTGGGCTGAAGCAAGAAAATTTGAATCACAAAAGTGAACACAAATAGAGAGGGGAGGAGAAGGAAATGGGCAAGCAAAGGTGACAGGGGACAGGGGTGAGGGTGAGGTAGGGGTGGTGGTGGTGGTGTGTGTGTGCATGCGTGTGTATGTGTGTGTGTGTTGAAATAGAGGGGTGAAATAAGAGAAGAGAAAACAAAGGGAATGGAAGGGGGAAAGGAATGGAAAGGGGGGATAACATTGTATCCATGTGCCTCTGAGCGATACCAACAGAAAAGAACAGGAAGGTTAGAGGTGATGCTGAATGGAAGCCAGGGCCAGATCTCTCTGAGAGGTCTTTTTAAGGACAGGATGGTTGTTAGGGAAACAACAGGAAGGGACAACAATAGGCAATGGATACAATTAGATTCCCACCTTTAAGAGCACCCCTGGCTGTTCCCATGGAGAATGTATGGCAGGGAAACAAAAGTGGAATTAGGAAACTACAGAATAAATAGCTCTGGACCAGAAATGATGTCCCTAGGGAAGGCACAGGCTGACCTCTTAAGAAAGGTTCTAATGCTCCTATAGGGGACCATTAGTGGCTTGTGGTTTGAAACAAGCACTTAAAGAGGATTATTTGAATTGCAGACTGTGAGTCTCTTCCAATACTCACAGTGGCTGTTTCTTCTGGGATTATATAATAACCTTTGGGCTTAAGCGTTTACCTTGCCTCGGCTATAAAAGTCTGCCATCACTTACAGAGCCCACCACTTGCTTTCTGCATCTCCAGGCTCACAGCTGTCACTGAGTAATCATGCTTGGGTTTACACTCAAAGGCCCTTCCGTTAGTCCTGCTTGCTGCCGTGCTGCAGCTCAGTGGGCTGGCTCATCTTTGAAAGTATGGTCTAACAGAGGATCCTATGGACCCTGCTCCAGCAGATGCATGTAGGTACCTTTTTCACAGACTTTGTGACACCAAGAGACAGTGAGAAATCACAGTTTTCTCCACTTATGCAGCCAATAGCGACAGTTACAGACCCATTCCTTTAATACCTGGCTTTGTCTAGGGTAATCACACCCACAGCTGAATGGCCACGACTGCCCCTTTATGTGTGTATAGACAGTATACAGCGGTTTCTGCTATGTTTTTTCCAAAATGCAAACACGTTCTAGTTGCATCGAGAGATTGGGGACAAATTAAAGAGAACATGAATTTTCTGTTTTTCATATGCCATTTCATCTGTAGAAACACTCAGCACACACAGATGAACCAAGAAGCCTAGAAAGCTAGTAATGTAGCATGTTCACCTCAAATGACAGCTAGCTGCCTGCAGGCCTCAGGGGAGAGTCACAGAAAGTGTCACATCATTGTGACCCGTCTTGGATAACTATCCACTAGAAGAAGAGATCAGCAACTCTTTCCAAAAACTTAGGTACTTTTCAAAATAATCACAGCATTTATCTGTTTCTCAATGTCTTAGTTAGGGTCTCTATTACTGTGGCAAAATGTCATGATTAAGGCAACCTTTTGAAGACAGGCTTTATTTCCATTTACATTAGAACTCTCAGGTTCTACTCCATCTCTGAGGGAAGTCAGGGCAGGAACTAGAGGTGGGAGCAGAACCAGAGCCATGGAGGAATTCTGCTTACTGACTTGCTTCTCATAGCTTTCTCAGTCTGCTTTCTCATGCGACTCAGGACAGCCTGGCCAGGAGTGGCACCACCCACAATGGCGTGGCCCTTCTCACTTCAATTTGATCAAGATAATGCCCCACATGCTTGCCCACAGGTCAGTGGAGTGGAGCATGTGAACCTAAGAATGAATATTATCTATGTAGATTTTTCCAGTTTCATTGTTTTCAATTTTTTAATTTCATAATTTCATAGTGAAATAGTGTCATAATTATTATAGGACTAAAGAATCATTTTGGGATTGAATTTGTGGATCACTCCACAGGAGATAACTTATGCCTGATCAATAGTCTGCAGCCAGGTAGGTCAGAGGCTCTAGAAGGAACCTGATACTATTGTTTTACTAAGTGGTTCTGTTGTTGAAGTGCTTTCTAAATATGATGTGGGATATTTGATTGCACTGTGAAACCTGAGCCTGTGTTAATAAAATCAACCTTGGATCATAGGGTGGAGCCAGAAACTAGTTGATAGGAATAAGACAGAGAGAGTATGGAGAAGCCAGGAAGACTGAGAAAGAGAAGCACATGAAGGGGTAGGGAGGAACTTGGAGTTTCGGCAGTCTTTGTGGTTTCAGACATCTGGAGAGACCCTTTCTTGCTGGGTCTCTGGCTAAAAAGAAGGTCAGCTGGTTGCTTCTTGCCCCCTCTGAGCTAGCAGATCTTCACCCCAACACTTTACTTGAGTCTTTATTGGTAAATAGAACCGTAGAGATTTAGTTAAAAACTACATTTGGGGGCAGCAGGAGAGGTGGTGTCTGAAGGACCAGAAGTCATTCCAAGGGATATCCTGAGCAGCAGGGTGTTGACTGCATGACTTTGGGGCCTCAGATTGTAGTTAAAATATCAGTAGATCCAGATGAAGCTGGTAAGCCGATGCAAAAACAACACCCATAAAATTGGCACTATATGCAACCATCATCAGAGAACCTTCTGAGGGAAGTGAGCAGCAAGTAGAGTTGAAATCTGTAACTATGCAAAGTGCACAAAATACGTGATAGTGGAGTGCTCGGCCCTAAATGTGACAGCTGTATTATCCCCTTCAAGGCTCAGAGAGCATCATGGCAAAGGAAGGTGAAAGAATGTAAGAGGCTAGAAAGATGCCTTAACCATTATGGGTCTGTGCTGCTTTTCCAGAAGACTGGAGTTCATTCCCAGCATCTGCATCAGGTGGCTCACAGCAGCCTATAAGTCCAGCTCTAGGTAGGGCTATCTGACATTTCTGATCTCTTTGGGCACCCACACACACACACACACACACACACACACACACACACACACACACACACACACACATTTGTAAAGTAGATTGTAAGAGCCAGAAAATGGGGAGTTGTACAGTAAAAAGATATCTTGTGGACATTGCCGAGCCATTACACTCATGAACACACTGGGCCCCTATATATTCCAACACGAATGACAGAAAGGCCAATAAGGCCCTTTCTCTCCTAAGGAACTATCGGCAATTAATGGTTGTTTGGGGAAGGGAAATCTATGCATATTTTAATGGACATATAACATTCCAAATTTCTCTGTACACATATGCTATGTTAGTAGTTTGCATTCTGTTGTTTCACAAATGTTGTTGGTAAAGGGACTATTCCTGCAAGAACAAATCTTTTTCAGATAGTTAATTATATTTTCAAGGTAAATTATGAATGTTGAATGCTGTGACAGGCAGCAAAGTAAAGCCAACCCTGTTAGCTCAGGTGTGGGTTAGCCAGCCCCAGAATTGTAACCATGGGAGAACTCTCCCCATTTCTCATTTGTCTTGTGGTGGCATGGGCAGAGGAGTGAGCCTCCCCTCTCCCCACCACACATCAGCACCTGAGTCAGGTGGGATAGCTGACCCTGTGGTCATAAGAGCAGGAAAACTGTCCCTGACCCCCACCAGCTGCAACGCTAGGGAGAGCAGGCCCTGCCCCTCGATAGTGCAACACAATAGAGCCAATACTGTTAGCACAGGAGTGAGTGAACCAGCCTCAAAATTATGAGCATGGGAGAGCTGTGCCCATTTCATATATGGCAACTCAACCCTACACCTGCCCCTTCCCAGAAACAGGGTTATGACTTGGCCTGACCCATCATCCACCCTGTCTAAGATCTGCTGGAGCACATGAAAGCACCTGACCTGCAGACCCAAAGGGCAATAGTGGGATGTCCAGGAGAAGTCCCAGTGGGGGCCCAGCATGGATAGTATAGCAGTAACTAGAGGCCTCAAACCAGACCCCTGACTCTGCAATGAACACCTGCAAGTAAAGAAACATGAACAAAGGGGTTTATGGTGCGACTCACTGTGTCTCACTGTCGCTTCCATGAAGAATTTTTTACGTTTTCCCCTTTTTAAATTTTTTCCTTTTTTTCCCCTTTAAATTTTGTTATATTTGGGGAGAATGTAAGGGTAGAGGGCAGATGCAAAGGGATAAGGAAATGAATGGGATCAAGATATATCATGTAAAAGACACATAAAATAAATACATCAATAATTTATTTTTTAAAAAAGCATACCTGCTTAATTTTTCATAGACTTTCTCAAATTATCCTCTGGTAATTTATACATGTTGATAATCACCAACAATACATGACAGACTACATTATCCATCATTGCAAACTGTCAATAGTCTATGTTTATAATATAAATTAAATTATCTGTGTTTCAAGCAACGAACTCTAGTCCTGATGGCCATGATCTGAATATTAATGCCCTCACTAAATGCTAAACTCATGTATTCAGGGGCTCACCCCAAAGTAATAGTATAAAGTGGGGGTTTGAGGTGGTGACTAAGTCTTGTTGGTAAAGCCCCTTTGAATAAGGTTAATACTCTCTGGAGAAGGCAAGAGAACATCACCATCCCTTTCATTGTGGAGAGGTGTAGAAGAAAATGCCATTTATGACCCCCCAAAATGGCCCTTTCCAAACCCCACATCTTCTGGCACCTCTCTGCTGGAGTTCAGCCTCCACAACTGTGAAAAATAAATGTGTATCATTTATAAGTCACTCTGGGTATAGCAGCCAGTTTGGAAGAAAACAACAGTGTATTAACATTTAATGTGCTATGTTAATAATGGCACGAACTGAAAGAGGAAATATGGAAATAATGCAACCATCTCCAGTTCTCTGTAAATTGTTTAGTAGAAGTAGTCTACTTTTAAAGTTATCTATTGGCCATTTGCACTTTACCCTTTGAGCAGTGTTTGCTTGTTTTGTTTGTCCACTATTAATTGGACTTTTTGCTTTTTTATAAAATGTTTACTTTTTGGAAGTTCTCTGTATATTCTGCAGATTGGTTCTCTGTCCAGTATATCTGGCGAAGATTCACTTTTATTCTGTGAGCTGTCTCTATATTCTGTTGTTTTCTTTGGAATGTGGAAGTCTTTTAATTTCATGAATAAGCACAAAAATACAAATGCCAGTTTGGATGTCCTGTACTATCACACAGGGCCATGGTAACATCTGGGCTAAGGCTGCTGGAGAGGGCAATGGACTCAGACATGGCCCTCCAGCAGCTATGGTCTAAGTTAATGTCCAGGGATCCTGTTGTTGACAAGAGTCATAGGAGATGACTGGGGGTCTGGTCAGCCACCTTGGACTATGTTAGTGTCCAAGGACTGTGTCATGCCTGGGGCTATGTGGATCTTGGTGGCCAGGGATGCCACCTGGAGCCTTGGAGACATCTAGGCACAAGCCACTACCTAGGGCCATGTCTGGGTCTGGGCTCTGTAGAGGCCAGGGTCTGGTGTGGTGTCTGTGGCTCCAGTGGCCACCATGGCCATGAGGATGCCAGGGTCTGACCAGTCCTCTGGGACTATGTTGGTGGCTGAGGATCATGCTACCACTGGGGTCATGCTGACCTGAGTGGCCTGTGCTGCCACCAGGGCCTTGGTGGTGTCCAGCCCGAACTGCTGACGAGGGCCATGTCTATGGTTCTGCTGTAGTTGGAGTATGTGGTAATGTCCAAGGCCAATGTTAGCATGGGGTTCATTGGAACCATGCTGTGCTGATCTGGTCCATCCTTGACTGGCCCTGGGATGCCTGGTCCTACCCCTTGCTGGATACTGCAGCAGGGCAGCTGGGCCTGCCCCTTAGGGGAGAGCTTACCCCTGCAAGGAATGAGAGAGCTATCCCTGACTCACTGGCTACAGTGCACAAGAAAACAGCCTTTGCTTACCATCTAGGCAGCACGATAGAGCTGACCCTGTTGTTGGGGATGCAGGCGAGTCGGCCATAAGGGTAGAAGAGCAACAGCTGATCCACACCCTGCCATCTTCCATGTGATGCCATGGGTGAGGGAAAGATGCTCTCTCCCTTCTGTCCCTTTCTCAGCTTCATGAAAGTGAGAGAATTAGCCCGGCCCCACACCAGCTGCAGCACACAGAAGAGTGGGCCCTGTACACACCTGGACAGCACAGCTGGGGAGGAAGGGACACAGATGAACCAGACCAGAGGATATGAGAACAGGAAAGCTGGTCCCGCACCTCCCCCCTTGCCAACCCCATACAGCAACCAGGAGAGCAGGCTTTCCACCTTGCCTAGGTAAAACAATAGAACTGGCCCTGGCAGTATGAGTGAGGGGGACCTAGGTCTGAGGACCCAAGAACAGAGAACTGGCCCCCTCTCCTGGTTGTAGGCTGCATTGGGTGGGCTAACTGAGGCGTGCTGGAGAGCTCATCCCAGTGGTTACATTGAGGGAAAGCTAGGGAACTAGCCAACCCAGCTACCACCCAGGCCCAGAACCAGGGTTATGAGTTAGCCCACCCCAACATCCATGGAATCTATTAACTCCCAGGGCATGTGAAGGGGACCGATCTGCTAATCCAAAACAGCAGAATATCCATGACACAGGACAACAAGAGGATATCCAAGAAGAGCCCCAGTGAGAGCTCATTATTGATGGTGTGGCAGAAGGCTGAGGCTTCGAGCCAGACCAATGACTCTGGACAATAAACACTTGAAGCAAAGATGAATGAACTAAAGGCTTGGCTATGTGTCTCAATGGGCCACACTACAGCTTCTGCAGTAATGTTCTTTGTTTTAAATTTGGTTTTTATTTGGGGGGGGTGTTGCAAGGGCAGAGGGTAGATTTGAGGAGACAGGGAGATAAGTGGGATCAGAATGCATGCTGTGAGATCCACAAAGAATCAATAAAGTAAAAAACCGTACAAACACTGTAAGTTTTCTGTCTTCTGTGAAACGTGAATTACGCATACATATCTGTGTGTGTGTGTCTGTGTGTGTGTGTGTGTGCCTGTGCGAGCACACGTGATGAGAGTAGAGGAGCATCTCTTCTTGGAAAGAAGGGAGCAGAGAAGTGGAGAAGTGGAACAGGAGAATGTGGCTAAAGTACATGACACACTTGAACAAGAATGTCACAAAACTTTATTTTGCACAATAAAAAACTCCTTAAGTCTTATATTTAGTCGTGTGTGTGTGTGTGTGTGTGTACATGTGTGG
Source organism: Mesocricetus auratus (assembly GCF_017639785.1). Classification (NCBI taxonomy): domain Eukaryota; kingdom Metazoa; phylum Chordata; class Mammalia; order Rodentia; family Cricetidae; genus Mesocricetus; species Mesocricetus auratus. The sequence continues at coordinate 28,457,257 of NW_024429196.1, read as the reverse complement.
TTGCAAATGTGTAGAGGTCGAAGGACAGCTTGCTGTAATCATCTTTCCCCTTCCAACATGTGATTCTCAATATCAGAGATGAAACTCAGGTTATTAGATTTGGTGGGAAGCTCCTTTATGCACTGAGCCATCTCAGTTTCCTTTCTAAAAGCATGCATAGGAACTGCCTTGTGTCCTCTGTGTCTCAGTGAAGGAAGGTAAACATCTTTTCAAGTACATATGAGCACTTGTTCTTTCCTGTTAGTTAATTCATTTATTAACTTATTTGTTCTAGTTCCTGTACCTCTCAGACCTGGAGCTTCCATTTGAAAGGAGACACACAACAGTCCTCGACTTCTAGTCAAAAGTCACTTGGGAATTGCCTTCAGAAGGGAGATTATAGAATGTGGCCAAGGAAGTGGGGAAATGAGAGAAAGATTGTAAAATGTGCCATGGTAGAGAAACGAGGCTGGTTTGGAAAAAATCTGGTGCAGCTAGGAAGTAACAACAGTACACGTGGGTATTGTTTTCTCTGAAACAGTCAAAACTTTTTGCAAATGTTTATTATCCTCTTGCTATCACAGTAAGGAAGAAAGCTGTTTGCTCATCTCGGCTTTTACTTTTAGCCAGCAATTTATAAACACAGAGGTTTTTGAGGCCATACACTCATTTACTAAATATTTGCTGAATGTCTTCTTCTTTGCATATGATACAGCTTTAACTCCTGTGAGTCTATAACAATGATTACGGCATAGGATCCACCTTGAAAATTAGTCTTAAAGGACATAAGGGTATCTCATCTTAGACAAAGCTCACCACCGACCCTGCTTAGCAAAAATGTCACTCTTTGCTCCCTGACCCATTGTCAAGGAGATGCATCCTGGGAATGTCCTTTGCAAAGCACAGTGGGTGCCACTAACCACCCACAGAATCAGATTGGGACCTGAGTCAACCTTTGCCCCTTGTACATTCTCTGCTGTCTTCTTTAATGGTTTGATAAAAATAATGTCAAAAAATCAAAAGCACTAACTGAATTCCATAATTTATTTTCCATGGAATTTAAGAACAAGATGGGAGAATTTTAAAATGAAGAAAACAAATACATTACCTATTAGAGTACAATTCCAGTATTTGTCTGGGGCTATTCAGAAGGAATTTTATTTAAAACAAAAAAACAAAACTACTGCATGGAAAATGCATTTACCTAGCTCCCTTTTGGTTGGGGTCACAGAGGGGAAGCAAAAGTCAACTTTTAAAAAGTATAATATTTTTATTAAATCTTGAAAATTTCAGATAACATGTTTTAATCATATTCACTCCAGCTCCTCCCCTAACTCTTCTTAAATCCATCCCATCACCCTAAATCTCTGTACATCATGTCCAAAAATAATAATAAAAACAACAACAACAAAAACTCTCAAGTTCAATTTGTGCTGCCCATATAATCTTGGGTGTGAATATATCCATTGGAGTGTGGTCAGTTTGCCAGTGGTCATACCCTTAAGGAAAACTGACTCTTCTCTGCTTATAGCTCCTCAGTTAACAACAGGGACTCATGAGCCCTTCCTATTCCATGATAGAATATTGAATGGCTTTATCTTCTGAAGGTGTTGTATACGCAACCACAGCTCTTATTTCATTCCTCTTCTTAAGGAAAAGGTAAATGTGTTAATTGAGAAAAAAAACAATTCTTCCTGCTAAGGAGATGAGAGATAATCAATTCTAAAGTCAAACATGAGTGATGATGGCCTGGGAACACAGATTTAAGTTGCCACAAGTTCCATGTTCCAACATGGAAACAAGTTAGTGGCATAATTACAGTAGCAGAGAAAAAGTCATAAATTAAGATGTTGTTCACCAGCACTGGTGGAATCATTAGGTAGGTGGGTCCGAGCAAAGTTGGTGACCTTTGCAGCTGGCCTCAGGTATATCTGATGACACTCCACTGTTCAGTTGGTGACAGCTATCACTCTGTTACTATGTCCAAGTTTTTATGTGTCAGTCATGTAAGCATTTGATCAGACACAGAGGTGTGAAAGAGCCCAGGACAAATTGTAATTAGGTTCCAGGCCTGCAACATTCCAACCTCTCCACAATCATTGGAGCAGTAATTCATTAATCAGCCTTGAAGAAGGCTCCAGGGAAGGTCCATTCTTTCTAGAACTTTCATCCATGTCATAAAAAAGAAAATGACACTGATTAGAATAAGAGAAGAAAACTCAATAATGTGACATTATGTAATTGGGGAAATGGTCTTTGTTGTTAGGTAAAATTTGTATCTTTACACCCAAAATATCGTAAGTGTCTAACTACCTGAAGCATGCTGGCTCTTGATGAGAGTCCATGGAGGAGTAGTCACAGGCTCGGGCACAAGATTTTCCTAACAACAGCACATCTGCTTTTTTTTCTGACTGCTCTGGGATGTGGCCAAAGACTCTCCTTGAGGGTCTCCTAGGCTCACAGTAGGACTATGAGCATAGAAGGATTGCCATTTTTTTGAGACAGGGTTTCTCTGTGCAACAGTCCTGACTATCCTGGAACTTGCTTTGTAGACCAGGATGGATTCAAACTCACAGAGATCTACCTGCCTCTGCCTCCTGAGTTCTGGCATTAAAGGTGCTTTCTACCACTATCTGACTAGAGAATCATCATTATTATGCCATTTATTTTATAATGCCTTTTCCTCCCGTTTTTACTATGTGGTGCCTTTTTCATAGCTTATTTATGGTTATTTTCTTACCAATTCAAACAGCCTGTTAGTTCTTTTCCTGTTTTATAAATGAAGACATTGAGATGCTAAACAATTCAGGACGTTCTCCAAGGAGTGACTCAAACCCCTGTCTCCTTGATGGAGCTGTAGCCCATTTTCCCACACTAAAAGTTGTATCATCATTCTAATTCTATCACAGAAAGGAATAGAGGACATAAACTTGCACTCAGCTCTGTGAAGTTTTCTTCTGAGTCAAGCCTAGGCTTTGTGGATCACACAGTTGCAGCTACTGAACACTTCAGTCATAGCACAAAAGCAACCTGAGACAATGTGAGAAAAAACGTACATGGGGCTCAAATAAATCTTTATTCATAAAAACAAATAGAGGACCAGATTTGGGCCCCAGGCCAGTTAGTTCAGTGCACTCTGAGATGGGAGAAATTATTCCAGAAACTTGAATGTGGTAACAACACATGGTATACACCAGATCAGTAAGCTCAGTTGCTTTGATACCTAACAAGGAGTATAAGGCAGCTACGTTTAGTAACAGACAAATGGAAGAAGACTGAGAAGATGGGTCCAAGTGTATACTGTGCAAACACAAGATACTGAGTTTGACTCCAAGCAGTTTTGTAAAAATTTGGGCATGGTGGTGCATGTGTGGTATTTCTAGGACTGTGGAGGTGGAGACAGGAGGATACCTCTATATTCACTGAGACATCATGTCTCAAAAAGCAAGGTAGAAAGCAATACAGAAACACACTTGGCATTGACCCCTGGCCTCTACCTAACACGTCTGCATGTGCCCAAATATACATGTGTGTACAAACACACACAAAGGACTAGAGATTCAGAGAGAAGAAACACAGGAAAATGTAAAACCATGTGTTGTTAAATTAGCTGAGATGTGTTAGACAAGGTAGGTTCAAAGCCAAGTTTTAGAGACAGATTGGGAAACCGATAGGAACTGAAAAAAATAGAATATTCCCTTTTTTACTTAGATGTATGAAATTTATAGAACATAGATGTAATAAAGGCACCTGGAAACATCATACAACTACAGAAAACAGAAAATGGAAAGGCTTCATAAGGAAAGGGAGGAAAATGCACATTCAGGTAAGATTTCATCTCCCTCAACCAACAAAGTGCCTATTAAAATAAATGCCATCCTCCCAGGCTAACAGACTGATTAGACTGCATTATTGATTATCCTAGGGAAGATGTCATCTGAAATGCATTGTGGATTCATCCAATAACCAAATACATTTCTCCAGTCGGCACCCAGTCTCTCTGCCTCCGCTCCAATTTCCCTCTGAACTGCAAACAGAACATGGTTTTATCCTTACTCTCCCTGTATCTGTCAGTTCTCTGTGCAATCTTCCTAAGCCAGGGACCACAAGTCAAGGGACTCTGATGGTTGAAAAGGAGGCTAGGCAGGCTTAGGGCTCCATGTGCAAAGTAATTTTCCAATGGAAATTGGATGTGGTTACACGATGAGCTTACCCTGCCCTGGGACTTAGCAGGCTCCAAATCCTCCTCTTCCACGCAATGCAAACGTATTCTCGGTGCCCAGGATTGCTTGTAATGATGAGTTTCTGATTCCAGGAATACTGTGTGTTGCTGGTCAGAGAGAGACGGGTGCAAAAAAGATGGAAGCATCAAATGTTAAACCTACTGCCAGCTTCAGGTTCACTAGGTTGCGATACCAGAACCATACTCAAGAGAAGTCACCCCAAACAGGCTCTAAAAATATTTACACAGGAAATGGATAGTCTGGCCCCAACAGGAAACGTGAGTGATTCAGCTTTAGACTGCAACACTGTAGAATAGGAGGTCTCTCTGAGTTCACTCAATTCCCTTTTTGTCCTCACACCCACTCCGTGCTCTTCACCATGGCCATGAGCTTTAAATGTCTCCTGTCAGCACTCTTGCTGCCTTTCCAAATCACTTGAGATAAGCTTTCTCTCTTACAGAGCTCAGTGGCTCATGGTATCAACAATTGGCTTCTAGAATATGCTTGCAGCTTGTTTGTTTGCTCGACATGGGTTCTTGGAATCAAACTCAGGTCCTCTAGTTTGTTCTGCAAGCACTTTACCAAACGACCTGTTTTCTTAGCCATGACTCATTATGTTTCCACTTATTAGTGCTGACCTCAAGTTATAGAATAAATAAGCAGATGACAAAGACAGCTCTCCCTAAGGCACAAAACCAGTGTAAAACATCAAGACCAGGACCTGGAAGGGACTGTCTTCATTTAAGGTGAAGAAAATTCATATTACATAGGCAAAATGTCTTATTTCTATATGTGGTCTTTTTTTTTAAGAAGAATGGCTTTAAATTTTAAATATTGTTTGCAGTGGCATTTGCTACATCTTACTTGTGACGTCTAGGTCTTGACCACTTCTGGCATTGTGGTGAATGTTTTTACTTTAAATTAGGATAATTCCTATCAGAAGATGGCAACTGTAAGGAAAGGCCTTTGTGAGCTTGGCCCTGAGTTTCCATCTCACAAAAGCATACCTAGAATGAGGACTTCTGAAAAGACATTTTGTTAAATGTGCGCCATTGAAGTTGACTGTTATTGGCTGTCGGGACACACTTTGGTTATTCTTGTACCACGAAACCACAGTCATAATCTTCACAGTTAAAGTAAAAACCGAAATGTTATGACCACAGCTAAACTTTTGAAAAAGCCCACTTTCTTAGATCAGTGCTTCTTGTGATGTGGTAGGGCAGAAAGGAATCTTTGAAGACCAGAATGTGTCTTCAGGGGCTTTCTTTAGGCTGTTCTTCTTGCGGTCAGCTGGGTAGCTAGAGAGGGCTTGGGCATGAGAAATACGACTGGTTGGAAACTGGCTAAGGACAATAATTGGAATTTATTCATCTGAGTGCTAAATGGGTTCTTTCTTATGATGCTTAACCCCACTCCAGTTAGGGAGGGTTTGCCTGGCACATCACCCCACAGCTGCACAGGCCCCCACAGTGAAAAGGGCTCTAGGCTGTTTCAAGATGTGCTCTTGACACTCTTAATTATCTTCTCTTTGGACTTGTGTTATGCAAATGAAACTCAGTGGGATTGTGAGTATCAGAGGGGAGCACAAGCATGTCCTCCATGCTCTAGCCCTCATTCACCTGTCCTAGGATTTCTCACTAGTGCCCAGAACACACATACGTGCTCAATGTGGATCCAGGGTCATGGTGATATGAGGTATGTTACATTTAGAATCAAGGAAGCAGAGGCACTGACAGTCCAAAGAGGTCTTTTGTCTTTCAAAAATCAGTTGCTGAGCTAAGAAGACAGATTACTTTGTGGAATCCTTGTCACATAGTCATGAGGACCTGAGCTGAATCTCCAGGACCTATATTTAAAATATGCTGGGCATGTTATACAGTTGTAAGCCTAGTACTGGGGAGGCAAAGATGAATAGAACCCTGGGGCTCACTGACTTAATGGGCAAATGTCAATTTGACCAATTAGAGACAATGTCTCAGAAAACATGGTAGACAGCTCCCAGAACAGTCTCAGGACAACACCTGAGACTTCTGGATTCTGTGCACATATTGTCGCGTCCTCACAAACACCATGCACATAAATGAACATGTATACACATTCGCATCATGTTTGCTTCTAATGTATAAAGAAAGCAATAACATCCAAAGGCATAGGGACAACCAAGGAAGCTCGTTATGTCCTTTCTTGTGTTAGTACCTATGTCAGTCAGCAACTCACAGGAACAGTGAAGACATAGAAGAAAAGAATAGGACAACCATCTCATCTTCCTTATTCATTGCTAAGCTATAGATAAAGTGTTGGGAGAGTGTGTTCATATCAGAAAATAAACACTTCGGCATGCGTTTTGTGCAAAATTGTCACATTAATGCCCTTTAGAAACATTTGTCATTTGGAAACCAAAATTAATTACTTTTGGCAGAGAGGGAAAACACACAGTGTAAAAAGCCAGGGGGCTCTAAGAGAGTGTCACCATATAAGGTCAGCAGGATTCTTAGCTAAGAGAATGGTAGAGTTATGAAAGGCTTAGGGCTCTAGTCAGCTGGTTATGGAGAGGTTCTGAGGAACCTCAGAAAAACCTGAGGTTTGCTCTAAATTGAACCTTATCAGAAAATGGAAGCAACTTTCTAAGGGGCTATCTGACGAGTCTCATTGATAAGCAGGACAGAGCAAAACAAAGATAAAGACAACACTGGAAGCCAGGTGTGTTGACACAAATTTGTAATCCTGGTATTCAAGAGGTAAGGCAGGGGCGTGATCAATTTAGGCATGGGGATCCCACTAGGGTAAGTAGTGAGCTCTTGGCAGCCTGATCTATATGCAGAGACCCTACCAGAAAGCAAGGAAGGAAGGGAAGAAGGGAGGGAGAGACAGAAGGAAGGAAGGAGGGAGGCCAGTAGAGGGCAGAAGAGGGGAAAAGAGGGAGGAATACATAGTTGGCAATGGCATAGCAATTCATTCGTGAAGTAAGCTCTTGTATATATGAACTATGAAACACATATTAAGTCATTTTGGTGGTTTTATGTGGGAGCTAAGTGCACAGAGATTTGCAACAAAGCTGTATTGCACAGCATCAAGATGAATGCTAGCAAACCATGCTGATCATCCAAATCTCTTTGTGTCATGTCCGGCCTCTTCTGCCTTTGGAACAAGTTGATTACACTGTTTCTTTTGCACCTAGTCACACTATGTAGCCAGGTCTTTCCCAAAGCCTTTCTTTTAATCCTTTGACAGTTCCCTAAAGAGAAATTATAACCTTCATCTTTTGTCCTTCAGAGATCACTGGATATGACAAGCAATCCCATAATTCTATGGGAGTTCAAATCCCTGGTGGTTCCTTTACTACTAAGTACTTTGATGAGATGGGGAGGAGACAGTAGGTAGTTAATCTTGGTTGTCAACTTGACTAGCTTTAGAAGCACCATGGAAGCAAGGCGTGTACCTATGAGAAGGGCTGACTGGAGGGGTGAATGAATACCCACTCTGTGTGGGCAGCACCATCCCATGAATAAAAACGGGAAAGCCAGCCGAGTACCATCCTTCATCTGTCTCCACCTCCTGACTGAGGATGCAGTGTGGTCAGCCACCTCACACTCTTGTTGTAACTTCCCCACCATGATGAACAATGCCCCAGAGCTGTGAACCAAAATAAGCCCCGATTCAGAAAGCCACCTCCCCCCATTCTTCCCGAGATCCTAGTCCTACTTTGCATGGAGCAAGTTAAGGAGGAGTGCAAAGACTGCAGAAGATCTGTCCTTACAGGCCACTCAGAGCTGTTGCTTCTAGAACTGCATTCTTGGACAGAATTCCCTTGTCACTCTTATCTTGCTGTCCCCCTCTCCTGGGTCAGAGACAAACAATTTCCAAATCAACATCTCATCTACAAGTCTTTCCCCCAATTCCTATCCCATATCGCCCTAAAAGCTTTCCAGCAGTGACCAGCTCACATTTATCTTAGATAGAAATTTCTAGTGAGTTTGCTCCCTGTCCTTGACACAGAAGACAGCTTGACAGAATAACTCAGAGAAAGATGTCTGACTACATATTTAAAGTTTCTTCAAACCAGACGAGAGCAAACAGACGAGCTACATTAGAGTTCTAATCACCGCTCCTGTCTTTTTCTTAAGAGTAACACCTGCTACTCACACATCAGATACTGACACAGTGTTAACGGAGGATTGGACAAGACTTCCCCCAGTGTTATCATCTAATATCTGCAAATAGCCCTGACTTGTACTTACAGTTCAGCACAACACACTACACAGTTTCAAATAGAAAGGGAGCAAGCTGTTCAAGGCGGGCACAAAGGAAGAAACAATAACTGCCCCTCACCCACCTCCCTTCCTCTTCCCAGGGCATGATCCTCTCCCTACCTGGGCACTCTCTGGGTGGAAGTGTCTGGTAACAGATGTGGTCGTGGTGACTTTTCTCTATGGGAAGCCGCAGATTCTGTTTGATCTCCATCCATCCTCACCCTGAGTGTCCACCACAGACCACCTGTGACCTATTTCTACTCTCCCCATTGGTCAGCTGTTTGCTATCAGTCATTAGAACACACTAAAACTGTATAGTTTGCGAACTGAATTTGAAGTCACTCTCAAGGCCATGTGGATGAAACTTTGATCCCCAGGTTCTGTTGAGAGATGACTGAACAGTAAGGGTGCTGCCTTCATCAGTGAACTAACACTGCGAGGGCTCCCTAGCATCTCCATTACAAACCCATGGGATTGATTGTGTTGACTGACCTACAAATATTGACATTCATACTTGGAATTTTGGTTACTTAAAATCATCCTTAAGGTTCTATGATGCATAGTAACTTTCCCTTTTGAAGTAAGATTTTGAATTTTCATAGTCACCAGGAAGTTATAGGGCAAAATTCACAACGGATGTGTGTGTTTCAGAACAATATGCTTGAGAAAAAATGTAAAACCTTTTGTACTTCAGCCATAAAAATGAAAGACAGGTACAAAGAAAGGCAGAGGAGTCCAGAGGACCACACTGGTTGGAAGCTTCCAGAATGGAGCAACAGTAACAAAAGACTCCTCCCTCAATTCTTTCTACACGACTGCCAAAACAGCATAACAAGAACATGTGACTTTTTCCTTTTCAGAAGCCCCAAAGTCCATTCAAAATAGATTTCTGTCTCTCTAGGAGGACTTGTAGTCAGATGCAAGACTGATTCGATAGCATCTACCATCCTTCTACACTACAGAAATGCCAACAGCATCCATGAAAGAACCTGTTAATTTGTCTGCAAGGTTCCAAGGAACCGGCCAGTTGGGTGAACAGAAAGAACTCTGTCTGCTGCATGTACTTGGGTAAAAGAAAGACAATGTAGAGGAGCTGAAGTATGGCTACTGTCAGTTTCTCCTTCATTAGCCTCGCTATATTTGTCAAAGGAAATTGAGTATTTTTGTGTTCTGTTTTTATCATTTGAGAGAGGAGAGAGAGAGACAGAGACAGAGAGAGTAATTTTTGTCATTTGAGAGAGGTAGTTAGAGAGAACAGTCTTAGAAATAAATATGCTAAGCTTAGCATAGAGTAGCATGTTTGTGATTATGAGATCAGTTCAGGAGACTGAGGCAGGAGGATTACAATTTGACACGGTCTGGGATGCACAGTGAGAGCTAGGTCAGCTTTGGCTGTACAGTGGAAAACTTTCTCAACCAGAATGAAATGATGGAGGAGGAAGAGGACAGGGAGGAGAGAAGATGAAGAACTACATTTTTAACAGTGAATAGCAAACCATGGCCACTCTACTGTGTTGGTCAAGTTGGGCATGGGGTTCCTTTGCTTCTACCAGCCCCTTCCCACTTTAGAAGAGGAGCCAACAACAGAGTTGCTCTAATTCTTTACTCTTTGGTGATTTACCTGAGCAGGACTGAAGAACAGAAACACTGTCAGAAATAAGGTGGAGAGCAATGAGGAGCACCTGACATCAACATCTGTCCATCAAATGCGGGAGCATGTACACATGTGCCCCCCCCACAAGCTGTTAGATATTCTACTTGTTGCTAGTTGACTGTTTCCATTGGCATCCAAATTTACCATCAGCCAGTGGACCTTTCCTGCATCAGAACCTTTTATTATATGGTGGCTGTGAAGCCTGGCTGGCTGGGGGACTGAATTGTACTTGTCAGAACTGCTACTTGGTGGCAGAGCACACTGGATCTTGGCCCGTGCGGGTGTTGCTAATTTCACACCTACTCCACAACCCCAATTGTATCTGTCTGTTCCTAGGAAAACCTTCATGGACTCTTGTCTCCAAGGATTAATAGTGACTAAATATGTATGCAATGACCTCTGTGTTTCTCCTATTCAATAACTATTCTCCATGACCTTGGGGATGGGAAAGAGGAGGAGCCATGTATACAGAGCATGCATCTTTCCACCTGCTCATTATTCAAATGGGAGACGGGCTTATTGTGGTCTCTAGTGTGTGAAAGGTTTTAGCTTAGGTGCAGGACCCTAAAAAAAGGTCTCAATAAGATCTACAATTTTGGAGATAGAAGCATTCTGTCTACCTCTCTTCTCTTATACTCAGTGCCTAGGTCTGCTCGACACAGAATTAATGAATGAATGAACAAACGAATGGTTTCTGGATATTATTAAAATCAGTTGAAGCAGATGGTAGATGTAGACAAAGAATGGAAATGACTGTTCCACATAAAACTTGAAACGTGTGTGTGTGTGTGTGTGTGTGTGTGTGTGTGTGTGTGTGTGTGTGTGAATGCATAGCGAACAGGGCAACTTGCGGAGTCAGTTCTCTGCTTCTACCATGTGAGTTCCAGGGATAAAATTCAGGTGGTTAGATTTGGTGGGGGGCACCTGTACCCCTTGAACCACTCTTAGAACCCCAAATATAACTTCTGTTTGCTTGTTTAAGGTTCTCAGGATAGTACCCAGGGTCTTAACACATGCTAAGCACATGTTCTACCATTGATAAATAGCTCCATTCCCCAAATAAAACAATGTTTTAAGTTGTGTTTGTTTTCTCAAGGTTTTGGCTTCATTGCACCTAATTCATCCTTTTCTCACCTTAACCTCTGGGTGAAATAGGATGTCTAAAACAACTTTTTTTCCCATTATTTCATACACAAGGAATCTGATGCCTAAAGTGGTATAATGATCTAACTAGGAGAAAACACAGCAGTCAATTTGTATGGTTTATTTTACTGTAAACCCTAAAAATCTGTTTTCTGTGAAAGCATGAAATCCTGACACAGACTCCAGTAACCAGAACATCGAATTGTCGGAAAACAACCCTCCCTTGGTCTCATGAAATTTGAGAAATCCATTAACAGCAAGATGCACAATTGTTTTGTGATCTAATAAGTAAAGGACTGTTGTGCAACCTTTTCCTCCTTCCTACAAGTTTGTTTCCACAAATTGAAAAAGCACTCAGGTTTATGAGTGTGTTTTTCAATTTATCACTCTTGTCCACAAGCAAAATAAGCTGGCTTGGGATTTCTAAGTCTTTCCAGCAATGGTGCTTTTATTTTATTCTTTATCCATCATTGACAGGCAGCTTTTTCCATGACGCCATCATTGGTACCAGTCAATGTGCTGATGGGACAGCTTTCCTTAGCAAATATTCCTTCACTGTCATCTTGAATATCCTTTGAAGCTGTCCAGACTTTCTCAGATTTGTCCCTAAAGCTTGCTGGCTGTGACAGGCAAACCTTCTGTCCTAGCTTGTAAAGCAGAGAACTCAGCTTCCAGAGCAGAGAGGAAGATGGGAGTTGTCTTCCTCCCTTGGATTTCAGAAAGTTCCCACTTCTGTTTTGCAAGCACTTAAGCATCAATCCTTATGCTCATGAATATAAACTATTATTACACTGTTTAAACCTTATTAAACCTGTTTCCCTCACACTAAACATGTGACATGCACCTCTGTTCCATATACAGTGTACTCAGTGGCTTTCCACGTTAAAGCCAGATCATAGTATAATCTTCAGTGTGAGTGCACATGCCAGCACATGGATGTGGAGGCCAGAAGCACATGTTGCTGCTTATTGTGGAAGGATTCAACATGCCACTTAAAATCCGAAAGTGCCTGAAACACATCCTAGAGAAAGAGAACCAGAAAAAATTAGCAAACAATCAACATGTCATGCAAGGACTTTTCTAAATGCTGGCTGCCAGCTAGATTCAATCGAGGAAGTGGTGTCAGGGTAGAGAAGGCTAGCCATATTAAATCACAATCTCTAGGAATAAGGCCTGAGCACTGGTTAATTCTGAAAAGCCCTCTAGCAAGTTCTAGGGCACAGTCTGGGCTGAGGGCTGATGTTACATACATGAGGAATCCCATGGATTTCTAGAAAGCTAATTCCTAGTGATTTGATGCCCAATTAAGAACAGTTTGCCCTCCTGGGAGACACACACATGAAGTAGTAGGTGAATGGGGCTCATTTCGTAAGGGCAGTACTTGACAGGGTGTTCTGACATACTTTTCTCCTTCCATGCCTCATCTTCCCACGCCCACCCCCACTTTTTTCCAGTCTCTTTTTTACATGCTGGCTTGGCAATCTTCCTGCATAAATCTGCTTCAGCAGAGCTACACACTGAGCTTTAAAACCCTTCAAACTGCGTCATTCAGAATCATGAATGCCCTACCAGACATGGAAAACAGACTTTCTGGGGTGCTCTGAACCTGCCTGTGTGTGTGCATGTGCATGCATGCACGCACATGCGCGCGCACACACACACACACGATCAGAAAACAAAATCTCACCCATCATTCTTCAGATACCACCCTTATTTTGTAAGATAGGGTTTCTCGCTGGCTTGGAGTTTACTAAACAGGCTAGACTAGCTGGCCAGTGAACATCAAGGACTCACCTAATTCTACCTCCCCAGCTCTTGTATTACAAATAGAGTTTTCAAGCAAGCACTGTGCCACTCTAGTCCTGCAGTTATCTCTTGACTGTCCCCTGCCCTCTCCGGAACAGCTGGTCCTGCCCTAGGCACCCTAGTTCCCTTCCTAGAGAATCACTCTCTCCTGATTCCCTGGAGAGCTGGAGAAAAGCAGGGACCTGGGCCCCTGAGGCTGTGCATTCCCATTGGTCTAATCTCTTGTTAACTGAGGCAGCAGGTGGCACAGCACAGACCAAAGGCAAGGGTCCTGTGTGTAGTCAGAGGAAACTGTTGCAGCTGCATTTGGTCACTTCTGGGGGTTCTTTAACTCAGGGGGTCTAAAGGTCAGCAGACATCTACCAGATGTTTAGAGTTCCCCTCCAAGAAAAGGAAAATTCTGCTTTTGAGAAAACCAACAGCCTGCTCATACTGTCCCTTCCCTGGATTTGTTTGTTTGTTTTTTAATGATCACAAATGATGCATAATTAGAGTAGAGGAAGAAATCCTATTGGGAACTTTGGAGATGCTGGAGAAATTGTTGAAAATTAATTTTCCAAGTGCCATTTATAATTTTCAAAGAAAATATTGTTTAGCGTGCTCTTTTTCAAAGCCCCATGGAGATTTTTATGGAGAAAGTGCAGTTGGTGCCTTTCTGTATTTTATTCAAATGTATACAATATAATTTCAATAACAATCCACTTAGGAGAATTAAATAAGCGAGTTGCTTGAGAGGCGCCCACCTCCGCATCTCTCCGCAGCTCAATGCTCGGCAGTGAGGGCCCTTGGGCTGGGCTTGCAGCTCACTGTTCTCCATGTACCTAGCCTTCCCTGTATCAAATAAACCATTTGAGCCATCTGTCACGCACAGACAGAAGAAAAATCTATTACCTGGACTCTCTTCCCCCCTCTCTTCTCCACACTTGGATGCATTTTCTTAACATTCCGTGGCTTTCTATGGAGAGCATGACTCATAAATGAAATACGAGGAGACCATATTTTTTGCAGAGTATTCATTTACAGTGCTGGGAACTGAGTCCAGTTCCTCAACTTGCTCCAGGTCAATATTGTACCACTGAATTTTACTGCTAGGTGCACACTGAGTTTTTAACAATCTATATGGAATGTACATTTTTTTAAGTTTAAAGGTTATTTTAGAACCCATGTTGCTACTATTTATTGTGTGAGGTTGAGCAAACTGCTTAACCTCTTAAGAGTTCTGTTTCCTCATGTAGGGAGAAATGTTCATCACATGCCTCTGGATTTTTTCACTAAAATGAATATGAAGTGTGTGGCTGAGCACCAGACGCAGGGTTAAGCACACAATAAATCTCAGTTATTGTTACTTTTGCTGCTATGCTTGCCATCTCCCTCCCTCTCACTCCCCACCCGTCTTTCTCACTCTGTCCATTTCTCTTCTCATATGGCATATTCAGCTAGAACGAAAAGAGAAGACTATTCCTGTATGTTGAAATTTGCCTTCTCAGCTTCTGGTGTCCTCAACAGAGAGATGGAATTCATGGGACACCACCTGCCTGTGAACCTAAATCTTTGCTTGTTTATAAGGCTCTGATTTGATGCACTCTGGGGGCTTTTGAGGCTATACCACTGGTGGGATCACTACAGCCCTTTCCCAAATCTCAGCCCTCCAAGCTCCTTACCAGCAATTCCTTTGTGTACCCACACAGCACTTTGTGGTTTTTCAGGTCTTATATCATTGCTATGAAATCCAAGAGTCTTGTGATATAGCATAAATCCACAGGGGGGAAAACAGAAGCAAAGCATTTAAGCCACTTGACCACTGCTCCTCAGTGGGAAAATTAGGAACAGATCTAATTTTCTCCGCAGTATTTTTGTGTGTTCTTTCCAATCATCCTTGAGCTCAACAGCCTGATAAATACAGAGGAGGCAAGCACAGAACTTAAAAAACAGTCCAGGTATTGTTTTGTCATTGGATTACTTAATGTTGTTTGAGGACATGGATACACTGCAATAGTTTTCACTGCACAAGACAGCCCAAGAATAAAACCCACAGAGCCAAGTAGCCTAGTCCTGGACCCTCTGTTTTAGCTTTTTTTCTGAGCCACACCTGTGTATGTGTGAGAGAGTTTGTGTACATAGACATATGACATATGCATACATATTTAATTTATAGACTCTGTGAAAATAGATGTATTAAAGGCAGTACCTGGAATCCAAGAACTTGGGAGGCAGAAGCAGGATGATTACTGTGAGCTTGAGGCCAGATTGGAATTTAGGATGGTGTGGACTTTAGAGCAACAGCCTGTCTCACAAGCAGAGAGAGAGAGAGAGAGAGAGAGAGAGAGAGAGAGAGAGAGAGAGAGAGAGAGAGGGAGGGAGGGAGGGAGGGAGGGAGGGAGGGAGGGAGGGAGGGAGGGAGGGAGGGAGGGAGAGAGAGAGGTTTGTTCTTTTCATTTGCTTCTTTTCCTGCTTGATACATCTTGAGACTGAGAAAAAATAAGTTAGGACAGAAACAGCACAGAGAATGTAGTGTGTGCAGGAGGAGAGACAGGTCAAGTCTTTGCACTGACAGTAGTCCCCTCTCAACTACAGTGTTATAGCAGATGCTGGATCATCTGTCTGGTCTTCTGAGCTGTTATGGGTGTGCCAGCTTTTGGGGTGGAGCACTCCTTCTCTGGAGGAAATAGCTGTGGTTTCCAGGGTCCCAGTGAGTCTACAGACTGATGACATCTGTGTGCCTATTTAAACCTCAAGGGTATACCACCTTTTTCCATCTGAGCTGTTAGCTTTTCAAAATACTTAAAAACCAATCAGTGACTAAATTGCATCTGAAGAGCTATTTCAATTACAGAATGGAGCAGCTCCTCAGCAACCGGAGTATTTAAGAGCTACAAAAATTAATGTGCATTTTAATGCTGATCTTCAGAGTATAATATGCTTTGTGATTC
This sequence comes from Mesocricetus auratus, assembly GCF_017639785.1. Classification (NCBI taxonomy): domain Eukaryota; kingdom Metazoa; phylum Chordata; class Mammalia; order Rodentia; family Cricetidae; genus Mesocricetus; species Mesocricetus auratus. Next base: position 28,441,272 of record NW_024429196.1, on the reverse strand, counting down.
ATTTAAATGTATTCTGTGTGTTTTAGTCTGGCTTAAGGCACAGCAGCAGACCTTGAATCATCATAAAAGTACATTTTTAAGATTTTATTTTAATATAGAAAAGTATTTAAAATGTAAGAAGATAAACTGAGTGGAAACATAATTGGTCCAAATCAGAATATAGATGGATTCTTTCACTTAAATAACTTGAAAGCACTCCTGCTAATGATCCTTAGTCTTCAAACAGACAACCTATAGTTTGGCTAATACCAAATAAAAACTCCATCTAAAATCACCCTATTTTTGTTGCCTGGCTACAGATACAGCCTTTGTAGCCCACATCTAGAACTGTGCAATATATTGAAAACCACTAACTTGACAGATAAATCCAGGAGAATTAGTGCTGCATTGGTTGGCATGTTTTAAAACTAAACTAATCAAACATAAACGTTTTGCCCCAGAGCCATGGCAAGAACTACATATGTTGACAGCCCCCAGAGGAAGTCAAGGTAGGAAAGGAAGCAGCTGCTTTTGCTCAGCAGTTACCGAGACCAACATTAAGTAGGGTTGTGTGGTGTGGTGTGGTGTGGTGTGTGTGTGTGTGTGTGTGTGTGTGTGTGTGCACCCGCGCGTATGTACGCGTGCACGCTGTTGGGGAGGATAAAATAAATAAACATCAGACAGGAAAATGAAGTGAAAGGTAGATACACCCAGCCCTGGTAAGTGGTCTGCAGTGTGTAGTAAGGATGAGTTGAAGCCCCCCACTATTAATTCAGGAAGAACCCTGTGCCCTGGCTTACTGCAACCCTTCCTCATTTTGCAGAGCAGATTGACGCCCTGAAATGAATGCAGCGATGCATCTAGGAGCCTAGTCTGGAGCCTTATATTCCCAGCTCCCTTTCCAGCCACCTCAAAGTGAACTGACAGCTTTCCCTATTTTGTGCTTTATTGTGCAGTCAATTGCAAGGAAAGAGGAGAGAAGCAGAGAAAAGAGACAAATAAAAGAGAAGAGAGGGCAGGAAAAGAAGAATGGAGCAGTGTGTTATCTCCAACTAACAGCCGCCCTGGTTTCCCTGTTACTTGGGTCTGGTTGGTGGGTGTTGCGTTTAAGTGAACGAGTTGTGTGTGTAAGAGTAACCAGAGAGTATTCTCCAGCTTCCATGAATCCCTCATTCCTGTAGCTGGTCCTTCTCTCCCACACATGACCATGCACTGAGAAGGAAGACACACTAAAAAGTCAGTAAAAGCCTCTGGAAATGCAAAAGTGGAAGGGAGCCCGCCTCAGTCTGTGGAAGGTGCATCTTTCTGCCGTGCATGTGTTAGAGGTACTTAGTAGACAATCCCTGAGCATCCATTATGAATGCACTTGCTAATACATGGACTATGCATGAACTATGCATGGACTATGCATTGACTAAGGGTCCAGGGATATGAAAAGGGTGAGTCACAGCCACCTCCTTAATTAGACAACACAAAATGCAGTGGGTTGAACTTAAGAACTCCATACTGATGGTTTGGATTGCTTGTTTGTTTTTTATAGAAACCAAGATTCTTTAGGGCTTAGAAGAATGTTTTGAAAGCCATCAGAATAGCACATAGTTTAGAATACATTAGGAACATCCATCGGAGAGTTACCTATCCTTTCTCCCCAAACAGGTATCTAAAGATCTAAGTCTAGGCTGAGAGTCTGATTTTCCCTGGGTACCAGCCTACCTTTTCTAATTTCTGCTGGTGCGGCAGTTTGAATGTGTTCAACAAAATCTGTCTTTTAAGCTGGGTGTTGGTGGCACCACCTATAATCCCAAAATTTGGGAAGCAGAAGCAGACAGATCTCTGTGAGTTGGAGATCAGTCAGGTCTACAGTGTGAGTTCCAGGACAACAAGGGTTACACAGAGAAAACATGTCTTGAAAAACAAAAGCTAAAACCAAACAAAAAATTCATGCTTTATAAACATAATCCCACATTCAGCATTCAGAGAGATGATTAGGTCATGAGGAATATGCATGAACTGAGAAAGATGAGTTCATATCTCCCCTTACTCCTAGAGTCAAAGCCTTATCCTTCTCTGCCTTCAATAATGAGGGTGTTTTAAAAGCTGTATTCACCAGGTGAATTTCCTAGACCTTGGACTTTCCATTCTCTAAAGTCAAAGGACGGGCATTTTTCGGTCTGTCTATCTTTCATCTATTTATCCACCTACATATCTAACATCTATTTATCTATCTTTCTATCTAATATATATATATATAGAGAGAGAGAGAAAGTGTATGTATTCATGTGTGTGTGTGTGTGTGTGTGTGTGTGTGTGTGTGTGTGTGTGTGTGTGTGTTAGTATAAAGGTAGAGGCCAGCCTTAGGTATCTTTCCTTAGGCACCATCTCCCAAGTATTTTGAGACAAATATCAACTTGGCTTGGGACTCACTAATTAGGCCAGCCTCACTAGTTGGCCAACAAACCCAGGGACCTGTCTCCATCTCCCCAGAGCTGGACTTATAAGCCAGAGCCACCATATCTGGCTTATTTCACATGGGTTCTAGGAATCAAACTCAGATTCTTATACTTGCAAAGACAGCTCCTTTCTACTAAGGCATCTCTCTAGCTTTAATCTCTGTTTTTCTAAATCTCCCAGTCTGTGGTACCCTGTCATCTCAACACAAAGTAGACTACAAGACAGCTGGGTAAGCTTTCATGTTGAGCTCTAACAACACATTGACCCTCTGTGTTATGGAGCCAAAGAGCCCCTATTCCACTGCAAAGCCTGGCTGAGTCTCAGCTGCACCCTGCCCATGGGACCTTCATCTACAGCCGGGAGAGAAGAGTCCTCCACAAGGAGGCCATTGAGCAGCCAGCTGGGCCATGGACCCTGGTGGCTTTCATCTGTGTCCCACTCTTCTTTGACGGAGCTGGGAAACAGAAAGCTATTTATAAGCCTCTGGTGGTGTTTCAGCAGCCAAGAGGTGAGACTGGTTTCTGATTTACGCCTTCCTAGCCAGCTGTCCCTTGTCATTTTACACATGCTGGCATGACATTTCCTTCTAGCCAATTTAATCCTGAAAACTTTTGTTTCTTTCACACTTAAATAGAAAGTAAGCCTCCGACTTAAATCGCCCCTCACTCTCCTGTGACTGCAGATCCTCAGGTTTTCCTTCATTTGTTCTCTCAGGTCTCCCTCTGCCTTAGGGAAGCCACAAATTCTTGTTTTACTAAAGCTTTTATGACACTATGTATGGTTTCTTTTAAAAATTAATTTGGGAGAATTTAGTTAAGAAGCTAGCAAGAAACTGAGATATAAACATTTTTAATGTCCCTTTTATTTTTTCAGCTACATATTTCTAAAGTGAAATAAATGTCAAAGGCAGAAGCTTGCAGCTAGTTGAAGCAACTGAGTACAAAAAAAAATCAGGAAAGAGTAACTTAATAATTTAAATAATCCAAGTCAATAAGATACCACCAAGCACTCCACCAGTGTGAGATGGAGTTACCACTGGTACAAAAATGAATACTGGAATGGGTGGACACTGGGTGTGTGGAGAAAGGACAGACAGTGTGCCAAGTTCTGAGAAACCAGGGGTGTGATACATCATAGCAAATTTCTAAGATCCTCTGATGCAGCAATGCAGCCAGAGACTTTGCTTTGCAGGAAGAATTACAATCACTGGCAGCCACCCCCTCCTCATGTACGCTGTGTAACTTCACACCATGTCTTAAGTCTTTCTTCTTAGATCTCTGCTAGTGACATGGAGGGAAATTCTGGGAGCTTAAATGATATCCTACGAAATAGATGAGAACATAAAAATGAGTAATATTCTAAACATGATATCGAGTTATTTGAAATAAGCCCACTATAAACATAATGGAAGTATTTGAATTTTAAAACTGAAGGTAGATAAGTCAGAGGGACAAGACTTAAAAAAAACAATCTAATATGTATGATTAAAATTCTAACCACATCTAACTACAAGTGAGTTCAGCAAACTCTCATTGAATAAACAAAGGGAGTAATGAAGGAATCCTAAGTCAAGAACTAAAAGCCATAGTTAAAAGTTTCCAAGAACAGAAAAGTATACGTGTAAATAGCATCTGAGAGGGCAGGAGCCAAGTTTATTAAAGTCTGGCAAAAACCCAGCTGGCATCAAATTGAGTTCTTCATTGTTAAGGAACACTACATGTGAATTAAGACAATAGCTGCTACAAAATGCCGCAGATTTCCTTGACTGACAAAAAAGATCGGTATTTAAAAATGTATATTCTTGCATTTTCTTGGGATCTGTCTTGACATTTTCAAGAAAAGAGTCAGAATTAAAATGTTGCTCTTTTTAAAATTCCCAGTATACCCGCCCCATCCTGTTTTCCTGAAATACATGCTTGACATCTCAAGACATTATTGAATTTTCTTACTTTCTTAAGGTGATTAAGCCTCTAAAATATATATTGTTTTGTGTCTTCTCCAGGTTTTTAAATACATTGATTATTATACTAGGCTTATTCTGTACCTTGCTTTTCATAGTTGTCATTGGTGGGGATTCACCAAGGTAGCCTTATGCAACTCTAGGTAATTTATTTAAACTGACATTTGGTACTGATTGGACACAATGAACATCCTGTAATTTACTCCTCTATTATCCTGATCATTTAAATTTCATTCACTTTTTAATTGTTTTTGATGTTGCAAACAAGATTTTTGTATGTTTTTTGTGTCTACAAAACAAGATCAGCCACAAACTTGTGGTTCTGATCCTGGCTGCCCAGGATGAGTTTTAAAGTTTTTCTTTTTTCCTTTTAAGGAAAATATCACTGCTGTGTCTTAGAGCAAAGGCTGCATTTTAACTAGTTTCTGAACAATGGGCAAATTGACATAGTATACAAAGAGGATTTAAAACTGAAGGTACAATGTACACATAAAGAAAAATGGACCCCTTAGTGCTAGTGAGGAGGGTTTGCTGTTCAGCCAGAGGATTCCAAGTCTGATTTCAAGTACCCATTTCAGGGCAGCTTACAACCCTCCAATTGCCTGCAACCCAAGCTCCAGAGGACCTGAAGCCCTCTATTGGTTTCTATAGGCACTCACATACATGTGGCATAAACACAGAGGCATATATACACATGCCCACAAGTAAAAATAAATATTTTTTTAAAAAGAAAAGAGCCACCATGGACTATCTTTCTAGAAGTCTAAGAGTCAAGAATTTTGTTATAACTTACAAAAAATTAGAAAAACCCCTAAAATATTAGATTCCCTTTCTTGAGAGCTATTTCATGCTTCAGTCCAAATTGTCTATCTTAAAGCTTTGTGGCAATTTATTTTAACCTCATAGCATTCCTTTCTCATCAGTAAACTTAACAATGTATGTATAAGTCAATCTATGATTTCATTTACAAAAATTATTTAAAACAATAAAATTATGTAAGACAGCTCATGTTTTTTCCATAATCTTTAAAGTTTACTTAAATTTTAAACATTATTTTATCCTTGAACCTGGTTGCATATTACATACTTCAAATACAATAACACTAGAAACACATAGTAAAGCAGAAATAACTTTTTAAGACACGAGGGTGTCTCCTTTTTAAAGCGAGGTTTTGCTATGTAGCTTAGGCTAGCAAAGTCTCAATGCTCCTCCTGCTTCAGGTTCCCAAGCACTAGAATTACAGATGTGTATCATGGAACTGATTTTGAACTTGAGACTGAGTGACAAGCAGCCATAAGAAAACCTCAAAAAGGGATTTTCTAGGGGATGGGCAGAGGGGTTCTGGTCAGTTTGGTGAACAGAATAACAATATGGGTAATGCCATTCTGACCCTCATTTTGCCATTTATCAAATTTGATATAAACACTTCAGAACACTATATCACACCCAATTGTTTAAAGATTTACATCAAGCTAACTAACTATTAAAGAACATAAGAGCTGTATTTTTGTTTTCACAAAATGCCAGCATAATGACAAAACAATAAAATAATGAGAAAGCTATGGTTTCTATCTTAAAGAAAGTCATGAAGTTAATGGTTAGCCGATGTCTGGTTGTGGGATTGACTAATGATGCTTGAATGAGTCACAAATAAAGACATAAATAATTCATACATTGTTTTGTTTTTATTCCATTAAACTTGCTTTATTTCAATAAAATCACTAATTATGATATCATAGTCAGTATTCATATAACCTGTCTTATTGGCAGCAATAGTCCAAAGAATGAAAAAACTAATATGTTTTTGTATGAGTATATACAATTTAAATATATGTTAACTCAAATCATAAAGTGAAAGAAAATTAAATTAACAAGTGTTTAATTTATTTTCCAAAAGATTATTTTAATTCTAAAATGTCAAGCACAATTTACTCATGTCAGCATATTTATTCAAAATTATTTACAATGAAATAAAAATTTATACTGTAGAAAACTCAGATATACTCACTAAATATTTAATAAATACAAAATTATTCACAATTAAAGTGTTAGATGTACTTCTATTTGCACTATAAGAATTAGTATTAGTTTTCATGTTATAGCTAGTCCCATGTTCTTTGAAAACATAGGTATGGCAAGGGTTGTAGATTAAGTAACAGCTGCCACAATAAGCTAATTTTTAAATCACAGATGTGAAGGGAAGATGGCAAGGCAGGCCATAAGAGGAAGCACTGTCATTGGTCAGCATGGGCAAGCATGGGCAAGGAGCCTGGTGATGCTTCCGAAGGAAGAGAACTGTAAGCTAAGCAGGCTTGGGATTGGCTACTTTGAGTGATTCCATCAGGCTCTGGAGCGTAGGGAGCCTTCTTCAGTTCCTTGGTACTTCATGACAAGCAGGGGAGGAAACAGTGCCCAGAGTCTGACAACCCAGAGCTTAGAGAAGTTTAGGAGGAATAAGGACTGTAAATAGATGGTTTGTGTGCTAGCTCTTTTCTATTTCTATGACATAATCCATAACCACTGATACAGACAATATAAACGATGAAATACTTATTTAAACTCATGATTTCAGTCCTGGTGGTGGGGCAGGCTTTGTTGGAACCTAGGCTTTAGGCTAGCCCCGCCCGACAATGGGTGGGACAGGCATACTGGCATTCAGCAGATACTTGGCCAGCTCAAAGGGCCCTGTGATGTGTGGCTACTTCATGGCTGCGTCATGCTTTATGGGGCTTTGTAAGGGCTCAGTACACAGAAGAATGGATAAAAAAATGTGGCACAGCTGGGCATGGTGGTTCATGAAGAGGCAGACTAATCTCTAGTTCAAGGCCATCCTGGTCTACAGAGTGAGTTCCAGGGCAGCCAGGGCTACACAGAAAAACACTGTCTCAAAAACAACAACAACAACAACAACAAAGTGAAAATATAGTCATTTATACAATGGAAAATTACTCAGCCATTTATAAAAGTGGAGACATGAAATTCACAGGAAAATGGGTGGACTAGGACAGAGTCATCCTAAGTGAAGTAACCTAGATCCTGAAAGACAAGTACATTGTAAATTCAGTCATATGTGGATGTTAGCTGTTAAGTCATTGAGAAGCAAGCTACAATCAGTATAATCACAGAGGTTAGGTACAGAGTAAGGGTCTTGGGGGAATTTCCTTAGGAAGGAGAAATATAATATATAATTATGGGTAGACAAAGCAGACTAGAATGGGAGCATCAAGACAAAAGGGGAGGGAAGAAGGGGGTAAAAAAGGGACAGATAAAAAAATCTAAGGGTCACTTGAGGGGCCATATAGTAAACTAATAAAGTAGAACATTCCGTACATACATTTATACAAATTTATACATATAAATATGTGAAAATTTATATACTAAAAACTCATGCACTATATATATATATACATATATTTCTCTTTATCTAAATGAAATTGCCAAATAGTGGAGGAGAGAGCCTCAACTGAACATCTCTCATCACCAAATAAAGATTCCAGTAATGAGAATGGACTACATCTAATCGAGTTCTTGGTCAAAAGGATCCCATGGGAACCCCCAAAGAACCTAGTGTGCTGTCAAGACTATTGCCAAATCACTCTTGGGGTAGGTGCCACGTCCAGCAGTAGGTGGTCAATACAAAATGAACTCAATGGCAAAACATCTTTAGAGGTTCTTTGTTTCATAATGTTGTTTGTTTTTGTCCTGTAGATCCTTTGGGTATATAGTATGGCTTCTGATTTTGGTTTTTTAAGGGACTCCTGTGTGTGTGATCATATGTGTCTCTGTATACATATGTGTTTTTCAGTCTTTTTAATTGACTCTGTTTCTTCTGTTTATTTTGTCCTGTTCTAACTTGTTTGGTTTTGTATTGTCTTATTTTATTTTATTGTTACTCTCTTTATCCTTATATGACTGTTTCCTAATAAGAAACAGAAAGGGTGTGGATCTAGAGAGGGATCTAGAACTGGGAGGGGCTGGGGGAAGAGAAAATATATTATATGAAAAAACATCTATTTTCAATAAAAAATAAGAGTTCTCTCTCTGTGTTTTTCTCTGAGGAGGCAGCCCCACTGCCTCCTCTCCCTTTACTCTTTCTCGCTCTTTTTCCTTTCTCTCTTTCTTCCTTTACTCCCTTACCTCCCTTCAATAAACTTTCCACATTTAAGAAATGAAAAAAGAATAAAACAATTTAAAAGATAATAATTTCAAGGGGTTTGTTTCCCCCTTCTGTCATGTAGGCTCTGGAGACTGAACTTAGGTCACAAGACCTGATGGAAGATGTTTTTGTCTCCCAAGTCACCCTGCCAACTCTGATACAAACTTTAGGCAAGATTCCAGTGATAGCCACACACTAGGATATGACATACTGTTTTGTATGGAACGTGGGCCCATCCCAGTTAGTAAACTGGACTACAGATGGGGTTTTACTTGGTTTTGTTTGTTTGCTTGTTTATTTTTCGGGACAGGGTTTCTCTGTGAAATAGTTATGACTGTCTTGGAACTCACTCCATAGACCAGACTGGCCTCAAACTCAGAGAGATCCACCTGCTTCTGCCTCCCAAGTGCTGGGATTAAAGGCATGCACCACAACTGCTTGGCCCAGATGGGGTTTTATAATCCTCAAGGCAGATGCTGTTTAAGCCCAAATTTTCAAGGGCATGAACTGAGCTGTTGGCTAAATGGTTCACTCAGTAATAATTTGCATTAACACTTTTAAGGACATGTCGGCAGAACATTCTCTTTCCATAGGTCTAAAGCTCACAAGCAGTTTGCTTTCTTGAGCTTGTGGTTATCACGTATGCCAGGCCATTTTGAAGTAGGCCCTTTGAAGGCACTTCTGCTAAAAACAAACAAACAAACAAACAAACATTGACTCTTAACTTGAATCCACAAGGTAAGTAAAAAGGGCCCAAAGCCCAGCCATCATTTTGTCCATTTGCCTACTTTACTTGACTGAAAGCACAGAAATAATTCATACCCTTAAAGCCATATCTACCTTGGAGAACCGTGAAACCTCCCAAGACAGGCTATCCATCAGATGACAGTAATTAATCAATGACAGTCCCCATTGGAGCAGATGTAAACATCTCCTGGGAACATCTTATCATCTCAAACAGAAAAGGCTTCTTTGGACCACTTTTCAAATGGAAACAGACATGATGATCAAGCAAAGTAACCACACCTTGACTAGGACTGATTAATTATGCATCCCTCTTGCCCCATCTCACCCTAACTCATCTTTTACTCCAGCACAGCTCACATCAGTACCTTGAAGATACACTTGGAGGTCACTGGACTTCTTTATTTGTTCCTTTTCCTGATGTAATGTGGTTACCTTGAACAACTCTCTGCTCTTTTTACCATTTCTTACTTGGAACTGACATTAGGATGTTGGCTGCTCACAGCCTCTGCTTTTGCTCTGAACATGCTGATTATAGCTTAGTTGTACCACAATACCATGGGGAGGAAATAGTCATCTTAACTTAATCCAAGGGAAAACTATACTGCTTTTTACTACCAGGGAGTGACTTCAGATTTGACCTATTGGGTTAAACTTAGTCTATCCCAATAATGTTGAACTGTACAAAGTGATTCACATGAAATTTTGCAAAGGCACAGTGTCATCCAGTGTCTATCTCCAGATTCCATTTCCTGAAATCAAAGAAAACATTGGAACATGTATCAGCTCAAAGATTAAACACCCCCCCAAAAAACTCAGATTTCTATCAGTCCACTCCCTTATTTAGCATTCATAATTAGAATCAGAGGTGCTAATGAAAGTTACCCCACTGTACTACAGTGAAAAAGACAAGTGAAAGCCACAGTGCAAGAATTTATCCACATTTAGAGTGCGTATGTTTGTGAACAGCTGGCTTCCATTACAAAACTGCATAAAACTAAATGTTACTGCCTGTTAAAGGTTAAGGCTGAATTCTGGTTTGCACATTGCAACATGGACAGTAAGACCTAGCATTGTAAATTTCACACAAAGGAAAATGGGGGAGGGGTATTCTCATACTGACATATTTGTATGTTCTCATCCAAAGCATAATGAATCACAAACTGAAACCATGTAAGATTTAAATCAAAAGTAAAATAAAACACATTAAAATGCATTCTGATATTTAAGAAACATCAAAATGTTTAGTTTGCTATTTGAGGATGCTAATGTAACTCTGCTGTTTGTTACACATATTTCTGCTATGGCCTTACAATGCATCTGTAAGAACCGAGGAAGACTATGAATGGAAGGAGTACTTTGTCCTCAGTCTACCTCACCTGCTCATTTCTCCCTTCCTGGCCCAGTATATACATCAGTGTTTGATGCCAGTTCTAGATCCTGAGTGCCATGCGGGCAGAGACTCTGGCGGTGTGTTATTCAGTCAGCTTCCCCATTCCTTCCCCCTGTACCACAGCACTGCAACCAATACTTGTCTACCCATTTACCTAACACAGCTGTTCATGCAGTGGTTGCAAAAACTGTCAAGAGATTAGCCCATTCAGGGAAACTCAGTTTCCAGGAAAGGCTTAGAGCAAACAGGCTGACTGCTGTACGTGTGCCTGTGTGTGTGTATGTGTGTGTGTGTGTGTGTGTGTGTGTCTGTGTGTCTGTGTGTCTGTGTGACTGTGTGTGCCTGTGACTGTGTGTGCATGCATGTATGTGTGCACATGTGTGTTTGCACATGTACCTGTGGGAATGGAGGCCAAAGTCAGATGTTTGCCTCTGTAATTCTCTATCTCATGTCATGCCTCCACTCAGCTAGCAGTGCCGTACCTGGCATTTACATGGATTCTGAGGTTCTCATGCTTTCTTGGCTAGTATTTTCCCCTGTGAACCATCCCCACTTCCTGGCTAGCTGTTCTAATCCTAAAATAACTAATACATAAATAAATAAATAAACCCTCTTAGTTACAAAATCCCCAGAACTCCAAGAGGTTCATTATAATGCAGAGGTAATATAACGGTTTATAAAATGCATCCCTAGAGAAAAATTATTGCTGCCTGCAGGGTTTGATTTGTGAAAGCATCTGGCACACTGAGACGCATCAAATTTTGTAGCCAAAGTGACTAAAATCGAAGTCCCTGAAGGTAATTAATAAATTAGCATATGAGGTTCATTCACCTGCACTAGGCCCAAGCCCTTTCCCAGGCTGCAGCAGTGAGAGCTCTTTCCCCAGGAGACACAATTGAGACATGTGTCTGAACAAACATGCTGGGGTCTTTGCCGACATCTAAATCTGTTTCTGTCTTCATTATCCCATTCTCAATCCAAAGGGCTGCGCTTCCAAGCGGTGCCTTTGGCTTAGCACTGTTAATGCAGTCAATGGTGCCGCTAACATCGTCCCTCAGACATACCGTTTTTGGGTGGAGTGTCTTCTAAGACACAGCTGGCCTGATGTCACGTGAAGTTTCGACAGTTGGAGATGCACTAAGTTTAAAATCAAATTTAGAAATTAAAGGTGTCACAGCAGATCTAAGGTTCAAATGTCAAATTACATGAAAAAAATCCATTGATTCCAAAGAAATATGTTGTTTAAGAAAACTCTCACGTTTTTACTTAACCACCCTATGAGGGTAGAGTCGTTCTCTGGTTTCCTCTGGTTTTTAGTTATTTCTAAAGTTGTCTTTCTGCCACTGTGCTGATTCTGCTAAAGCAATAGCTACTGTGATGGGATTTTTAGCAAGTGCCCATTCTACACACAGTCCCGAAGGTGAGCAGACCTGGAGCTGGAACAGCTACAGGGGTTTCCCACCAGGGACAGAATGAAAAATGAATATAATTCGTCAAGTGAAAGTAAAATATGTTATAAACACAAGCCGTTTGAAGAGCATGCTCAGACATAGGAGTATGAAAATCCTATGGTGGAAAAAGGAAACGTGGCAATTGTGCAGATGGCTGGGAAAATGCAAATTCCTGGACTTCCTGGGTCCCAGGCTTCATTGATCATGACAGCTCCAATTATGAACAACTCGGAGATTTTATATATATTACGTAGTTAAAGGCATTGATGTGAGGGTTCCTTCAGTCTTCAAGGGAGATCCCCCCACTTTTATTTTCTCATCATCAAGTCAGGTAATCCCAACTGAGTAGCTTTGGGGTTAGGACACAGAAATGTTTATTAGTTTAAATGGCTCTCAAGTTCAAGCTGTCAGACACAGTCTCCACCAAACCCTACAGAGCTGATCGTGAGGAAGGACCAAAATAAATTGCCTCTAATCAAGAAGAGAATAGAAAAATTGCAAAAGGAGATACAGTTCATTATCTGTTACTTATGGGAAAGGCTCTAAGCGTCATAATGGCCACACTTTCTCTAAAGACACAGAATGCTTGAGAATTGGTATTAGAAGTGGGCAGTGAATAATGTGACAAAAATAAATGTGACCAGAGGACTAACTTGGGGGCAGTAGTTTCCACTCCTAGCTCATAGAAAATAGTAGGCATCCCAGATCTTTATTTTCCCCTTTTTAAAATGGGCTCTGCCCAACAGGTGTATGGTCATAACAAAACTAAATAGAGGTAGAGTTCCCACACGCCCCTTGCTTCCATATAGTCACAGTCTCCCTTCCAATCAAAGCCTGCATCAGACTGCATTGACGTGATGAACATGCATCGACACACATCACTGTCACCCCAGTCCATACGTCACAATTTTTGTATTAGTTGTTTTTTTTTCTTGATGCCAGGATGACAGGCCTGGCAAGAAGCAACTTAAAGGAGAAAGAGTTTATTTTCACTTATAGTTCATGGTGGCTACACTCCATCACGGTGAGCAATGCATGGCAGGAGGACCAAGGCGCTGCAAGTCACATTGTATCTTCAGTGAGGAAGCAGAAGAGACAGTGAGTGGGACTGAGCTATAAAACGTCAAGGCGCACCTGCAGGAAGAGTGACTACCTTCCTCTACAAACGCCTCTTTAAAAACACTGCAAGAGGCACTAGTATCTGGGGACCAAGTATTCAGACAGGTGAGATTATGGAGGGCGTTTCACATCCCAAGAACAATATCCTCTAGAATTGGGCAAATATATAAATATGAGTATCCACCATGATACTAGCAGGCGGAGTCTTCCCCACCCTAAATAGCTCCCATGCTCCTCGTGGTCATCCTTTTCCATTTTCTAGTCTAAGATACAGGTAATCTTGTGACTATGTGGTACACTGGTGCATTTAGAAAGGAAATTATCGAAGAAACCCAAGAGACATTTATTCATTTTTTCCAGCATGAAAGCGGAATAGAAAGAGAAGGACTCTTCACACTTTCCTCAGAGGCTTCAATTGAGAATTTCTCCATCCACCCATGTCCCCTGATAGTCATACCTAAAGTAAGCATGGAGGGACATGGGACAAAATTGCAGTACATTTCACATTTATTGTGTGATAGCCACAAGACAACAAATTATATTTCGTTTCATGGTCTTTGGTATCAACTAATTAGGATGTTGTAAGAATATCACCTGGAGTTTTAAACTGCCCATCCAGGTTTCTCAACAGCTAAGTGAGACAGATGCCCTATGGCAGCTCTTATAATGCAATGCGCTGTATTAGTCAGGGTTCTATAAAGCAACAAAACTGATACAATGAGCACACACACACACACACACACACACACACACACACACACACAGGGATTTATTAGATTGGCTTGCAGGCTCTGGTCCGAGTAGTCCAACAATGGTTGTCAAGGATCCAATAGTTGTTCGGTCCAGGAGACTGAATGTTTCAGCAATCCAGATCAGATGCTGGCATCTCCACAAGTCCTAGAAAGCTAGTGTCCTCGGTCTGTGTTGGAATTTTGAAGAAGTAGGTTCTAACACCAGTAAAAGAATGCCTCTGGAACAGAATGCCAGTGACAGCAAGAGACAGCAGGTGGAGGCAAAGGCTTCCCTCTTTCATGTCCTTTTACATGGGCGGCCACCAGAAGGTGTGGACTGGATTTAGGAAGGGTCTTTCCACATCAAATAATCCCATTAAGAAAAATTCCTCACAGGTGACTCCAGCTGTTTGGGTTTCAGCTGATTCCAGATGTGGTTAAGTTGACAACCAAGATTAGCTGTCACAGGCACCTTCAGAATTCTTTAACTATACCTAAAACTTTCCCCCCCAGAAAAACACTAAACTCATATATAACCTTGTCTGCTATCCTAAGTCTCTACATAGAGAGCTAAGAATACACAAGAGTAAGCCTGCCATCTTTCCATAAAGGTAGTCTTAAGCCAAGCATGCTTAGTAACATAACTCTTCAACTGAGTATGCTCAGGATTTTGCCCACCCCCAAAGCAGTTTTCTGTGGGAATACTTACAGGATTTCTAAACAAAATCCCCAGGAAGGACACTGCTTTGTAAATAGCTCCCACACTAAGTTCCCCTTACCTGCTGCAGTTAGTAAATCTCATTCTTCGACTGTTTTCTTGTTGCCTTGCATTAAAAACATGCAAATTTTTGAGTTGTGTGCTTGTGTAATTCTGCCTCTTCTATCTCATAGTTACCAACAGAGGCAGGAAGAATCCAGCTTGCTCTTTAAATTTTCTCTCTCTCAGGAAGAAAGCATTTTATTTTCCAGTCAGAAATGCTGCAAAAAATGAGCACAAATTCCCATTTATAGCTTCCTTTTGTTACCCTGTGTTCCCTGGAGAATGGATGAAAGCCTGGGAAACAGACTGGATTGGTGCTGTGAAGACCAGTGCTGGGTGGTCCCAAAGCAGAAGAGCGTCAGGGATTCAATGTTCTGGGGGACCCAAACCACCCTGTGAAAGGTAGCATCAGGAGAATTCAGACCGAGGCAAAATCTGGACACTGATGTGAGAGCGGGAGACAGAGACTGGACAGACAGTTCAGGGATTCCCCAAACAGGAATTATCAGTATTTTTTTGCTGACAGCAGGGTCTACAGCCCTGGCTCTACTTCTCGGTTGTCTCTAACCCTTGCCTGGAAGCTACACTAAGAATGTGACTGCGGCTGAGGGGAAGCTTTTGGTCACCTGTGGTTGTGCCTCCTAAACTGACCTGCTCCTTGCCCTCCCCATGCCTCACTTCAGTTTCTGCCATATGTCTTGAGAAGCCCAGAGACAGGTTAGTAGATGGATGGCATTTCATCCCCAGAGACCTGTCGTACAGCTTTCCTGTCTTTCTGTCTCTTAAGCTTTCGCTTACAAATACTAATACATTTATTTCTAAAGCTCTCCTTCTGTGGTCCCTGAATTTCACTTATTGAATTCCTTAGATAAGAACCTAAAAGTCACTGGCTTGGGGTGACTTTGGTGGCTGTCAAATTCTCTGGACCCTAGCTTTCCAAGCTAAGCTCGTGAAGACCAGAGTAACTGAATTTTCCTGTACTGATTTTGAACTGCCCTTAGCCGTTCTCTTAAGAGATCCCTATTCCTCAGACAAGGGTGCTGAAAAGCAGTAAGAATGTTGTCAGAGATCTACCCAAATGAGCTCTGATACACTCGTCCCAACAGGAGGCCTGAGGGCCGCAGAAGGTCAACTGTGTGAGCCAGGCAGAGCCATCACAGATGCTGTCATGCATGAGGAAGACTGCGTCCCACGAATGAGGCAGTTCAGGTCTTTGTGGGACTCCTCTTGTGGGCTTGACTCTTAGAAACTGCCCCGACTCGGGAATAGACAGATAAATCAACTTGAAAATCTTCTTTGCTTAAGCTGTAATAATACTGTATATTTTTGGTAAAAAATGATAGCAGCCTATTTGAGTGCATTGGAGAGGGAGTGACAAGGGGCAGTTTAATAGCTCCTATGTATGTGCCCCTAGAGAGCTTCATTCTGGTAGGTTCGGACCTAATTTTAGCTTTTTGAATGGAATTGGCTCTTGCTCACAAGTTTGCCTTTGTTTATCAGTGAATAAGCACTTTTTAGGCTTCAGTCTATGATGGAAAGCAAAACAGCTTCCGATTCAGGATAGACTGGTACAGTGCAATGTTTACATAATCGCCACCCACCTACCCTGGTGCATACTCTTTCCCTCCTTCCATAAAGAACCATTGAAAATGCTTCTTGGATTACTTTCTCCAAGCTGTCTTATGCCACCCAATGAAGAAAACCAATTGTTTTCAAGATTCCTTTCTCCATGTTAATCTGAAAATGCTTCCTAGGTAGACACATCTTTGTATGTGTTTGTATTTAAATATTCATTTTCTTTCTCTGGTGGTGCCTCACCAATCCCATTACACACATCCTGACTCCATATGCCCTTTGCTTTCAAAGCGCCAGGCATACAGCTGTTAGTTTTAATGTCTGTTTGTAAAAGTCAGCCCTAAAATTTTAAATACAATGGAATCCCTCCACATGGTGAGATCGCAGTTGTAAAGTGGCCCCTTTATAAATGCCAGGGAAATAATAGAATCTTCGCTTCTTTTCTGAGTCTACTGCAGCCCCGCAGCTGCTGCCTTGGTTACAGCCATGTGGCTTCTCAACGAGTTCTTAATTTGAATGGCCTGTTTGTGTTCTGCTTCCAGGAGGCAAGCCTAGGTATGATGTCCACTAACCACAGGAGAGCGGGCCTTGATGAATGACTTTTTACGCACAAAATAGGCTTTATGTGACTGGTTCTCGGCCCACTTAAGCACACAGGACAAACGATAAGGGATTGTGTTGGTGTGAAATAAATTGGATTCAGTGTACTCCCAGCACCTCCAGCAGAGACTGATTAGCCAATTCCAGAGATGGATGCCTCTAAGGTCACTCATCACACTGTCTGACTTTTATTTCACCTACAGGACTCTACTCTTTTATCTTGAATGCATTTCTGAAGACATCTGAAAGTTGAGTTAGAGAGGAGCTTAATTCTTAAAAAAAACAAAACAAAACTAACTACTGTGAAACTATGAGTTCAAGGCCAGCCTGGTATATAGAGCAAGTTCCAGGACGGCCAAGGCTACACACAGAAACCCTGTTTCGAAAAACAAAAGCAAGCAAACAAGCAAAAAAAAAACCTTAATTATTTCCTGCCACTTAGAAGTAACATTTCTCTAGAATCTTATTTTTTTCTTTAGTATCATCAACATATCGTTAATTTCAATAAGAATCCATTTGTGTATTGTGATTAGATAATTATGGCCCACTTTGTGGTTTATAACTATAAAGTGTATAAGAGCTATTCCTACCAAGAGTTAGCAATTTCACTTGGTGGTTTTATACTCGCTTTTATATAAGTACCATTTCAAAAACATGTGAAGAGTTTTTAATGTATGACACAGATTTAATAGTACAGGCAAATCATATGATGCTACCAAAACTAAATTTCTGGAACCCAATAACACAAGAAGGTCAGCACATACTGCAAGAAATGAAGATTGTGCAAAAGCTAAATGTGCAGGAGCCTAAGAGTTGTCTCTGCATGCCCTGATGTAGAATGTTATGTCCAGAAACTAAAAACAATAAATAAACTTCATCTTATCCTAGCAGAGTCCTTTCTATGGTATTATATTCAGTTCTGAGTATCCTGCTTTTAAAATGAGCCTTGAAGAATATCCATATAGCCTCAACTCCATTCAAGAAAGATAACTAAGAAGAATGAATATCAGAAGATAGAATGTGTAGGGGTTAAATAAAAATAAACATGGTACTCCATGTAAAAACAAGGTCTAAGTAGAAAACTGTGTGTAGGTGGCATAAGAGTTGATTTGTGGAAGAATAGTAGACCCCTTTTTATAAGATTTACTTATTCATGTGTGTGTTTGTGCACGCATGCTCACGTGAACACCTGTGGGTGCCTGCAGAGACTAGAAGAGAGGTGTCAGATCTCCAGCAAGTGACTTAGTCAGCTTTGAGTTTCATGGTTTGCAAAGTGATGTTGCTGATAACTAGTGCCCAGTGAGATTCTGATAGCTAAAAAAGAGAATCGGTGCTCTGTAGATTCATAAACTGTGAAGTAGCTTTTAATAAATATCAAAGTGCTTTCACTTTTATGTTGTAAGATTTTTACTTCTGCTCATTTCTTTTCACAGGATCTATCTGTAGGATGTGCAGGGGCATGGTGTAATGAGTATTTTACTGTGGGCCATTGCATATGCCTTTCGGAGCCACTTCCATGAGTTGTCAGGGACAACAGACACTCACCAAAAGTACTGAGTAATGATTGAGTGGATACAGTGGAACAAGGCTTTCCATACTTGCTAGAGCTAAGAAAACAGTGGGGGGATTTCTGCAGAATCTATTCTATCTGGCTGGATAGAACAAACACTGAAGAATAGTATGGTGTTGCTGTTTTCTCTGCAATGGTGGTTGTCAGCCCTTGTCTATTCCTGCCACTTATTTGAAACCTGGGTATACTTAGAGGGATTATATTGTAGCATTGGTTAGTTGTTCATCATTGAGCTTACCATCTTTGCATATCCTCAAACCATTTCACTATCTTTAGACCTCTTCCTGCAAAGTCAAATATCTGGCCTCTGTTTTCTCATTGAAACAAATTCTAGTTACCTATACTTTAATGATTGCTTTTCTCATAAGCATAATTTTCCACCAGGACCCAGTGATCATATTCCTCTACCTTTCCCATTGCTTCTCTTGGTTAAAAATGTAAGGGTGTGACTCTGATACAAGTCCAATGACAAAGGCTTGCCACCAGTGTGTGAGCCTTCCAAAAGGATTTTAAAAGTCAGTATCCATTGCAAGGATTAAAAGAATGATATTTGTAACTCTGTCTTTAAAAGAGAGGTCAGCCTCGCGGAATATCCACCATTGATGACAGCAATGCCAGTGCATTAGCTACTTTTCTGTTGCTGTGACCAGGGCAACTTATAAGAGAAAGCATGTGATTGGGCTTATGGTGCAGAGGATTAGAGACCATGATGATTGCAGGCAGTTGGAGAGACATCTTGACAGTTAATCAGGAGGCAGAGAGCATACTAGGAATGACAAGAGTCTTTAAAAACACCAAAGCCCAGTCTTTAGTGACACACCTTTTACAGCAAAGCCACATCTCCTAATCCTTAGCAAACTGTTCTATCAGCAGAGGACCACGTATTCAAGCATAGGAGCCTAAGAGGACCATTCTTTTTTTTTTTTTTTTAGTGGTTTTCTTAAAGTTTTTTTATCATTTTTTATTTTAATTTTAAATAGCTTGTTTTACATGTCAATCCCAGTTCCCTCTCCCTTCCCTCCTCCCGTACTCCCCTTCCCCCCCCTCCCACCCTATTGCCAAATCCTTCCACATAGGGGATATCTAGAGTCTGTCATTTTACTCTTGGTAGGGTCAAGGCACTCCCCTAAGAGTCCAGGCTGAGAGAGCATCTCTCTTTGTGCTATAGGCACATGAAGACAGTTTGTACCAGGGATAGACACTGATCCACAGCTCATGGCCCCATAGGTTGCCCAGGCCTTCTCACTGACACTCACATTTGGGGGGTCCAGATCAGTCCCATGCTGGCCTCCCCACTGTCGGTCTGGGGTCCAAGAGCACTCCCCTGTTCAGATCAGCTGTCTCTGCTGGTTTTGCCAGCCCATTCTTTGCCAATTTGCTCATCACTCCTCTCTCTCTGTCACTGGGTTCCTTGGGTTCAGTTCAGTGCTTAGTTGTGTGTTTGCCTCTGCTTCCATCAGTCACAGGATGAAGGCTCCCAGATGGTTATAGACATCAAGTTCATTATCAGGAATGGGCATTCGAGGTGGTCCCTCCACTATTGCTTAGCTTGCCAATTGATGTTATACCTTTAGATCACTCGAGGTCACTCTGGTGCCTGATCTGTCTTCGATCCTATGATTCCCTCTTCCCCCTATTCTACCCCCACCCCCTCAACTTCCTGTTCCCCCATGACCAACTCCCTTCCTCTTAGAGAGAGAGAGAGAGTACCATTCTTACTCAAACCATCATAGTAAATATGAGGTTGAAAATGGGGATGGAGGGTGAGTACGAGTTTTTCACCAAATAAAAGGATATTTGAGAGGGGATAGACCATGACTTGGGAAAGAAAAAAGCTGAAGAGTCACCCAAAAGAGGATTCTGCAAGACGAAGGAAGAAGGAAAGGCAGAGAATTTCTTCAGGGGATTTTGCATCACTTTCACAAGTGGAAGATAAATGTATTGCCTCTTGTTTCTCTAGAAAGCCTCAGTGAAATGGATGTCACTTGTTGATGTTTGTGGTATTGGATGAGGGGTTTATATGGAACTTGGGAAGGTCCTGAGTCTAGTAGAATGAAGAGAACACCCTCACATTTGGATTCCAGAGAAAAGAGCTGTCTGTCTCTTCTTGGGGAAATTAATCAGAACATGAAATGAAGTCCAGTTCAGCTGAGGGACAGAATGAAGACAAAAGGAGGGGTGTAGATGTATTCGCCCTTTTATTTCCTTTACCCAAGTGATTGCTTTGCAGCAATTCAGATGTCTGAGCCCATCGTTCCTCCACCCTGCAGGTCCCCAGCAATAAGCTAAGAAGGCAGGCTGGAGGGAGGAAAGGAGAGGAGGAACGGAAGTGTCTGAGCTACGTTTATGATCTTAGCCTGCATTACAGTGAGAATATGGACATTAATGCCCCATCTGCTGAGAAAATCCACCAGAGATTTTCAGTTATTCAGAGTGATGATAGGACTCAAGTTTCCATTTCCTTCCAGCTGCAAAGAGGGGTTCTGCTTCTAAGAGAAAAACCAGTGACCTCCGCTGGCTGCCTGGTGAACGAGTGCTCATTTTCTGAGAGCTGAGGATAAAAATTACACCCCTCACAGCAAGTCTCAGGGCACACACCTGTGCAGGATGGGGCCTCCTAAATGGGGTAATAGAGAGCTCTGCTCAGTTCCCACCACTGCCACAGGGTGACTAAATGGTCCTCACAGAATCGTTTCCTGTCTCGCTGTTACACTTCGTCCAACCTTAACACCAAGATCAATGTTTCTTCCTCCTGTCCCAGAGTGCACAGAAATCATCCATCCTCCTCTTAAAGTTAACACTTTCTTCACTATCCCTAGTGCCTTCCATTTATTTTGTCCAAATGCATAGCTCTAGGGCTTCTCTGACGCCATTCTATGGAAACTGTACTGCTTAAGGTCTCTACCTGTACTCTCTCTCTCACACACACACATGCACACACTAATGTGCACCCACCAACACCCACGGACCCAACATGAATCTGCACCCCCAAACCCACTGCTCCCTACACAAATCTTCACCCCATACACACTGCCCCCCATAAATCTGCACACACCCTCATCCACGCACGCACACCCATACATCACACACACACACACACACACACACGCACACATGTGCATATGCTTTTAAACTGCAATCTTACGACATAATCATCATATTCAGAGCCTGCTCTCAAACTGTTTGTGTTTGACTGTTCCATGGCTAGTTTCACCTTCCTCATAACCCAGAATCACATCCAAATCACAAATAAATCATCTCCCCTTCTTCCCCATTCCACTGTTACAGAATATTTTAATGATTTGACCCAAAAGAATCACCCCCTACATTTTGAATGCACCTTGCCCTCCTTTAACTCATGTCCATTTTCTTTTCCACTTTCTGCTCTAAGCCACTATCATCCCACACCTGTCATTTCTAATGTTTTCCCAACCCTCCAATCAATCATTCTCCTTTAACACAGATGGCAGAAGGGAGGAGGAATCTCTGGATTTAGCAGCTGTGTTAGTGATGGTGGTGTGGTGCACATCCTTTAAAAACAAGATTTTTTTAAACGTTTATGCGTATGTGTGTGCATGTGAGTGCAATGCCCATGGAGACCACAGGAGGGCGCAGATCCCCTTAACTGGAGTTGCAGGTGGTTATGAGCTAGCCAATGTGAGTTTGAGGAGCCACACTCTAAATCCCTGGGAGAGCAGTATGCACTTAACCACTGAGCTTGTCTCTTCAGGCCTACTGGTGCACATCTTTAAGGAAGGCAAAGTTATGCATCAAATTCTTGTTTCCTGAATCAGTTGTGACAAAGACACAAGGGATAATCATCAAACCTTTGATTGAACTAGTCCAAGTTAGTGTTCCACTCTGCCCTTTTTCTAACTATGCTCCTCAGTACCCTGGACCGACCTAGCTATTTGTCTTTCTAATTCATCATTTTTTCCATCTCAATTCCTTTATCTGAGCTCCAGGTGCATTTTTTGAGTGTATCAAGCACTGCTTGACACTGATGTGTAACTATTCCAGTTGAGTGCATTTGATTCCTTTCCCTCCACTAGGAAAAGCTTCCTTACACTGCCATGCTCTAGAAACATTTAAAAGAAGCGTAACCAAATCATAAATGATGCAAGAATCACAATTTACAATTGTTTGTAGCTCCAACACCCTGTAAAAATATGAAAACACACCTTTAATCCCAGAACTCTGGAGGCAGAAGCAGGTGGATCTCTGTGAGTTTGAGGCCAGTCTGATCTACAGAATGAATTCCAGGAAAGGCTCCAAAGTTACACAGAGAACTGCTATCTTTTTTGTTTTAGTTTTTTGCTTTGTTTTGTTTTGTTTTTCGAAACAGGGTTTTTCTGTGGCTTTGGAGGCTGTCCTGGAACTAGCTCTTGTAGACCAGGTTGTTCTCAAACTCACAGAGATCCGCCTGCCTCTGCCTCCTAAGTGCTGGGATTAAAGGTGTGCACTACCACTGCCTGGCGAGAAATGATATCTTGAAAAAAAAAGCAAACAGTACTCAAAATTTTAAATTTGGTATACAGAAAAACTTGTAAAAAATTTTATTTGAACTTGAATTGGGTGAGGAAAGAATAGTTTTAGCATTAAGAACACCAAATACAGAGATTCTAAACCAGAATCATTCTGGAATAGACTGGAAAGTGTGCCTACTTGCTTTGGGAACACTATCTTTTAATCCAAGTGAAGTAACAATTGTTGGAAGGTTTTTCACTGAAGCAAAATCTTCATGTGAAAGTATTGGGTGCCACAAGACGAGACAGTACGGGAACACAGTACCAACATGGAGGCCAGTTAGAAGAACCAGGGTCCAAGAGAAGTGCCAGTGACTCTGACCAAGGTTGGCTGTAGTGATAGAGAGGAGAGGGGCAGACTCTGGTAAAGTAGAAGCAAGATATATAGGATTTGATGGTGGGTTGATCATAGAATAGGAGAAAATGAACATGTTTAAGGATAACTTCAACTTATTTGACATATCTGTGTCAATTCTAACTGTGTCAACAAAACTACAGGACACATATATCCAAAGGAAAAGTTCCACATATTACACCAGTCTCCAGAAAAAGAGCCAATATGGTGTGTGTGTGTGTGTGTGTGTGTGTGTGTGTGTGTGTGTAGAAAGATTTATTTTAACAAATTAGCTCATGGATGCAAAAGAGACAGATAGCACAGCTCTGGTCCAAAGAGCATCAGTTGCAGAGTTCCTGATTACTTAGGAGGGAAGAAGTTCAATTTTTATTCCATCCAGGCCTTTAAGTGATGTCTGAGGCCTTGATATTGTAGAAAGAGAAATATGCTTTATTCAAAGTCTGCCAATAGAAATGTTTATCACATTCAGAAACACCCTCAGAGGAACCTCCAACATAACCACAGAGTTAGGGCCCATAGAATTGACTCTTTCCCATATTGACTTAAGGTTAAAGAGTTCAAACCTATCTTTTCTCTTTCAAGGTCTAAAACCTAAAGGTCTAAGGTGTGGCTACTGAAGGATGTTTGGCCTCGGGTGTGGTCACTAGATGACTTGCCTAGATAACAGATACTTGATGTAAGGCTTGGTTACTAGATGTCTTAATCTTCAAGGTCAGATAACAGGAGGTTTGATCAAAGGTGTTGTTATTAGATGCTTTAAGAATTAAGGAAGTTATTACAACTGTCTCTTCCTTGTATCATTGGTGAGGAAGGCCTTTGGTCCTCCCCACTTTTGAGCAATAAACTTAGGGCAGATCCCAATATTCACTGGGTGCCCTACCAACTCTATCTTCTGTCTCTAGCCTGTTTCTTTCCTCAATCTGCAAGTCCCCTCCCAGGTACGAACCAGACTAGTCAGCTGGACCAACACTATACCTTCTGGCCAAGCCACATGGGCTGACAATAAAACCACCCCAACTGAGAGCCCAGTATGGGAAATGCTGTGCTGTATAGTGACATATGTAGAGACACTGGACAGCAAGTTGTACACAGAAGAATAGAAGAGTAGACAGTGCCAGCCTGTGGGGAGCAGAGGAAACCATGAGTGAATACACAAGGAGCCAATGACTTACTAACTGGGTGTGTATTGTTCTCAAGGATAAATGCCTCAGACTCATGGGAAATGGCAAACCTTACCTTGGGTCAAGCTAAGGAAATGGGCAAAAATCTCCCTCTGGGCCATGTGAACACATTAGCAGTGTATGCAAATGCTAGCCACCCCAGCACCTCTTTCGATCTGCAACCTGGGACCTCTCTCCTAAAGAGGCTTCCTATGGAAAGGAACTAGCTGAATCCTTGGGCTGAGGTTCTGGCTTGCTTGTGCAGTAGGTGTCCTCCATCAGAGTGACGACAGCCCAGCTGATCACCAGCTTTTCTGTGTGTGTGCGTGGCTGTTGTTTCTTCAGTGTCTATCATTTCTTCACTTTCTCCTTGTCCCCGCCAGGTTTCCAGGGCCAAGTCACACAGGAAGCACGGTCAGACTGCAGTTATAGACTTGTGAGTCTTTCATAGAAGATGTTAAAACCAGGATGAGAAGATCACTCATTGGTTAAAAGCACATATTGCTCCTGCAGAAATCCTGAGTTTTAGCTACCAGCATTCACATGTGTCTCATAACCAACTGAAACTCAAGTTTCAGAGTCCAACACCCTCACCTGGTCTCCATGGACACCTACAATCAAAGGCACGTACCTATAGCCAGACACGCAAACATGCACATAACTAAAACTAAAAGTAAAATCTTTTTAAAAATGAAAATGTATAAAATCCATATATGAGAGTACATGCCATGTTTCTCTTTTTGTGACTGGGTTACCTCACTCAGGATGGTTTCTTCCATTTGCCTGCGAATCTCAGACTCCCTTGGTTAAGTACTGAGCTGAACTCAAGAAAGCAAGTAACAGAGAGGGAGGACTGATGATCAAAGAGATTAAGACTGGGCTGGTTTAACCCCCAGAAACAGCTGACCAGACAAAGGTTAACTCTTGAATCCCAGGCATCAGCCTGGGAATCCAGCATGGGACTGATCAATACCCCCTGAATCTGGGTGTCAGTGAGGAGGCCTAGGTAATCTATTGAGCCTTGGGCAGCAGATCAGTACCCATCCCAAGTATACACACGGACTTTGGACTCCAATAGAACAATGTGAGGTGCATTCTCACCCTGAACTCTTGGGGAAGGGTCTAGGCCCGGCCCTGGATGAAATGACAGACTATGGACACCCCCATGGAGGGCCTCACCCTCCCTGGGGGAATGAGGGGATAACGGGGGGGGGGGGTTGGGGGGAGACACAGGAGGAGGGGAGGGAAAGGGAGAGGGACCTGGAACTGACTTGTGAAGCAACCTTGTTTCTTATCTAAATTTAAACTGGAAAATAAAATAAAAAAAACAAATAATGCCAATATACTTAGGAGAAGGCCAAAAAAATGAAAATGAACAAGTTTTGAAGTTAGAGCTTGAGAAATAGCTTAGTTGTTAAAGTGTTTACTTAGAAGCATGAAGACCCAAGTTCAAATCCCCAGCACCCATCTAACAAGCTGGGTGAGGCAACATGTGCTTGTAATCTCAACACTGGAGATACAGAGACAGGAGGATCCTTGGGACTTTCTGACCATGCTGTCTAGCTGAGTCAGTGAACTGCAGATCCTTTGAGAGTGGTCCTGTCTCAAAATATAATGTGGTCACAACAATAGCCAGCATGGCATGATAACACTAAGGGTGCGCTAATAGTGGCATGTATACCTTTGTGGTAACCAACACTAGACAGCATAGAGCAATGCTGAGAGTAGGAGAAATCATACTCCTTAGGGAGTATGACCAAGTGGTCAGCAAAAATAATATACACACAACTAACATCATAATGACTGGACAGGTTGAATTAATCTATTTCCAGGTGTGTATATGTGAGAGGAGAGAGAGAGAGAGAGAGAGAGAGAGAGAGAGAGAGAGAGAGAGAGAGAGAGAGAGAGAGAGTTTGAGAGAGAGAAAGGACAACTAAAGAAGAAGCCATGAATTTGAAAGAGAAAGAAAGTGGCAGGGGCACATGGGAAGGAAATGAGGAAACAGAAGGGGAAATGATACAATTATATATACCATTATACAATTATATTATAAAATGATGAGGATGGCAATAGAGAAAGCCTCTGGCTTCATCTTACATGCACATGTGCATACATTCACAGACATGTAAACATGCATGCACCACACATACACAGATTTTGTTTATATGCGTTTTTATTTATGTGTACTTGTACACCTGTGAGTGAGTGTGTTCATATGAGTACAGATGCTCACAAACACTAGAGATGTTAGATCCCCGGAGCTAGAAATACAGGTGATTGGGAGCTCCACACGTGGATGCTGAAAATCAAACTCAGGTCCTCTGTAAGAGAAGCATGTGCTTGTGACTGCTGAGCCATCTCTCAAGCCTGGCAAAGAACTTTTTTTCTGCATGCTTTTGCTTTTTTTCTTTAAATTAGAATCAAGCTTGTTTTTCATGTCAACCCCAGTTCCCTTTCCCTTCCCTCCTCTCCTGCCCCCTACCAACCCCTTTGAGCTCCACAGGGAGGGTGAGGCCTTCCATGGAGGATCATCAAAGTCTGTCATCATTTGGAGCAGGGCCTAGACCCTCCCCTGTGTGTTTAGGCTAGAGAGTATCCCTCTATGTGGAATGGGCTCCCAAAATCTGTTCATACACTAGGGATAAATACTGATCCATTCTGGCAAAAGAATTTTAAAGCCACTCATATAGGACATCATGAAAGGATTAGTGATAGAAACAAAGTCAGTGACATGTTCATGGCAGCAGGGAGACTGGAAGGTGGCAGATAGTCAGCAAAGGAGAGTAAGAAGCAACCCGTAAGAGCAGAAGAAAA
Organism: Mesocricetus auratus; assembly: GCF_017639785.1. NCBI lineage: Eukaryota > Metazoa > Chordata > Mammalia > Rodentia > Cricetidae > Mesocricetus > Mesocricetus auratus. Next base: position 28,413,928 of record NW_024429196.1, on the reverse strand, counting down.
CGTATATGGTGATTTCCTGCACTACACAATACTGAGTGAATATATGCGTGTACCATACGTAAGTGAAATGATGGTGAAGAGCAATGAATCAGGCTACAATTATATGCTTCACAGACACATCCCATGTGACCACAAAACAAAAGGAAATCCATTGTAAAAAGGCAGCCACATTTTATCTGGAAAGCAGTGAACTAAGGGAAATGCTGCCCATTAAATAACTCATGAAGAGAAATATCACCTGCCCTTTAAACAAGAATGAAAATAAAATCATAAAAGGTTCACTTATCTACCTGGAGAAGTAAGTCAGATTAAACATTTAAATGAATTTTATCTTCCTAGCAGAACCCACTTGCTTCTTAAAAGACCTTTGATGACACTTTTCTTTAACTCCTCAGACAAATGTGTTTTTAAATAGCCCTGTCTTCTGTGGCCAGACCTTTTGTGTAATAAAGGCTCTGCAGGCATAGAGTCCACTCTAAATGCAACACCTCATTGATAGGCTTCCCTCCTTCCTCTGGCACCAATAAAGGGCAGCTAAGTGCTGGGAAGCCACTGTTAGCAGAAACCTGCTGTTTGGCTCCTTCTTAGTGGACCATAAGGAAATATCTTCTTATGTCAGTAATTTTGATAGCAGAGATTAGATCACAGCAAATATTTCTGCAAAGGGTCACGTGGTAACTGTTTTGAGCTTTGTGGGCCATGCAGTTTTTCTCACAGATACTCAGCTCTGTTCCTGGAGCCTGAGCACAGCTGCAGACCTGTAAACAAATGAGCCCAGCCGATGTTCACCTAAAACTTCATTTACAAGGGGAGGGAGAGGGAAACTGAAGTTGGCATGTAGAATGAAAAAAAAACCTTTTAAATAAATAAAAAATATTGAACAAAGCCTTAATCTGCAAAAACAGACCATGCACAAGATTTGGCTGTTTCTGTAGCATTATTTTTCAATTATTCTAACCCTTGATTGATTATTAATGCCCCAGAAACAATTTTAACATCCAAGAGAGAATCTGATAATGAAGCCAAGTGATAACGCTAACCCTACATGTGCAAAGTCCTGGGTTGGATGCCCAGCAATGTCGAAGGGAAACAAAACAACCAACTTGGATATTACGAGCCCCAAACATAAGGAAAGAAAAACAGGAGTTTCTAGGTTATTACCATGGTACAGGATATTCCTTAATAAAGATGACCATTTTTATTTAAATGATAAAGAATGCAGCCATGTTGAGAAAGGCTTCTCAAACCAGGAGATCATTCTATTCCCCAGGGCTCCTCTGAATAAATTATAGAACTGAACTAGAAAACAATAAAATGGAAAAATCACATCACCTGTTATGTAATGTTAGAAACTCTCACTCCATTACATAGATATTTCTTCAGCATGTAATGTATTTTCTTGGCATTAATCTGCAAAGGCTTTGAGGGAAAAAGAATGTTTGAATTTGAATTCGATGTCCTCCTTGCCTTTGTCATTACATTTCTTAAGTAAAGCCCTGCTGCTCAAAAGTATACTCCATTTAATTTAGTCACGGTTTAATGTAACCTTCCCCTTAATAATAGCTGTGGAGGACTTCACATACTCCTTTCAACATCGCTTTCAAGATGAAGATTCAAAGAAAGATTTTTCTGCCAATGATGGTTTTGATACAAAGAGCCCATTAGAAAACTTGAAATGTGTAAATTACACAGAAGGCTCTAAGATGAGGCTTAAATTGTCGGGGTGATGTACCTTCCCCGAGAAGGTTAATGGAGAGACGGGTACTTGTTTCAACAAAGGATTGAAAATAATGCCCAGAAAATCACCCTCATCATCAAAAGATGGATTGCTTTGATTGCAGACGTGTGTTATGGTATGTATGGCTAGAAACCATGTTATTCGTCCTTTATGCTTTTCCCGTGGTAAAGATGGCATTAAAATGCAGTCCTGAATATATCCAGAATGTCCCCAGCACACTAACTCACCTGCCTCAACTCATGATAGATGTGGTAACGATTGCTCTCACGATGCCTGTGGAGTATTCTATCAATATTTTATTGTAAGTTATCATCTCATACAGCCTACACTTTAGGATGTGTAGACAAAATGGGGCCAGAGGTTAGCAAATGAAAGCAGTGGTTAAATCTAAAATACCAATTTTGACTGTGGTTTTCCTTCCTCTTCTCCGTTAAAAATTATTTGTCACAGTCTCACCAGTACTCTACATTTTTCATCTTGAAATCTCTGCTACCCTGTTTCTTAATACTAGCCAGAGTTCTCCATAAATCTTAAGTAATATTGATCTCATAGGGATGACTATGTACAAATACGACCCCGCCCTGTTTCGTCAGAGCCACGGCACTCATTTCCATGTGTAGCATAGGTGAAGAGTAAAATGCTGTCTTTTCTTAGGAGATTTTAAAAAAAGGGATTTATTTTATTTTAATTATGGGAATGTGTGGGGGTAAGTGAATGTAAGTTCAAATGCCCTTGGAGCCCAGAGGCGTTGGATCCCCTAGAGCTGAAGTTCTAGGCAGCTATGAGACACCTAGTGCGGGTCCTGGGAACCAAACTTGGGTCTTCTAGCGAAATCAGCCAGCACTCTTAACTATTGAGCCATCTCCCCAGCCCACAAGGACTAAAATACTTTTGAACAGTGTTACTTGTGATTTTTCGGTTCAAAGCCAGGGTCCTGCAGTACTAACAGGATACATATGTGTTTCCAGGATGCCAATTAAATCGGTAGTCATGAAAAGCAGAGAAAATACATTGTTCATCATATCCACATTAATAAAGGGGAAGAGTAAAGAAATCAATGTCCAAATCCATCTTCAGGGCACTGAACCAAAGTGTAGGTTTAAATAAAGGACAAGAATCATGCATAACTAAGCAGCCTGATGTGGTTCCCAGTCACTGACTCATTTTCTTGGCTTTGTCTTTCCTACAAAGTGATACAGTTAAGATGTGAGAACTGTTGAAATCTCTTCATGGGAGGGCAGCTCATGCTCGGGTTGGTATCAAGGCTTCATCTGTTCATTTCCCCACCATGAGATTCCCGGGGGGATTTTAATTAGTTGGGATCTGTAGTTGTAATAGCCTGATAGCCATATGGAGAGAGGCACAAGTGTCTGCATTATCTCTTCTTCTGAAAGGTGGCTGCAATAGAAATAAATCTACATGTGAAAGGCTAGCCTAGAGTTGACCAAATCACACCATGACTTGTGTTTAGTTAGAACTTGAGGTAGAGCTCTCATCCTTTACAAATTGGTGAGACCTTCATGGGGCACACAGCCTCGGCAGCATTATACTATATTTGATCTTATGTAGTGGTTTCCACCAATGTATTTTAAAGATGCTATGATTTTTGACTGTGCTGGATGGTGTTTTGTCAATTTGACTCAAGTTAGAGTCATTTGAGAAGAAGCAACCCTCGTTGAGAAAATCCCCTACAAGTCTGGTGTGTGTGGGCTTTTTCTTGACTAATATGGATGTGAGAGGGCTTGGCTCACTGTAGGCAGTGGCATCCCTCCCCTCTCCCCCGTGAAGATGATCCTGGATGTACAGGAAAGTAGACTAAAAGGCTGTAAAGATAGCTCATCAGTTAAGCACATTGGTTGCTCCTCCAGAGGGCCTGAATTTAATTCCCAGCATAAGGCAGCTCACAACTGTTCCATTCATCTGTTGATGAATACTCAGGCTAATTGCATATGGGATGCTGTGGTATGCTGACTTAATTTTCTTTGCATATATATCTAGGAGTATAGTTGTATCCTATGGTGTTCTATATTTTTTTCTGGAGGAGCATTCATAATGATTTCCATAGTGGTTAGACAAATGTACATTCCCCAACAATGGTGCTTGTGAGGGTTTTTGTCTACCAATAATCATTTTTGAAAAATGAAAAAATCTTAAGGTACCTTGAATTATCATTTGATTTCAAATTATCTTTCAAAGCTGCTGTAATGAGAACAGTGTGGGTTTGGCATAGAAACATGTATACAGAATGGCGGAATAGAAGAGAGGGCCTGGAATTAAATCTATACACATAGGATCAATTGTTACTTGACAAATGCGTCAAGAATACAATCAAAAGAACAATTCATTCAGTTACAGTTGTCTAGAAACCTGTATATACACAGTTAAAGGAATAAAACGAGATACTGAATACAAAAGACAGCTCAAAATGGATTAAAACCTTGGTATAAGACTTGAAAATAGTAAAACTTCTAGTAGAGAAAAAAACACCACTCTAGTAGAGAACAAAGGAAAGGTGTTTCTTGACATTTATTATTATTAAGATTTATTTTTAATTATGAGTGTTAAGCACATGAATACAGGTGCCCACAGAAGCCAGAAGAATAAGATATGAGGTCTCCTGGATCTTGAGTTATGGGCAGTTGTGAGCTACATAGACATGGGTGCTTGGAACTAAACTTAGGTTCTATACAAGAGTAACATATACTTTAAATTACTGACAACCTCTTCATTTCCCAACATTTATTACTATTAACATTATTTACTAGTAATACTGACATTGTTCTGGGTTATAATGCTTTGAATCTAACCCCAGAAACACTTAAACAGAGAAAGTTAAAACAAATTACTTAGATTGCACAGAACTGAAATGTGACTGGAGGCTGGAGAAATGTCTCTACAGTTAAAAGCACTTGTTGCTCTTGAAGAAGACTTAGTTTTGATTCCTAGTACCCACACTGGGGCTCACAAAAACCTGTAACCCTAGTTTCAGAAATTTGACAGTATCTTCCAACCTCTGAAAGTGATACACACAAGATGCTCATATATACACACAGGCAAAAGACCATACACATAGAGTAAAGACAAAATAAAATGTGTCTGCACAGCAAAGGAAGCAAACGGTAGAATGAAATAACATAAATAATGGGGAAAAAAACTTGCAAAGTTAAGTCTGGTAAGAGGCAGTATCTAAGACTCAAATTAATAGCCAGAAAGCAAATAACACAATCCAGAAGCAGGCAAAGGACCTAAATAGACATATAAGCAGCCAACAAACTTGTAATAGATACTATCAACAGAGATGGAGGAAATGCAAATCAAGACCCCGAGGAGGGATCACTTCATATGGGTCAGAAGTGGTGTTTTTGACGCTAAAAGACAAATTGTGTTATTGGGAACATAAATTGGTATAGCCATTATGGAAAAAGTACGGCATTTTCAAAAACAATTGTATTAATAAAGAATTACCATATGATGCAACAATCCATGCTATGTTGATGATGCATTTCATTGTCTTTAAATTACAACACTAATTACATTGGCTACCATCTGAAAATAAATTTGTGTCTATCAACAGGTGAAGAGATTAAAAATGTACTTCTTTAGGTAGAGGAGATGACTTAGTGTGTAACCCTAACAACCAAAATTTCAACCTCCCAGACCCATGCTAGAAGTCAGAAATGGTGCACACAACTGGAATGCCAACATTCCACTAGTGAGATGGGAAGTAGAGACAGGAGCATCATCCAGAAGCTTGGGATACAGCTGGACGGGAGTACAGGCACAGAGGCGGAGCAGAGAAGAGAGGTGGAAAGCATCCCCAACACTGTGCTCAGACATCCCAAAGCATGCTCTCACACTCATACACACCACACATAAACACATATCCCAACACTGTGCTCTGACTTCCCAAAGCATGCTCTCACACTCATACACAACACACATAGACACACCTCCCAACACTGGGCTCTGACATCCCAAAGCATGCTCTCACACTCATACACAACACACATAGACACACCTCCCAACATTGTGCTCTGACTTCCCAAAGCATGCTCTCACACTCATACACACCACACATAGACACATATCAACACTGTGCTCCGACTTCCCAAAGCATGCTTTCACACTCATACACAACACACATAAACACACTTAAATGACTTGGAGGGTGATTTAAATATTACATACATAACTACACAATAATGTATATATATAATAACAATATTATTCAGTCGTATGCGTATATGTGTGTGTGTGCGTGTGTGTTCATGTCTTTGTGGGTGCATTTGTATGCAGGTACACATGCAAGTGTGTGCGTGCATGCAAGGCCAGAGGGCAATCTCAGGTATGAGTTCTCAGGAGTTATTCATCCTGTTTTCTGAGACACATTCTCTCTCTGGCCTGGAGCTCACCAAGTGGCCTAGGCTGGCTGGCCATTGAGTTCCAGTGTCCACCTGTCTCTGCATCCTCAGAACTAGAGTTCCAAGTGTGCACCGCTGTGCTTGACTTAAGATATCAAACACATGTCTCAGACTTGCACCAGCAATTTGTCTGCTGAGGCATCTTCCCTGCCCTCATCTACTTCTTTTAAAGTCTTACAGAAAAGGAAGGAATACTATCACCTGCAGGAACATGGATGAGTGTGCAAAAAGTTCTGCTAAGTGACAATGCCAAGCACAGAAAAGTGACATTATTCTTCTCATTTGTGACTGGAATCTGAAACACCCAGACTCATGCAAGCAGAGTGAGGAATGGAGTTTGCAGAGGACAGCTGTCCTTGTAGAGTGTTTGAAGAAATCCAAATTTGGAGGAAACATCTAGATCATTTTTAGTGACAAAGGCAATGAGAAGGTACTGGAAGCTTTAAATCCACACAGGAATCCCTCCTGGCCTCAAGGTAGACTTCATTTCTCAAACAGCAGGAATGAAATCATTCACCACTAGGGAAAATTAAGATACTGGGGGAAAACCACGTAGCATGTAGACCACGGCTGGGACTACATTAGCTAAGACATTCTAGCACATGGCTAAATTTATCTTAAGTTCTTACAAGTGTCTTCAAGTTTGGAGTATGAAAAATGACACAAAATTGCGTTGTACCCTGAGAGCATTACTGACAATTCATTACTTAAATAGCCTCCTCCATTTCACAGATTGCACTCCATCTAAGTCCTCCATTCTGTGTAACAACCTGTCTTGTCCGGCTTTTATCTCATCGAAGTGTCAGCGTCAGGGCTTACAGCAATGGGCTACAGACAGAACTGAAAAAGACATTCAAACTCAGGAGCTGAAGGCACGCTGGCTACAAATGTTCAGATTAGTCACTGCAAAGGAAAAGTCCATCTTCCTAATGTTACCAATGGGGGCTTTTTAATTTGGGTTATCTATGTGAATCTCTGAGGACCTGTGGAGAATAAGGACATTTATTTACATAGTGCCTTTTACTGTCATAAATAGCAGGGCATTTAAATGGAGTATATGTCTCCTTAGGCACAGGGCAACAATCATCCAATATACTTAGGTATTAGCACTGAGAATTGAGCCAGTAGGCAATGCATTCATGAATGGTTTAAATGGATATGAGCAAAAGTAATGGGATACAAGTTTGGTCTGAATCAAAACTTAAACACAAATTTAACTTGGTATCCCTCACTGCATCCAGCAATATGTGTGTCCCACCATGAGAACTAATAGCTTTTCCCAGAGGAAAGCTATTTCCCAAGACATCTAAATAATCAAATGAATAGACTGCTAAATCTATTCATTCACCTGTAAGAAAAAAACCCTTCCCTAGAGATAATGTATAACGTGGTGTGGGAGCCACACAAGTAAGGCAATGGTGAAAACACACTGGGAAGATTACATTTGGTGCTAGAGAGATGGCTCAGTGGTTAAGAGCATTTGCTATTCTTTCTGCTTAGAATTGCCTGTGACTCCAGCTCCAGGGAACCCAACACCCTCTCTCACTGCCACAGATACCCACACACAGGTGATGCATATTCAGATAGACACCAAATAAAGATAATAAAATGAAACTTCCAGACATGATTATAGTAACATCAATTTCCTCATTTTAATATTGTATCATATTAATATATGTTGGCACTATTAGAAAACCTGATGAAATATTCATAGAACCTTCCCATAAATTCTTTTTGAAATTTCTTGTGAGTTTCTGATTATTTCAAAATAAAATACTTCTTTTCTCTTTTTGCACAAGGAGAAGTGTTATTTAAGTAAGACTTACATCACAGTGAGTTGATTAGCATATACACTGGGAAGTGGTTGCCATAATAGTCAATTAACATATTCTTAAATTTACCAGTGTTTGTATGTACACATGAAATAATGCATTCTCTATTGTAGAACACACCCCCAAATAGGCATTTTTAAAGGACAAAATTTGCATCACAGATTACAACAAAAATGGACTCAGCAGGTTGCATATACACATTTATATGTCTGTAACAAAAAGAATCAAAGAAAAAGAGACTATCAACTTGAGGGGACAAAGGAGGAGTTTGAGAGAGGGGAGCTGGGAGGAGCTAGGAAGAAGAAAGGGAGGGGGAAATGATGTAATTCTATTTTAATTAAAAATATTAAAACAAAATGACTTAATAAATTCTTCCTACAACCTGATACATGAATGTCTTCAGATATCATAGCAAAACTGAAGAGCATTAATCTACTTTTAAAAAAAAGACCTGGTCTTTGGACATGTTGAAATATCCAAAATATCCAAGTCTGGCCTTGTGGGATGCCCATTGGTCTTTGCAGGCATGCCCCCAAAGGGAGACGTAGAACCTCTACCTTCCTTTTACTCCTTCTCCAATGTTCCCAGAGATCTGAAACAACAGCATCACTCAGTTATAGACTAGAACTGTAAGCCAAAGTAAACATTTCTCTTCATAAGTTAATTATCTTTGGTATTTTGGAATAGTGATGGAAAGCTAACAGGATTTTCCTTCAGTTTAATGAAAGCATAAAGTCCAATAGCTGTATCCACTTGCAGTTTATGAAGTAAGACTTTTAGTCATAAAAGGGTAATATAAAGCAAGAACAACCACACAGAATGAAACAAAAAGGTCTGTAGAACACACGCTCTGCTCTTGAAAGAAAGGGAAAATGGTTACCAATAAGGGCAAGGATAATATTTACATACACAATGTTTGGCTTCATACCTCTTTGTCTATAATACACAGTGATCTGCAAAAAAATTCATTTAAAAAATGAAAAACTAATTCAGAGGTCAGACAACCACCATAGCTCTGGCATCCAGTGAGTAGTTGGTTTGCTTTTCTTCTTTCAAAACAAACTTACAAAAGCTGCATGAAGAAGGAAGGTTTATTTTTGTTCATGATTTCACGGTGCCTTGGAAATCGTGGTGAGGTGCCTGAGGTAGGTAGTTATAGCACATCCACAGGCAGGAATCAGAGAGTAATGAATGTTGCTGGTCAACTTGCTTTCTCATTTTTATTCAGAACAAGGTTCCAGCATATGGAATGGTGTCACTCAATCTTAGGACGAGTCTTCCAACCTTAACTAACCCAACCCAGATAAATCCCTCATAGACACACCTCCAAGTTTGTCTCCAAGTTGATCCTAGATCCTGTCAAGTTGAAAATAAATACTGACTATCAATATCGACTTCCGTACCTGGGTGGCATTTGCCTTGATTCTATTCACTGAGTGAAAATCCATCCCTGTCTATATGGTTATAAATTCACATAATATATCAATAGAACTAGTTTGGAAAGGGATTTTTAATAGGTAATTTGATGAGTCCTGTTGCTGCAGGACTCATAAGTGCCTAACGTTGTCCATGACATTCAGAAATTAAGATTATTTGTGTTTCTTTCCTCAAAGTGGAAATGATCAGAGGTAGCAGAAACCCTCAGAACCTAGATTATTTGGGGATGCTGGAATATCTAATGATATGAGGAACTTTCTCTGAGAGTGATTTCCAGTACTAGAGATGAGAGGACAGGATGACTCAGTGACAAAGAGGTTATGGAGTTTGGATCTGGAATGATCCCAAAGGCCCTTATGTTAAAGGCTTGGTATCCAGTTTGTGGTGCTCATGAGAAGCTGGTAGCTCTTTTAGGAAGTAGAGTTGATGGAGGGGTCTCTGGTCATTGGGAATGTGTTCTTGAACACAACTGTGGATCCCGGATCTTTTACTTTCTATCTTACTTCCCCTCCACAAGTTAAGGAGAGTCTCATATCACATGTCCCCCATTACATCATTACAGACCTAAAAATGGCAGAGCAAACTGACTGTAGACTGAAAACTCTAAAACTAGGATATGAACCTTTTCTCTGTTAAGTTCATTGTTTTGAAGCCCCATCCCTGAGGTGTTATTGACAACTGATGGCTGCTAAGGGAGAAAAGGTCATTTTTCTTCAGAGATACTGGTCCAGAAAGGCTACCTAAGCTCCAGTAGATGGTTCCATACCACATACATGTAGATAGCACAAAATGAATTCATTGGTTACTGAAAAAGAGACAGAGCACATGAAGTTGGGAAGGTGGTGAAGAGGGGAGGAATTGAAGGTGAGGGGTTGGAGGGAGTATTTGATCAAAACGTATTATACACTTGTATGAATACTAAACAAAAATTTTTAAAATTTGATTATTATAATCCACCTTATGAAGTAAGGCTTGAAGTGCCACATCCTGCGTTAGATATTCTTTAACTCTGACCAACTTTCCACCAACATTTCAAACTCAAAATACACCTGCACAGGCACGCACACATATAAAGAGAACTTGTTATTTCAAAACCTTTACCGTAGTCATTTCGGGAGGCCCATTTCCTCTGTGAAACTTCCATTTCCTCAACATGCCATTTAAGATGAGTCATCCCCATTTTCACTCCATCTTACCCACTTCTTACTGAAGACCTTTAGCCGACTGGTACAGAAGGCTTTGTCTCCTGTCTCCATGTGCATGTTGTCCTTCTCTTTTTCCTCCTTGGTTTATACTATTTTCTTCACAGTGTGACTGAGGGGACAAAATTGTCTGTAATCTAGGGATGAATCATTCATTCTCTTTGTGTTCTTGCTTTTAAAAACCACACCCCATATATATGTCCAGGTAGTGTATTCCTTCTCAAAGCCCATGTGAACATATTCATTTTTCTTTCATTTTTTATTCATCTATGATGGGGATGTCTTTCTACATATGTGTTTCTCTTATTAGTTGGTGAATAAAACACTGTTTGGCCTATAGGGGCAGGAAGATAGGCAGGGATAGGAGATGAGGAGAATTCTGGGAAAAGCAAGCAGATAAGTGTTGAGAGATGCCATGTAGATACTGGGAGGATAGGATGTACCAGGCATTCTCTGGTAAGATAAGGTCATGTAGAAATACATAGATTAGTAGCTATGGGTTAATAATTAAGAGAGAGATAGCTAACCAGTAAGAAGCCCTAGTCATTGGCCAACAGTTTAATAATTAATATAGTGCCTGTGTGTTTATTTGGGGCTGAAGAGGCAGCAGGACCTGGCAGCAAGAAAAACTACAGCAACAAAACTATTTATTTTACATCCCAGCCACACCCTTCCTCTTCCTCCCTTCCCAGTCCCTCTCCCTCAATTCTCCCTCCTACCCCTAGTCCCATCCTCTTCCATCTCCATCCAGGAAAGGGCTGGTCTCCTATGAGTATCAGTAAAACATAGCATATCAAGTTGCAGTAAGACTAAGCACCTCCCCATGTATTAAAGCTGGGCAAGGTGACCAGTATGAGAAGTAGGGTCTCAAAAGCCAGTGAAACTTTAGAGACAGTCCCCTTTCCATCTGTTAGGAGTCCCATAAGAGGACGAAGTTATATAACTATGGTACATTTACACAATGGAGTATTACTCAGTCATTAAAAACAAGGACACCAGGAAATTTGAAGGCAAATGGATGGAACTAGAAAAAAATCATCCTGAGTGAAGTAAGCTAGACTGAGAAAGACAAACATGGTATGTACTCACTCATAAGTGAATATTAGCTGTGAAATAAAGGACAACTGTGCTACATACAATCCACAGACCCAGACAGACTAGGTAACAAGGACTGAGAAGGAGAAATAAAAGAGATTTAATGAGTAAACCATATTCATTTTTAAGAGACTCTTCCCCTTCTAGAGCTCAAGTAAGAAACTGTTAAAAAATATTTCTATATTTTGAGGCAGCACAAAGCCTCCTTGGTCTACAGACCAAGGAGGCTTTAACATATGCTACTTTTTTCTTTGCTGTAACAAAATGTCTAACAAAAGCAATTTAATGGACATTGAGTCCATGATGGCAGGGAAGGCGTGGCAGTGAGCCTGTGGCATAGTTAGTCTTATTGTATCCATACATATGACGCAGACGGGAAATAGAGTCAGGCTGTTAAACATCAAGACCCTCCCTCGGGGCTGCACTTCCTCCAATAAAGTTCCATATCCTGAAGTTTCTACAACTTTCCAACACTGTACCGCCAGGTGAGGGCCAAGTGTTCAAACAAATTCACCTGTGAGAGAAGTTTCAGACCCGAATTATGACAAGCCATCTCTGTTATGTTCCCCACATTTGGATGCTAACAGTTAATCACTTACTTTCAAAACACAGGCTCTTCCTAATTCCCTTTCATCAATCCCTTTGGCACATCCTCTTTGTAGAAATACTGAGTTCTTCAAACCATCAATGTAGCTAGAAATCCTTCACGTATGTGTGTGTGTTTAACGCGCATAAAAGATAAATAATACTCATATGATGTAGGAAGCATTAAGGAACTAACAGTTCCCTCTGCCCTCTTCCTGAAAACACAGTGCATCTCTGCAAGCCCAGCCCTCCTCTGTGGATCCGCTGCTTCCTCTCTTGCTTTCCAGTTTCCCCTCCTTTAACCCTTCCCCACCCTATGTCCCATTGCTCTTTCCTGAGTCTAAACTCCATTCCACCGCAATAATTACAACAACGCCTCAATCTACAAATCTGCAGAGGATGCTACACTCTAAGTACACCAGCCTCTCTCATCAGGTGCTGCCGTAGGTGTCTAAGGCCAGCTGAAACTGTAGAAATGTCTACTCTCACTGTTCTAGAAGCAGGAAGACTAGGGTCAAGGTCTCAGTCTACATCCTCCTAATGGCGGCATGGAGACCTTGACCTGCCTCACTCCTACCTCCAGGTGTCTGTTCGCAATCTCTGGCCTTTGTCAGCTTTATAGTTGAATTGTTCTAGTCTGTCTCTCTTTACATGACAGTCTCCCATGTATCTGGTCTCCTTTTGAAATCGGGACACGATTGACTAGAGTAAGGTATGCACTACTTCAATACGATCTCTTCTTAAGTAATAACAACTACAAATACCCTACCTCCAATAAAATCACATTCTGAGTTCCCAGATGGGACACCACTTAAGTCAGCACAGTAACAAAAGAGTAAGTCCATTTTAGCTGTGGGGACCAAAAAAAGCACGAATGTGGAAAGAAGTGACATAGTCAAAAGCTTTAGGAAACTGATTCACAGTTCCCTGCCTGTCCCCAGCTGCCTGCCTGCCTTATTTCTGCATTTTGTCCTTTATTCTAACTATGCATTTACAAGTATACATAGGAAAAATGACATACTTGCTGTCTTCTTTGTAGTCCCAAAGGAAACCCAGCTCCACATTGACTCTATAAGCACAGACGGAAGACTTGGAATAAACTATACAGAGGAGTGACAGCTAATGCCCAGTGAAGCAGAGGCCTTTGGTATAGGAGGGGTTTTTCCCTTCTAGATAGTTTGTTCTCCGCATTTTACACACATGTATGTATTCCTCACACCTATAATCTGAAAGTGTCGGTGGGTCCCAGACAACAAATTCTTCTCAGGGGTGTCTGTTTCCATACAAATATTAGCATGTGGCCTAAAGAAACTGGAGGAGTGCGTATGGTCCAGTCTTTGTGGTCTTGTCTGTGAATGTTGGCTACCATTCATAGAAGCTGCTAGGGGCAGATTTAAGCCTCCAAAGAATTGAATGTTATGTGGGACCAGAAGAGGCTAATGGGGTTGAAGCAGCTGACCAATGAACACAAAAGAGGGCAGCTGAAACCTACCCTGGAAAGACCAGGGCCCTTAACATGTCAGCACTGCTGAGCCATAGCCATGGGGCAGGAGCCAAGGCTGGTGACAGTCTGGGTCTGGTGTTTTCTACCTCCAACAATGGCATGTTGACATAGCCCCGTATGGGGCATTTTCTGCCTTCAAGATTGTATGTGCACATGTGTATGTGTGAATGTATAGTAACTACGAGTATTGTGTGTGCTTGTGTGCACGCGGCACAGGCCCTAGGGAATTTCTATCTTCTGTGTCATAGCCACAATTCTCAAGCAATAGTGACATTGCTCATTTGGAAGAGTCCCATCTGGCTCCTGACAGCTGTCATCCTAATAAGGTTGTTATCGGGGCAGCCTTGACCCATGTGAGCTCAAGGTCAAAGAGCAATCCTGCTCAGAACTTTCTCAGAAAGTGGGATGTTTAAAACAGTTTAAAAATTTAAACACAGCACACCAGTAAGTGCATAGATTTATAATCTGTCATATCTGAGTTTGGGAGGCATTTCCATCATTCATTAACAGCAGGAACTTAGGCCATCTGGTTAACCTTTCTCCTATCCAGTTTCTCTATCCATAAAAATGGCAATAACGATACTTATCTAGTAGAGTTATTGTGGAAATGGACAGAGGTTAGATCAAATAACAAAGCTGGGTAATAGTCACGTAGGTGGCTCTACAAACAGTAGGATCAGTATTCTGAGTTTCTGCTTTGACATGTCACTTGTGCTCTGACAAGACCTCATAATGAAATCGGCAGCCTATGTATCCCGCTGCGTGACTTGTAGAGTAAAAAGGCTTTTTCCAGGCTCTGAGGTCACCTCACCTCCCTTCCATCATTTCTATCAGTGTCTCCAGCACATCACAGCACCACAGAGCAGAGTCTGCAGGAAGACTCATGCTCTTAGGGTTCCGATAGCTTTCAAGAAGCAAAATATTGGGGAGGGAGGAGCCACTTTTCCTTATATTGTGCTGATGGAATCATATCCCTTATACTCATGTGTGAACTCCTTCCAGACACCTACAACAGGGCTTGGGACCCCAAGGAGAGCAGAAGGTTGTCTATTGTCCCCTTCCGTATGCCTCAGGGGTTAACAGGGCAAGCAGTGTGGTACAGAGCCAGGATCTGAAGGATGGTTACTAACAGCAAGGAGAATGACCCTGATGCTGGTTACCCTGTTCTCTCTGTTATATGCACAGTCCTGTCCTTAACCCCTCATAAATGGTCACCTTTAGTATTCACAGGAGTCCATGGTGGGAACTGATGCTGTTTTGACATATTCCCCAAATGGGGCACTTTCTGTTTGCAAAATTGTGTGTGGCCACACATGTGCATGTACACATAGATTTGAGAATATGTGTGTGTGCTTATGTGCAAGTATAAGAGTATGTGTCTGTGCACACTCCAGGACTTTTCTTTCTTTTATATTACAGCCTAAACCTTGAGATAGAGAAGTCAAGAATCAAGGAGACAGCATACTTATTCTATCTGACTTCAAGAGAAACCTGCTCATGCCTGTCTCAGGTAGCTGTGGCCAATCCTTGGCCTTTGTGGGTTTGTAGTTACATTAGTCTATCCCTCTTTACATGACTGTCCCTCTGTGTCTCTTCTCTTCCACTTACTGGATGAAGGTCCACACTGCTTCAACACAACTTCCTCTTGAAGTCAACTGTGACCCTCTTTCCAAATAAATCACATTCTGAGGTCCCAGACAGGAAAGTGCTCAATGCAATACACTTGATAAATGGCAAGTTCTTTTCAGCTGTATGGGCCAGGAAAGCATGGATATGCAAAGAAGGAATATAGTCTGGAGCATGAGGAAGCTGCTTCAGAGGCCCCCCCAGTTGAGTGTTGCCCCCTGCTTCTCCTGGTTCATGCAAGCTCTTTGCTCTTTTTTAATTTAGGAGCATAAAGGAGGGATGATAGACTCTGTTGTATTCTTCCTTGTAGTCCCAGGGATCATTTTCTTTTCCCACTAGGACATTAAAATATATGAAGCTTAAGTAACTTAGTTTCCTCCGGTTTCCTTTCCTCCTATTGGATTTTCTGCTGTTGGCGTTCAGTCCAAGGCTCTGGGAAGGACAAGGCATTCTTCCTACTTCATTTTCTGCATTTGAGAGAAAGGAAGGGCCTGTGAAAAAGAGGAAAGGAGAGAGGAGAGAAAGGGAGCACTTTTTTGCAACACCACTAAAAGGGTTTCTTGGATATCTGCATTACTTAAATTTAATTCATTGGCATTTTATTTCATCTTATTTTCTCATGGCTGTGGCCACATACTTCACAAGAAAGAACTGAAGGAAGGAGGGAAATGGTTCCCAGTTTAAGAAGGATATAGTCCATTGTGATGTGAAAGGCACAGCCACAGGCACAAGACAGCTGGTGGCCCTGTACCCAATGAGGGAGTAGAAATGGAAGTCGGCTAGGCTAAGAATCCTCCTGGCTCTTACCACTGACACTCTTCCTCCAGCTTCTGGTCTTAAGACATCCCTCCAGCTATTGACCAAGTATTCAAACACTGGAGGCAATAGGGGACATTTCACATTCCAACAGAAGCAATCTTCCTGGGCAGACACTGAATGAAGCGTGAGAAGTGGTGTCCACTGCTATCAGGTGCTCATGAGAATCAGCCAGGTGACTGTGTCCCTGTAGTGACTAACATCTCAGATAATAACAGCAACGTCACAAACTAGGAAATTTAGAACGGTGGAGGTGGAGGTGGCTGACATTAGCCTTCGCTAAACTCTCCTGTTTGAATCACTGATTGAGGGGACACAGCCACAGAAAGCTGTTCTGCTCAGTGGCAACCTCTGCTGTCCGTGAACAATGCTGCCAAGTCATGTTCACCAGAGAAATTCGGGGCTATGTTCCTTACTGTTTTTGCAGGAACTGGGGGATTTAAGATCCTTCTCTGGTTGCTTGAGTCATCAGGACTAAAACCTATAATAAACAAAGTCATGTCAGAGCCCAGAAGAAACCCAGAGATACAAATGGGAAAACAGAAACAAAGGAGAAACAAAATCAGACGAGAAGAGCTACTCCCTCTAGTACCCTTGGTCATGAACTGATCTTACATAGCAACCACTGATATCAGTTAAAAGAGTAAAGTGACAAACTTACTTTTATCATTCAAACTCCAAATCTGATGGGGAGTTTTTATTTTGTTTTTTGCTTTGTTTTGTTTGTTTTGGCTCTTGATATACTGTTTCAAAGGTATTTTCTTCAAACTTAGATGCAGAGGAGGCAGAAATCAAATCCTTGATTAGTTCTAGGAGCTAAGTTGCAATAGAGAGCCAGGCTGTTTTAGGCTTGGTCTTACAGATGAAAACCCACAGTTCTTCAAGTTCATTTTCAGTTGTTGGGCAAGCTTTAACAAATTGTTTGTTCACCTGTCTGTCCTCAGTCTCTCACACTGAATCCCTCTGAACATTGGTTTAAATAAAATCTTTCTTACTACGCGCTGTCTCAGAGATATGACAGAAGGAGAGGGAATGAACCATGCTATGCTAAGACTGTCTAAAGCAGTGGTTCCCAACCTTCCTAATGCTGAGACCATTTAACACAGTTCCTCATGTTGTGGTGACCCCAACCATAAGATGATTTTCATTGCTACTTCATAACTGTAACTTTGCTACTGTTATGAATCGTAATGTAAATATCTGTGTTTTCCAGTGCTCTTAGATGATACCTAAGGGGTTGTGACCCAGAGGCTGAGAATTTCTGGTCTGATGGCATGTCTGTTTCACAATTTCGAAGTCAGAAATCTCATCTGGTGACAGATGAGCCACATAATAGGTTTTATCTTACGCCATAATATGGAAGACAAAGTCAATATCGGTCTTAAATTCCACTCTTCAATGTAGAGAAATCCCAGAGGCTTTCTAGAGTCAAGCTGTTAGGACCACAGTACCTCACAGTCTCTGGATGGTACTTCCTAGGGCAATGAAGGCAGAAGAAATTTCCAGAAGGGGATGAAACTCAGTGTGCTGTTTCCACTTGAAGTAATCCCCAGTAGAAGAATAGAAAAGGTGTGTTTGTTTTCAGTGGCTCTAGTGTTTTGTTTTATTCCAAAGGTTAGGTTTTATGGCAATGAGAATAACAGGAAAGACTGAAGTCATTGAAATATAAATGTAAGAGGAACACAAGTGGGAAATCAGTCTCTGAACTATAAAGAAAATAGAGATAGTCTGATATGCAGAGCAGATTACTTGAAAAATTAAAATGAAGATTTGTCTGTGTTTCTCAGGTGGTACGAAGCCTAAAAGCCAGTTTTTAAAAATAGTTGCTATATAATTCTGTGATGGAGCCCAAAGGGCCTTCTTTATGTTCATCCCCATTACCTTGCACAGGCCTGCTTTCTTTGTTCCTTGACAGTATAAGCTACTGCAATCTTGGGGGAAATTACAATAGTTTTAAAGAACCCCATGATCTATTGATAGAAAGATATTCCTCATGTAGCAGGACATGGCAAGATGAGCATGAAAATCCACAAACAAATTAATATTATGATTGAAGAATAATCCAAACACCAAACTTCAGTTTTTGTATTGTAAAACAGTGATAGCACATGAATTGTTTTTTCTTTGACTAAAGAGATTATGGCTCAAAAGTGGATAGCAATGACTGTTCTTGTAGAAGACCAGAATTCAGTTGCCAGCACCCAAATCAGGCAGCTCATAACTGCCTGTAACTCCAGTTCCATGGGGTCAGACATCTTCTTTTGGTCTCTAGGCACCTATACATACAAGCACACTTCCCATACATAGACACACATGCGTGCATTCACACACACACAGACACTTGTGAAAATGAAATAAATCTTAACTAAATTAGGTCAAGTTCTGCCATTTTGAAGGGAAGTTCCATAAAACACTGAATGAAATAGCAAGTTCATTCTCTCTGTTCATACCTTTTACATTAGACATTGTCAAATCAAAATAGATTAAACCTACTTTACAAAGTATATAAAAATCCAGGTATTCCCTAGATAATAATAATTTCTGGTAAAATTTGTATGTGTCTAAATAATGAAAGGAGTCATAAATTTGATATGTGGAAGGACATTTTGCCATTGAGCATATTTTGGTTTTTTAATGCATTGGAGGTTTTTTTCTTTATTGTGTTAAACATTTGGTTTTTGTTTTTCACATGTTCAGGATAGAGACAGTTGTCACTCCAAAGTATGTCCCTTCTGGTTTGTAGGTGCCTTCGTATTAATACCTTGTCAGGAAGATAATAATGAAAATTTGATTATTTCATTAATGCACTTGAGTTTGATAATGCCTTCATAGTGCAACTATGAAGTATTCTAATAATGAGCTGTTCTTCGATCATTATTTTTATTTGTCTCCATTCATAAATTTTGGGTATTATAATTGGTTTGGGCTTATTATTCATGCTTTATGCAGGTGGAGAGATGAATGAAGAAGTTGTAAGGCGATTCACTTTTTGGAAGTCTAAGAGTTTAGAAGCACTAGCCGGTCATTGTAAACTCTCAGTACAAGCATATAGGAAAGAATTTTAAGTCTTCAAACTCAATGAACCACACCCCAAACCCCAACTCATATAACTCTGAGGTTGTCAATCATTCAGTTAAACCAAAATAATTGGGAGAGCTTTTAAAATGTTGATATTTAGGTTTTACTCTGAATCATGACATCTTATCCATCCTTTGCTGAAGCAGAGTAGTCATTTGAAGCAAGCTTAGGGTCAGTGTGCACCATGTTTATTGACATCCTTAACTTCCCATATAAAGCAATAACAAATAGCTCTCCTCCCCACATCCAAACATACACAGAATCTCAGATTGTGACCTTACTTTGCAGAAGATGCAAATAAGCTCATGCTGCCTCAGAATGGTCCTGAAATCCAACACATAGCATTCTTAAAGAAGAAGGAGAAGGAGTGACTTTGGGCTCTTCTCAGGGACTCAACTCCCTATATCTCAATGCTTGGATTTCCCTGGACCTTCTCCATGCCAAAAGCAGACCCATCCCACCAGAAAGGACCACCCTAAGTCTGACCACACCTCATTCTTGGCCCCCCTCCATCCCCAGCCATCTGCTTGAGGTGAGTCTGGGCTCTTCTCAGAGCCACATCCCTACTTCATCATGCTTGGGACTTCCTGGGCCTGCTACATGCCTAGAGTGGACCTGACTGTCAGAAAGGACCACCCTGAGTCAGGCTACACCTCAGTGTTGGTCCCCTCTGCCCCCAGCCATCTGCTTGACATGAGTCTGGGCTCTTCTCAGAGCCCCAACTCCTACATCCCCCTGCTTGGATCTTCCTGGGTCCAGCCCTCACCTGCACTCATTGTGAGACCCATGAGAATATTGGATTTGCTTGAACCTAACAGAAAAGAACCTTAGACCCATACCTACCAGGAGAGGAAGAGACCCCACAAGCTCCCAATGGAAGAAGGGATAGGAAAACAACAATATTAAAACACAGTAAACAACAGAAAGACCAATATAACACTACCAGAGTCTAGGAACTCTACACCAGCAAGACCTGAACATCCCAATGCAGATGAAACAGAAGAGAATAATCTTCAAAACAACCTCATGAAAATGATAGAGGCCCTCAAAGAAAATATGAGAAAATCCCTTAAGGAAATAGAAGAAAGAATAAACCAAAAATTCAGGAAATCAACAAATTTCCTAAAGAAAGCAAGGAAACACAAGAAAAAAAACAATCTAACAAATGAAGGAAACAATTCAAAAACTGAAAACCGAAATAGAAAAAATAAAAAGAACACAAACTGAGGGAATGCTGAAAATAGAAAAGCTGAGTAAATGATCAGGAACTACAGATGATCATAACCAACAGAATACAAGAGATGAAAGACAGAATCTCAGGTGCTGAAGATAAACTAGAGGAAATAGATTCATCTACCAAAGAAAACCTTAAATCCAACAGATCCTTAACACAAAATATTCAGGAAATATGGGATACAGTAAAGACCAAACCTAAGAATAAATGATATAGAAGGCAAAGAAGTCCAGCTCAAAGGTAAAGAAAACATATTCAACAAAATCATAGAAGAAAACTTTCACAACCTGAAGAAGGGCATGCCTATGAAAGTACAAGAAGCTTACTGAACACCAAATAGACTGAACCAAAAAAAAAGTTCCCTTGTCACATAATAATCAAAACACCAAACATACATAATGAAGTAAGAATACTATGAGCAGTGAAGAAAAAGGCCAAGTAACATATAAAGGCAAACTTATCAGAATTACACCTGACTTCTCCATGTAAACCCTGAAAGCCAGAGGATCCTGGATACATGTTCTACAAACACTAAGAGACCACAGATTCCAGTCTAGACAAAACTCTCAATCACTGCAGATGGAGAAAACAAAATATTCCATTGCAAAACCAGACTTACACATTACATATCCACAAATCCAGTCCTACAGAAAGTTCTGGAAGGAAAACACCAACCCAAAGAAGTTAACTACACTCACAATATGATAGGCAATAGAAAATATCACTTTACCAAAAGTCAGAAATAGGGGAAAAACTCACACAAAATACCATCACCAAAAACGAATTGAAAACAAACAAAAATCAACAATCAATGGTCATTAATATCCCTCAATATCAATGGTCTTAACTCCCCTATAAAAAATGCAGACTGGTAGAATGGATACAAAGGCAGAATCCATCCTTCTGCTGCACACAAGAAACACATCTCAGCTCCAAAGACAGATATTACCTCAGAGTCAAGGGTTGGGAAAAGATTTTCCAATTAAATGGACCTAAGAAGCAAGCAGGAGTAGCTACCCTAATATCTAACAAATTAGACTTTAAGCTAAAATTAATCAAAAGATATGAAGAAAGTCATTTCATATTCATCATAGGAAAAATCCATCAAAATGAAGTCTCAATTCTGAACATCTATACCCCCAATACAAAGGCCCCAGATTCATAAAGGAAATGTTACTAAAACGCAAATCATACATTAAACCTCACACATTTATAGTGGGAGACTTCAACACCACACTCTCACTACTGGACAGGACCATCAGACAGAAACGTAACAAAGAAACAAAGGAACTAACAAGAGTTATGACCCAATTGTGTTTAATGGAAATCTAAAGAACATTCCATCCAAACACAAAAGAATATACATTCTTCTCAACACCACAGGGAATCTTCTTTAAAATCAACCACATAGTTTGCAATAAAGCAAACCTCAACAGATATAAAAGATTTGGAATAACACTCTGTATCTTATTGGACCACCATGGCTTAAAATTAGTATTCAACAACAACACAAATTGCAGAAACCCCACAAACTCATAGAACTTGAACAATGCTCAATAGCATCTTTCCTGAGTAAAGGAAGAAATAAAAGACTTCCTAAAATTCAATGAAAATGAGGACACAACATACCCAAAAATATGGGACACACTGAAGGCAATTTTAAGAGGAAAGTTCATAACAGTAAGTACCCACATGAAGAAACTGGAGAATTGCCACACTAGAGAATTAACAGAACACCTGAAAGCTCTAGAACAAAAAGAAGCAAACTCACCTAGGAGGAGTAGATGCCAGAAGTAATCAAATTGAGGGCTGAAATCAATAAAGTCGAAACCAGAGAAACATCACCCTTTACAATAGCCACAAACAACATAAAATATCTTGGGGTAACTCTAACCAAACAAGTAAAAGACCTGTATGACAAGAACTTAGATTTCCTATGCTCTTGGTTAGGTAGGATCAACATAGTAAAAATGCCAATCTTACCAAAAGCAATCTACTAATTAAATGCAATCCCTATAAAATCTCAGCACTATTCTTCACAGACCTCAAAAGGACAATTCTAAACTTTATATGGAAAAATAAAAGATCTAGCGTATCCAAAACAATCCTGTACAATAAAGGAACTTCAGGATGCAATACCATCCCTGACTTCAAGCTCTACTATAGAGCTATAGTCCTGAAAATAGCTTTGGATTGGCACAAAAAATAGACAGGTAGACCAACTAAATACTCTGATATTAACTCACACACCTATAAACACCTAATCTTTGACAAAGAAGCTAAAACTATACAATGGAAAAAGAAACCATCTTCAACAAATGGTGCTGGCATAACTGGATGCTGGCATGTAGAAGATGTTTTTAGATCCATATCTATCACCGTGTACAAAACTTAAGTCCAAATGGATCAAAGACCTCAACACTAATCCAGCCACATTTAACCTCTTAAAATAGAAAGTGTAAAGTTCCCTTGAAGGAATTGGTACAGGAGTCAGCTTCCTGAACATAACACCAGTAGGACAGACACTTAGATTGACAATTAATAAATTGGACCACCTGAAATTGAGAAGTTTTGTAAGGTAAAGAACACATTCAACAAGACAAAATGGTAGCCCCACAGAATGGAAAAACATATTCACCAACCTCACATCTGACAGAGGGCTGATCTCCTAAACTTATAAAGAACTGAAGAAGCTAGACTCTAAACCACCAAATAAATAATCCAATTAAAAAATGGGGTATAGAACTAAGTAGACAACTCTCAATAGAGGAGTCTGAAATGGCTGAGAGACACTTAATAAAGTGCTCAATATCCTTAGCCATCAGGAAAATACAAATCAAAACAACTCTGAGACACCATCTAATCCTAACATAATGGCTAAAATAAAAAACACCAATGACAGTTTATGCTGGAGAAGATGTGGAGAAATGGGAACATTCCTTCACTGCTGGTAGGTGTGTCAACTCATACAGCCACTTTGGAAATCAGTATGGAAATTCCTCAGAAAAACAGAAATCAGTCTACCACAAGACCCAGCAATTCCACTCTTTGGCATATATCCAAAAGATTCATAATCATACAATAAGAACATCTGTTCCACTGTTTTCCTAGCAGCATTATTTGTAATAGCCAGAACCTGAAAGCAACTTAGATGCCCTTCAACTGAAGAGTGGATAGAAAAAATGTGGTACATTTACACAATGGAAATAAACAATGGAATCTTGAAATTCACAGGCAAATGGATGGCACTAGAAGAAACCATCCTTAGTGAGGTAACCCAGTCACAAAAAGACAAACATGGTATGTACTCACTCATATATGGATTTTATACATGAAGCAGTGGATTTCCAGCCTACACTCCCACCGCTACAGAGTCTGGGAAATATGGAGGACCCTAAGACAGATTTGCATGGTACCCCAGAGAAGGGGAATGGGACAGGATATCCTGAGTAGCCTGGAAGCATGGAGGTAGGGGAGAGGGAGCAGGGGAAAAGTGATGGGGACAAGTGAAGGGGAGAGGAGGACATGGGGAGGAGGAAGGTTGATTTGGGGAAGGTAGGGAGAGTGAGGTGGCAGTTTGAGGGGGTTGGTGGAGGTGAGAGAGGAGGGGAGGGAGAGGCAGCTGGGATTGACATGTGAAGCAAGCTTGTTTCTAATTCAAATAAATAAAAAAGGGAAGGAGAAGACTCAGAAAAGACAGTCATGCAAGGAAGTCAGACATGAGATAGAGATCCAAATAATACTGTCACAGGTCAATGAATTCCTTTGACCACCAGAATCTGGGAAAAGACAAGAGAGATGTCTTCCCCAGAGTCTGCAGAGAGAACATCACGCTGCAGATATCTTGGATTCTGATTTGTCCATAATTATGAAGAATTAGATATATGCAATGGTAATAATATACCTAAGTCTTAGTAATTCATCTTGGTAGACTGACGATTTTCTGTCAGCTTAGCAGCTGCACAAGAATCTACTGGTATTTATCATCATCTGTGGCCCCACGGCCCCTCAGTCAGTGGTGTGGTGAAGCTTCCAGTCCAGCAGCCTGGCTCTACCATAGCCTCAATATGTAGGTTTAAAGTAAGTCTCTTTTGTTCTATTTATCGATAAGACTCAAGAGCCAAAGGCTGCGGTAAAAACCTGCTAGCTCAGAGAGGCTGAGTAACAGCTAGCTGACCTCGCTTTTTGGCTGGAGACACCACAAGAGATGTGTCTCTTTCCTTGGCCCAGAACTAAGAGAGCTCGAACTCTAGTCTGCGCCTTTTCCTTTGTGTGTCTTCTCTATTCAAATTGCTGGCCTTTCTATGAACAATTCTGGTCAGCTAGTCACTGGCTCCACCTTGACTCAAGCTATAATCTTATTGGGCCGACTTGGGAGTGTCTGAGTCATAACAGTGGACTTAGCAAACTATTATAGTAATTATTCTATTTTTGGATTACAGTAAAATCCTGTAAGGTAATGTTTTTTAATCCATTTGCATTTATGTCTCATTGTCAATATAAGCTGCATTATTTCTTTGCATGTAAATAGTCTAAGATGCCATACCTTGTAGGACAACCTACAAGTAGGGTGAACATTGAATCCTTCACCCAAATACATCAGTTCTCATAACATTTTTACTACAAACACAGTGATGTTAATCTTGAATGTTAAGTGGACTGGCTTGAGAATCGCTCAGGAGACCCACTTCTGACTATACCTGTGAAAGTGTTTCCAGAGGTATAAATGAGAAGGATAGGTCTGCCCTGAATGTTGGCAGAACTATCTGATAGGCTGGGTTTCCAAGTTGAGTAGAAATGGAAATGGCTAAAGCAAGCTGAAGTCCAACCTTCAACTTGCTCTGCTTCCTGTCTGTGGATGTAGTGTGACCAGCTGCCTCTCTATTATGGACCATACTCTCAAGCTGTGAGCCAAAATAAACCAGTTTCTTAAGGTGCATCTTGCCAGGTATTTGGTGACAGCAATGATAAAAGAAATGAATGGAGTATTACTCGGCAGAAAAAAACAATGGAATCTTAAATTTGCAGGGAAATGGATAGCACTGGAAGAAACCATCCTGAGTGAGGTAACCCAGTTGCAAAAAGACAAACATGGTATGTACTCACTTATATATGGATTTTAGACATGGATCAGGATAGTGCCAGTCTGCACTTCCACAGATAGTCTGGGAAACAGGAAAGAACCTAAAAGATATGCATATATGCATAGTACCCAAGAGAAGAGGATGGAGACAAGATCCTCTGAATGGATGGGGAACACGGCGAGGGGAGGGGGGGAGTGGGACCTGGGAAGAATAGAGGGGGTAAAGAGGAAGGGAGTTGGTCATGGGGGAACAGGAAGTTGAGGGGGTGGGGGTAGAATAGGGGAAATGGGAATCATAGGATCGAAGACAGATCAGGCACCAGAGTGACCTCGAGTGATCTAAAGGTATAACATCAATTGGCAAGCTAAGCAATAGTGGAGGGACCACCTCGAATGCCCATTCCTGATAATGAACTTGATGTCTATAACCATCCGGGAGCCTTCATCCTGTGACTGATGGAAGCAGAGGCAAACACACAACTAAGCACTGAACTGAACCCAAGGAACCCAGTGACAGAGAGGAGTGATGAGCAAATTGGCAAAGAATGGGCTGGCAAAACCAGCAGAGACAGCTGATCTGAACAGGGGAGTGCCCTTGAACCCCAGACCAACAGTGGGGAGGCCAGCATGGGACTGATCTGGACCCCCCAAATGTGAGTGTCAGCGAGAAGGCCTGGGCAACCTATGGGGCCCTGAGCTGTGGATCAGTGTCTATCCCTGGTATACAAACTGTCTTCATGTGCCTATAGCACAAAGAGAGATGCTCTCTCAGCCTGGACTCTTAGGGGAGTGCCTTGACCCTACCAAGAGTAAAATGACAGACTCTAGATATCCCCTATGTGGAAGGATTTGGCAATAGGGTGGGAGGGAGGGGGGGAAGGGGAGTGCGGGAAGAGGGGAGAGAGAGGGAACTGGGATTGACATGTAAAACAAGCTATTTAAAATTAAAATAAAAAATGAAAAAAAAAAGAAATGGATGCAACGCCTAAAAATTTAATTCCAGTGGTTACACTCCAAGTTTCTTCTACCACTTATATAGCTTATATTCCGGTTAATGAATAGAAAGAGGAGCTAGGTGTGATGGCACATGCAATCCTAACACTTGAAGGTGAAGGCAGAAGGATCAGAAATTCAAGGCTATCCTCTGTTGCATAGCAAGTTTAGGTCAGAATAGGCTATATAAAACTGTCTCTCAAAAACAGAACAGAGAAACAGAAGAATATGGCTTGTCCATTGATCTTATGAATGTTACTATCATACCTATGGGAGTCATATCTTTTAAACCATGCTTTCTTAATCATTGTTCTATTGATGTGAAGAGACACCATGACCATGGTAACTTTGTTTTAAAATAAAGCATTTAGTTAGGATTGGCTTACAGTTCCAGAGGTTTAGACCATTATTGGCATGGTAGGAAGTATTGTGGCATGTAAGCAGCCACTACGCAGGAAAGATAACTGAGAGTTCTACATCTGGATCTTCAGGCAGTAGAAAGAGAGAGAGAAACACTGGACCTGAGGTGAGCCCACCCTCAGTGACACACTTCTTCCGAAAAGGCCATACCTACTACAACAAGGCCACACATCCTAATCCCTGTCAAGTAGCTCCACTTCATAATGACCAAACATTCAAATCTGTGATATGAGATTATGGGGGTTCTTCTTATTCAAACCACCACACATGGTGCCAGCTAAATATTTAATGAAAGAATAACTGACTTTTTTTCAGAATATCAGAAAACAAGTTTTAGAATTAAAATTGGTATACTTTTATGATCTCAAAAGATTAGAGTGTTTAAACAGAAAGATCAACTTTCCCCATACTATGGTTCTCAGTCCTAGTATATTTACCTGTAAATGAAATATTTGTGATACAGTGTTCTCTCTGTCTCTGTCTCTGTCTCTCTCACTGTCTCTCTGTCTGTCTCTCTCTGTTTCTCTGTCTGTCTCTATCTGTCTCTCTCACTGTCTCTCTGTCTGTCTGTCTGTCTGTCTCTCTATGTCTCTGTCTCTCTCTCTGTCTGTCTCTGTCTCTCTCTTTCTCCTGTTGCTTATTCTCTAAGTTGATTTCATGTCCTATCAACAAGTCACAATGAACTACTAATGGGGGAAATTCAACTACGGATTTGGTACTAGATCATGGTACAAATCTTTTTTTGTGCGTTGTGTTATCATTTACATCATGGCTCTCTAAGAAAATTCCCATATGTCTTGAGGCATTTATGAGAAGAAAATCTCAATTATCCTGGAGGCACATTCTTTTTCCCAGTCTTCGTGACCAATATCCTGAGTTGTCCAGCCTGGGTCCATCTTTAGTAAAGCAGCAAGATCCTCAACTGATGGCAGAAAATCTGCCCAAGATGCTGGTCCCAGACTCTCCAGGGGCACATTTTTTGTTGTAGGTTCCTTGATAGGTTTTAAAAGAAACTAGGGGTGGGGAAGATGACCCAGTGGATAAAGTGCTAATCCGACAAACATGAACACCAGAAATCAGATCTCTGCAATCTATGTAAGGCCTTACACCATATCACACATCTATAATCACAGCACTGCTATATAAAAGGGGAGCTGGAGACAAGAGAATCAAAAGCTACTTTGAATATGTTTGAAGTTTTTTCCTAGTAAGAAATGAGGGGATATTGGGGGGGTTGTGGGGGGAGGAGGGGAGGGAAACGGAGAGGGACCTGGAACTGACTTGTGAAGCAACCTTGTTTCTAATTTAAATTTAAATTTAAAAAGAAATAATAAAAAAAGAAAAAATAAAACACAAGAAGTCTTTGAAAACCATACTTAATTCTCTGCTCTGTGCTGTTCCTTATCTTTAGGTGTGTGGCTAATCTTTTTAACTAACTGAGAAAGTGCTTAAGGGCATGGAGATTGTCTAAAATCCCTTATGTAGCCACTGGTCATTGTATACCCAAGGCATTTTATAGATATTTTCAATGCATTTCAATAAATGTGGTTATATAAACAACTTGTAATTATGAAAGAATTGTAGTAAGTACGTTTCCTTTTTCCTCAGGAAAATGTGTTAAAAAGAAAAACACCTGACTTTAAAAATATTCAAATAGATTTCTATCATCCTGCTTATTAGATAATTCAATCTAAACATAGTAAACACTTTCAGGGAACAATCACTTTCCAGAAAGTTCTTCTCATCAATTATTCCATTTAATCTTCCAAGTGTTCTGTAGAGCAATCACTCAGAACCTACAGGTTAGAAAACTGAGGCAATGTGATGAGATTTATAGCTTTCTCAAGGTCACAAGGCTAATAGTTTTAGCAACACAGTGAGGTTGGGAACTTAGGAAAGTAACTGATGTTGAAACCAGTTCTTTCGATAGCCTAGCCTCTCCTACTTCAAGTGGAGTTTGCAAATCAGAGCTCATAGCTCTGACCAGTTGATAGTGCTAAAATACATAAGAATGTCATATAAATGATGAGCATCTATCTATTGGGCATTGTTGGATTTAATCTTCTTAAAATTCCTATTGTAGCAATTATAACAGCTCTATATTTTCATATCATATAGATACAATAGTTCTCTTGCATCTATATATAGATATATCAATATTATTGATGGACCAGCCTGACTTCATCTTAAGGATAGAAACCATTTTGTTATAAGGTCTGAATAAGTTTGCTGCAAAATTAAAACTGACCATGTTTTAATCTGTTTCTGGAATTGACATGCTGATAACCTATGGAGTTTGACTTACACATTGAATCTATGCTGATAAGTTGTTCTGCCTAGTAATTTTGAAATGTACAGCCAAGTTCATATGTAACCAAAATTCCTCTGGAAATCCCCGAACCCTTGAAGAGCCCTCAGTCTTGCAGTGTTTTGGACTATATAAACCTTACCCTCTCCTGTGTTTTAGATTATGTTTTAAAACTCTGCTTTGGGGAGATAAATTTGTCTTACAGAAAATAAATATTGCTTAACTTGACTGAAGAATTTGGGTAATGGCTTTTACACTTGTTCAGTGGGGTAATAATTATATCAGACATAAATATCAAGTAAGTACTTAAATATAAGACGCAAGGGGAAGCCTGTTATTTGCAATAAATTTATGAATTAGTTTACTACAGTTAGGAAATTAGGCGAATCAAAAATGCTAAGTGGACTCCTCTTCAGGCTCAGGCCTAGGTCACAGCAACATGCCTAAATGCTCCGAGGTTGGCACCATTAGCCAAAATGGGGCCAGCTATGGTGCCTGCATGTTGTGGAAGATTTTTTTGTTCCTCCTGGTCCCCGCACCCTTAAGCCCCAAAATAAATACACTGAGATTTATATTAATTATGAAACTTCTGGCCAATGATTAGGGCTTCTAATTATCTAGCTCTGTCTTAATTATTAATCCATTTCTATCAATCTATGTATTGCCAAGAGGCTGTGGTGTACCTGGTAATGCCCCTGCATGTTGTTACTCCTTCAACAGCATCACAACTCTGTGTGGCAGGCCCACTCTGTCTACCTTTCCCAGAATTCTCTTTGTCTCTTAGATCTTCCTGTCTCATTAGCCAAGCAGTGCTATATTCATTAACCAGTGAATGAGAAACATATATACAGGAGGACAACTCCCATCACTTGCATTTGTAAATAGTGAAGAAAATTGAAATCAGCCAGCACAAAAAATTTTGTGGCAAGGTCAAAGTGAAGAGATGGATTGTAGACATACATCACTGAGTTTTCTGCACGAAAAAAGTGCCTAGTGAGGCCTGAACCTATGATGCCACTTCTGCTACCACTGTCAAGTCTGCCATGAACAACTGAAGAAACTGAAAGAGCAAGAAAATCACTGCTGTCTCAGATATCTCCAACCTACAATAAATGGGGGAATTTGCAATTTTAAATAGAAATAGTAAAATGATTCTATCACCAGGTAATGGTTAATAAATGCATAAGATCTTCCATAACACAGGAGGGACTAGGAAAAGGTTAGGGTACCCAGGACAAGAGCAAAATTTAGTAAACTGAGAAAAGAATAGAAATAATAATTTTGTTTTGTTTTGAGATGGGGTTCTCCATGTAGTTCAGGATATTCTGGCATTTACTAGGTAGACCAGGGTGGCCTCGAACTCACAGAGATCCACCTGCCTCTGCCTCCCAAGTGCTGCGACTAAAGACATGGACCACCACACCAGCCCTGATTTTTTTTATAGGAATGAAGACTGGGTGTTGGAAAGAGGCATTCATATTTTTAAGTTTTATGACATTTCTGGTAGGCTGAAGTCACAGAAAGAAGAAATACAGAGTTGTCAGAGCAACATAAAGAGATGTGTAGATTATCAATAGATGTCCCCAAGACATTTCACATTTAGAAGAGTCCAGCTTTCAGGCGCCTAACCCTTACCACCCTCATTTACATCTCCTGCCATTGATGATTCTTCCCAATAGCTATTCCTGCTGCTTCTTGTCCCCAATGCAATTACTGGAATTTCATAAGCCAATGTACATAACACCTTTCTTTATTCACAAACACCTAATAGGGAGTCTGGTCTCTCTTGTATTGCTTAGTGCATTGTGATTTACACAGCCCCTTCATTGTTGGTTTTATCATTTTGTCTTTTTAATGATGTGTACTGGTATGGTCCATTAGTGCATCAATTCCCAGGATCATGGTAACCGCTGGAGTCTTGAACTGTTACATCCAAAAGCAATAGTACCAACATAAATCCTTCATGTCCTCTAGGAGAGTAAGCACATTACCCTAACTCACATTTCATAACAATGTAAATCAGAAAGCTGATTAACTGAAAATGAGAGCTAAAGTTTGATGAGGTATTATTTTTCTACTGTGTTCATCTGGGTACTAGCCTGTAGATGCAATGTTTTCCTCCATTATCTGATGGTGACTATATCGAAAAAACCAAAATTTCTAACCTCTAGGTTAGAAGGAGTCAGTTCCCATCAGATTAGTGGAGCTAAGCACACCCTGAAACCCTCATTTGCACCTCCCCAAACATCAAGAGCCTGCAGCCTTTGTTGTCTTTGTAACTCAAGGAGAAAGTTCTTTTTCTTTGAATCATGCCATCAGCACCTACACTATCCAATATTTCTTTAGAGTAAATAGCAATCTTTAATGCATGTGCAGTAAAAATATTAAATATGCATATATTCATGCTGTGACTTTGTACCCTTTTATTCTTGCAAAATAATGAAATAAATAATAAATGATTTGTCCCATTGAGCAGTTAGTTATAGCCCTATCGTGAAAATTTCTGCTTTTTGAGCTTAACAATATTAGAATATTTTCACATAAATTATTAAAGGTGTCTTGGTCAGAAATGTCAATGTTTTTTCCTGAAGTGGCATTTTTTTAAGAATAAGATTGTTCAAAAGGTAGCTGGGAAAATAATAGGTGGTAGGAAAAGCATAGTTTAGGTTCATTGATGTCAAAGCTTCCAAGTTCAAATGACTGGTTTCTAAATGGGTGCTTTTGTACAAATGTCCAAATATTTATAGATTAAAAAAATAGGGCTGGTAGGAGAATCTATCAGGTAAAGGTGCTTTTGTATGAGCCTGATAACCTGTGGTCACTCCCTGGAAGCCTGACAAAGGTAGATGAGAACCACAAAGTTGTCCTCTGACCTCCACACTCGGACTGTGGTACATATTGCCCACATTCCCACATCTCACAACATTAATACTAAATTGTAAAAATCTAAAAATAAGATCAGATGTAAAAGAAACTTACAGTTTCATTTCTTCTGCAGTGTTAAGATTCCCTGACATAAAACCAACTTAGGGAAGGGAGGGCTTATTGGGATTATACTTCCAGGTTATAGTCCAACACTACAGGGGAGTCACAGAGACAGAGGAGCCTGAAACAACTGGTCACACCATCCACAGCTCAGGGAAGTCACAGAGAATGAGACTGGTCACACCATCCACAGCACAGGGAAGTCAAGAGAATGGAACCATATCCACAACTAAGAGTGATAAGAAACGAATGCACACATGATGCCTGCTTACTTTCTTTCATACAGTTCAGGGCACCCAAACTGGGGAACCAACTAACAATGAAGACAGCTGCCCACAGACATGCCCAAAGGGCAACTTGAGGTTGACACTTTATGGATTGAAGCTCTCTCACAAGATGATTCTAGATTGTGTTAAACTGGCTGCTAAAACTCACTGGTAAAGATTGTAGAACACATAATCAGACAGCGTTGCTGCAAGAGCACCCTAGTAGTAAAATGATAGACCAAGGAAGAGTGATTATTGTATAATCACAGGTATTAGGAACAGTTGTAAATTTACTCTGTCTATGGTGATCTTAAAGGTCAATTGCCATCCATCTGATTTGGTTTCCAAAAGATTATTATGTAAAAATAACATTTTCCAATACGTATATTGATTCTTCAGATTACTAAGAACATGTGGCACGATGCCTGCTTTAAAGATATTTTAATATCTCCTCATGTATTATACATCCATACCTAGAACATAAGATGATGGAAAACCAAGAGAGTGTTCCATAGGAGGTCTGGAAGGAACGGTACTATGAGTTCAGAGGTGAGAAAGAATGCGAGGTGTGACTTAAGACAAGCAGCACTGGAGCTGACGTTTGAATGCTGGGAAATATTTTGGGGAGAAAGAAGGAAAACTTTTTTATCTTGGCTATGATTTTGAAAAAGATGAAATTTAGTATCTTAACCATTTTAAGTGTACAGTATGACAGTGTTACATTTATTCACTTTATAATGGAAGAGTGGAGGGTAATACAGGAGGATCACTGCTGATACGCATCCAGTCTAGACTATGTAGTGGATTTCAGCACAGTCTGGGCTATGGAATGAGACTCTGTCTTAAAATCACAGAAAGTAAATAATAAATGCAAATAAGTGGCGTTATAGCCCAAATTTAAATAGAATATCTATCATTCAGAAGATAAGGGAGGAAGGGAAGAGGAGTAGATTGGGGTATAAAGATAAAATCTTTGAAAAAAGTCAGTAAGTATTATATATAACTAATAGAGTAATTAACTGCAATGAAAATGATTTGAAAACAAGAGGCAAATAGCAAAAAAAAGTAATGCACTGAAAGTGGCTGTCTCTGGGGAGAGTACACATTAAAAAGATGGGAGAATAGATAGTTCTATCTGTCTTGGTGTTATCAATGTCTGCCCATCTATTCTTGGCTTTATGTGTCCTACATTTGTTGTTGGTCATTTGCTTCTGGAAGTCCCTATAACTCTTCACCTGAGAACTATATAAGGCTGCACTGCACTTGGTCTGCACTTGGGGTAGAAGTATGGGATACAATGATCATTCCTCACTACTGGCAGATAAACGCTAGATGTGAATTGGAGCATGGAAAGCCCAACCTGCTTACTTCTTGCAAGAGGCAACTCTGAACTGTGTTCTATTCCATCTCTCAAAGATATCTGATAGACTCAAGCCCCGTTTCTACATTGGAGACCTGCTCATTAGCACTCCCTTCCTTCCTTCCTTCCTTCCTTCCTTCCTTCTTTCCTTCTTTCCTTCCTTCCTTTCCTCAGGTAGGCATTCCTTTATTTCTCCCTCCCTCCCTCTCTCCCTCCCTCCACTCCTTCCTTCCTTCCTCCCTCTCTCCCTCTCTTTCTTCCTCAATTTGCTACCTTTCCAGCATGCACACTTCAATCCTCATCTCGGTCTGTTTCCAGGTGAAGTCCATCCTAGCACAAGCTGAGTCTGAGCATGAGCTGCTCAGAACCACAGGTGTCTGATTGCCTCAGTAAGTACAAACATTATCTGCATAAAACAAAGTTTAAACAGTACAAGAAAGAGCCCCTTCTGAAGCTGTCCATATATTATTTATTATAGTGTTAACCCTCACTTTCTTATGACTCATTGAGTTTGCAATAGATTTATTATGGCACTATAGTTCAATCAATAAATCAAATACGATAATTTACTACTAGTCTTTAAAATAATCGCATAATATTGCCAAATGGACGTGCTTGTCTCTCACAAATCATCTGGAAGAGAAGGATTCTTTTCTGTTGGTTAGTAATATTCCAAAGCACCACATCATACTCAGGAAAGAGTTTCTGAGCAACCTATTGTGGTCTCAAATAATTTTTCCTATGATTTCTTTGATTCCATATTTATTTCTTTGCTAGAGCTCATATTTTTTCTATATATAGATTTTGGTATTAGCTAACTTTGACAGAAGAATTGATTTCTCCATTTACTCAAATGCTGCCATTTTTTTAAAGATTCCTAAAGACCACATGAGTTTGATTAGTAAGAATTTACAACATTCATGACTCCCACCTATCTCTATCTCTATGCAGCCATTGCACTGCAGGTATTTTGAAAGGCACTCCAGGATTATTTACAAACTCACACATGGTGGCTCATTTCTATGCTATCATGATGCTGTCCAATCCTGAGTTTTCAGCCAAGAACTGGTTCAACCAAAGTGGAAGTTCACAAGATTCAGGTAAGCATGCTGGCTGGGATTGGTTGCCTTGGCAGCTTTAAGACAAAGAAACTGCCAGAATTTGGACTCAAATGCTAGCACATAGGGTTGTGAACATGGTTCTGAGATAGAACACCTACATACCTTGTGAAAGATCCGTAATTACTTCCAATTGCAAGTGTGTGCACACACACACATACACACACTTATGCGTGCACACACACGCATAGTACAATGATATTAAACAGTGGCACAAAGACCCCACCCATTAGAACATCATTAGATTCTGACTTCACTAATCTTAGCATTCACAACTCTAGACCTGTTTTGCTAACTGCTTCATGGGAGATGGTAGTCACTAATGCATAATTGCCATACCAAGAAAACAGAGGGTAGCACCAACCTATAGAAGAAGAGTCCAAGAGACACTAGGCCAGAAGGAACTCACTTCCAAGAAACCAACCAAGAACAAATGAAATAAAGGATAAAATAAATGAACAGTGAAGAATAAAAATAATCAGAAATACAGACCCACTGCTTAAGAAAATTATTATAATGTCAGTTAGTATAAAAACAGGGGACTGCTCACTTTTGAGTTACTGGTTTTCACATAGGAAAATGGATAAGTATTTTTTTAAGAAGCAGAATTTCCGTGTCCACTGCGCAGCCTGTATCTGAGAATGTGGTGAGGGTATTGGGATTGATGACACAGAGACCCTTTGGTAGCTTCCAGAAGTCTCCTCAAGAAGGCTCAGGAAAACTTCCCAAGAAAGGCTTCCCTCCAGAAAAGCTTTTGCTCCCTCTCTTTTTTTTTAATTTTATTTTCCAGTTTAAATTTAGATAAGAAACAAGGTTGCTTCACAAGTCAGTTCCAGGTCTCTCTCCCATTCCCTCCCTTCCTCCCGTGCCCTCCCCCCCCCCCCCTTATCCCCTCATTTCTCCAGGGAGGGTGAGGCCCTCCATGGGGGTGTCCATAGTCTGTCATTTCATATAGGGCAGGGCCTAGACCCTTCCCCAAGAGTTCAGGGTGAGAGTGCACCTCACATTGTTCTATGGGAGTCCAAAGTCCGTGTGTATACTTGGGATGGGTACTGATCTGCTGCCCAAGGCTCAATAGATTCCCTAGGCCTCTTCACTGACACCCAGATTCAGGGGGTCTTGATCAGTCCCATGCTGGCTTCCCAGGCTGATGCCTGGGATTCAAGAGTTAACCTTTGTCTGGTCAGCTGTTTCTGGGGTTAAACCAGCCCAGTCTTAATCCCTTTGATCATCAGTCCTCCCTCTCTGTTACTGGCTTTCTTGAGTTCAGCTCAGTACTTAACCAAGGGAGTCTGCCTCTTCTTCGATCAACCACTAAATAAAGTTTCTGTTTCCCAGATTCTCTGGCCATAGGATTGTAGGCTGGCACTCCCCAGATCTATGTCTAAAATCCATATATGAGAGAGTACATGCCATGTTTCTCTTTTTGTGACTGGGTTACCTCACTCAGGATGGTTTCTTCTAGTGTCATCCATTTGCCTGCGAATCTCATGATTCCATTATTTTTTCTGCTGAATAGTACTCCATTGTGTAGATGTACCACATTTTCTCTATCCACTCTTCAGGTGAGGGATATCTAGGTTGCTTCCACGTTCTGGCAATTACAAATAAAGCTGCTATGAACATAGTGGAACAGACATCTTTGTTGTATGAATGGGCATCTTTTGGATATATGCCTAAGAGTGGAGTTGCTGGGTCTTGTGGTAGGTTTATTCCCATTTTTCTGAGGAATCTCCACACTGATTTCCAAAGTGGCTGAACCAGTTGGCACTCCCACCAGCAATGGAGGAGTGTCCCCCTTTCACCACATCCTCTCCAGCATAAATTGTCATTGGTGTTTTTGATTTTAGCCATTCTGACAGGGGTGAGATGATATCTGAGAGTTGTTTTGATTTGCATTTCCCGGATGGCTAAGGATGTTGAGCACTTTCTCAAGTGCCTCTCAGCCATTTTAGACTCCTCTATTGAAAACTCTCTATTTAGTTCTGCAGCCCACTTTTTAATAGGGTCCTTTGGTGTTTTGGAGACTTGCTTCTTGAGTTCTTTGTAAATTTTGGAGATCAACCCTCTGTCAGATGTGGGATTAGTGAATATTTTTCCCATTCTGTGGGCTGCCTTTTTGTCTTGCTGACTGTGTCCTTTGCCTTACAGAAGCTTCTCAGTTTCAGTAAGTCCCATTTATTAATTGTTGATCTTACTGCCTGTGCTACTGGTGTTATGTTCAGGAAGCTGTCTCCTGTACCAATTCGTTCAAGGGTACCACCCACTTTCTCTTCTAAGAGGTTCAGTGTGGCTGGATTTATGTTGAGGTCTTTGATCCATTTGGACTTAAGTTTTGTGCATGGCGATAGACATGGATCGATCTGCATTCTTCTACATGCCAGTCTCCAATTATGCCAGCACCATTTGTTGAAGATGCTTTCTTTATTCCATTGTATATTTTTAGCTTCTTTGTCAAAGATCAGATATTCGTACGTGTGTGGGTTAATACCCGGATTTTCAATTCGATTCCATTGGTCTACCTGTCTATTTTTGTGCCAATACCAAGCTGTTTTCAGGACTATAGCTCTATAATAGAGCTTGAGGTCAGGGATGGTGATGCCTCCGGACGTTGCCTTGTTGAACAGGGTTGTTTTGGCTATCCTGGGTCTTTTGTTTTTCCATACAAAATTGATTATTGTTCTTTCAAGGTCTGTGAAGAACTGTGCTGGGATTTTAATGGGGATTGCATTGAATCTGTAGATTGCTTTTGGCAGGATTGCCATTTTTACTACATTGATCCTACCTATCCAAGAGCATGGGAGATCTTTCCATTTTCTGAGGGCTTCTTTAATTTCTTTCTTTAAAGATTCAAAGTTCTTACGATACAGGTCTTTCACTTGTTTGGTTAGCGTTACCCCAAGGTATTTTATGTTGTTTGTGGCAATTGTAAAGGGTGATGTTTCTCTGATTTCTCTTTCAGCCCATTTATCATCTGTATATAGTAGGGCTACTGATTTTCTTGAGTTGATCTTGTAG
Source organism: Mesocricetus auratus (assembly GCF_017639785.1). Lineage (NCBI taxonomy): Eukaryota > Metazoa > Chordata > Mammalia > Rodentia > Cricetidae > Mesocricetus > Mesocricetus auratus. The sequence goes on along the minus strand of NW_024429196.1, from coordinate 28,375,809 downwards.
CCTGCCACTTTGCTGAAGGTGTTAATCAACTGTAAGAGTTCCCTGGTAGAGTTCTTTGGGTCATTGATGTAAACAATCATATCGTCTGCAAACAGTGAAAGTTTGACCTCTTCCTTCCCAATTTGTATCCCCTTGATCCCCCTTTGTTGTCGTATGGCAATAGCTAGAACTTCAAGTACCATGTTGAAAAGGTATGGAGAGAGTGGACAGCCTTGTTTTGTTCCTGATTTTAGAGGAATTGTGTTGAGTTTCTGTCCATTTAGTTTGATGTTGGCTGTTGGTTTACTGTATATAGCTTTTATTATGTTTAAGTATGTCCCTGTTATCCCAGATCTCTCCAAGACCTTTATCATGAAGGGGTGTTGGATTTTGTCACAGGCTTTTTCAGCATCTAGTGAGATGATCATGTGATTTTTGTTTTTCAGCTTGTTTATATGGTGGATTACGTTGATGGATTTTCGTATGTTGAACCATCCCTGCATTCCTGGGATGAAACCTACTTGATCGTGGTGAATGATTGTTTTGATGTGTTCGTGGATCCGATTTGCCAGTATTTTATTGAGTATTTTTGCATCAATGTTCATGAGGGATATTGGTCTGAAGTTCTCTTTCTTAGTTGTATCTTTGTGTGGCTTGGGGATCAAGGTTATTGAAGCCTCATAGAAAGAGTTTGGCAAAGACCCTTCTGCTTCTATTGTGTGGAACACTTTGAGAAGAATTGGTATAAGCTGTTCTTTGAATTTCTGGTAGAATTCTGCACTGAGGCCATCTGGACCTGGGCTTTTTTTGGTTGGGAGACTTTTGATGACAGCCTCTATTTCCATAGGGGTTATAGGTCTATTTAAATTGCTTATCTGTTCTTGATTTAGTTTTGGCAATTGATAGCTGTCCAGGAAGTCATCCATTTCCTTTAAATTTTCGAATTTTGTGGAGTACAGGTTTTCAAATCTTACCGATGGCTGGTTCTGCCCTGACACAAGAGACTGTGGTGGGTGGGTGGGTCAGAAAGAGGTGGTTAGTCTTTGGAAAAGGTCGAGGTCAGGGCGTTTCTGTGGGCAAGCCTTTTTCAGGAACTTATTGCCCTGGGCACTGTATTGTTTTTAGTAAACATTGTCTTACAGCTGCCTGGTCCCAGGCTGATGGGGAAGTGGTTCTCTGGCCAAGGTCTATTGTCCCGACATTATTGTAATGTCAGTTAGTATAAAGACAGGTGGCTGCTCACTCCTGAGTTACTGGTTTTCACACAGGAAAATGGATAAGTATTTTTTTATGAGCCGGGCGGTGGTGGCGCACTTCTTTAATCCCAGCACTCGGGAAGCAGAGGCAGGCAGATTTCTGTGAGTTCGAGGCCGGGCTAGACCGATAGCCCCCAAAACAATACAGAGAAACCCTGTCTCATAAAACCAAAAAAAAAAAAAAAAAAAAAAAGAAGAAGCAGAATACGAGCTGGATGTTATGGTACATGTCGCTAATTCCATCCAGATTTAGGGAGGCAGAGGCAGGCAGAGTTCTGTGAATGTGAAGCTAGCCTGCTCTACAGAGTGAGGAAGGCTATATAGTAAGACCTTGGTCAAAGAACAAAAGGAAACAATGCTGAACAGACTGGCGAAAAACAAAGATGCTGCAGCAGAGGTAGAAATGTACACACAACATTCCTTCACAGAATTCAGATCACTGATTCCCTATTGTGGAGACCTGAAGTTCAGAGGTAAGCCTACAGATTTATCTCAGAAGTATGGCTATAATTAGTAAGGGATTATGAAACAGATAGAAGACACACAGTAGGCAAATAATACCCCAGTCTTCTAAAAATATGCCAACCTGAGCCTTAGGGAAATGGACACAGTTAAGTCTGAATGCTCCAAGAGAGTTCTAAAACAGAGTTTCCAAGAGATGTTCTTGAATATTACTAACTAATTAACAAGATTATCAGGAGCCAATCCTGCCAGAGATGTACCAGGAACCTGGTGTGTTTTGTTTCCTTGGGGCATTCTATGAAGTCTTTTTTACATCTTTGTTAATAAGGTTGAGAAGTGAATGTTGGCTGATAGCAGAATGTTGGCCTTGAAGCTGTTGGACAACAGTGTGTATGTGGGAATGAAATTAACGAAACATAACCTTTAAAGAGGAAGTCAATGGTGCAGTAAACAATGAAGATAAAGGATGTGAGTCAGGGGGCGTGGGCCTGCACTCATCAGGGGCAAGTTACTTATTCTTACTTCCTGTGCCTCAGTCTTCTGGCCGGTACATAGGAGACCACAGTGATAATAAGGACATACAGCTTTGGGGACTGAAATAAAGAACCAGGCCAACTCCACTCAACAGTCAGTGTCCTCCAAGGGTCATCTCAGAAATACGAGTCGATGCTTCTGCCTTTGGTTCACACTAAATTGAAAGAGGCAGGCCATCAAGATGGCAGAGCCAGTACAGGCCCTGGCTGTTAACCCTGACTACCTGCATGCATACCCTGGGACCCACATGGTGGGAGAAAACCAAACTCTTGCAAATTTTTCTCCATTTTCCGTATGCACACCGTGGCATGAGAACACATACACACACAAAAGCAAACAAATAAATGAAATGTAATTGTTTAATAAGAAGGTACTAGAAGGACTCTGACTCTTACAAATCATTATTATGGGGGCACCTCTACTCTTTCAAGAAGATGGGGGAACACTCCTGGTTACAATACAAACATTACTCAGGAGAAATAAAGATGGAGAGGAGGAATCTCACTGAGTGTGAAGTTTCTTTTGTCTCTTGAATTAGTCCTAATGGCACATTCTTCTTTCTGTTTACATTGTTGATCCACTGTGGCACCAACAGCTCCCAAAATACAACCTGTAAGAAGTTCGTGAAGTCTCCTAGTATGATGCCAGGAGCCAAGTAGCTCAGTTCTAGAATTCTCTGTGTAGTTTTTGCCTTACCCAGGGTAATTCCATAGAACTCCAAGGTCATAAGAGAGGTCTCGGGTTGATCTTAAACCTGAAGTGAAGAAAAACCAAGGGAGAAGCTGTCTAACTGGGGTTATCTACACCAGCATGATTAAGCACAGAGATTAGGAAAGGAAGAAAGGAAGAAAGAAACATTGAGAACTGACAGCCAACTGGACACAGCCAGGAATGTAACTGGCAGGTGGCCCAGGCATGAATCTTAGCTTCCCATCCTGTCTTCCCACTTTGTGTCAGTTACCTCCTCACTTGGCCTCCATCCCCAATCTGAGAAATGGGTATAACAATTGAAGGCCTGACATGTGCAAACTGTGTTTACAAGTCTTCTGAGTGAAATCCACCTTGGTGTGTCCAAAAAAAAGTACCCCCTAAACCCTTCCTTCTCCTGGATGCTCATTCCCCAACCTCCCTGCAGGGAACAGCAGTTAAAGAAGGTAAGGAATGCCATTTATTTCTTCTCCATTCACACCTGGCAGTGGGCGTTGAAGGCAGCAGAGTGACAGAGCACTGTCTAACACATGCTAGACACTATTTCCTAGAAGTTCAAACAAAACAAGGCCACATTAGCATCCTGTTCTCAAAGGACAAAGGTTTCCATGATCTCTGCTGAATGAGAATATTTTCAGAGCAGTGTTTGTTTGTAGTGCCTTCTTGGTCATCCTGAAGTATTGGCTGTAGGATAACTGGAAGCACAATGAGTACTTCCTGGAGAGTTTAAAACCACTCTGAACAAGCAGACAGGTAAGTAACTCCTCCACCCAGGACCTGCCGGCCTCAGGACAGACATAGCTGTTGGTAGTGCAGGGCAGGGACCAGCACCTGCTGCTTCTTCAGAACTGAAATGTCCCCAGAACACAGGCAACCCTCTCTCAAAAGGAGTGACATGTATTCAACTCACAAGCAAAGACGTGAACGGGGGAGACTCTTTTAACAATCTCCCCCTGAGGTTGCTTTTCATCTAGTTGCTTAACAATTAGTCAGACGAAGGATGCTCCATGTAAAGGATGCAGATGAAAAAAAATCCATGAGTACATGTGCATCACTATTGGTGAGAATCAGACAAGCTTTGGTAGCCTGGGTTCCAGAAAGTTCACTGAATCTGCTCAGCGTTTTTCTCTCCGACTTCCCCTGTGTGTCACAATTGGAAGCCTGAAGAGCTGCTAGCAGTTTCCCCTTTTGTTACTTACTTAGAGAGAGATGAGGAAATAAAAAAATACATGCCTTCTAAACTAAAAATTTACAGGTAAGGATGCGTTGGAGGTGGACAGCAATTTCTTGATCTTTTCAAAAGTCAGGGAAGTAGGAATGCTTCCCTAGCCTCACCATAATAAGCACTTTAATGTTAGTATAAAGGGCAAAGCTTAGGGAACACTGTCTCAATACCAGAACACTTCTGGCTACTTCCGGCAAGGACATTTTGGATGCACCTGACACCACCCTCAAAATATTGACTTTATCTTTTGGTAGATATCAGGATTTATTGTCCCTGGAGGTAAATATTGACTTCTGCGTTGCCACAGTCAATATTTACTGTGCTTCTTACTACCATAAATCTTGCTCTGCACCCAAATGAGAATTTTGGCCTGCAATGACTAAGATAGCCGTGAGAAAAGAGAAGTTTGCAAGGAGGAGGTACAAGAACTGAATAACTCTCCCAGCATTTTATGAAAAGAAGTTTTCTGACTACTGAATAGGAATTTGCATTCAGTATTGTCCCGTTCTAATTCCTAATTCCTCCTGTGTCAGTTAAATCCAATTCCCTGACATCAACAGAACTTCAACAAGAAAGTCTTGGTTGGGGTTTCTTCATTGCTGTTGTTGTTGTTGTAGATGTTGTTGCTCTGTGTAGCCCTGGCTATCCTAGAACTATCTATGTAGATTAGGCTGGTCTTGAAGTTGCAAAGATCTGCTTGGCTCTACCAGGATTAAAGGTGTGCGCCACCATGCCTGGCTAGTAAGTTTCTATTGCTGTGATAAGACTCCATGACCAAGGATTTATTTCACTTATACTTCCACATCACAGTGCATCACCAAAGAAAGTCAGGGAAGGAGCGGGAACCTAGAGGCAGAAGCTGAAGAAGAGACCACAGAGGAGTGTTGTTTGTTCACTGGCTTGTTCCTCTTGGCTTGCTCAGCCTGCTCTCTTATGCCCCTCCAGGACCACCTGCCAGGACTGGCACCATCCACATTAGTCTGGGCTCTCTCACATCATTCACCAATTAAGAAAACTCCCATAGGCTTTCCTGCAGGCCAGTCTGGTAGGAGTATATTATCAACTGAGGTTCTGTCATCCCAGGTGGCTCTATCTTGTATCAGACTGGCAGAAAAACTAGCCTGTATAGAGAGTTGTCTACTACTCTGGCTATTTTAGCAACAGTCATTCAGCAGCTGTTGCTTTGGTATTCTAGAAGGGCCTTGTTCATTATGGTAAGGAGAATGATCTATGAAAGCCATGCTTTTGGTTTTAAAGGATAAATGGTAAGTGCTAGGACGGCAGATGTGCCACCATGCTCGCTTTATGCAGTGCTGGGGTGGAGACCCAGATTTATGCACACTAGATTGGCACTGTACCAACTGGACTGCTGTTGGGCCCCAGACCCCACAGGGTACAAGTCCATCCTGTTTTCTAGTCCTGGCTTCCTGCCCTGGCCTTGACCCTCTGACATCAACATTCAGCAGGAGGAAAACACACTCTCTTCTACCTGGGGTTTTTCCACTGTGCTGTAAGCCTGTATATAAAGCTCCTCCCTCCTACAAGAAAGAGCACTTGCAATGAACACACACACACACACACACACACACACACACACACACAGACACACACACGCTCTCTCTCTCTCGGCAATAAAGGCAGCACATGAATTCTCTTAGTACAAACGAGTAAACGTCTGGTCTTTCTTTTCATGATACCTCGGAGTTGCTTGTGGCATGGGTGCAGCAGACGGCCTCCCCAGCCTTCCTTCAATTAATATATAACAATTATCAGCTTCTGCATAAAAGGGTCAAATACATTGCTTTAGGTAGCTAATAGGGTCAAGCCACTGTATACTCATTCCAAGATGCTCTTCAAAGAGAACTGAGGTTGAGAATCAACCTGCCTGGAGTGATAAACACTGAGAAGGGATACATTAGTCTCTATCCTGCTTCCGATCACTCTGAGTACAGTGCTGGAAGCTTACATTATTTAGAAGTGTATTTAAATTAGTTCTCATTAGCTCCAGTTACAGGGGGAAAGAAACCGGCAGCTGAATACTGGAATCCTGTGATAAGATGCCTCAAAAGCAATCAAGATGCCATGCAGGGATGCCAGTGTGCCTACTAAGAGTGAGGACTGCGTGCGTGCGTGCATGCATGCGTGCGTGCGTGCGTGCATGCATGCGTGCGTGCGTGCGTGCATGCGTCTGTGTGTGTGTGTGTGTGTGTGTGTGTGTGTGTGTGTGTGTGTGTGTGTAGGTAGGTAGGTAGGTAAAATAAAGAAATTTAAAGAATGAATGTTTTTGTTTTTTTAATCAGCCTACAAAGTTACTGAGAAATACAAACGCATTGCAAAGTAGAGGAGCTGCCTGGCTTCTTTTGAAAACTTGGCAAAACCCATTTATTTTAACTCCTCTTGATGTCTTCAATGGGCTTTGAGGTTGATAACTAAACAGGAGAAAAACATCAGTTCACCTCTTTATTCTCAGCTGTTCTTTCTGGGCAGGCGCTAGGCGCTGTCCATTATGTAAAGTTGAGAAGTGGCTCTTTGATTTTTGTCCATGTTTGATTAAGAAACTCCGTGCACAGCTGACTAAAATTCACCAAACTGTTAATTGTTTTATAAATGAGAATTATGACACTTTTAACAAGCCACCCATCTTACTGAGCATTGTTGCAGGGTAGCTACTCACTCTGCTGAACTGTTTTATTCTGAGATCTGGGTCCCTAATTGCTTATAAACCACACTGTTTATTGAGTATTAACTCTGGCATAGTTGTTTATGGTAGGAGTGTATTGCTCAATGTCTATAAAAAGCAGCACAAATGAGCTACTTAATGTCTGTGAAGTTCCCCCTCCACACACACACACACACACACACACACACACACAAAGACACAAAGACACATGGACATATACATACATTCTCACAGGACTACAGGGTGGTTCATCAGTATAAAAGAAACACGTGTAGTATGGACAGAATCCTGCAGCAGTAAGGAGCAGGCAGCACATGTTGCTTGGCAACCAGGAAGCCACTCTCTCTTGATTCATCAGAGTGTCAACCATACATTTTGTGCTGTACATTACCAACAATGAAAAGGTCAGTGACCCAATGAAATATCAGATTAAGTCAAACTATTAACTGGACAAATGCATTTAAAGAGCCCTTGTACGCTTGGTTTCACGTGATTAGTATACATGATGTTCTGCCAAGGCAAGCATGAATCATTAATATATTCAGAGCCCGCTGCTCTCTGCAGCGAAACAATAACTCACAGGGAGTAATGTGGTGTGCTGTGTTTATAAGATGTGGAGCCTTCAGCTAGCGTGATCTACGGTGTTGTTATTTCATGGTAGGGACACAAGTGCCTTTTTTTTCTTTTCCTCCTGTTTGTAAATAGTGCTTGTCATTCCCTTAAAAAGACAGAAAAGTCTCTCCCCAGGAAAAAGAAAACGGTCACCACATGACCATGCCTGTGTGGGGGAGGAGAAGGAAGTTGGCCTATTAAATAGATGCATTGTGAGGGTTTTATCCTCTTCCTCATGCATTCCCTCCCCTCCAGCCGAAACCTATACCTTTTAGCTCTGTGCTGGGAGACTCTTAAAATAGCACAGAGGTTCCCAACAAGTAAAAATCCAGTGACTAGGTTTGAACTTTGACCTTCCTGTCTTCTCTTTGACATAGATGGCTAGAATGAGACCCACAAAGCTGGAAGTGTCTCGCTATGCTCTGCACTGCCGTAGCTAGAACTAGGAACGGGGAGGGTTCTATGAGTTTAGCCATTTACAACTTGACCTCTATTTTATGAGTTGAGTTCATAGGGGTGAAAGTAATTATGTGGTGAAAGCTGGGCTCATTTTCCACTTCTGCCCTTAATCAGCATATTTAAACCACATAAAGACATTTCAAGGCAGGAAGGAGTTGAGAAGACAAAGGATACCATGCCTCCCTATGGCCCTCAAACTCTTTCCTGGAATCTTCTCCCACCATTAATGGGGAGTAAGCTAAGCTTTTATGCTGATCTCTGACAGGTGAAATGAAACATAGTCCACAAGGCAGCCCAACCAGATGCGCTAAACACCTGTGCATGAGGCACAGGACTGAGACCCACAGTGGTGCCATTTCCAGGATCCACATCAAGCCACTGGCAGACACTGGGAACTGACCACTGTAGTCTAGACAAGATGTAACACACTGGGAGCTGAGTGCCACAGTCTAGACCAGAAGATGCTAACACAATTGCTAAGACTGTCCCACCAACAGTTTGATATCTTACTATTCATTAACTTTTCAATGAGATGACAAAAAATAAACTACTAATAAGTGGAACTAAGTAATTGACGGAGAAAACTAATGGCTAAATGAGTGAATTTGTGGTAGCTTTTGGTAGCCCAGAGATACTCATGGTGTTACTGTTTTCGTTCTAAAACAACTTTATGCTGCTTGTTCACATCTGTTCTTCTCATGAGCTGTCAAAGTGCATAAAGACACATTTATCTTACAGGCAGATAGGACTGCCAGGGTCCAAGAACACAGTTTTAGGTTATCCCAAATCCCAAGTTTCAATATGCTAACAGTCTTGTGAAGTTTTATAACAACAGAACAAAGAAAATCATAAATCAAGATGATTTTCAAGTACATTGGTAGAAACATCAAATAGACAGGTAACAGAAAAAGTGAGGGAAAAACGAGCTACAGACCTCAGAGGCTCTATGATGGCATTCTTAGCTTCTGCGTTGATACAAACTAGGGGTCTGCTTGTATGCTCCAAAAGCTTTACCTAATGCTCACAGCGATGTTAGTGCACACACGGAGGAAAGCAATAAATGCCTGGAGAGGAGGCTAAGGATGGCTCCAGATAATTTGGCTCTGAACTTTCAATGCTCCACCCTTCCATCCACTGATATTCTAATCAGCTAATCAGATTTACAGAAGGTTTGTCATAAACTGTGGTTCTCTCCAGAGACTTTCACTCATAGAGAGCACCTTGCTAGCATCTGAGGATACTGTCTGCCTCTCAGAAGCTTCACGATTATTCCCCTGCCCTGCGACTGAAAATTCTATCACCTAAGAGCAGTACTTGGACCCCACTCTCAATTTACTTATTTCCTCTGCATTACTTATTGGACAGTCACCAGTCAGAGCTGCTGCTCGTTACAGGCTTCATTTAAGGAAATAGCAAATGTCTCCATGAAGGTAATATTCAGAGATGCCCCCCAAAGATACCTGAACCCCCAAATAATCTAAGCCCTATATATCATGTTTTTTCTATCTTAACTGTTAAGAGGATGCATACTTAGAACTTTCACAGTTTAAGGTATGGCAATAAATGTAACACACATCTCTTTTATTGTCTTAACAATTCACACACCATCAGAGATTGTAATGTAGTGACATCAGTATTTGATCTTTTTCTTTCATTGGCTACTAAGTGGTAAATCTGAATCACATTGCAATTCCTATCTTTGTGTGAATACTCTAGACAAAGGAGTGCTCAAATCCATGCAGGGAGAAGAGAGACTTGGACAGAGCTCATCACTTTTCAGAGCATGCAATTTATAACTTAATAATTGCTTGATTCTGTAATTTTCCATATAATATTGCCAGATTATAATCAGTGAAAATTTATTTAAAGCAAAGCTATGAATCTCAAAGCTCTCATTTAAAAGATTTATTTATTTTTATTTTCATGTATATAAATACTTTTTATGTATGTTTGTCTGTATATCATGTGCATGACTGATGCCCTTGGAGGCCAGAAGAAAATGTCAGATTCCCTGGGACACCATAAATATGTTCAAACCTCAACCTTGGTTATCTGTGAGAGCAACAAGTGCACTTACCTGATGAGCTATCTCACCAGCCCAGAATCACACTCTTCAATCTTCTAAAACTAAGTACATTTACATTCCTTGCATTGTCTGATAAGGAAGTGTAAAATCTATACTGCATTGATCTCCTTGAAAATTACCTTTATTTATGAGAACATGACAGCCAGACACATTCATTTCATAGGCAGAGTGAACCACATGACTGTGCATTGTAGCTTATGTAATTCACCTCTCCTTCCAAAGTATCTCACACCTTTGAGCACCTTGAAAGACAACTAGTATCTCCATTGTCATGGGCTGGACTTTGTCTACCCCAGAGTTCATATGGTAGAGCTCTACCCCCGGCACCTTTATACTAGTTAGTTATGACTAAATGTGATAAAACATCACCATCAAAAGCAACGTAGGGAAAAACAGTTTCTTTTGTCTCCTAGTTCCAGTGGGACAAGAGTTCACAGTAGGAGGCATGGCCACAAATGGCAGGCATGGCAGCAGGAATGGGAAGTGGAGAAGTCATATCTTAAACCACAACATGAAGCAGAAAGGAAACTGGAAGTGGTATGTCATTAAACCCTCGAAGCCCCCTTCTAATAACATACTTCCTCCAATAGGATTGTACCCCGAAAATCCCTAAACAAGTAAGCACCAGCAACTGGGGACAAGTGTTCAAATATCTGTGCTTATAGGGAATATTCTCATTCGAATCACCACAACCTCTAAATGTGATTACACTTGGCGTCTGAGCCTTAAAGACATAATTAAGTTAAAAACCAAGTCACCAAAACGGGCTTTGATTCCATCTGACTGTCATCAAAAGAGACCAGGACACAGACACATGGAGGGAAGGCCACCTAGACATGAAGGATGAAGACCAGTTCCACCACTCAGAAAAGAAAAACAGTCCTACTGGTACTTTGTCCTTGCTCTTGCAGCCTCCAGAATCAAGAGAAAATAGATTTTGTAGCTTAATCCACTTAGTCTGTGGCATTCTGTCATGATAGCCCTAGCAAATCAGTGTCAGTGTGTTCATGTTCACATGTTTCTGGAAATATCAGAAACACTGTAGACACGCATGCACAGAAGCATGCACGTGAACATGCACGCACACACACACACACACATCCTCTCTCTCTCTAAATCAGCTTTTAGATTAAACTATGCTGTGCTTCAGAATAAATATACATGTATCATAATTATGAAATTATCACCAAAATAAAACCAAGGGACTTTAGTTCTCACCTCGGCTACAAAGTAGTGCAATGAGATGAGCTCATTTTGTTTCTTTGTACATTGTCTTATGTTGATATCAAAGATACTCCCTTTTCAAAGGATGCTAGTTGGCCAGCTCAAAACATATACAAGTGCATACACATGGGCACACTTGTACACACACACACACACAGAAGCACACACACACACAAGTGAAATGAAATGGAATTCAGAGTACAAAAAAAGAAACTGAGAGTACCAAGGAAATGGTTTGGGCTGAGAAAGGGAGGAAGGAGTGGTACTTATCTAACTCTAAGATCTATCTACAGGATGGTAGGAAAATGTGGACTTCAGCAAATCCTTCATCCCATTATGACTGTACATAATGGAGACCATAATGATTCCGTTATTCTATTAACACTCAGAAGAGAGGTCATAAAATAATACAGTGTGTTTATTAGGGCAGGGAATGGAAGAGAAGCTGATGAATGTGCCAGGAAAGAGCCATTAACAAAACGATGAATTCAGGTTCTGTTTGCATTCCTATTAGGCTGAATCCACACTTGTTAGCTTAAGTAATCCCAGGGCTTCAGTTACAGCCATACACATATAAAAACAGCATCTGAGTCTCGAAGGGATAGTGTTCTCATGTGCCCATGGAAACTCAAGTACGTTATTTCTCCCCTGAGATATTGACGACTCCACAAGAATGGAGTTCATATTAAACAAATTAAATTGTCAAATAAGAGGTGAAAATTGCCCCGGGGGTCATTTAGTATTCTTGCTTACATAGGTCTGGGAGATAAAATAGTATTAACTTGATGAACTTGTCGCTAACAGCTTTAAAAGTTCATTTTTAAAAAGGACAAAGAGTTACATTAATTATGAATAATATAAATGATGAGGACTTCAATGACATCAAGGCCATGTGTCCTTGTGGGGCAGTGTCTCCTTTTAAGTTTTTTCTGGACATTAGATCAGCATAAGAGAATGTCAGGGAGCAGGGCATAAATTCCATTTCATAGGAGGGAAATGTTACACATATCTGAAAAATTCACCCCCTAAAGTAAAAATCTAAGCAGCCTATAAGAGTCTATTATAAATTTAGAGTATATATTTTAAGGGAATTTTTTTAAAGATTGGAAAATTGTTGTGTTGGCTGTCTTGGAATGCAGGTTTCTAGTTCTACGTGGATGCTGAATATAGTGCTGGAATGGAAGCAGAGAAAGATAGACAGCCTGGGAAACCAATGAGCAGATTCACAAGACTGCATCCTCAGAGGAATGTGCCCCAAACCAAAGGATGCTGTTATTGTACAATGTAGCCTCTACTGACCATCTTCAATATGGCAATGAAAAATGAGTAATAATAAAAAGCAGGATAAATGGAAATTTATCCTATGTGGCCACATGAGGAAGAGGATCAATGACCCCCAATGACCCCAAATTCAGAATCCTGATATAAGGTTTAGTTTTAAAGACAAGGCAAGAAGTATGCATGATTAGCAATTCTAGTCAAGGTATATCTGGTGGTTTTAATGAAAATGGACCTCACAGACTCAGAGAAAGGGAGATGTGGCTATTAGGAGACAGATGTGGCCTTGTTGCAAGAAGTGGGTCACTGGAGATGGGCTTTGAGGTTTCAGTTGCTCAAGCCAGGGCCAATGTCATTCTCTCTTCCTGTTGCCTGCCAATCCTGATGTAGAACTTTTAGCTCCTTCTCCAGTACTGTGTCTGCCTGCATCTCACCATGCTTCCTTCCATGATGATAATGGAATAAACCTCTGAAACTGTAAGCCAGCCCCAAATAAATGTTTTCCTTTCTAAGTTGCCATGGTCAGGATGTCTCTTCACAGCAATAGGAATCCTGAGACAGCATTCACCCACCATTCATAATTTCGGTTCCAGTGTATTCTGCAAGATGCTCTGACAATTTGTCAGAATTGTGTAAAGTCACTTTACTAGAGAGAAGTTCCCCAACTATCTGGCACTAGGATTTATCATTTTCCTCCTCCCATCATTAGATTCCTGGGGAAATTCCAGTCCCTTGAGATCCATTGTCTCCATAGCTGGGTAGTCCGAGGGAGGGGCACAAAAACTTCTTATTCTACTGGCAGGCATGGTTATGGTGCTTCTGGCAAATAGAAGAGACAAGAAGCAGGGTCTCCTATGGAGCCTTAGTAGGAAAACAGTCATGGGCACTTTTATCTCAGCTTTTCAAGGCCCATTTCTCACCTTTGACCTCCAGAACCATGGGGAGTAAACAGGTGCCACTTGGTCTGGAGGAATTTGTTTTAGCTGCCGTAGAAATGTATACAATATTCCAGAGGAACAAGGACTATGAAGCCTCTGCATGTCAGATCAGGCTGTTGGAGAAAGATGTATCTGGGAGCTTACAAAAGACTTCTATAATACAGAATAAATGGATCTACGTGCCTAGTGGGAGTCTGGGTAGAGTGCATAGCTAGCTCCTAAGGGAATTAATAATGCTTTGGGGTACTGTGAGATGTGACATACTGGTGTTTCAACACATCTCTATTGAGCCTAATAACACTGTGAAAGAAGACTAGGAAAAGGACTCTTGTCTCACCTTGGATGACATGTAAAGATATGGCTGTCTTCCTTCTCTTGAGTCCCTCACAGCAGAGGTATTCATCAGTAGATCACTTGTCTGTGTCTCCAGTACAGGACTCTGCAGTCACCAGTCTAGCTACTGAATGCTGGGGCTGGAGTGTAGAAAGGTCAGGAGACTTACTGAAGAAAACAACATTGAATTGACTAGAGGATTAATTTTTAATATTATTATGACTGATTGTTGAGATTTAGCAAAAATGTTCTAAGATAGTAGATGAAATTCATTGAAGTTAGAAAACATATATATATTATATTAAGAAATATATTTGTTTCGTGTTTTACGGCCAGTAGAGTGGGAGTCCCAAAAATAACCATTTCACAGTTCAATAAGGTAAATATCTCCATAATGGAATGTCAATTACTTGAGAACAGAATCCATGCATTCCTATGTTAAGCAGAATGTTAGATCACAAAGGACAATAAAGTGATTATGAGAATCTTAGCTTCACTTTCCAGATGACAAATACTGTTGACTGTACTACCATATAACCATACACACTCAGTTTCTTTATAGACAAAGCTCAATTCCCTCTATAAGTGTTGAAAATAATTGATACTTTCTAAGACTCCCTGCCTGTCTTGCAGCTAGGAGATGATCATGTAATATAATTCCAACCAATATACCAGAGAAGTCTGTTGAGAATGGGAAACTTTTTTATTATTTTTTTTCATTTTACATACAAACCCCAGTTCCCTCTCCATCCCATTTTCCTATTCCACCTCCCACCTTCCCACCCCATTCACTCCTCAGAAGGGGTAAGGCCTTCCTTGGGGAGTCGACAAAGTCTAACATACCAAGTGGAGGCAGGACCAAGACCCCCACACTGTATCAAGGCTGAACAAGGTGTTCTACCATAGAGAATGAGCTCCAAAATGTCATTTCATGTATGTGGGGTAAGTCCTGGTCCCACTGCCAGGATCCACCGTCCCCCGAACAGATCATGCCACATAACTGTCACCCACATTCAGAGGATCTCATGTAGGTTCCCCAGCTGCCAGTCCATAGTCTGTGAGCTCCTACTAGCTCCCGTCAGCTGTCTCTGTGGTTTTCCCCATCATGATCTTGAGCCCCCCTTGCTCCTATGATCTCTCCTGAGGGTGGAGAAATCTTCTAAGAAAGTTTTTGCTGCTTAATTGAAACAGTAGTGGAGGAATATAGCTTGTCTTGTTGGACAGAAAATCTACAGTTATGTGAGATCAAAGGTAGCCAGCTTGCAAGTCTGAGTGCCATGCCATTCTATTCCATACTCCAAGTATTCTCAAGAAGGGAAGTCCCCCAAAGTAACAAGAACCTAAGTTTTTAGATTAAGAAGCCCCTGGGGCTGGTTTAACCCCCAGAAACAGCTGACCTGACAAGGGTTAACTCTTGAATCCCAGGCTGATGCCTGGGAATCCAGCATGGGGCTGATCAAGAACCCCTGAATGGGGGTGTCAGTGAGGAGGCCTAGGCAATCTATGGGGCCTTTGGTAGTTGACCAGTATTTATTCCTGGCATACAAATGGACATTGGGTGCCTATCCCACAACAAGAGATGCACTCTCACCCTGGACTCTTGGGGAAGGTTCTAGGCCCTGTCCTGGATGAAATGACAGACTATAGACAACCCCATGGAAGAACTCACCCTCCCTGGGGAAAGGAGGGGGTATTGGGTGGGTGGTGGGAGGGGGTGGGAGGAGGGGAGGGAAAGGGAGAGGGACGTGAGATTGACATGTGAAGAAACCTTGTTTCTAATTTGAATTTAAATTTAAAAATAAAAAATTTTAATATAAAAAAGAAGCCCCTGGGGCCACCTAGAATCTGCCTGGCCATAATTCAAGTCCTGCTGAGAAGGAAATGCTAGTGATTAAATCACCTGATTTTTCTTTATTTACATCAGAAACTATCCTAGCGTAGGCATTGCTTTTACAGGAGTTAGGATTATAGACTGGAGCCAATTGTGCAGTGGTTTGTCTAATTATAGAACCATCAGAGCAGAAAAGTTGAGAGCTGAATGGACTGTAGAACTCATTTTATACGTGATAAAATTAATAATGAGAGGTTGAATGATTTACTAATTCTACAACTGCCTTCTTCCCACACTCTGTTCATATCTTGACAACATTTACTGGTTGGTGTTCACATTTCAAGCTGCCAATATTGCCTAAAGCTGAACCAGAGAACCCAGAAAATCTCCACAATTTGCTAAATATCCTTAAGTAAAATTTAAGGATTGCCATTCTCGGTGTTTTCTCATTCTTCACTGAAACATGTACACACATAATAAGTCCTTTTCTTGTGCAGTCCAATACAAGGCACAGGAAAAGGATTCACTGTAATTTTCTTTTATATAAGCTGAATGGAATCATGGACTGAGATAATGATAACAGTAGAATAATAATAGCAATCATGACACTGTTATATTTGTAAAATGGATATATTTTACATGCATATATACTTTTTTTAAAAAAAATGATATTCACAAAATCCAGACATGGTATAGCTAGAAAGCCAAACAGACAGACCAATAGAGATAGATAGATAGATAGATAGATAGATAGATAGACAGACAGATTTATACAGATATAAAACCATCTCGAGGGAGGCAGCATTATATGGACACCCTGGAGCTTACTGACTATCCAGCCTAGCCAAATCAGAATTCCAAGTCATTGAGAGACCTGGACCCAAAAAAACAAGGTGCTGCTAACCTGAGGGTAACCTCTGTTCACCGCACACTTGGCCATACATGTATACATGCATTGGTACAGGCACACATAAGAGCATGTACACATAAATGAGAGAGAGAGAGAGAGAGAGAGACAGAGACAAAAAGAGTGAGAGAGTCAGAGAAACTCAGAATCACCTTATAATCAAGAAGGCTATTTGTGTTGATTTAGAGATTAGAAAAATATGTGAGCCTCAAGTTGCAGAGGACTTAGATGAGAAAATGCCAAACCCAGTTCTCAAGTTTTCCTAGTGTCTGTTACTTCCCTTCAAGAGCACTTAGTGTTTTTTAGAGATTCTAACATTCTAACATCATTTCTTAGTGTTCTAAACAGAATGAGAATATGGTGCTAGAAATCACTTCCATCTCCTCCCTTGGAGCAAATGAAGGTAAGTTCAGTGTCCCTTTCCTGGCTTGGAAAGGGATGCTGGTTACACTCAGTCCCAAGTACAATCGGGGTGGGCGATGGGCCAGCAATGAGTCAATAGATGTGTCACCCTTTCCCCATGTGCTCTTATAAACAATACAAATTAGTGTTCTGCTTCATAAACCAGATGCCCGCAAAGTGCTTCTTATTATGGAAAAGCTCTGTGCCTCACAATGAGTAATGTCAAAACATGAGTGATTATGTTCTCAAGAAGCCATTACTCGTTTGAGTTTAATTTTGTTTATTGGGCAGAACTGTACACTTAAGGCTTGAGAGAAATGTTTATTGCCAGTAACAATAACAATAACAATAGCTGATGTATTTCTGCTCCTTAGGCTGACTTGGATGCTAAACCTGGTCCTTGATTTCTTCATCTCCAAGCTATTAGAGGATTAGGAGGCAAAGGTGGTTTTACTGGACATGTACTATAAATGAGCCACTCTTCTGGATATTTAACTGATAGGCTTTTGTGCCAAACAAGTTTTTATTATCATTATTTTTAACTTTCCAACCATGTCCCAAGGTAACTGTCAATGTTATTTTGTCAATAGTGAAAGAAATTCAAGGAAATATGGAATCTTGCCTTGATTCAAAGATGCCACCTATCTGCGCTCCAATATCCAGGTCAATTGCAGAAGGTACATGTCTACTCTATGCTTCATCTTAGCCCACTCCACTGCCATGACTTCCAGAAGCACTTACATCTAAACACCTGCATGTCTCAGAAGGCCTGGGAATATTAACACACAAAACCTGGCAACTGGCTTTAACATAATAACAGTTCTAGGGGAATTATTCTTTGAGGATAGGTTCAGTGGATGTACTAAGCTGTTGATATCTTTGACAGAACCTTTCTTTAACAAATATTGTTACCCTTTCTGGGAATCGCAATTTTAATAGCTAAAACTAATCATTAATTTGACTGGGTTTCGAATCACATTTAGGAGACATAGCTCTGGGTCTGTCTGTGAACATGTTTCTAGTGTTTTGACTCAAATGGAAAGAATCAGCCTGAATGTAGAACCACCATCCCACAGACTGTGGTGCAGAACTGGGTAAGGAGGAGGAAGTTGGGTGTAGCATCAGCATCCATGTCTCTGATCCCTGACTGGATGCAGCATGACCAACACCCCATTCCTGCTGCTCTGCCTTCCTCACCAGAGTGAACTATCCCTGCAACCAAAGACCTTCCTTTAGTAAGTTCATGTTACTGGGTATTTTGTCACAGAGAAAGAAAAGTAATACAATGACCCACTGTGAAGACACTAATGCTAATCTCAGGTGGTCCTTGGACTTTAAATAACAGGAACTAGTCTACTACTTTCAGAGGGCCAGAGCTATCTCACCTGTCTTCTGTGGGGACAGTATCTACAGTGATGTTAACATTACAAATACTCCAAAATCAATGTTAGTATTCACTTAAAATGTATAATGTGTAGCACTATATACTTTACAATGGTGATTTTATGTGAATTTTATAATAAGAAAACCACAGTAAAAAAAATCAAGCTAACCCTAAGGAGACCCTATCCCATTATCATCAAGACTTTCTATTTATATTGACCAAAGAGTCACAAGGAAACCGAACTCCACCTGCCCAAATACCACAGAGTTTTCATATCTTATCCTACTATAGAATAAGAGTTGTTCAGCAGGTTGCCAGTCCCAACTCAGTTAATCTTGCCATGTCAACAGGCCAGCACAATGTGTTACTAGACAATCAAAGGTCACCAATATTGTTTACATTTTCTTGTGCCTAGGGATGGTTCTGATGTGAAAAGGCATTGTGCAGAGCACATGATAAGTATTCAGTAAGTGACCAGATAGAGATGAACGTCATCTATCAAGAATACTAGTGAAGAAGGCACAGGAAGGTGTGTCCTTTCAGTTTCTGGGAAACAGATGAAGGAAACTGAGGTAGTGCTTTCATTGGGTTTTGTGATACAGGGCCTCATGTAGCCCAAGATGTCATTTAATTTGTTATGTAGCTGAAAATGACTTTGATCTTTTGATCTTCCTGTCTCCTTTCAAGTGCCAGGATTTCTGGAGTCATGTTCTTTGTAGAGTTCCATTCCATGTTCACAACGCCCTCAAAGTCATGTAGGCTGAGCAGGCATCTCCCAAGTTCAGAGCTCCTTAGAAGGTACTGAGGGCTCTTTATCTTACATCCAGTGCCTGACTTCATATGCTTCTCTTTAGTGAAGCTTGCTCTCCAAGAAGTGATAGAGTAGTAAAAGGGAACGAGAGAATGAGCAGGTGTGTCATGAGAAGGGATCTGGGGAAACTGTGCTCCAAAGGCAAGTTGTGGCATTTGGTAACTGAGATGTCATGATGGAAAGTACAGAACTTCAGGAGACAGGCTCCCGTCTGCCAAGGAGTAGTCTTGGGTGCCAGGGTCAGTACATGCTGCCACCCCAGCCACAATAAACAGGCTCTATCCTCCCACCTGTAATCTGGTTCTTTTCAACTCAATGTATCAGGTCCTCAAGCGAGTCACTTGGGTCATAATCTGTCCCTCTTCTTCCAACTGGGGCATTGATTTGAGCACAAGAGGCCCCTAGATAACTCCCACAGGCTCTCCTAGTGGGCATCCACAGAGGTTCATATTCTACTGGAAAATGAATGGATACCTCTGGCTAAAAGAAGACTGCAGACCAGATGAAGCAAGGGTTCTGGGAGGCTGGGCTTTGCTTCTGCCTTGGTGCTTCTGGAACTCTACTTTCTCTTCTTAGCACTCAGCATACCACTGCTCCACTTGTTCCTTCACCAACGGACTCTCAAACCCACGAGGTGCCCCAGAATCCAGAGTCTCTGCTTTACTCCCAGGGCTTGCCCCATGAGGAAAGTGCCCGATACATAGTTCCTAGTTGACTATTGATCTCAGGGGAAATCAAGTCCTGTGTTCTAAACAGGCTGCCTCCATGGGTTCAATTGGCAGTTTTTCGAATATTGGCCTTTCATTGGAAAAGTCTGGTAACCCAAGTTGTCATTGACTCCTCACACTGTGCAGCTTTCAGAAAGCAGATTTTCCTGCCAGTTTTAGATTATCAATATTCAAGGCAAAATGGTCAACCCAGGTGGTCTGTGAAACTCCTTCCAGCTTGCTGTTGCAATCTCCACAGGCATTTGGCCCTTTGGTGTCTGTACACGCCACTGTGAGGACACTTTGAAAGACACTCATTTCTCCCTAATTAATCTGCATCCGTTTAATACAAAATAAGTGATGGACTACAGCTGACTGTCAAAACAACAGGGAAAAGTCATATGAAATATAATTTTGGTATCTATGTGGGGATGGTGACTGGACTTGTGAAGAGACTATATTGACAGAAAGAAAATGGCATGCCAACGTTTCCCCACATTCCAGGAGAAAGGAAGAAGAGTAGAGGAGATGTAGAATTCTACTACTTTTGCCTCCTGAATCTTGTTCTCTTAACTTTGATTTTTCACACAATCTCTCAGGCACTGGGGATGAGATCTGACCTGTTGATCTGGATGGTTTTCTCACTTGGTTCTTAGACATTTCCTACCTCCCAGAAGTAAACACAGCAGACTATCTGAGGCAAAATTATTAACACACACACACACACACTGTAAAGTTGCCAAACAAAGCTTTGGGGTTATGTTTTCATTGTGTGAGTAGTGTGAGTGGTGTATGCGTGTGTGTAAAAATGTATGCAGGAGTACTAGCCTATGGGGTGCATATAGACTGCAGGAATTAATGTTATAATATCTTCCTCAACAACTTCTCCTATCTTATATTTTAAGATACACTCTCTCACCAAGCATGAAGCTTACAGTTTTGGCTAGTCTAACTGGCCAGGGAACCCCCAAAATCCTTCTCTCTGCTCTGTCCCCAGCACTAGTGTTACAGATGTGAGCTGGGGTTATTGGCAGATATGCTGGTTTTACTGGCACATGCTAAGGATACACAGTCACACCTAACTGTTACACAGCTCTAGGACTCTGAATTTGCCCTCATGCTTGCACAGCACAGAACCACCTCCTCAGCTTTGCTTTTGAGTTTGAGAGGGAAGTATTTTGTGATTTTTCCCACTGTTTTGTCCTAAAACCTTAATCTTCTACCAGGGCTTCTTAATATCACCACCAGGGTCACAGCTAAAAGATAAGTTCATATACCATTAGAAAGGAACTACCTACCTTACTTTAGTCTTCTCAAGCAGAGTAAATGGTGTTCTAACAAGTAGCAGAAAGTAGTATCTTGGCTTGAATGCTAATCAGTTTTCCATTACTGTAACAAAATTCTAGAGGTTCTCAATTTAAGAAGAGGAAATGTTGTATTTTGCTTGTGGTTTTAGAGGTTTCCATATATATTTGGTTGGCTCTGTTGTTTCAGGTCTGTGATGAGGCAGCATACCGTGGTGGGAACGTGTAGTAGAAGCTGCTAACTTTGCAGCCCCTAGGAGGTGAGGTTAGCAACTAGGCTGAGCTCAAGGACCATTGCTCCACTTTTCCATTTGGTTCATTTTCTGAGTCCATTTACATTCACTTTGAGTGCAGGTGGAGAAGGGGGTGTCCTCTACCTCAGGGCTCCCCTGCTTGGAGAAAAGTACCTTCATTCACATGCTTTTGAGAATCACTGGATCAAGGCACCCTCCTTGTCCATCCCACCAGGATGAGTCCTGTTCCTAAGTTTGGTAAGTGCCTTTGGCTGAGCTACATCATCCACTTTTCTAGATGACATCTCTTGACTGCTGTGACAGAACACAGCAGAGTGGGTGATTTGTGGATAAAAGGTACTGATTTCCCAATCTTCAAGTCACGAAGTGAAAGCTGAAGGCATTGGCAACTTTTGTGCCTGGTAAGGTTTTCCACTTCACAGATGTGTGTCCACACATGGTGGAAGGAGCGAGGGATCTCTCTGGAGTCCCTAATTCTAATTCTACCCTTGTGACTTCCGCACTTCTCCAAAGCTCTGCCTGCCACATTATCACTGTGACGTCAGGGGAAGATACTGGGGTGGTAGCCCATGAGCTCCTGAGGTCACATAGAAAGGACTGACTGCAGAAGGCACAGTAAGCTGCCCAGACATCTCAGACTATCACCTAGAATCACCAGGGCTCAGAGGAAAGGGCACACTGAATTTTGATAAGGAAAATGATAGCAGTCTAACGGTGTTTACTTCCTCTCAAAGTTATTGACTCTTCTTTCCCTGTTAGCTAGGGCTTGTAGTTATTATGTCAAAACTATCTCCTTCCAGATGAAAGTCCCACTGTTTCCACCTCAGAGCTCAAGTTTTTCAAAACTTTCTTTCTTACTGTTTATCAGCTATTCCTGGCAACTAATGCTTTGATGAGCTCACCTTCTTAAGATGCAAATGCCTGAAGCCATCAGTCTTTGATTGGTTAGGAAAACACAGGTGAAAGAATTTGCTCATGCTTCCTTGTGGCTCCTTCAAAGAATTCTAAAGCCTTTGGCATCAGACACATTCCTCCTACAGGCTAAATCCAGGTGCTAGGTGCTGTATTGCTCTTTGTAGCAGTAGTGTTGAGCACAAGACCAGCTTGGGGAGAATTTGCAATTGCAAACTCCCATTTCTATCTTTCTAAGCTGCCTCAGCCACATGTCTTACACTTTCTGTGTCTTCCGGCAAGTCTAAGCTACTTTGATGGCACATGGACACAGTATCTGGCAGAAGCTCTCGAAGGAGGGAGACTTACTTTGTCTCACAGCTGGGGGTTTCCATCCAGCATGGCAGAACATCTCAGTTCCTAGTGGAAGCATGTGGCAAAGGCTGGCCCCCAGACAGGAGACTGGGACCTAGTAAGGAAGACTGGAACCAGGCAGGGACAGAACACCCCAAGACCCTGCCTCGGGAACCCAGTTCCCATAGCTAGGCCCCATCTCCTCAACTTTCTAGAACTTTTCAAAATAACACTATCAGCGGGGGCTGACATTTTCAAGGCATGAGTGCATGGTGGAGTCATTTCAAATTTAAACTATAACACGGTGTCAAAACCTATGTTCAGAAACGAAGCAGATGTTAGCGAGTCACACATAATGGGATTAGCCCAAAGTGAGGTCTCTGTCACAGTACTTGCCTGTTGAGTCTTGTGGCCAGCTGAACAGCTACTTCTTACTTTAAAAGACACCGAAAGATGACTGTGCTGCTCTGCTGCTGTCTTCCAACAAGGATCTCAGTTAATATTCAAGAGGAGAATGAAGAGGAGGCCAGCAACTTCAGTGTGAGAGTCCTGACTACTCTCACACTGGTTTTGCAACCGTAGCCTCTGAATCCATTTCCATAGGAATCCATGTCAGCATGTTTCTGAGGATGATGCTGTGTTTTTTTATTTTGTACCTAGTTTTCATAATAAAATTGCATGAATCAAATGAACAACAAGGTCTCGGAGAACATAAATAATGAGGGTGAAGAAAAACCCCATTTCAAGCTATAATTCTCTCTACAAGTTTCCATTAAAAATAAGCCAATTGGCTTTTATGCATAAAATAAGTATACATGGGAATCTGACGTCATATATCAAGTAATATTGTTGGAATCACTTTAAGGCTGTGTTTGCTTATATCGGCAACTCTGCAGTTGGAGCAATGGTTAGCAGGACTCTTCTACTATCTCTTCATCAGCTAGTTGCTATCATCATGTGTAACAGAGAAAGAGTGGCTCTTCCAGGGTCTCTGATCACCATATGGGAAGTTGAGAAGAATAGTGCTGTAGGATTCTACCAAAATCCTAAGAGTTAACCAGGGGTCTTCAGACTTTTGGGGGCTGCACTGGGGAGTCTAGGGGAAATTACTACTATCTAAAGAAGCATGGTGTGTTTTGAAAAAGAGATTGCCTTTGGATCTCTCTCTCTCTCTCTCTCTCTGTGTGTGTGTGTGTGTGTGTATGTGTATGTGTGTGTTACTAACATACATGCTTGCCTCTCATCCTGTGTGTGTTGACCTTAGACTTAAGCTGTCATGTCATCTATACCCATTTTCAACCAGAAGCACTGCCCAGTTTCACATGTTGGGATCCCATTCTATTTCCGTCTAAACTGCTAACAGAAAGGCTTGAAAACCATTAGCTTATATCATCCCTAAATATCACTCATATTTATTGATTTAGTTATATATATATATATATATATATATATATATATATATATATATATATACAGGGTTTCTCTGTATTGTTTTGGAGGCTGTCAGTCAGCCCGACCTCGAACTCACAGAGATCTGCCTGCCTCTGCCTCCCGAGTGCTGGGATTAAAGGCGTGTGCCACCATCGCCCGGTTAGTTTTATATTCTTTCTTTGATGAAAATGAATTGTATCCCTCTCATAAAAATAAACAAATAAGCAAAAACCCATTTGTAGAAGTCCTAACTCCCTCAGACTGACCATATTTGGAGACAGGGTTTTAGAGAGATTTTGAAGTGAAAATGAGGCTAATAGTTAACCCATAATCCACTCTGACTAGTGTCCTCATAAACCTCTAAGTTAAGGAATGTCTAAGATTGCTCCCAAAGTCATCAGATGCTTTAGAAGAGATATTGGACAGATTTCCTTCTCAAAGTCCTCAAAAGGGATCAGGTCCATCCTTGGTCTTGGGCTTTCAGATAACTAAGTAATACTGCCTTTCTGTTTCTTAAGCTATCCTGTCTATATGATCAGCAGCCTGGTCGATACAGCACTTAAGCTGTAAAATACACTTCAATCTATTTACCACCATTGTACCTCTTAAGCTGAGCTACCAAAAAGAATTGCCAATCAAGGCTAAGTTCAAGCTTTTCTGTAAAAAGAAAACTACCTGAAGCATGGGCACATGGATGACTGTCATGTACTGCTACTTCAGACAATGGAAATAAAAACTCAACAATGCTGGGAGAACCTAGCTACTTCTGTTCTCAACAGCTCATAAGCTGCAAAGTTACTAGGTGACCCCTATTTATGTTTCCCAGAAAGGATTCAGTGCCAGTCCTGGATTTGACATGGACATCTGTTTTAACAGAGTACTGCTAAACATTTTGCTCCTTATTTCAGTGAACTTATAAAATGTCCTAGGTGGCAACCCAACTTTATTCTCTGATTCTTTTTACTGTTCCCATCTTTATCCAACACTTGGCCCTCAATCTCCAAGCCATTTCCTTTCCTACTTTCTCTTACATAATTTCCTTAGCCTCTCCCTCATCCCAACCAACCAAGTCTCTATTGTAATATACACCTAAAGGACACTGCCTTTTCCCAGAAGCTCTCTCTTCCCGTTGAAGATTAACCCTGGTCTCCTATTTATGTGCTCCAAAGGTCCCCTGTGTTCAAAAGAGGCACATGCTTCCTCTGATGAAGACACTGTCTTCTGCAGTGCATGGGGAGTATTGCACCAGAGCTAAATCTGGCTTGTTATGGGTTCTCCAGTGTTTGGAACTTACATAGAACAAATAAACCTTTCAGTGTTTTTGTAGCACTATTCATGTAATGCTTTAGGCTACTGCTAGTCTGCTTAGAAGGTAATTAGGGTACAAAATAAGAAAATACTAGAGATGATTGACAGGGATTGAATTGAAAGGTGTTAACACCTTTCACTTGTTAATAAGGTTGTTATTATCTGGGACAAAAGCTATGTGGAGTGACAGAGAACAAAGAGCTGTTTTCTAGATTTTCTTATTTGGGTTAACTTATGAACTTAGAAGTGAGGTCACTTTATGGCATACAGTGGGTAGAGGAAGTAGGAAGAGTTACTGTTGCCCCGGAAGTTGAACTGTCTGGATTCCATAGCTCTCCTAGTACATTTTCTAGCTATAGCTCAGTTTCCTTACTAAACCTAGAGAGTGTTGCACGAGTTACTGACTCGTCCTTTGGCTCTGCCTTCCCATCTACCTTTCCCTCCTTTATGTTAACCTGGTTCTCAGTTAACTTCAGTGCAATGGAAATAGCTCTGCTCCAAGAGTTCTGGGGAGTCCTTTGGGACACAAGAATTCTCAGTCTAATTAATGCCATGTATGAACTGCCTCAAATAAGCATCATACTTGCTAAACATGGCTTTGGGAATTTCCTTTTCAGAAGCAAAGTGGGTTTAAAGCAAAGTGCCCAGCCATATAAATGTCAAGCTCAGCCTTCCAGGAGGAAAGGTTCCACAACCAGTACTAATAGAGCGCTGGGGGGGGTGCTGGAGAGAGGGTGCCTAGAGAAAAACGTTTACTGTACACGAGTGAGGATGCGAGTTCAGATCCCCAGACCCTATGTTAGAAGCTGCTGTGATGGCACACCCCTGTAACTTCAGCAGCAGGTGCTGGACAGGGAGACCCCTGGGATTTGCTGGCTTAGCCGATCCAGCTGAAAGGCAAGTTGCAGGTTCAGCGTCTCAGACAGGAAGGTGGAGGTGGCAGATGTGTCTCAGTGGTTAAGAGCTCTTCCCGTTCTTGACAAAGACTCAAGTTTGTTTCCCAGCGCCCACACAGTGGCTAATAACTATCTGTAACTCTAGTTCCAAAGGATCTGACACTCTTTTCTAGCTTACATGGGCATTCATATGGTATGCTTATATACATGCAGTCAAAACACTCAGACACCTAAAATAAATAAATTTTTAAAAATAAAACAAAAAGGAATGTGGAGAGCAGTAGAGACTCTAACTATCAACCTCTGACGTCAACAAGGGCACACATGGGTGTACAACACCACTCCATCCCAACGCACATATATAGCACACACCTATGCACTAACACTAATATGCACACAAAGATCACGGTGTATGAATGATGACATCTGTTCTTCGGAAGGGACCTGGATGCATCTAGGAAATCACCCACAAACCAAGCTTCATGACTCCTGCCTAGGAATCTCAGAGCAGGGAGGACAATCCTGCAGTGAGTTTGCAGTGAGGGTCTTTGTCAGACTGTATTCTCCACAGAAGCCCCTGCTCCCAACAGCTGCTACAGTTTCCAGAGTCTCTCTCTGTCCTAGCTGACAGCTAGATTAATGCAGTGGAGTGATGCTCCCGGGAATCACAACTCTGCACACACAAACCCAGCTCATATGAGTCTCTCAGTGTCTATGTATATCAAACTCAGAGAGTGATGGCACCCCTGGGTAGGAGAAATGGGCCAAAGGATGAGATACCCAGAGGTGGCCTATGGACTGGAGACTGTGGGGCTACACAATAAGGATCTGTCTGTCCATGTCACAGGGTGGTAATTTCCTGAAGGTAAAAGATTTTTCAGGGAATAGAAAGAAAAAAATCTTAAAACTGGGACTTTAAACCTATAAAAAATATGGGAGATAATTTGAAATGCATTGTAGTAGAGTGGTTAATGTCAAGGGCTCTGAAATTCATATCAAGACTCACTATTCAGCTATGTGACCTGGGTGAGGAACTAGACAGACATTCCTAAGCTGTGTTTTTCTCATCTTCAAAGGGTGAGACATAACAGTAACAATCTCCCAGGAGTGTTGGAAGGATCAAAAGAGATAAAGATGGCCAAAGTGCTTAGCACAATTATTGACTCCATAAATCCTCAATCACTGTGAAGGATTATGTTTCTATATGCAATCGTGCAGTATAGACAAGTGCAGAACTATCTTTAACCCGAAATTACTTTTCCTTCTAAATGAGAACTAGTGTATGCTTTTCCTGGTCATTGACTATGATTTCTGTCCTTTCAGAATCCCCAATCAGAGCAAGTGCACTCTGAAGTTCATAGTACTCTGGGGACAATGGAATAAAGCCTTTAGCATTGACACCACTCAAATAATTCAAAACATACAGCTGTCAAACTATCTAAAAAAGAATGTGCCACACAAAGGGCTTACCACAAAATGAATTATTCACAATCACATGACAATATGTAGACCAGGAACAGTTGAATACTATCAACCAGCAAGGTCAACCTCTTTGGAAAGAGATTTACTTTTTGTTGGTGTTACCTATGCAACACCAGGAAAAATCAAAAATCTCTGGGGGAATAATTCAAGCCAGGAATTCATTTTGATGAAAGCTAAATTATAAAGCAGCAACTAAATTTTCTGTAATGAGTGGTTCACAATCATGCAATCCTAGTATGTAGTAGTCTTTGGGTGAACCTCTACAGTATTTTGAAAGAAGTAAGAAGTGCCAATGATACTGAATACACAATAGTTATGCTGGAAATATAGTTACAAAGGAAAAATATCCCATGACACAATTTATAGAGAAAGCTTTTATTGAGGTTAATATAATTTAATATGCAAGTGTTTTTCTTTTTAAAGTGTGAGAAGAAGCTAAGGTCTGTGCCAAACATAGAAGAGAGAAGGAGTGGACACTTAACAGTTTTCTGAGCACAATAATGAATTGTAGTATTCTAAATAAATATTGAAACTCGTTTCCATGCAGGGGAATCTATTTGAAATAAGTAACCACAAAAGAGAAGCAATGAGAGCTTCCCATCCCCCAGCTTTAGCACGGTGCATGCAGCTCCTCAGGCCCATTAGATGAAGCTTCCTGTGGACTACTTTGCTTGGGTCCTACCTCTGAGATGACAGAAAGGATATTTTCCAAGGACTATGTCTAGCCTCTGTGGCCTGAATCATGAGAAATAAAATTAAAGTTAGCATGCTCAACAAATGATTCAAAAGTCTACCTGTAGGTAGGTAAGGGGAAATGGTTCATCCCTGCATCCTATTCCCAGAACCTATACTTTTTTTTAAAAAAAAGCTGGGTGTGGTAGCAAGTATTTGCCTTCCAGCCCTGGTCAAGTGGAAACAGGGAGACCACTGGGGCTCTCTGGCTAACCAGCCTAGCCTGGTGGGTAGGTTAGAGGCCAATGAAAGAAACTGTCTCACAAAAACAAGTGGATAATACTTGAAGAACATAACACAAAGTTGACCTTTGGTATCCAAACACATCCATATGGACACACATACAAAGAAGAAGAGGTACCCACTAAAATTCATCAAAGGAAAACCCACTGGTGAGTAGGAACTAAGCGCTTCCTGACCATGCCTGATGCTGCAGACTGACTTTCCATCAGCTGTGGGAATACATTAATAGATCATAGAATTGTTTTTAAGATGAAAGAACTTTGGAGTTCAAGAACTCTGCACTTGAGTTTCTTCTTTCAGACAACAAGGATGCTTATTGTTATTCATTTCAGAGGATTTGCCTTAGGAGTGATTGGGCAAATCCATGTAAAGTATTTTCTATGGTGTTAGAGCTGCACCAAGAAGCCCTGCTAGGGTTAGCTGCTGTCCTGTTATATCTGTAACCTCTGTCACTGTTATCATTGTCTATCTTCCTGTCCTCTTTAGCTTTGTTGGTCAACCTGATACAGCCTAAAATCATATGAGAGGAGATCCTCAATTGAGGAGTTGCCTAGATAAGACTGACTTGAAGGCATGTCTTATGGGGAATTGTCATGATTGTTATTTAATGTAGGAGGGTGCAGTCCACCATGGGCAGCACCATTCCCTGGGCAGGTGGTCTTGGCTGTATAGGAAAACCAGCTAATCATGATCCTGTGAGTAACCCAGCACAAAACATTCTTCCATGGTTTCTAGTACTTCCTCCAGCATGAAGTTAGTTCCCTGGTTGGAGGTACTGCCATGTAGAAGAGCAAGCAGACCTGCCTCCAATTTCCTGCCTGAGTTCCTGCCCTGACTTCTTCCAATGATGGACAATATAATCTGGAAAATTAAACCCATTTTCCTCTCCTACACTGATTTTCATTAGAATGTTTTATTGCAGCCACAGAAATACAGCTAGAACACTTCTCAAGCTGCACATCCCCTGAGATTCACTGAGGGCTGCACGAGATTCCTGGGCTCTGGTTCTTTGAGGAATAAAAACTTTAAAATAAGACAGCAAGATTTCTATTCCAGTCAAGAAAAGGCATGAAAAAAATAAAACCCTATAAGACAGAACAGAACATATTAGAGAGTAAACAACAGTTCCATTACTGGAATATGTTCTCTTTAGGAAAATGATATTTTCTTATTTTGTTATGTACGAGAAAAATTTGCCAAGGGCTATGGGGACACAAGGCCCCATGTTTGGCAACTACTGTTCTATAGGGTATGATTCCATGTGAATAGCTAAGAAACTCCATAGCATTATCTACACCCTTCTTTCCAGTTGTGTTACTCACTTAATTTCTGTTCAAATTTTTGCTATACTGTTGTATGTTTTATGCTGCAAAAAGCTTTCCATTGAAAAATGTGCTCCTGCTGATCCTGCTGTAGTGGATCCCAGAATGGTTCCCAGAACCCACAGAGTTCCTTATATCTGCATGTAATTCCAATTCCAGTGGCTTCTTTCATTATCTACTGGCCTCTAGAGGCATTGTATGAATAATCTTTGGGAGCCCATTCCAAATAGAGGGATCCTCTCTCAGCCTGCCCTTGATGAAATGACAGACTTTGGAGATCCCCCAAGGAGATCCCTGGGGAATGATGTGTGAATGGGGTGGGGGGCTGAGGGGGATGGTGGAGGGACAAGGAAGGAGGGGTGGCAGAGAGAGCTGGGATTCACATGTGAAGCATTCATGTTTCTAATTTAAAGAAAAACATATATTGAGAAAAAAGAAACCCCATAGCCTGCATCACCTCAGAGCTTGTTTGAGTGGATTTCTACATGTGCTTCTTATCAGGACAATGGCAACAGCTTAATGAGTGGTTGACATGATGCAAACTCATGAATTCTTCTCTATTCAATATGTGCAGTGTTAATATATCAACAAAACTATCAAATGATGAGAAAATAAACCATTAATAAAAGAATCTAGAAAATATATTATGCAAACCATTTTTATATTCTTAGCTATTCAAGAATCACTAACCCCAGAATTTGTAATATTTGCTGAGATCAGGAAAGAGTCAAAAAGTCTTCCAGAAGAACTGTGACTTTGAAGTTCACATCACACAGTTTGAGCAATCTTATTCTCATTAATCCCTTGCTGCCGATGAGGCTTATTTTATTGTTGCTTTTCTTAAGTGAACGAGGTTCTATAGGGCTTGAGGGAAGCATCTTGGGGCTACTTGACCAATGTAGTGGCTCTTCCTTCTGCCCCATTTGAGGCCTGTAGAGCCCATGATGTGCTGATACCAATAACAATTGAACTACACAATGGTGGAGGAAAACACACACATGGGGAAAAGTATCAGAAGAAATACGGAAATTGTTCCTGGTATTTATTGGGACTAGGAGTGATTTGTTTTCAACCTCTTTTTTTCTGACTTTAAATTTTTTCCAAAGCACCCGGAAGTATTGTTCCTAGCAGGATCTTAGGGAGTTTGCAGAAAGCCAGTTGGCCTTGTTACTTCTAACTCTCTGACTTGAGAGTGACAATTTAGTATTTTGTAGCCCTTATGGAGATATGGAAGAATGACAATAATATTTATCTATCAGATACATAAATTGCTTAGCCAAGCATTTAGTACCTTGGACATTTCAGTAATTACACCTCTAAGAGAAAGCATAAAATCATGTTACAAAAGAGCTAGGGAGTACTCGTCTGTTGTTTGTTCCACTTCAATTTTATGCACACTGTATTAGCACACTGAAGTCAATCAGAAACCACACTGAGGAGTGAGAGGCTGCCACGCTCCTAAATGACAAGAAATGTCTAATGAAAGCGTATCCATCCACAGGATGGCTTTTACACACAAAAGCTGGGGAAGGAAACCTAGCTTTGGTCAAGAGCTCACACTGAAGGGATGGGGTTACAGATCTGTAATAGAGCATTTGCCTTGTATACATAATGCTTTTGACACAGTTGCTAGTACTGCAGGAGAAAGGGCCCATATTGATCCAGCAGTACACTGACTGTGGCAATGTTTTCTAAAACAGCTTTGGAGTGCTTCCTGTCTCTGACCCACCCCAACTGTACCCCAGAGCTCTCCTGTGAAAACCACAGCTTCCCACCGTCATTTTTAATGCCTAGTCTGTCAGATATTATCATTCCTAAAACTGAACGTACATTTATCTTTCTTGAGTTTGAAATTTTTCATTCTAAGAACCTTATCGGCACCATCACAATATGCTTTATCTCCATCCAGCCAACTGTCAGGCTGAAGATGGAGTAGACTGCCATAGTGCCTAGGAGTGGAGAGTGGGAGAAGACTGGTCAGCAAGCCCTCCTCACAGACCTATGTCTTGAACAAGCCACTGAGACTCTGAGGATTCCTGTGACCCTTCCATGGGGATCTAAAGGAAAAACAGTAGCTGAGGTAGCCTGAGAGACAACTCTTCATGAACGTCTGACATCAGCTTGGTCTCCAGAGAATGTCATCAAGGGGCTGTGAAAACAAGACTTTTGTTTCTGACCACAACTTCAGCTGAGCTGGAGTGTGACATCTGTTTATACATTGGAAACACTTTACAATTTATCTAATTAAAGATTCCCCTTCTGAGCTGTATCCTCAGATGAACACTTTCTCTGACAATTTTTAAGGTCACCTACAACCTCCTTTTGTCACAAAGATGTTGCTTAAATTTCAGAACAGGGATTAGTGGGTGTAAAACCTGGAAACAGAATGATGAGCTCCCTTCACACCCCAGGTTCCTGCACCTTGAGAAAAGATCTCATTGGTTAGAAAAGAGGAAAAATTCAATTTACAACTGGCATTCTTTTTGCTGCAAATGTTGGTGTAATTTCCGTCATTGGTCTTTCACAAACATGGAAACCATTAGGGTAACAGAATGGTCAAGGGGCTCTCTGGTCCTGTGCTCTCTCTTAATTCCTCAGATGGATACACCACCGCGAGTGCTTCCCTTTCCCACCCTGAGCAGCCATAGGGCCTTATGTCAAGAAAGACCTGAGTTTATAGCTATCCTTTTCTCTCAAGTCCAAGGGATACTCAACATGGTTTCTCTTCTGTAATACAAACTTTCCATTTGCTTTCAGATACATTATTTGGCTGTAAAGAGGAAGAAGAGAGTAGGAAGAAGCCTGTTTCTTGTTTTCTATTAGTAATGCCATTCTTGCAGATTTTTCAAATATATAAATATATGTACAACAGCTAGTGACCAAAATCAGAGTTTCTAAGAGTCATTCATCCCTGGCCTGGAGTACAGTATCTACCTCATAACAGCTGCATCTGACTCAAGTTCTTTAACTATTTGCCTCCTTTGCTGAACTGTAAAATGAACATAAAGTAGATTAATAAAGTCAGTGTGAAGATTCAGTGAGTTACTCATGTCACCTGACATATGACAAGCATTCAATAGACAGTAGCTCAGCATACTGTTATATACATAGCTTTTGCTGTTCACCTTGAGGTTGCAGAAACTGATTGTACCTATAGTCTCTATGGAAGCTCGGTCCTCTCACCTGGTATCTCTACAGACAGCAAGGTGACTCAGGAATTTCCTTAATTGGAACTAGACATCTAGAAGATACTTCTGGAATCTTCTAGATATGTTTTTTTCTCTTTCATGCTCTTGTGTTTGCATATGTATATTATTCCTAATGGGTATCCTTATTATGTGCTTGTGTATAGTGCAGTTTGACCATACTTACTCCTTTCAAAACCTTTTTTTGGTCTTTCAGTTCATCTTGCTTGACAATTGCTAAGTTTCTTGGGTGTTATATCTATGGCTTCTATACAATTTGGGAAGTTTTCAGTCCTCATTATTTCATTATTCTCCCTCTCCTCTCCTGCTTCCCTCCATGTCCAGGACTCTGGAAATGAAGGTATTGTTATGTTTAATCATAGCCTTCAGATCTCTTAAGTTTGTCCCCTTTTCTTCAATCATTTTTCTTTCCTGTTCCTCAAACACAATAATCTCCCATTTTATTGTAATTGATTATTTTCCCTGTGAATGCAGTGAAGTTTCATTTGAAAAATTTTTTACTTTAATTTTCAAGTTAGGAATTCATGCAGAAGCAGTCAAATACAAATTGGACTATTAGAGAGTACAGGTGTACATATAAGATAGATCTCTGACTGGGTTAGAATAACATTCTGAAATGAGCTCATTTAAACAAACAAACAAAAGGAGGAGTTGCATCAAATTATAGTAAGACTTTCCCTTCTAATTGCCCTTTGTTGCACATGACAGTTTTTCTCTTAAGGAAAAAGACACCATCATCCAGACAAAGCAACGTCCTACATATTGAGAAAAGTTTCTTACCAATTCCATATCTGATAGAGGACAAATATTCAAAGAATTCAAGAAACTATACACCAAAAATAGTAAACAATTTAAAAATGGGGTACAAATCTAAATAGAGAATTCTCAATGGAAGAGACTCAAGTAGCTGAGAAACACTTAAATAAATGTTCAGCATCCCTAACCATCAGGGAAATTCAAACCAAAACTATTTTGAAATTCCATCTTAAACCTGTCGAAATGGCTAAGATCAATAACACAAGTGACAACTTGTGATACCAAGGATGTAGAATAACGGTGCAAATTTGGAGAGGGACCTGAAGGCAGAAAGAACAAAGCTGCCAGCCTCATCGGCCGCCATTCCAGGCTTTCCTCTGCGCTGGTGGAGAGATGAGTCCCAGGGTCTCTTCTAGCCCACATTGTCCTCTTCGACTCCCCTCACCCTTGGCCCCAGACCCTTCCTGTCACTGAACACCTCAGAGGGACCTAGAGACAGAACAAAGCAGGCAACCTCATCGGGCACCATTCCGGGCTTGCCCCTCCACCTTCTGGGGAGAGAGAGAGAGAGAGAGAGAGAGAGAGAGAGAGAGAGAGAGAGAGAGAGAGAGAGAGTCTTGAACCCATACCCACCAGGAAAGGGAGAAATCCCACCAATACCCCTGGAAGAAGAGAGTCTAAGAACACATCTGACAACAGAAGAACTTATATGCCACCAGAGTCTAATGACACTACACCAGCAAGACCTGAACCTCCCAACGCAGATGAAACAGAGGAGAATGACCTTAAAAACAACCTCATGAAAACGATAGAGTCCCTCAAAGAGGATATGAGAAAATCCCTTAAAGAAATGGAAGGAAAACCAAACCAAAAAATGCAAGAAACCAAAGAATCTCCTAAAGAAAGCAAGGAAAAAAGGAAAGCAAAAAAAAAAAAAACAAAACAAAAAAAAACAAAAAAAAAACCAACAACAACAAAAAAAAAAAACCAATCAGACAGATGAAGGAAACAATTCAAACAATTCAAGACCTAAAAACTGAAACAGAAACAAAGAAAAACACAAACAGAGGGAATTCTGGAAATAGAAAAGCTGAGTAAACAATCAGGAACTATAGATGCAAGCATACCCAACAGAATACAAGAGATAGAAGACAGAATGTCAGACACTGAAGATAAACTAGAGGAATTGATTCATTGACCAAAGAAAATCTTAAATACAACAAATCCTTAACAGGAAATATAGGACACAGTGAAAAGACCAAACCTAAGAATAATAGGTATAGAAGAAGGTGAAGAAGCCCAGCTCAAAGGTGCAAAAACATATTCAACAAAAGCATAGAAGAAAACTTTCCCAACTTGAAAAAGGACATGCCTATGAAAGTACAAGAAGCGTACCGAGCACCAAATAGACCGGACCAAAAAACAAAGTCCCCTTGCAACATAATAATCAAAACACCAAACATACAGAATAAAGAAAAAATATTAAGAGCAGCAAAGGAAAAAGGCCAAGTAACATATAAAGGTAAATCTATCAGAATTACATCTGACTTCTCCATGGGAACTCTGAAAGCCAAAAGGTCCTGGATAAGTATCTACAAACACTAAGAGACCACAGATTACAGCCCAGACTAGTATACCCAGAAAAACTCTCAGTCACTATAGATGGAGAAAACAAGATATTCCATGACAAAACCAGATTTACACAATACATATCCAGCCCTACAGAAACTTCTGGAAGGAAAACTCCAAGTCAAGGAAGTTAACTACACTCACAATAACATAGGCAATAGAAAATATCACTTTACCAAAAGCCAGAAATAGGGGGAAAAACTCATACACAATACCACCACTAAAAATGAATTCAAAACAAAAAATAATCAACAATCAATGGTCATTAATACCCCTCAATATCAATGGTCTTAACTCACCTATATAATAAATAGGCTAGTAGAGTGGATATAAAGGCAGAATCCATCCTTCTGCTGCACACAAGAAACACGCCTCAACTTCAAAAACAGACGCTACCTGAGAGTTAAGGATTGGGGAAAGATTGTGTAATCAAATGAATCGAAGAAGCAAGCAGGAGTAGCTATTCTAATATCTAACAAATTAGATTGCAAACTAAAATTAATCAAAATAGGAAAAATCCATCAGGACGAAGTCTCAATTCTGAACATCTATACCCCCAATACAAAGGCCCCAGATTCATAAAGGAAACATTACTAAAACACAAATCATACATTAAACCCCACACACTTATAGTGGGAGACTTGAACACCACACTCTCATTACTGGACAGTACTACCAGGCGAAAATTTAACAAAGAAACCAAGGAACTAACAGGAGTTATGACCCAATTGGGTTTAACAGGCATATATAGAACATCCCATCCAAACATAAAAGAATATACCTTCTTCTAAGCACCACAGGGAATCTTCTCTAAAATCGACCACATACTTGGCAATAAAGCAAACCTCAATAGATATAAAAATTTTGGAATAATCCCCTGTATTTTATCAGACTGCCAGAGCTTAAAATTAGAATTCAACAACACAAATTGCAGAAACCACACAAAATCATGGAAATTGAACAATGCTCTATTTCATCACTCCTGGGTAAAGGAAGAAATAAAGAAATCAAAGACTTCCTAGAATTCAATGACAATGAAGGTACAACATACCCAAACCTATGGGACACTCTGAAAGAAGTTCTAAAAGGAAAGTTCATAGCATCAAGTGTCCACATGAAGAAACTGGACAATAACCACATTAGAGAATTAACAGAAGACCTGAAA
Organism: Mesocricetus auratus; assembly: GCF_017639785.1. NCBI lineage: Eukaryota > Metazoa > Chordata > Mammalia > Rodentia > Cricetidae > Mesocricetus > Mesocricetus auratus. The sequence goes on along the minus strand of NW_024429196.1, from coordinate 28,339,020 downwards.
CCTCTAGAATAAAAAGAAGCAAACTCACCCAGTAGGAGTAGATACCAGGAAGTAATCAAATTGAGAGCTGAAATCAGTAAAGTAGAAACAAAGAAAGCAATACAAAGAATCAATGAAACAAAGAGTTGGTTCTTTAAGAAAAACAACAAAATAGACAAACCTTTATCCAACCTAACCAAAAGGCAGAGAGAGAAAATGAAAATTAACAAAATCAGAAATGAAAAGGAGGACCTAACAACAGACATTGGGTATATCAAGGGAATCATCAGAAAACCTGTATTAGACAAAACTGTAAAATTTAAAGGAAATGGATGATTTTTCTGGATAGATATCACTAACCAAAATTAAATTAAGAACAGATAAACAATTTAAATAGACCTATAACCCCTAAAACTCCAGGGCCAGATGATTTCAGTGCAGAATTCTACCAGAAATTCAAAGAAGAGCTAATATCAATACTCTTCAAATTGTTCCACACAACAGAAACAGAAGGATCACTGCCAAATTCCTTTTACGAGGCTACTATTAACCTTGATACCCAAGCCACACAAAGACACAACTAAGAAAGAGAACTTCAGACCATTCTCCCTCATGGACATTGATGCAGAAATACTCAATAAAATACTGGCAAATCGAATCCAAGAACACATCATAAAAATCATACAGCATGATCAAGTAGGCTTCATCCTAGGAATGCAGGGATGGTTCAACATAAGAAAATTCATCAATGTAATCCACCATATAAGCAATCTGAAAAAGAAAAGCCACATGATAATCTCTCTAGATGCTGAAAAAGCCTTTGGCAAAATCCACCACACCTTCATGATAAAGGTCTTGGAGAGATCAGTGATAACAGGAATGTACTAAACATAATAAAGGCAATGTACAGCAAACTGGCACCAACATCAAACTAAATGGAGAGAAACTCAAAGCAATTCTTCTAAAATCAGGAACAAGACAAGGATGTCCACTGTCTCCATATCTGTTCAATATTGTACTTGAAGTTCTTGCTAGAGCAATAAGACAACAAAAGGAGATCAAGGGAATACAAATTGGAAAGGAAGAAGTAAAACTTTCACTATTTGCAGATGATGTGATAGTCTTCATGAATGTCCTGAAGAATTCTACCAGGGAACTCCTACAGTTGATAAAAAAACAAAGTGGCAAGACACAAGATTAACTTAAATAAATAGGTATCCCTACAATATATAGACAATAAAAGTGCTGAGAAAGAACCCAGAGAAACATCACCCATTATAACAGCCACAAACAACATAAAATATCTTGGGGTAACTCTAACCAAACAGGTGAAAGACCTGTATGACAAGAACTTTGAGTCTTTAAAGAAGGAAATTAAAGAAGATACAAGAAAATGAAAAGATCTCCCATGTACTTGGATAGGTAGGATCAACATAGTAAAAATGGCAATCTTACCAAAAGCAATCTAACAGAATCAATGCAATCCCTATCAAAATCCCAGCACAATTCTTCACCAACCTTGAAAGGACAATTCTCAACTGTATATAGTAAAGCAAAAGACTCAGGATGGCCAAAATAATCCTGTACAATAAAGGAACTTCAGGAGGCCTCACAATCCCTGACTTCAAGCTCTACTACGGAGCTATGGTAATGAAAACAGCTTGGTACTGGCACAAAAATAGACAGGTAGATAAATGGAATAAAATAGAAAACCCTGATATTAACCCATACACCTATGAACACCTTATCTTTGACAAAGAAGCTAAAACTATACAATGGAAAAAGAAAGCATCTTCAACAAATGGTGCTAGCATAACTGGATGCTGGCATGTAGAAGACTGCAGAGAGATCCATGTCTATTGCCATGCACAAAACTTAAGTCCAAATGGATCAAATACCTCAACATAAATCCAGCCACAATGAACCTCTTAGAAGAGCAAGTGGAAAGTACATTTGAACCAATTGGTACAGGAGACTGCTTCCTGAACATACCACCAGTAGCACAGACACTGAGATTGACAATTAATAAATGAGACCTCTTGAAACTGAGAAGCTTCTGAAGGGCAAAGGACACAGTCAACAAGACAAAATGGGAGCTCACAGAATGTGTAAAGATATTCATCAACCCCACACCTGACAGATTGCTGATCTCCAGAATTACAAAGAACACAAGAAGCTAATCTCCAAAACACCAGATAATCCAATTAAAAAATGGGGTATAGAACTAAATAGATAATGCTCATTAGAGGAGTCTAAAATGGCTGAGAGACACTTAAGAAAATGCTCAACATCCTTAGCCATCAGGGAAACGCAAATCAAAACAACTCTGAGACACCATCTAATCCTGTCAGAATGGCTAAAATAAAAAACGCCAATGACAGTTTATGCTGAAGAAGATGTGGAGAAATGGGAACATTCACTTTCCATTTCAATGGATAATACTTTCCTAATTTTTGTATGCCTTTAGGTACTTGGTTGAGAATTGGACACCTGAATCTAATGACTCAGTAACTCTGTAAACCCAGTTCTGTTTTTCCCAAGGCTTTCTGCTCTCTCTCTTTCTGTCTCTCATACACACACATAGAGGAGACAGAGAGGGAGGGAGAGGGAGAGAGACAGAGAGAAATCTGTTGGTATAGGTTATCTTTATATCTTTTCTGAGAATTTCTTTGGATACATGGTCACCTACTAATTTTCTCTCTATATAGTTGTTCTTGGAATATGCTATTTTTTATGTCTTACTCAAAACAAAGAAAGGAGGGTTGAGTGGGAAAGATCAAGGGCTTGGAAGCCCTCCAAGTCTTAGGAATCACTTCATCAGGAGTCTAAGAGATCTGCAATAGTACAGAAAACACAGCATTGCCTACTGTCTCTTCATCATATTCGTAAAATGTAAGCAGCAGCAGTCACCATCCAGATCAGACTCCTGATATTTGTTTGACAGGCACATCATAGATCCAGAAGCATGTGAGCAGCTGTCCATCGAGAAGTGTGCTGGGGAAGGGCAGCTACCATCACGCTATACCAGAAACTAACCATATTTATATTTCCAGTCTTCCCTGGAAGGTGTAAACTTTCAAACTTCACAAGTCCAAAGTAATTGCTGAAATCAGATTCTGACCCTGTGGTTCCTATGGAGGAGACGCTGTTCTAGTGCTTCCTACTCAGATAGCTTCTCTGTTTTTCCACGTTACCTCCACAGTTTGTCATATGCAGTGGAGATCCAGGAACTGTATTCTTTACTATAAAGTAAAAGCATATTGCTGCATCCCTAATGACCTTTTCATTGAATTCTCCAAATCGAGTCTTTTTTAATTCATATTGTTCATCTTGCTTAATAAACTCATGTTTAGCCAAGTCTTACATCCATTTATTTCTTTAAAAAATAACTGTTTCAACCATGTGTACTAGTCACAACCTCTTTCCTTATCCAGCTATAGTCTAATCAATTATTAAACTAAGAACAATATAGCTATACATCAAGATTAGTGCATTTGTTTATTGATTTATTGATTTTTATAGACAGAATTTGTTTCTATTGCTTTGGAGCCTGTCCTGAAGCTCACTCTCTAGACCAGGCTGGCTTCAAACTCAAAGAGATCCACCTCCTGAGTACTGGGATTAAAGGTGTGTTCCACCAACAACCAGCAACATTAGTGCTTTTAAAGGAAGTAAAACTGCACCCTAATAAAGTAATAAAGGAATTGGTCTGGTATTGATGAATATCAAATAAACTCTCTCAGCAAAGTGCTGTTATGATTTGAACAGGAAGTGTACCCTCAGGCTTATGAGTTTGGATACTTGGGAGGCTTAGGAAACTCTGTGTTGGGACACATGGCTGGCAGAAGTAGGTAAATGGAGCATTGCCTTTGAGAATATAGCCATGCTCTACTGCTGACCCAATCTCTCTACATCCTGATCCACTAAGATGTGAACAATGGCACCACAAAGTCCTGTCATAAAAAACAAGCTACTCTATTTGCCAAGGAGTGGGCTATATTCCTTGAACTGTGAGCCTAAATAAATAAACCTCTCCTCTTAGGCTACTTCTGCCTGATATTTGGTCATAGCAATATAAAAGTAACTGAGTGGCCCTTAAACTGTCTTTATGTTTGGAATCCATAGGATTAATTGTACTATTAATTGTACTAGGAGACTATGGCTAGACACTTCATAGAAGAACATGTGTAAAGACTATGGGAGGTAGACTATGGAAGGTCTCTTCCTACACTACACATACTGCAAACCATGGGACAACTGTAAGTGGAACAGAGAAGTCACTCACCAGTATTTGCCTGGAATCCACTGAGGTGCAAAATATCTCTTTGAACAAAATTGGAAATTTGATAGTCTCCTCAGTTGCTAATCTTTTCTTGTCACAGTTGGATCTCACTATGTATAAAACAGTTCTCCTGGAAGGGGTAATTTCTGTAACTGAATGAGATTCTTGCTAATCTTTTTTAGCATTCACTTGTTATCACAAGAATATAGACCAAAACAAGCAAACCAACAAAAACAAAACAAAAACCTGTGAAATGAATAAGATTTCAGAAGTTCTGTGATGTCACCTCTAAGAGTTAGGTTGCAAGACCCACTGTACTCCAAGTTGCCCCTGTGAACCCTTACTACATCAAACTAAGACATAAGATAGCCTTTAGTTTTCTCCCAAACACTAATGAGAGACTTGCAAGAACTTTTGAGTTTACAAAATTAGGGAGTCATTTACTCCAATTGTTCAATGCGACTGTTCTAGGGCACAGATTGCCCTGCCATTTATGTCTCAACATGTCACCATGTAACAGGAGCACCCACTTAAATTTATTCACTGTGTCGGATATTATTCCACTTGATCGCACCTTGCAGTAAGTGTTTGTATATCACTTTCATTGTATGTGATTTGTGAGGACCATCAGAAGGCTCCCTTTAAGAGAATTTACAGCTTTCATTATCACTCACCCACAGCGTTTGAGTCAGCTCATTGTGCGGAGGAATCTTGGGACTCAAACTCAGTTTCTCCTCTCAAGATCTGGTCTTGCTGTAAACAAAGAAACAAACCACACAATCTTTTTTCAGTTAAAGGGCTCTGGATGATTTGTACCAATAAACACATTTGCAGAATTAACACTGTTTGTTTGTTCAAGTGGTGATATTTTCACTCACTTTTGTCAGCCAATTATAGAGACATTTCAGTCCTGGTGTTGTTTGACTTGTGGTATCCCTGCCCAACTAATAGTCATTGAAAAATTTCAAATAAACTAGAAGCTTTCCCCACCCCAATGGATTTTTTCATATTTCTCTTGCTTCAAATTCAGAACTACAATGCATTTCCCTATGACTTGCATTGAGAGATGGTTTGAATTCAAATTCTAAGGCTGTTCACTACCATGGAGTGCATGGCACCTTAATGTGTAGTGGCATCTGGCCTTGCCAGTAAACCTCAAGAAGTAGCCTTTGGGCATAGTTTCAGGTTTACTGGCAAGGCCAGATGCCTCTACATTAATATCTCAGGCAGAGGGAAGAAGAGTAGCGAAAAAGTCTACCAACAGTAAACTTTCTGTCTATGGCTGAGAAACAGATGGTCACAACACCTACAAAACCTCTGCTATCTGTTCCATTCTCTGGGTGAATCTCTGACAGTTAGAGGCAGGTGGATGGAGACATTCAGTGAGATACTCTGATCAGTGTTTTCTGTTTCACATCTCACATGTGGATGTTGGGGTGTAAGCTAGAGTTGGACAGCTAACTCACTCTGCAATTACTTTTCTTCTGCAAGCTTTAACTTCTTTATGTCTCAAATGAAAACAGTAGCATTGAGTGAGCCTTATTATGACTTTCCAAGAATGATGACATGAGTCAATAATAGCATCAGCATAGTATCATGTAAGCAATCACTACATGGTGACTCTTTCATGACTGCCTGTAAGTTCAATTCCAGGGTATCCAGCACCCTCCTCTATCTTACACACCACACACACACACACACACACACACACACACACACACACACACACACACACAGAGACTTGTAAATGAAGTAATAAAAATATTTAAATGAGCATCATATGTGTTTGGAATCCCATGTCTAGGTCCAGGTGTTGGATACATTTCCTAAGTAGAGCATAAGAACATTTTTAAAACAGATTTGGCCTCATTGTCAGTGACATGGAACCAAAGTAAAGGGAAGAATCTATATAAATGGGTCACATCAGTATGTGACTTCCTCCTCTAGGCAAACAGGAAAGCATAGTGGTATAGCTGACAATACACAAGCTCCAGGAATTGCTGATCATCTGTAGTACAACATCATGCACATAATCATATATGTATTTTCTAGGGATGTGGCTGTGATAGGTAATGTTGAGGGGGTTACAAATCACCAGGGAAACAAAGCTCTGGCTGTGTTTGTGAGAGTGTTTCCTGAGAGGATAGGTGAGGAGAAAAGACCTAACCTGAATGTGGGCGGCACTTTTTCATGGGCTAAGACCCTAGACTGGATCAAACCTGTAAAGTAGACATCATCACTACACACTTTCTGACTGTGGGTGCAATGTGACCATAAACACCTGTCTCTTTCTACCACATGCTGTGAGCTTGATCCTCAAACCCTGAGCCAAAGTAAATCCTTCTGTCCCTAAGTTGCTCTGTCCAGGTATTTTGATATAGTAGTTAGAAAAGTCACTACTAAAGAATCATCAGATTCTAAGAGAGAGAAAAGACTCCCACAATGTTCAAAATCCACTCATTCAGAACAAATGTATCCTTCAGTGCTATTTCCAGTGAGTACCACCCAGACCATCATGTCTCTTCTTGGTGTCTATGCTGGCAGATCTTGGTTGTCAACTTGACTACATCTAGAACCAACAACTAAAACTCAAACAGCTGGGCATGCCTGTGAGGGCATTTTCTTGATTGGATATTCTGAGGAAAGAAAATCACTCTAAATCTAGGCCACAGCTTCCAGTGGTAGCCCCCATGAATGAACACAGAAGAAGGAAGCTTTTATTTTGCCTGCTTGCCCTCACTGTCAGTGGCAAGTTTATCTGTTCTGTTGCTAGGGTATTCCTTTCCAGGTGTTAGAACACAATTCTTCTGGATTCCAATGTAGACTACAGACGGGCAGCTCTCTGGGTCTGTTGAGACATCCAGTCCTATGGACTGAACAACTACTGGAGCCTTGACATTTTCATCAGGAGACAGTCACTGTTGGACTCCTAAGGCCAAAGCCTCCAAGCCACTCTAATACATCCCTACTTTGAGTGTGTGTGTGCGCATGTGTGTATACATTCTATTTGTTTTGTGTTCTGTTCCTCTAGAGAATATTGAGTAATAAAGTGTCTAATATAATCTGGAGTCTAGAAGAACTTTTCAAGCTCTACTCTTAAATCTTTATTTCCAGAATGTTCCTGGTGAGAACTGTTAATGACAGTGGAAAGAAGAAATTAAAATGAAGGCAGTATCAACCTGTTGGTAATTTAGGTTGAACATAACTGAAACAAGTTCTCCATATTGCACACAGTTCTCCATATCACACTAGAAGATGACTCCCCAGAAATCTTAGCAAACGGTTGCTATGGGAAATTGATCTTTATTTATAATCAAAACTAATGTGAGATATAAAAAGAATTTGCCACTGAATTCCAGGAGTGGTATTCTAGAACTCATTCAAATCCATGGAACCATTTTATTGATCCTCTGACCTCAGATTCCTCACCCACAAAAATAAATAATGAACGGGATAGTCTTCATGCATTTTAATATGCACAATGGGTTATTGAGTGTTCTTTGGTACATGCTGGACAGCCAGCATTCGAAGTCACATCCTCACAGAAGCTCTCCAAGACAATGTGCACCTTCCACTCTCCAGCCCCAGTTGCTTAGATGGTTTGTATACGATAGTGTCTCAGAGTCAGAGCTTGAATTAGGACTTCTGACTCCCAACTCTAGCCTTTCCTCTGTATGAAAGGCCTCTAAACTACAGGAAAAAATGTATTCCCCAAATCTAAGAAGAATTTGTGTTTTACTTGTAAATCACCCATACATATACAAGCTATGTAAAATGTGCATATACACATATGTAGCACTTTACCCACATATATCTGCATATATTCATTAAAATATTTTTCTGTGCAAAAGTAACATATTAATAACAAAATATAGACAGAAAAACTTGAACATGATGAGCCTAAAATCCTCACAATGGGCAATTTGTTGCTAGTACAAAAGTATCTCTAACTGCAATTACCACTAATATATTAAAGGATCATCTGATTAAATATTTGTCATTATTTTTGAGATGTCTAATGAAATAGTTTATGATTTAGCAATGTGATGATCTGCATCTGAATTCAGTTGCTTTTCAGTCTGGATTTGGTGGCTATAGTAACCCAGATGGTGAAAGTGTTTGGATGAACCCCAAACTTTCTATTTTTAGTCACTTTTATCAGACACCTAAATGTTTTCTGAAGTCTACATTACCAGTTTCTCTCCCCAGACTCCCGACAGTTTGGTTTTACTGATCGCCAGGTGCAGCACTTTGTGTATTCAACAAACGCTCTCCACTCTGCAACTCAACTCGATTGTTTAATATCTTCAGATTGTCGAAGGATTCTTCGCAAGTTTGAACTATGAAATCTCTACCAGGGACTCACTGGAGCCATTTCCTCAAATAATCTCATGTAAGAAGAGAGACATTTTCAGAATATTCTCTCCATAGCATGTGGTTCTTTCAGAAAGCTGCTATTTTCCTGTTAAGCCACTTTTACCAAAATGGATGGATTAGGGGCATGTGCTGCTGCTACATGGCACCCCCCCCAACAGTCACTTTTTGGCACACACGGGTCAACAATTAGGAACTCTTTTATTTTGCAAGGAAACAATATATGATACAACCACAGTTTGTTTAATATTCTGTTAAAGTAACAGAGTGGTTACCACAGTTCTCGGTGATTCTGACCCACTCTGCAATGTCAACAGTCCTAGTTTGCTTTCTATTTCTGTGATAAGTCCTGTGGTCAAAAGCAACCCAAGAAGGGAAGGATCTGTTTCATGTTATACTTCATAGTCCATCATCAGGGGATGCCAAGGTAGGAACCTATGCGGGGCAGGGACCCATAGTCAGGAAGTGAGGCAGAGATCCTAAAAAAATGACTTCCTCCCTGGGGTCATGTTCAGCTCCCCCCTTGTTTATACCTCGCAGGAACACCTCCCAGAGATGGCACTGCCCACAGTGGGATGAGCTCTCTCACACAAATCGTTATTTAAGAAAATGCCTGATCATCAGGTAAACAGGCCAGCTTCCCGGCCTGTGTTCCAGAGCCTGCAGATCGCCTGGGAACTGCACAAAGCTCCCAATCCCGGCAGGAGCATCAGGTAAACAGGCCAGCTTCCCGGCCTGTGTTCCAGAACCTGCAGATCACCTGGGAACTGCACAGAGCTCCCAATCCCGGTGGGAGCATCAGGTAAACAGGCCAGCTTCCCAGCCTGTGTTCCAGAGCCTGCAGATCGCCTGGGAACTGCACAGAGCTCCCAATCCCGGCGGGAGCCAAGCACCCCAGACTCCAGATCTTCTCTCCCACCAAAGAGACCAGGAAACTACAGGAGCCAGGGAGACCAGGGGAGTAGCAGTTCCGGATCAGGTACAACAGGACCCAGCATAGGGTCCAGGGGACCAGGTAGGAGGCTAAGCGCCCCAGATTCCTGTTCTTCTTCTCTACCCACGGACCAGCATTTGGACAAGGCATAGAAGAACCACCAGATTACTGGACTTACTAGCACCCACCAAAAGGGAACTCTGGTCCCCAGACCAGGAAGGGCTCTTTCTGCACCCACTAGAAGAAGAGATGGGAAAGAGACAATACAAAAACACAGTCAGCAACAGAAAAACAAATATGACACCGCCAGATTCTAGAGACTCCACACCAGCAAGACCCCAATATTCCAACGCGAAGGAAGCAGAAGAGAACGACCTTAAAAGCACTTTCATGAAAATGATAGAGGCCCTAAAAGAGGATATTGGAAAATCCCTCAAAGAAATGGAAGAAAAAACAAACCAAAAAATGCAAGAATTGGAAGAAAAAACAAACCAAAAAAGGCACGAAATGGAAGAAGAAATGAAGCAAAAAATGCAAGAAATGGAAGAAAAAGCAAAGCAAAAAATGCAAGAATTAGAAGAAGAAACATACCAAATGAGGCAGGAAATGGAAGAAGAAACAAAGCAAAAAATGCAAGAAATAGTAGAAAAAACAAAGCAAAAAATGAAAAAAAATGGAGGAAGAAACAAACCAAAAAAGGCAGGAAATGGAAGAAGAAACAAAGCACAAAATCCATGAAATGGAACAAAAAGCAAACCAAAAAATGCAAGAAATGGAAGAAAGAACAAACCAAAAAATTTATAAAAGGCAACAAACGGACGAACAGATAAACAGAAAATTGCAAGAAGCAATGCAAACGCTGCAAGGGTTGAAAACTGAAATAGAGTCACTAAAAAAACGCAATCTGAAGAAAGGCAGAAAATAGAAAAGCTGGACAAACAGTCAGGCACTACCAATACAAGCATTACCAACAGAATAGAAGAGATGGAAGAGAGAATCTCAAGTGTTGAAGATACATTAGGAGAAATGGATTTATCAACCAAAGAAAACCTTAAATCCAACAAATCCTTAACACAAAACATCCAGGAATTATGGGACACCATGAAAAGACCAAACCTAAGAATAATAGGTATAGAAGAAGGAGAAGAAATCCACCTCAAAGGGGCAGAAGGCATATTCAACAAAATCATAGAAGAAAACTTTGCCAACCTTAAGAAAGACATGCCAATGAAGGTACAAGAAGCCTACAGAACACCAAATAGAGTGGACCACAAAAAAATCCCTCGCCACATAATAATCAAGACCCCAAACATACAGAATAAAGAAAGAATATTAAGAGCAGCTAAGGAAAAAGGTCAAGTAACATATAAAGGCAGACCTATCAGAATTACACCTGATTTCTCCATGGAAACTCTGAAAGCCAGAAGGTCCTGGATAGATATTCTACCTACACTAAGAGACCATGGATGCCAGCCCAGACTACTATACCCGGCAAAGCTCTCAATCACTATAGACGGAGAAAACAAGATATTCCATGACAAAACTAGATTCAACCAATATGTGTCCACTAACCCAGCCCTACAGAAAATTTTGGAAGAAAACTCCAACCCAAGGAAGCTAACTACAACCAGAAAAACATAAGCATTAGAGAATCCCTCTCTACCAACAGCCAAAAGAACAAAGGGGTGAAATTCCACCCATAATTCCACCACCAACAACCATCGCAAATCGAAGAAGGATGAGCAATCAATGGTCATTAATATCCCTCAATATTAACGGCCTTAACTCACCCATAAAAAGACACAGACTAGCAGAATGGATTCGAAGACAGAACCCTTCCTTCTGCTGCATACAAGAAACACACCTCACCCTCAAAGACAGACATTACTTGAGAGTTAAAGGTTGGGAAAAAATTTTTCAATCAAATGGACCCAAGAAACAAGCAGGGGTAGCAATCCTAATATCTAACAAACTAGACTTTAAAATAAAATCAATCAAAAGAGATGAAGGAGGTCATTACATACTCATCACAGGTGAAACCCACCAAGATGAAGTGTCTATCCTGAACATCTATGCCCCCAATACAAAGGCATCCACATTCGTTAAAGAAACATTATTAGAACTTAAATCTCATCTAAAGCCCCACACAGTTATAGTGGGAGATTTCAACACACCACTCTCACCACTAGACAAGAATACCAGACAGAAACTCAACAAAGAAGCAAAGGGTCTAATAGAAGTAATGACCCAACTGGGATTAACAGATATTTATAGAACATTTCACCCACATAAAAAAGAATATACCTTCTTCTCACCACCACATGGAACCTTCTCAAAAATCGACCACATACTTGGCAACATATCAAACCTCAGCAGCTACAAAAAAATTGGAATAACTCCATGCATCTTATCAGACCACCATGCCTTAAAATTAGAATTCAACAACAACACAAATTGCAGAAAACCTACAAACTCATGGAAATTGAATAATGCTCAACTGCACCATCCCTGGGTCAAAGAGGAAATAAAAAAAGAAATTAAAGACTTCCTCGAATTCAATGAGAATGAAGACACAACATACCCAAACCTATGGGACACTTTGAAAGCAGTGCTACGGGGAAGTTCATAGCACTAAGTGCTCACATGAAGAAACAGGAAAACAGTTATACCAGAGAATTAACATCACAGCTAAAAGCTCTAGAACACAAAGAAGCAAACTCCCCCAGGAGGAGTAGACGCCAGGAAATAATCAAATTGAGAGCTGAAATCAACAAAGTAGAAACCAGGAAAACAATACAAAGAATCAATGCAACGAAGAGTTGGTTCTTTGAGAAAAATCAACAAGATAGACAAACCTTTGTCCAAACTTACCAAACAGCAGAGAGTGAACACGCAAATTAACAAAATCAGAAATGAAAAGGGGGACATAACAACAGACTCTGAGGAAATCCAGAGAATCATTAGGTCATACTTTGAAAACCTGTACTCCACAAAATTCGAAAATTTAAAGGAAATGGATGACTTCCTGGACAGCTATCATTTGCCAAAACTAAATCAAGAACAGATAAGCAATTTAAATAGACCTATAACCCCTATGGAAATAGAAGCTGTCATCAAAAGTCTCCCAACCAAAAAAGTCCAGGTCCAGATGGCCTCAGTGCAGAATTCTACCACAAATTCAAAGAACAGCTTATACCAATTCTTCTCAAAGTGTTCCACACAATAGAAGCAGAAGGGTCTTTGCCAAACTCTTTCTATGAGGCTTCAATAACCTTGATCCCCAAGCCACACAAAGATACAACCAAGAAAGAGAACTTCAGACCAATATCCCTCATGAATATTGATGCAAAAATACTCAATAAAATACTGGCAAATCGGATCCAAGAACACATCAAAACAATCATTCACCAGGATCAAGTAGGTTTCATCGCAGGGATGCAGGGATGGTTCAACATACGAAAATCCATCAACGTAATCCACCATATAAACAAGCTGAAAAACAAAAATCACATGATCATCTCACTAGATGCTGAAAAAGCCTTTGACAAAATCCAACACCACTTCATGATAAAGGTCTTGGAGAGATCTGGGATAACAGGGACATACTTAAACATAATAAAAGCCATATACAGTAAACCAACAGCCAACATCAAACTAAATGGACAGAAACTCAACGCAATTCCTCTAAAATCAGGAACAAAACAAGGCTGTCCACTCTCTCCATACCTTTTCAACATGGTACTTGAAGTTCTCGCTATAGCCATACGACAACAAAGGGGGATCAAGGGGATACAAATTGGGAAGGAAGAAGTCAAACTTTCACTGTTTGCAGACGATATGATAGTTTACATCAATGACCCAAAGAACTCTACCAGGGAACTCTTACAGCTGATTAACACCTTCAGCAAAGTGGCAGGTTACAAGATCAACTCAAGAAAGTCAGTAGCCCTACTATATACAGATGATAAAAGGGCTGAAAGAGAAATCAGAGAAACATCACCCTTTACAATTGCCACAAACAACATAAAATACCTTGGGGTAACGCTAACCAAACAAGTGAAAGACCTGTATCGTAAGAACTTTGAATCTTTAAAGAAAGAAATTAAAGAAGCCCTCAGAAAATGGAAAGATCTCCCATGCTCTTGGATAGGTAGCATCAATGTAGTAAAAATGGCAATCCTGCCAAAAGCAATCTACAGATTCAATGCTATCCCCATTAAAATCCCAGCACAATTCTTCACAGACCTTGAAAGAACAATAATCAATTTTGTATGGAAAAACAAAAGACCCAGGATAGCCAAAACAACCCTGTTCAACAAGGCAACGTCCGGAGGCATCACTATCCCTGACCTCAAGCTCTATTATAGAGCTATAGTCCTGAAAACAGCTTGGTATTGGCACAAAAATAGACAGGCAGACCAATGGAATCAAATTGAAAATCCGGGTATTAACCCACACACGTACGAACATCTGATCTTTGACAAAGAAGCTAAAAATATACAATGGAATAAAGAAAGCATCTTCAACAAATGGTGCTGGCATAATTGGAGACTGGCATGTAGAAAAATGCGGATCGATCCATGTTTATCGCCATGCACAAAACTTAAGTCCAAATGGATCAAAGACCTCAACATAAATCCAGCCACACTGAACCTCTTAGAAGAGAAAGTGGGTGGTACCCTTGAACGAATTGGTACAGGAGACAGCTTCCTGAACATAACACCAGTAGCACAGACAGTGAGATCAACAATTAATAAATGGGACCTACTGAAACTGAGAAGCTTCTGTAAGGCAAAGGACACAGTCAGCAAGACAAAAAGGCAGCCCACAGAATGGGAAAAAATATTCACTAATCCCACATCTGACAGAGGGTTGATCTCCAAAATTTACAAAGAACTCAAGAAGCAAGACTCCAAAACACCAAAGGACCCTATTAAAAAGTGGGCTGCAGAACTAAATAGAGAGTTTTCAATAGAGGAGTCTAAAATGGCTGAGAGGCACTTGAGAAAGTGCTCAACATCCTTAGCCATCCGGGAAATGCAAATCAAAGCAACTCTGAGATACCATCTCACTCCTGTCAGAATGGCTAAAATCAAAAACACCAATGACAATTTATGCTGGAGAGGATGTGGTGAAAGGGGGACACTCCTCCATTGCTGGTGGGAGTGCCAACTGGTTCAGCCACTTTGGAAAGCAGTATGGAGATTCCTCAGAAAAATGGGAATAAACCTACCACAAGACCCAGCAACTGCACTCTTAGGCATATATCCAAAAGATGCCCATTCATATAACAAAGATGTCTGTTCCACTATGTTCATAGCAGCTTTATTTGTAATAGCCAGAACTTGGAAGCAACCTAGATGTCCCTCACCCGAAGAATGGATAGAGAAAATGTGGTACATCTACACAATGGAGTACTATTCAGCAGAAAAAAATAATGGAATCATGAGATTCGCAGGCAAATGGATGGCACTAGAAGAAACCTTCCTGAGTGAGGTAACCCAGTCACAAAAAGAGAAACATGGCATGTACTCTCTCATATATGGATTTTAGACATAGATCTGGGGAGTGCCAGCCTACAATCCTATTGCCAGGGAGTCTGGGAAACAGAAACTTCATTTACTGGCTGGTTAAGTAGTGAGCTGAACTCAAGAAAGCCAGTATCAGAGAGGGAGGACTGATGATCAAAGGGATTAAGACTGGGCTGGTTGAACCCCCAGAAACAGCTGACCAGACAAAGGTTAACTCTTGAATCCCAGGCATCAGCCTGGGAATCCAGCATGGGACTGATCAAGACCCCCTGAATCTGGGTGTCAGTGAGGAGGCCTAAGTAATCTATTGAGCCTTGGACAGCAGATCAGTACCCATCCCAAGTATACACACGGTCTCTGGACTCCCATAGAACAATGTGAGGTGCACTCTCACCCTGAACTCTTGGGGAAGGGTCTAGGCCCTGCCCTATATGAAATGACAGACTATGGACACCCCCATGGAGGGCCTCACCCTCCCTGGGGGAATGAGGGGATAACAGGGGGGGATGGGGGGAGGGCACGGGAGGAGGGGAGGGAAAGGGAGAGGGACCTCGTACTGACTTGTGAAGCAACCTTGTTTCTTATCTAAATTTAAAATGGAAAATAAAAAAAATATTAATAAAAAAAAAGAAAATGCCTGACAGATTTGCCTACAGGCAATCTGATAGAGGTGTGTTTCAGGCTGAGGTTCCCACTTTATAGAGGACCCTAGTTTATGTCAAGTTAATAAAAAAAGTAAAAAAGTAACCATTACATCAACACTTATGCATCTCTACATCTGTATCCTAAATACCAGTGTTAGATAAAAATATTTCTTCCTTTGAGCACCAAGAACCATCATTATTCATGTGCTTAAGGGTATAATCAAATGGCCTTTCCATAGTAGAGTATCAATCTCCCCAATTCCCTCTCTCCCTCCCTCCCTTCTTCACTCCTTCCCTCCACCGTCCTCCCCTTGGCTTATTATCTTTCTTCTTCCACTCTTTTGTGGAATAAAGACCCTCTTCTGGGTTTCTCTTGTCCAGTCTGGTGGCATTGTGGAAGGTTTTATTACAAGTGCCCTCGACAATATCATTGTAAGAAGCAAAACCAGAATAATGGCTTTTCAGAGAATAGTTGATAAAACTTGGAGTTCTGTCTCATTTCCAAAGGTCAATATAATGAAAAATAAAAAGAATTGTTCCAAAGAGGTAGCAGCTGTGCAGAGTGAATATCTTTTTCTACATGCACTAAACTGTGATTAATATAAAGGCAAGGCCTCTTGAACTAATGAACAGGTGTTGAAGGAGTAATACAGGGGTGCGGTTCAGAGGATTCTGGAATTATAGCTGTACTATAATTGACCTCAGGAATTGTAACTAGAACATTTAAGACCAGTTATCTCTATTTGCCCATAAAACCATATTTTTAAAAAGCATTCCTAATAATCCATTTTATCTTTTAAACTATAATTCATTTGAAACATCTGCACTACAAAAACCTATTCAGCCCATGTGATAACTACCAACCAGACACAGGGATTGAATTTTAGGTCTGAGTATCAAATTAGATAGCCAGCAACCCCAGCTCTTCCCTGGCTCCCATTAAAACACTTCTCCCTGTTAACCCACTGGATCATGAAGAAGATGTGGCACCCACCGCATCCAGCTACACTTGCCACTGCTTATTTCTTTTTCAATTGACAACAATCATCCATGTTTCTCATGACTCTGTCCCATTCATTCAGTGACATCTCAACTTATGATTACACATGTTTAGACTCATAAATGATGTAACAAGTATTGCACATTTTATAACACACACTGTTATAAATTGATAGCCTAGACTACAGAGCCTTGTGAGAATGTGAATTGTTTGTGTTATTAACAGTGTTTTACTTCTAATGACTTGAAAATAGCTAAATAAAAATATGAGATTCTGGTGTTTTAAAGAGTGCACTTGTTAAAAATGGGGCATGGAAAACTGTGCATAGGGTAGACACTTGTTCAATCCAATAAGCTGTCTATATTTCATATCATACAAGATATACTCTGAACTGCAACACATCTCATTTAATGTCCCTTCTTTTTATGTCATTAGCTAAATCTTAAAATCTTAAAGTAGGGGAGAGAGAGATACCCCAGTCAGTAAAAGTGCCTAACAAGAAAAAGACGGACACAGTGTGCAACTGTAATATTCAGCATTGGTGAAGGAGTGGGTGTCGAGACAGGCAGATCCCTAGAGCTCATTGGTCAGCCAGCCTAGACAAATTGATGGACTCAGGGCTCAGTTTGAGACCCTGCCTTTAAAAACTGGAGAGCAATTGAGGAATGGCATCTGATGTCAACCTCTGGTCTCTGTGTGAATGTACACACAAGCATGCACACCTGAATGCACACACACCCACAATCATGCACACCCACATACACAAACAACAAACCAGCAAAAATCTCACTTCCTGATATTCAGAAGAAAAACCCAGCAATTCACTATTTATTAGTCACCTATATTTTAATAACAAAGAAATCCTTTTTGTTTGTATTTTTTTCTGAGACAAGGTTTCTCTGTGTAACAGCCCTAGTTGTCCTGGAGCTAGCTCTGTAGACCAGGCTGACCTCGAACTCACAAAGATCCACCTGCCTCTGCTTCCCAAGTACTGGGATTAAAGACATGCACCAACAAAGTAATTCTTAGAGGGTAAAGAAGAAATACTTTTCTGTAGCAATTTCATCATCATATTGAAAATTTGAGGCACTGCAAAGAAAGTTTAAAGTATTCTTTCTACAAAAGAAACAACTAAGACCCAAGTAGATGACAATTCATTCACAAGAAAACCAATACTGATGGTATAATAACCTGTTCCTCTGCCACAGTTTCTGACAGGCTAGGAACATACATCGTTGGCTCTCATAAACCATGAATTCAAGCAAACACAAGTCGAAAGTTTAAAACACATATGCATTGAACATGAGCAGAGTTTTGTCTTATTGTTAATCCTTAGACTGTACAGTACTAAATCTGCTTACACTTACACTTGCCTGATATTAAAGCTTCATTTCTGTCGCCATGATAAAATATCCTCCCAAAATTCAACTTAGAGAAGAAAATTTTATTCAATTTAGGGTTAAAAGTTACAATCCATCATAGCAGGGAAGTCACAATGGCAAGAACTAGAACAGGTAGTCACATCAGTAACAAAGAGAAAGAGATGCACACATGGTTACTGCCCAGTTACTGCTCTACTATTATTTAGTCCAGGACTTCCTTGCATAGGAAATGGTGCCTGGGTCTTCCTTCATCAACTGATATTAGTAATCATCCATGCACAGACCTGCTTACAGGCCAACCTGATCTAAGATAATTCCTCCCTCAAGGCTCTGTTCTCAGGTGATTCTAGGTTGTGTCAAGTTGACAATTAGAACTAACCATCCCACATAATATTAAGAATTATAAGTCACCTAGAGATGATTCAAAGTACCTAGGAGAATGTGTCAAGGTCAATGCAAATGCTGCAGGATTTCATTCTATTACTTTTTAATTTTATCTGTGTTTATTTGTGTACACATGTGTGTGCAAGTATAGTCACACATGTGTAGAGGCTACATTTCCACAATGAATGTTTTTCTTAGTTGCTCTCCACTTTACTTTTTACTTGAGACTAAGTCTGTTCCTAGACCTGAAGCTTACTGGTTTGACTAGACTCAACAAACTCCAAGGACCCTTCTGACTCTGCTTCTCCAGCACTGGATTGTAAGAATGAACTTTTTAAAATGTGGGTTCTGGGAGCTCAAACTTGAATTCTCGTGCTTGTGAGATGAGTTTTACCTACCTAGCAAGGCTCCTGCACAGCAAATGCTATAACATTTTATATAGAAGACTTGAACATGTGTAGATTTTTGTTGTCACTGGCTGGAGGTCTCGGGGCTATTCTCCTTCAAATTCCAAATGATTTTACCCAAGTGATCTAAGAACTGAGTTCTCCTCTCTCTCTCTCTCTCTCTCTCTCTCTCTCTCTCTCTCTCTCTCTCTCTCTCTCTCTCTCTCTCTACACACACACACACACACAGAGAGAGAGAAGGAGGGAGTGGTACTCAGAAAGCAAGCATTATTTTCTGCTAGATTTTTTTCTGGGAAGCTCATTTGTCCAGTTCACAACCTCACAGAACAATTTTTGACTCCAAAGCAAGATTGACATAAAATTTTGGAGCATGCAATTGCATGCTCCACACGAGAACACAGTGGGATGATGGACAGTGAACCCATGAAGGGTGGTGTGACTCACACTTTTCATCTGCAGAGGTGTATATCATCCAGCACAATTCCATTCTGCTAACTGGTATTCTTTTCTACCCTCAAAGCCCTGTTCAGTGATAGTCCTTCAGCTCTGTTGTCATTTCGCTATTACCAATTTCCTGTTATATTAACATAATTTGGCACAGGAAGCGAGTTATTCTTAGACATAAACTTTTCACTTTGTATGTTGTATAGATGAAATGTTTTAGGTCAATATCTACTCACCTATTTGTATTGTTCAGGTTTCGGATCAGCATTTATTCATACTATCAGAATAATGACACTGTGCATATAGAAAACTGGTATTCAAAGATAGTTCAAAAATTTTTAAAAAGACTGTAAGCCAGGCGGTGGTGGCGCACACCTTTAATCCAAGCACTCGGGAGGCAGAGGCAGGCAGATCTCTGTGAGTTCGAGGCCAGGCTGGACCAACAGCCTCCAAAATAATACAGAGAAACCCTGTCTTGTAAAACCAAAAAAAAAAAAAAAAAGACTGTGACTGAGAATTCTGTTGTTTTCAATGTTTGTGATTCTCCTGAACTTACCTATTAGAACCTAACCCTTAGTGATATGACTAGGAAGTAAGACTGACAATGAGTGAATGATGATTATATCTTAAGGCGTGAGTTGGATTAACAATTTATAATCAGTCCCCATAGTTCTCTCTCATCTTCTGCCATGTGACAGCACAGCAAGAAAACACTATCTGTGAACTAGGAAGTGCTTGTCTACCAGACACTAACTCTGTTGGTAACTGACCTGTAAGAAATAGATATCTGTTGTTTATAACCCACCCAGTGTATGGCATTTTATTATAAATTCTCCCACAGACTGAGAATCTGTCAATATTTGCTACCCATTGGAGGAGTTCACCACCCATTGGAGGAGAGCTGATAAAGGGAATAAAGAGAAGAAAAACAAGTTGAGAAGGAGGTATCTGTGACTGCCTAGAGAAATGTGGGAACTCCTTCCCCCGAGAGAGGTAGTGTTGAGATATTACCCAATTGTCAAGTCCAGAAGGGAGACAGTGGTAGCCACTTTGTCAATCCCACAGTGATACTGTGTACCTGGAGGAACTACAGAAAATATTTCTGGAGGATGAATCAGGACCAGGGGATCCCAGGAAATGAGGCAAGCTAGATAAATCACCCCAGGCCCAGTTTCTCCTTTCCATGGGGCTCTTGGCATCCAAATGCCAGCGATTGCCTAACACGTTGGATGTGGTGGCTGAAAATAGAGTCTGACATTTCCAGACATATTTGTAGCTCAACACAACACTCCCGTTTCCTTCAGCATGTTCATGACTGATTTCTGAATCCCACTTCCGGGCTCCATGACGCTAAATTCTTCAAGTATGATCAGCACTGTAATAAAAAGATTTTTCATTACAAACAAGGGAAATGGAGAAAGCTTCCAATTATAAAAAGACTCCCAAGAGAGAGAAAGAACTCTTTCACCCCTTCCTTCCAGTAGGGGCACCAAGAAGATACTATCTATGAATTACAAAGCAGACTTGCTGGTGCCTTGGCATCTTTTCAATTACTAGTTCTTAAATCTGTCAGATCAGTGTTGTTTGTAGGTTTGTTTACATCTCCTGATTTTAGTGCTCTGAGTCCCCCTAAACCTATATCTTAAATAGTACAAGAGGATGGTAAAGGAGTTGTTTGAAAGAAAGATTAAAAGTTTGTCTTTTTTTTCTAATACTACTGATTTTTTTATATCCTTGGTCAGAGACTGAAGAGAATAAAAAATAAAAGTTCTGGTATCCTTTTAGGAGCAAGTGAATCTCAACACTCTGTGGATGGAATACTTTAGTTGAATTAAAATATGTGTGTGTTGCATGTGTATGTACATATGCATGTAGGTACCGCTGGATGTGTTTGCATGGAATACTTTAGTTGAATTAAGATATATGTGTGTGTTGTATGTGTATGTACATATGCATGTAGGTACCTCTGGGTGTGTTTGCATGTGTATGGAAACCAAAGGTCACAGACAGATGTCTTATTCAATTTTTGTTCACCTTAGTTTTTGAGACAAAGTCTCTCACTGAACCTAGAACTCATCCATTAGTCTTGACCACTAACCAGTGAGCCCCAGGATTCCATATGTCTGCCTCCCCAATCCTTCCAATGCAGGGACTTCACACACATGGTAGCACCTGGCTTTTTATGTAGGTGCTGGAGATAAAACTCAGGTCCTCATGCTTACTTGGCATGAGCTTTTCCAACCGAGTCCCCAAAGTGTTGGTTTTTTTAATGAAAAATATGGGTCACAGGAAGAGTGCATTGGCCAAGTTGGCTGTAGAAAGAACAATGACTGATTAGGTTGATCTCTTTCTAGAACTGTGGAGACAGAAAAATACTGACATATTCCTTCAAATATATTGCTAGTTGTACAATTATGTATCCTCCGTCCTTTGTCCTCTGGTGAATGATGCTTGATGTCTAACTCTAGCTCAAAATTTAAAGACAGTAATTAAGCCCTGGAAACTTCTGGTGGCAAGGCTGTTCTGTAGCGCTGTTAGTGTTCTGTAAATCACCATCCTCCACCCCTGGGGGCTCCTTCCCAGAAACTGTCAGAGGCAGCTTCTTGTTTATGAGAAGTCTCTGGGTGCTTTATACTCGAGGAGATAAAATTAAGTCAAAGTGCATTCTGTAAAAATGGCAGGGTAATTAAATGAGTTGTGCAGTGTCCCAGCATTTAGATTGCATAAAAGACTCTGAACTGAGGCAATGAAGATGTGAGAACTGTTTTCTTGCTGAGTGATTCCCGGGTACTATAGGTACTGCTTGGCTAATTAGGTCATGGGCAACTAGAGACCTAGCCATGTCTTCTGTGTATACTCAAAAATCACACAGGGAATCAGTGATTCTCACATTGGGCTAAAATCCATGGAATACCAATTGAATAGCACAAAACTGTGATGCTTGGTTAGAGATGGAATATATCTGTTACGTTTCCTGTTGTTACGACAAAATATACCAACAATAATCTAAAGAGAGGAGGGTTTATTTCAGCTTACAGTTCCAGGGAATACTGGGGAAGTCATGGAAACAGAAGTTTGAGGTAGTTGGCCCTACTGTATCTGTGTCGGGGGCAGGGTCGAGGGGACAGGGAGGGAAAGGGGAGGAATGCTAGTGCTCCTGTCACTTTTTCCCTTTATTCAATCCAGAATGCCAGTCCGTGGAAGGGTGCCACCCACAGGTAAGGTGACTCGTCCCATTTCTACTTATCTAATGTGGATAGACCTTACAAGCACACCCAGAGCCTATCCTAATCTAGATATTTCCTCATAGTCGTGATGTGAAGGTGGAGGTTTGTCTCCTTGTGATAGAAAAGATGGGTAGATGAAATAGAGTGTGTTCCGCAGGAATAAGTAAAAAAAAAACCAGTCTAGCCAGTGAGTCTGTACTCAGCAGAAAGGTTGCAATAATGAAGCTTTGTAATCTGCATAGCAAGAACTATAAGAACTTTCTGCTCCATAGGTCTCAGGCCTTTTACAAAGTTCCCAGGAAGGTTTGACACACATGGTAATATCAACTCATCCCTTTATTGTATTCTTCACCTTCAGCCTCATTAGCATAAGCTTCCAAGTGGGAATTTCATCAGTGTGTTGCATGTGCACATGCATGCACTACCCTCCACCAATTTTGCTGTTGATCAGATGGACTTGCCCCTAGTTCTTAATCACCTGCACTCTCCTTTCCTCCAGCTATACTTGATGAGTCCTGCCATGCTAATCTTCAACCTTCTTCCAGTCAGCTACTTGGGCCTCCCACTCAGCGCAAAGGAGGCCTATTTCTTTTCATTCAGGTTCCTTATTCTTCTTATGCACTGACTTTAACATGCTGGTATTGGAGAATAAGCATCTTTCATACATGCTACAGTGCATGCAGGAATATCACATGATGGTGTTCACTAAATTAAAATTTAAAAGTACATTCCAGATAAATAATACCTGAATTGTATACTTTCTTTTTGAATTATTGTCTTAGACAATACATACTGACCAGTTTCCCTTCCCTCCACTCCTCCCAATGTCATTTTGCTCACACCACTACCTCCCATCTCCCCTGTCCCCTGGATCCACTCCTTCTCTGTTTTCTTTCAGGGAAGAGCAGGATTCCCAGGTATATGAATTGAAGGCAGCATAACAAGTTACAATAAGTTACAATAAGACTAGGCATGAACCCCATTAGGATTAGGTGAGGAAACCCAGTAGGAGGAAAAGGGTCTAAAGATCAAGCAAAAGAGTCAGAGACACCCTCACTAGCACTGTTAGGAGTCCCACAAAATCATCAAACTAATAACCCTGACATATACGCAAAGGACCTAGCACAGACTCACTCACGCAGGCTCCATGGTTGTAGTTTCAGTATCAGTGAGTCCTTATGAGTCCTGCTTAGTTGATTCTATGGGCTGTGTTCTCATAGTGTTCTCAACACCTCAGGCTCGCCCAGCTCTTCCTCCCACTCTTCCACAGGGTTTCTGGAGCTCCAAAGGAAGGAATCCAATGGAGATCTTCAATTTGGGTACTTAAAGCTTGGCTGTGGGTCTCTGCATCTGCTCCCATCAGCTACTGGAAGTAGCCTCTCTGATTACAATTGGGCTAGGCACTGGTTTTTAAATACGGCAGAATAACATAACGAATCATTTTATTGTTTTTTTTTCTAACCTGGATCTATAGCCATACCAACCTGAACATATCCAATCTCATTGGAATTGTTGTCTTGATGTTTCAGAAACAGATGTTTTATTTACCAAAATTCATTCCTTCTATTTGCCGACATTTAACTCATATTTATTGAATTCTTATACGTTGCACCAAAAACATACAAGAGTTCCTTTCCAGTTAAGTGTCAATCATTTTCATGTACATTGCTTCCATTGATGAAAGGTTACCCATTTTATGCATTTTAATCATCGTAAAGATTTAATCAAGTGTAGAAATGTGTGGGATAGTCTGACAGGATATGTCTGGTTTTGCCAAGTGGCTATAAAACACCATCCTTCTGTTCTACATTAGTCTTGTCTCAATGGCCAGCTCTTTATTTTTCAGAAAGCAAAGGAAGTCTCCCTGGTTAAGTTTCTGCAGGCTCTTTGATCTTGGAACATTTGTGAGTGTTTCCGATTCTCTTGTTTCTATCTAGTACAGTGGCTCTCAACCTTCCTAATACTGTGACCCTTTAATACAGTTCCTCATGTTAGGGTGACCCCCACAACCATAAAAATAATTTCATTGCTACTTCATAACTGTAATTTTGCCACTGTTATGATTCATAAAGTAAATATCTGACATGAGACCCCTGTGAAAGGGTCATTTGCCCCAATAGGATCATGACTCACAGATTGAGAACCACTGTTCTAGGACTTTCAGAGAAATGTTTGTGATTACTGTTGCCCTAAGCCCACTGACCCTTTTTGGCATTTGGCACCTGCCTGAACATTCAAGACTTGTGGCCATTTGGAGTACCACAATCTTTTAAATGTTGACTCTGGTCCAGTTTTTCAATCTCAATGCCTTGCCTGACTTCACATTCTAGAAGTTTCCTTTGGAGTGGCATGCCAACCCTGGAAATATTACATGATTTATTTCCATAGAAGATTTATAGCTAAAAAACATGAAGTTTCTATCTCATTTGGGGAGGAATTAGGACCTTCCACATTTTAGGCAACAGTAATGTAGTTGGCAGTGGGAAAACAAAAAATTAATTAATAAAAGAAGTAATGTTGTCTGTCCACATCAAGTGTCACCTGGTAAAACCAGGTCCTGAACATTAATGATGAATAAGTCAACTCCATTTTCTTCATGGGGAAAAGGAGTTTCTACTCTTGCAACATCCATACCTTCCCCCAACAGAGCTTCAAGTAACCTTCCCGGGTACAAATTAGTGGGATTTTCACTTTTATGTCCATTTGGTACAATAGAAATTTATGAAGGGTAAGAATGACAAGAAATGAAAAGGCATAGAAGATGGGAAGGTGAGTAACACCTGAAAATAATCAGGTTGGCTGAAGCTCTTATCCCAGAGTGAATGTTTTCTTGAAAATGAGAATGTTACACACAATGGCTATAAAATCCTAAAAGAAAGAGATCCCCGTGTTACATATTTTAGAGCACTGGGCTTGGGGTTTTTCAAACAGAGACTACCAAACAGAAAGACTGAAGTCTTATTGAATAAAATAATGGGTGATGAATGGGATGGAGATGCAGCTTAGTTTGCAAAATGCTTGCCTAGCAAGCCTTGGGTTTGATTCCCAGTACTGCATATAAACAGGCATGGTGGCATATGTTTGCAATCCTAGGAGGTGGCAGAATGAGGGTCAGAAGTTCAAAGTAATCCTTAGCTATGTAGTGAGTACGGGGTCAACATGGGTTATAACAGACTTTGTCTTTAAAAAAAGGTGGAAGGGTGTGGAAAGAAGAGATCAAAGAATCAGTACCATTGCCATCAACATTGTATTTCGGTATCACCTTCCACAGATACATACCATGAGAAACAAACTTATTAAGATAGCATCAAGATTGTAAAAGTGTTTTCTGGCAGAGCTAAGTTTTCCTTTCCTTAGAACCTGGATTACCATGCACACCAACAGCCTGAAAACGGATTAGAGAAATGTTCCGACACAAATAAAAGTATTACAGTTTTTAAATAAAGTAGACTCTTCAGCAAGGTTCACACAGACATTTAAAAAAGATTTATGCCACTGGTTGCCAGAGCGTTTTGATACTTTGCAGTGACATTTTATGTAAAAACTGAACTTTAAGAGAATTTTATAATTCATTCTAAACTTAATTCTGTGCCTTTATTATTAACTGAGGAAATACGCAACTGTGATAAAACAGCTAGCTAACAGTAGCTGCCCAGGGATTACAAGAACTCCATTGTATTATGCAGTGTTCTTTTGCATATTTCATTTACTCAGGAGGAAGATATTACAATTTGTAATTTCCATATATCCAAGTGATTGTGTGCTCTCTAGTGATTACTATCCGTATTTGTTTAGAATCTGTCAATTTCTGCACAATTTAATAAGAAATTTTGACTTCTCAAACAGCCGCCAAATCTCAGATGGCTGCATTTCAAATGAAAATTGAAAAGACTATACTTACTTCTCAAGAACACAGGCACAGCACTACCATCCATTCATTCAGCCTGTTTCCCTCCCCTCCTTGAAGTTCAACTATTTGATTTCATCCTGTCACAACACAATTTTCCAGAGTATAATCTTAAATACTATTTTAATGCTGAAATGGTACATGTAGAGGATCCAGGTATGATGAGTTTACTGAATGCTGTAAATTGCATTTGCGAATTTATGTCATGATTAAATGAGGCAACTTGCAAAGACTCCATGCAATTTCCAAGACATTTAACATGCCAGTTGTATAAAAGTTTTCAAAAATTAGTAAGCTGAAGGAATTCTATTTGGACATTGTTTTCACATGACAGTGTTCTCCTCAGACCCCTCCCAGTCCCAGTAGCGATGAGGTTCTAATAACACACTGCTGCTTTCACATTAGTCCACGGAGTTCTGCTTTGCCTCATCGAGTGGCTTCTCAACTAGGGCTTGCAATTAGCTCCCATGCCATGTCACTCATGAAAATCTGTTTGATTCTACCCAGTCAGCAAGTATCCACTGAGTGCCTGTTCATACCTGGGCTATAAATATTCCTTTCTGAAATACTCTCAGTGCTGGCTTGTTGATTTGTGGAAGAGGTTGTTTCCAGCCTCTCTCTTTAGTTCACCCCAGACAACACAGATTCAAGGGCTGATAGGTCTTTTTGACATTTTACTTTTCTTATCCACTAGAGTTGTTATTGAGCAATTTTCATGTGATCAAAACTGTGCCAAGGAACTAACATATGTAGTCAATCATAATGATTATAATAGAAATTTAGAAATTTCAAAATGATCTCAGTGTTAGCAGCATGGCCTTTATGAATGTATTTAAAGAGGCAATGTAGCAGAGAGGCTAACTACAATGAACTCTGGAGCTAGACACAAACCTCTAGTCGCCAGTTATTAACTGATGTCAGAGCTATTTATTTAACCTCTCTATAGCACAGTTTACTTATCTGAAAGTAGAAACAATAGACAATGCCTGAAAGGCTGTTGGAGGGTTAAACGAGATGATTCTTGTTTGAAATGGGAGTGAGATGGCAAATGTCAGCACTCTCCAGCCTGAGATGGGTCTTTATGTTGACAGCTGGATCTCAGTCTTGGGTAACACAGACCCAAAGGCTCCAATTTCTGAAGCAATCTCCCTGTAGCCAGGACGTTTGCACTGATTCCTGGTCAAACAGAAGTGCTAACCTCCAGAACATTGAGTATGTAGAAGATTTCCAGTAGCTTCCCCCTCCTCCTTACACACTGGACAGAGCACAGACAGTCCACGTATGCTGAATACCAATATTTCTTGGTAGAGGTGATGAGGGTTATCATTAAAACAAAAGCAAGCTTGAGAGATTGTTCGGCAGTTTAAAGCATTGGTTGCTTCTTCGGGGGACCTGAATTCAATTCCCAGTACCCACATGGCAGCTTGTACCTGACTGTAACTCCAGTCCCAGAAGATCTGTCCTTTTCTGGCATCTGGGCACCAGGCACACACTTGATGCACAAACATATATACAAGCAAAGCAGCCAGATACATGAAAGTAAATGAATTCTTTTTTGAATGAAAAATGTTATATGAGGTAAATATTCCTTAAAATTTTAAAGTCTGTTCTAGGTTTCTGTTTTTGTATGGTTGATAGGCAAAGAGTGTTTTCATCTAAATCAGCTGTCGTACTTATGTGAGATGAGCTGTTTGTTACTGGTTTCTTCCTTCTGTTCTGCCTTTCTGCTTGGGAGTTTTTTGCTATTGCCTTTTGTTTATTTGTCTTCATTTTTCAGTGATGGGGAATAAAACCTGTGGCCTTGAGCTTGCTTTTTAAAAATATTGTCTTGCTTATGGCTCAGGTTGCCATGGTACAATATCAGTGTCTGAGTTTTCTGGTTACAGTCACAGGCACAAAACACATTGCATAGAGTTGTGGTCATGACTGAAGGATATCATTAAAAGTCATACTAAGAATCTAGCTTGTGACACCTGTTCTATGAGAGCAGGTTCATATGGCCACCTTTATTCAAGTCAACCCTTGCTGGAAAGTGATCTGTTGCTAGCAGATGAATAGATTAGTTTTTTACATGATCGTTCTTTTTGAGAACACAAGTGGACATGAGTGACATAATATTTTTAAACTAGAAATAGGTTGTGTTAGCTTTAGTGTATGTCTCCTAGCATAGTTTAATGAGTTAGAAAATAAAGCAAAAATATTTCTATACTAAAAAGTCTGGACTTGAGTTCTAGTCCTGCTTTTCTTCTACTTTATCTTTCTGACCACAGTCCATGAGATTGCTAAATCTCCCCTTTCTTCACTCATAAGTAAAAGGGACTTAGTACCTGTCTCAAAGGGTGGTTTCAAAGATTCAAGATGTTAATGTGTAAAGAGAGTTTAGAGCAGTCATTTAACAGATACTGTCTGAGTACTGGCCTTGTGCTGGATGCTAAGTCCTAACAGCAGAGAGAGGGAAAAAGGAAGGAAAGAAGGAAGGAAGGAAAGAAGTACGGAAGGAAGGAAGGAAGGAAGGAAGGAAGGAAGGAAGGAAGGAAGGAAGGAAGGGGAACTAGCTGTATATGAGGAAATTCTGCTCTCATAGGGGGAACAGAAGTAAATCACATAAACAAGTGTAATTTATAGTATTTAGTTATAAGTTCTAGGAATAAGAAAGGAATCAGAACAAAGGGGGAAGGAAATGAAGTCTATGGAAGACTGCTGCAGCTTATATAGCACTGATTGGAATGAAGCCTTGAATTGCACAATGCTGGGTGTAGATAAGTATTTGGTGAAATTTAGGCACTATATTAGCTACAGGGTGGAAGACACTATCTGCTCTGGTAGAGCATCTTCTGTCAGTTAATCCCTCCTGGAAACACCCTCATGATGAGTCCAAAGGATGTCTTTTAGCTGATTCCAGATCCAGTCAATATTAACCATCATACCTTAAAAGGACAAGAGGTAAGAAAACAGACTCTCCTGTCTCATCCAGACAAACATAATCCTAAGATTTCCAAGAAGCAGAATAATAAGAATAGAATAATAATGATAATAGAATAATAAGAAGTATAAGAAGAAGAAGAAGAAGAAGTAGAACAAGATAAAAAGATGAACTTTTAGATATTGATTTATTTAGTGATTTGTATAAAGCACCACTTGCAGTGCTTATTTGCTAAGCATGACGTAACTTGCTACCTGAAACAATGGGTCGTTGCCCTTAACAACCTGCTCATTGCTTGGAGAGCTTCTGTAAAATCTTGTTTGCTTGCCCTTGTGGTATAGAGTACAAAATGAGAATACAAACCGAACCTGGGATCGAAGCATTTGAGGATCTATCCTGGCTGCAGTCCACTGTTAACATCTCTTCTCCTCCTCTCTCATTGCTGTTTCTTATTCCAGAAAGATTCCAACAATTTGACCATTTGTTCTGCAATGTTTGTTTCATGTTCCTCCACATTTCCCACGCTTTAAACACTGCTGCTTTTAATATTATTCAGTTATTAAACACACAGTTGCTGAGGATGAAACAAAGCTGTGTAACCTTGGAAGGCAAGCCACCCAGCTTATTCAGGCTTCATTGAGGCTATAAAAGAGTAGTGAGAACTCTTAAGGGAAAGCTTGGAATTCTGTGACGCAGGACTGTGGTTCTCACAGGGCTTCTTGTATCATATGAGAGTCATTGCAAACAGGTAGATGCAAAGAAAGATCATACAGTGGATAGGTCAGGCTTAACGAAATGAATGACTCTAAAATGGATGGCTGGCTCCTAATCCATGAATACCCACTTCCCTGTCATAACTTAAGAATGGAAATGATGGTGAGTGTGGATGGGTGTTAAGGACTGACTAGTTCCTTTTGTAGTTTCCAAAAATACAGCCAGGCCTGAAGAGAGTTTAATTGGTAAAGTGTTTGAAAACCAAACAAAAGAATGTGAATTTGATTCTCAGAACACACATAAAAACAAAGTGAGTTTATATCCTCATGCTGAGGAGGAGACAAATGGGTCCCTGGGGTTTCCTGGCCACCAATCTAGCACACTGGCACAGTTTTAGGCCAGTAGATCCTGTCTAAATATTCAAGGTGGACAGTTCCTGAGAAACAACATCTGGAATTGGCCTCTTGCCTCTATTTGAATACAGGTATACACACACACACACACACACAAATACACACATACACACACACACCAATTATTATTATTTATTACACACAAACACACACCTATTATTATTATTAATATCAAAATGTTAAAAGTACAAATACATTCTATATCTATACAGGCTATGAATGATGATCTTAACTTTTGTTTTGTTTTTTGGGACAGGGTTTCTCTGTGTAGCTTTGGAGCCTGTCCTGGGACTCACTCTGCAGACCAGTCTGGCCTCAAAATGACAGAGACAAGCCTGCCTCTGTTTCCCCAGTGCTGGGATTAAAGGCATGCACCATTAACGCCCAGCTGATCATAACTTTTAATTCAAGAGTAACTGTGAGGATTTTTTTATATTCATAGGCTTTTGAGAACAAATATCAATAAATTATATATGCGTTTGTTTCTTCCACAAAAAGGATGATATTGTAACACTTTTGTGTAATACTCTACCACTTTCCCCACAGCGATATATCACTAATGTAGCTAACTCTAATAAAGAAAAGTCTATCCTTGTTAATAGTTGCAGAGTGTCACCATAGAGTTATATTATTGTTTATTTAATCATTTTCTCTATTTTCAACAATGCTTCAATTAGCATCCATATACATGTCTTCCATACACATACTTATTTCAACACTATTTCTTTTGGCTTAGTATCTGTAGGCACAATAAAACTGATGTATAAAATTTAGATGTCATTTTTAAATATGTTTATTCTTTACTGAAGTCCTTTAAATTTTCCAGGTAAAATTTTAAATAAAAATGATTAAATTTAACACTAATAGACATTAGTTAACAGTCTCATTATTGTGTGCATGTGCATGTACATATGTGTTCATGTGGGAGCCAGTGTATGTGAGTCCGTTTCTTTTTGGTGTTGTTGTTGGCTGCTTCGTGCTCTGAGTTGACTCTAAAACTTCACTGTTATTACTGACATGAGCTATAATGCCTAGGTTTATGTGGGTCCTGGGGAATCAAACTCGGGTACTCACACTTGCAAAGCAAGCACTTTGCCAGCTGAGCCATCATCGAACACGGCTTATCGGTGGGCCTTGGGCACTGTGATTTATTTTATATTGTTTCTGTGCTGACACTTACGTCACACCTTCATGTTGGTCAGTGGGTACAAGATATAAAAATTGTAGTTATTTAATTTGCATTTTTATATTAAAATTTTAATGTATTTCCTGGATATTAATATTTCTTCTTCTCTGAAATTCCTAATCATGCTCTTTGTGAAGCATTTTACTTTCCAGGCCGCACAGCAGGTGCGACCCTACATGGAGTT
The DNA here is from genome assembly GCF_017639785.1 of Mesocricetus auratus. Classification (NCBI taxonomy): domain Eukaryota; kingdom Metazoa; phylum Chordata; class Mammalia; order Rodentia; family Cricetidae; genus Mesocricetus; species Mesocricetus auratus. The sequence goes on along the minus strand of NW_024429196.1, from coordinate 28,307,105 downwards.
CATGGTTTTCCTTACTAAAAGTGACTTCTGAATTCAAGCAAGACCTTCAGACAAGGCTCTTGGGAGACTAAGACTGGAGGATCACTTGAGACCAGGAGTGTGAGGCAGACCGGACAATATGGAGTAATTCTTTCCAAAATGAAGGAGAGACATGAAGGAATTTTGTTTATTAATTTCTGTGCAGGTTGTTTTTTGCAGTTAACACAAGCTAGAGTTGCCTGGGAAGAGGGAACCTTGACTGAAGAATTGTCTCCATCAGATTGGCCTATGGGCAAGTCTTCAGGGACATTTTCCTAATTGTAAATAGATGGAGGAGGGGCCACTTCCCTATTGGTGATGCCATACTGGGCACCTTGGTCCTGGTTGTGTAAGAAAGCAAGCTGAGTGAGCCTTGAAAATCAAGATGGTAAGCAGACTTCCTCCATGGCTGATGCCTCTGTTCCTTGAGTTCTTTCGCTGACTTCCCCTAGTGAAGGTCTTTGATTAAAAGTATAAGTCAAATAGACCAGCTCCTCCCCAAGTTTATCCCAGAAATCAAAATCAAACCAGAACAGAATTGGTATCAGAAAGGGAGATGTTAGTTCTTTTTCTTTTTCTTTTTTTTTTTTTTTTTTTTTTTTGGTTTTTACGAGACAGGGTTTCTCTGTATTGTTTTGGAGGCTGTCGGTCCAGCCTGGCCTCGAACTCACAGAGATCCACCTGCCTCTGCCTCCCAAGTGCTGGGATTAAAGGCGTGCGCCACCACCGCCCGGCGAGATGTTGGTTCTATTGGACCTCTCTATGCTGGTTTGGGGGATGGTTGTGAAAGTGTTCAGAACTTTGGGCTGGAAAGGATGTCAAGTACTCCAAGCTTAATGGGCTTGAAGAGACTGTCGAAAGAAACGCAGGCAATGAAGGCCTGGCTTGTGGAGTTCCTGAGGGAAGTCCCTTAAAGACTGTACCAGGGCTGTTTGTATGATATTCCGATGAAGAATCTTTGGAAGAAACCACTTCTGTGCTCCACGGGGGCAATAGATACTGCTGAACAGGGGCCAGCACCAAGACCAATGGAAACCCTTCCTCCCGAGTTTGCTCCTTGTTAGATACTTAACTAGAGTAATAAGAAAAGTAACTAATGCACAGGGCAACCTCCAGAAGACTGAGCCTGGGAGAGTCTCATTGTTTCATAAGAGGATTTTGATTTATGGCACCATTTAGTCTTGTTTATTGTGTAAGTCAGTGTCTCCATAATAGCATTATATTATGTCAATAATTGTATGCATGTGCGCAAGTGAGCCGCCGCTCCCGCACTGGGTTTTGCTTTTATGGTAAGGGCCTCTTGATGGGTATTTTGTCATTCTGTCTGCCAGGTCCCCTTACAGTTCAGCAATTTTCAATAGAAACAAAGATATTCTTTCCCCTAATGTGGTTAGCCTAGCAAACCCCACTTATCAGGTACAAAAACATATCTCACTTGGCAGATACAAACTATTTTATCTTATGAATAAATGCATCTTAAGTTTATTATGATACAACTTGGCATCACAATACTTATTAAACTTTCATAAAATGTTTTCATTTCAGCTCATGGGAATGAACTACGTAGGACTTTGGGGGCTGAAGCGGGTACATCTAAGTGAACTTAGACCATTTCCACATTAAGTTTGCCAACTTCAAATGAGTCCACTTGGTAAATGGTAAATATACTTGCATCCATCCCATCATTATTTTAAAAAGACGGCATCAATTCATACAAGTTGTGGTAAGTATTAGCTTGCCTGTAAGTTACATAGAACAAAACAAGAGTTGTTCACACATTTATTCCATTCAAGACACCTCTTTCAGATACTGGAATTTACAAGAATGCAAAGAGGACACCAGGCAAAACTTTTATTTTCAAATCTTTTTTTTTAAATGGAGGTTTTACTATGTGGAAGAGACATTTGGAAATGTCAGCTAGATGAGTGTTTGGGGAATTGTAACGTAAATGGACCCCGTGCCAATATAAATGTTCATCTGGGCTCACACAACTCATTTTTAAATAGCTGAAATATCACAAAAGTTAGCGTCATTCCCAGAACAAATCCCAGTGCCACCTGCTGCTTGGTAACATGGAGAGACTTTTAATGAAGATAGCTGTATATGTTTAAACTTGGACACATCTCCACTATCTAAACACACAAGACCAACAGATGAAATCAGTAAGATATACTTGAGAAAGAAAGAAAGAAAGAACGAAAGAAAGAAAGAAAGAAAGAAAGCAAAGGAAATGAGAGAAATGTCTGTGCAGACCAGAAGTGGTATGAAGGACAAAATGGTTTCAGGACTGGGGCCGGGAATCACCCCTGTAGCACTCATCCTTTGGATGAGTACCACAGAATAGCCTTGATGCAACTACATTGCAAAATGGTTTCCTTTTCCAAGTCTGCCACAATGTGCTAGGCTCTAGAGTTGAAGCCTGGTTCAGTGGTGGCAAGAGCTTCAGAAGAGTGGGGTGAGGAGCCGGTATCAGAACTTAACCCCAAGGATTAAGGTAAGATTTTGCCACCATTTTTCAGTAATCCATCAAACACAAAGGGAAAGAGGGGAGGCAGTTGATGCAGGTGCTTAGGCCTTTTAGGAAAGATGGAGTTGACAGGTGGGTAATACCGTGGATGTGGATACCAAGGCAATGGGTAATGTTCCAGAAGGAAAACCCCATCGAGGCTACCATGGCAAAACTGGAGGAGACTGTGGAGACAAGAGTGCAGGCCTGTGTACTGAGGGCTTCCCCACTTTACCAGATGTGAACCACTGGTTTTACCTTGAGCTCATGCCACAGGTTATGAGCTGTCCCTGCTCCAGCTTTGTCTGTATGCAGTAATTTTTAAAAATGTGTTTATTCTCTTATAATATCATACACATGTGGATAAATGTACTTTTACTGTATTCTCTCCATTATGTTCTCATCTCCCCCCACCAAATCCCTACTTCTTCCCAAAAATCTGGGTGACCTACTGAATTTAATGTTTCCTGTTGAACATGAGGGGGAGCTACTTGAGCAAAGACAACTTACCAGTGCCTACACCATTGAGGAATGTGACTCCCTCTCCCCCGGTGGCCATTAATTCTGTCCTGCTACTTGTGTACAGAAAAATATGTACAATTTTCATGGCAACATCTATGAAACTTCACAAAACTAAGAAAGTCTACCAGTGGAAGAGATGCACAAGTCATGATACATATTCTTTGGTATTTATAAAAGAGTAAAATCATATTAATGAATTAAAGGCATGTATAATGACATATATGCAGTATATGCAGTACTGAACAAAAGAAGCAAATAGCATTATAGTACATAAGCAACATGATAAGGTGGCACTAACCACTAATTTGAAGACCCACATAAGTAGGATCTATTATAAGGTTTATATTGAGATACAGCGACATTAAAAACATGCTTAGGAATTTATAACACCAAAATCAGAATAGTGGTTTTCTCTGAAATACAGGGAAGAGAGATAGAATGAGGGGAATGTAGGGAGTTTGACTTTATGATATAAAAATATATAAATCTGAAGCAAACAGTAAAATGTCAGTATCTTTAGAATCCAGGTGGGCAATTCCTGGGCATTTGATATCATGTTGGATTATGCAGAGGCTTATTGAAGTAAAATAGAAGTGTCACCATCCAGTGTCACCCAAATGGCTCTAGCTAAAGTAAATGGGTCATAAAATAAAACCAAAACACAAGACTCTAGGAAAGGGGATGTTAGAGGAAAGGGGTGTGACAGGGATGGAAGGGAGATGAGCCCAGTGAGACAATGGAGCCATTAGGATGCATTACACACTCACATGATATTGAGAAAGAATGAAATTAAACGGTTAACATAAAATACATTAAAAACAAAAGTGCTAATATTTAAGAATATTAATGCCACCTCATGGAGGATGATTGAAGAATACCAGTGTAAATTTTTCAAATGATATACATAGCTTTATTTCAATACTATATTCTAAATATAAATGCAAACACGATGAAATTATAATTGAACATAATGAGATAATGGGCAACTTAATAACACCTTTGCCTTCCACATGCTCTATAATACAAACATACTACTTTAATAATCAGAAAGAGTACTTTAAAAATTTCACCTCTAACCCAAGTCTTAATTCTGAAAAGACTTGTATGATGAGTGTCCCAATTACAGAAGGCTGGTGTTTCTAGGTCTGCTGAGTTATGGCCAGAGTATTTCATTATTGTTTGCACATTGCATGACTATGATAGGAGCTGACTATAAATGCCTACATTTTGCTTGAATTTCTTAGAAAAGAGGCCCCAAGGAAAAGCTTCTAAACTAAGGAGAGAAAGTAATTTCAAGCTGAAAAGTTAGACACAGAAGGTTGGAAACTAAATGAAAATGGTGCATTTTGAGGTTGAGCGCTATTCTAAGAGAAGGTGGAAGCTTCTGAGTTGTTTCTGGACAAACTGCAGAGCAGCCATACAAGGGATGACTGCCCTTGAGGAGGGAATTGCTAATGCAACCCATACGTAATTGATAAAAGTTATGGGGTTGCTCCTTAAAAATTTCCAAGTCTTGTTACCTGAAACACTCCCTTATATCACATGAAACTAAAGCTTTGATCTGTCAGTTACATGGGTTCTGAATGCCAGTGTGGTTTGTGGTTGTTACCATGGAGTTGGCAATGACCTTGTGGGAGGTCATGAGAGTCAGGAGTGTTGGAAGACGAAGTAATAGCAGCATCTGTATCTACCCAGAAAACATAAGTTGGTGCTGAGAAAACATGAAGAAATCCATGAATAACCCCACTAGGTCCAATGTCTCCCATGATATGTAACTCACATTTGTTGAGAAGTTCACCAATCATCACATTAAAGAAGACAGTGAATGTTAAGAATCAAGTTTAAGGACAGTAATGAAAACTCATCATTTGGGTATGACAACACATGCTTGTAACCCTAGCTCGAGGTGGAGGTAGAAGGATCAGAAGTTCAAGGCTATCCTTGACTACAAGTTTAAGGCCAGCAATGTATGGCAAAATGTCAAAACCACAACGTATACTTTGGAGGGAAACTTTTAGAACACTCCACTGGACTTGTAAAATCTTTAGTCACATAACATGTATCTAAACATTGGTAGGGGTCACCCACTGCCTCTGTCTTGATGCAGTCTGCTGTTATTCTTATACACCAGTTACAACTGACATGATGCCACCAAACACTGTGGCAAATCCAGATGTCAAACAATCAATGTCTCTCTGAACTGCATTGTTAAAAGGATCCTGGAGTTGCTCCAGTCCTAACTGCATGACATCTCTACTATAAGTACCATTCCTATCTTCTGACTTCAGCACCAATAGTTCTAAGACAATTTGGAATTCCCATCTTGTTTATGTCTTCCTATCTAGTTAGTGGTACCTACAAGATGGGCATGAATGCAGCCATGCCAAAGGTAACTGATATTTTGCAATGGGTAAATGGTCAGGGACCCAGGAATTGATACATGAAGGTGGGAATCTGAGGCATCTACTCTGAGCTAAGAATCACATAACAATATATTTCATGTCTAATTCTATTGACCATGTAAAGGTATATAACTATCTATCTTTTATAGAAAACTAAAGTTTTGTGTTATGTAACAGGAAAGGGATTGAATAAGACAGTAAAAGATGCAATATTTGTATGCTTTCCCCTATTCAACATTACCTGTCTTTGTCTTGAGTTCTCTCTCAGCATACCACATCACATTACACACACACACACACACATATCACAAACACACGTAAATACACCCATGATCTGTGATACATATATACATATACACATTCATATTCACCTACATATATACACATAATGTACATATATACATTCCTAATATTTGTGTAGATGTTTACATAATATATATCACTATATTATATTTATTATTCCAAAACTTCACAGCAAAGAAACCAATTTTTAACACAGCACAAATTTGAGGTTAAGTAAGAAAGCACAGCAGTGGTGGTCATTGTATGTTGAGCTGTTATCAGAATGACAAAGAAAAACTTCCTTTTATTTATTACCTTGATATACCATTTGGACATGTCATCTACAAATGACACTAAACAAAACTTTGACATAACAAACTACATTCAACAGAGATGTGCTATTATCCATGCTTGTGCCAATGTCATAAATATGTCTTCATGAAACGATTCCAAAAACTTTTTGTAGCTCAGGTGGTACTTTCACCTCACTGGTTTTCATGTGGAGTTATCCAAGGTTATGTTCACACAATCAGCATTTAAAATGTACACTCTCTGAATCTCCAGTAGGCATTGTGATTTCTTATAGACTTCAAACAGTTGTGCCACAAACCTCAGAACAAAGGAGAAATAACTTGTAGTGAACTGAAAATTGTACACAGTCTGGCTAAGCAGAATTAAAAAAATAAAAATAGGGTTCTCATGACAACATGAATGTTTTTTGCTTTGATTTATTCAATTTAGAGATTTGGAAGTGTTCAGATTTACTTCTCATTTAGTCAGTGTTTAAACTTCTGTTTTCAAGGATATTCAAGTATAAATAGAAATATGGTGGCTGTATTTATTCAGCTCTACAGTCCTGTATCTGTTGCTGGTGGTATATTGCTTTCTAAGGCTCTGCTTTTGTTATTAAAGCTTTATATTTATTTAAATAGCAGTACTAAGCCAACAAACAAAACTCCCTCAGGTGAGCCAGGCATGGTGGCATACACCTATAATATCAGCATAAAGAAAGTTGAGGCGGGAGGATTTCAAATTTGAAGGCACTCTGAATTTCAAAGTAAGAACCTGTGTTATCAATCTATTTTTTAAAGCATCCATAATTAAAAGAACAAAAGTCAACATATGTGGATTTTGAATGTCATCAGGACCAAAAGCAAATTTAAAGTGAAGAGAGTTATCTGAGACTGGATTGAAGGAGAAATGACTCCTTTCCCCATCTGCATTACTCAGGGATCTAACTTTTTACCCTCTTACCCTCCCTGGGTGATGCCAGTCTTGATAACAGACAAGGAAGGGGATTCTCTTCCCACGGGATCTCAAGGGTAGGGTACCACAGCAACAAGCTGATTTTCTCTTTTTACTTGGATGCTCAAGACTTATTTGTGATATCAAGTCATAAGATGTACAGATATGGTTATTATATGGGACTTCTATAGAAACAGAGCCATCTTTGTTCCAAAGTATCAAGCAATCCTAGAAAAGGAAAGATGATTAAAATTGGGAAGACCAGGAATGATATGAAAATAAACAATACTGTGTTCATGTGTATCTGCACATATATGTACTTGTATGGAGGCCAGGGTACAATCTTTGGAATCATCCTCAGGAAGTCCATCTACTCTGAGGCAGGGACTCCAGTTGAACTGAGGTTCACCAGGTAGGCTAGAATCATTGATCAGAGAACCAGGGATTCACATGTATCCACCTGGACAGAACTGGAATGACAATCTTGCATCATTACTACAGGTATTTTTATCTGGCTTCTAAACTCAGGTCATTATGATCACAAGACAAGCACTTTACCAACTGTGTCATTCCCGAGTCCCATGGTGCTGCCATCCCAGTTGGAGGTGGAGACATGTGAATCCTGGATCTAGGGAGGTGGTCCTGGGATGTATAAGGTAGCTAGCTAAGCGTGAGCCTATGAATGAAGAAGTGATACTGATTTCTTCTTCAACATCCTGCTTGCATTCCTAGCTAGATTTCCCAAATCATTTCTTCTTCTAGTTGCTTGAGTAAAATATAACAATGAGGTGACTTTGAGATATATGATTCTAACCAACTAAATAGTAGATGCTATAATGAAATTTAAAAATGATCCTAATACAAGCCCCAAATATTATATTCAATAATCTTTGACACACAAACACAAACACCACCATAGAATTTATTTTTACTTTATTAACAATGTGGCTTACCATGTTTTCAAGTAAAAAGGGTTTTTCATTTAGAATAAAAATTAAAATATAACTCTGATATATATTTTCATTTATGTACATGGAAACATATATACAGAATACAATCTTACAACAAACTGAGAGAGCATGCCCTTTGTCCTTTAAATTTCAAAAGTAAAGACACTGATTCTTTTCTCTTTTATGCACCAAAACATACACAAGATATGAACCAAATTTCAATACAAACTTTTCAAAGGGGAACGTGAAAGATAAAGGGCTCCCACCATTAGTGACTGCTTACACAGATCATGTTAGCTTGCATTCTGAATGACAGGCATGATGTTTACCTTTTCTATTATTTAAAAAACCCTTCCCATCAGTTTTCATCATAAAATAATTTTTAGCAAAAGATTGTTCTAGACTTTTTCTTCTTCAGTGTTCCTCTTTTTGCTTCCCAAAGCGATGTCCTGCCTTGGTTTTATGACATGACCCGTACCCTCACTGGTGCTGAGCCCTAGCCATCAAAAGAAAATGGAACAAGGAAGTCTACATCTCAGAAAAGGGAATCATTATTTATCATTTAAACCACAAAGGCTTTTAAAAACTAAAACCCAAGGAGACCAGGCAGGACAGCAATTATGATTTTTTTCAGTAAATTAAATGGGTCACAAATACCACAATTTCATTTTGTAATATTATTATTTTGGATTCCTCTAAACCACCCTAGTTTAAAAATCTATGAGAATTAAGCAACTTAAAAAATTAACCTAGTTAAAGAGAGTAATTTTTAGAAAATTTGTGAACAGAAAGGAATTGTGAGCAAGTAAGACTAGACTGTATGGTCGCCATTTCAGCTTCCCTTGCTAGTTAATTATTGCACCAAAGAGACACAAGCAGTAGCTGTCCCCAGAGACTTCTTCCATAAACACTACAGAAACATTAATTTACATTTTCTCCTTCCAAATAATTGCACACTCAATCACAGCTCTCCAAAGACAGAATAGAGAGGAATTGGAACCTAGATTCACTATCCTAACCCGAAAGCAGCAATGTCAAATCACAACAAAGATCCTACTACTGTTCTGTTCTATTTCTATATACAGAAATAAATATAAATGGGTGTTATACAAAATAATCATGGAAACCCCGAGTGCTTCCAAAACTAAGGAACAACTCTCAGGAAGGGGTGTTTGGTGTAACATAGATGGCAAACCCAGTATTTGTCTCGTAGAACACTCAAAATTCTGAGACAGATTAGGAGGGACCTGTCTTCAAAAGGCTGATCAAAAGCAATCGTGTAAAGATGGCAGGAAAGGTCGGATGTGGCAGTGTTAAGGTGTGGATCATCCTAATTTATTGAGGACCAAATCAAAGCAAACACAGTAAATTATTTTTTGTATATGATCAAATAAGGTCTATGGACTTAAGTAGTTATAGAGCTCAAATGCTGTCTGTGAGTTGAACTCTGATGAAAGGCATCTGATTTTAAAAGTGACAGACCTGTTGTGTGAGCTCTAGGTTAGATGTTGTGGTGAAGGGCACCACGGTGAAGAGCAAAGATATGCAATGCCAGCATACTCGGCTTTGATCAGGGTATGTTACTTTGTGGACAGGGTAATTTTTTACAACACAGTACAAATGCAGTCAGGAAGTTAAGGGCTATAACAAACTCCCTAAACTTTAGAGTGGGAATAAATGATGGACTGTCATTATTTAAGTTAAGGTGATGTTTCCCTTCCTCCACTGCATGGCACGGACTGTAGGATATCTGCTTGGCTGGTTACAGGAGGCAATAAATGGTGTGATGCACCCAAGATGTGGGCACATGAAGGAGAGGACTCTGGTCCCAGAAGATAATCAGAGAGACAATGAAATGATACTATCCAGGAAGGAATAGGGTGAGTGCAACATTTGACAGTATTTAGAGAATATTTTGGTGTACAGGCTGGGGTGGTATGGGGAGAATGTATATAAGATCCATTTCTTTTTCTGCCAAAGTACGGGGATATAGAGAAAACCATTCCTTGGGAATTCGGCCCATGCTGAAGACAGAAGCAGGGGAGATGTGAGTCTAGAGAGAAACAAAGCCCCTTTTACAATGTGGTGACAAAATTGTTGTGCTCAATATGAGCATGCCATCCCGGACCAAAGCTCTGAAGAACTCAGAAAAAGCATCCCCTTTGGTCCTCAAATACTTCCCAAGTCTACTGGAGGGCTGGGCTATGACGAGGGTGGCTCCTGGCTGGACACTCTTCTGCTATAATTACTGTCACCTCTTCCTTGCTGAAGCTGAAGACTAAGAGTGAGGTTGAAGGGAATGATACTGTGCAGAGAGACACTGAGGTTAAACCACACGGCCGAAGGATGAGAACAGGCTGGAATATCTGGTTCCATAGGATAAAGGATTTCTGACCAATGGAGGCCATGTCCTGACTGAGTTTTCTGTAATGTTCTCCTGGCTCTTTCTGTGGGCTCAGCAAACTTCTAGAAAAATCTCCATGTTCTAAAGCAAACCTGCTCCTCGGTGTCATTACTGGAAAAGGCATGAGAAAGTGACATTTGTTCTCAAAGGATATCATGTTCTAGCAATGCCACAGCCCCATCCTGGTTTCAGATGCAAAAGAAACAGCTCATCTTGAGAAGCCCAAAGTGAAGGACCAAGAAGGAGTCAGCATGGGAGAGATGCCACACCACCTTGAAATAGATACCCTTTCCAACAGATAGATTGAGCATTTATGGCCAAAAGCATATGGCTGAGGAGGCAGGCCAACTTAGGAAGGTTCAACATGTAGCTTAGAAGAGAGAAATTCAATGGCAAGCCAATCATGCAGGCACCAGCGTGGGACAGTTCCGTTCTTACAGCACCACAAAGGACCCAATCCAACCCTCAGTTGTGCCTAGGCATGTCCATTTACCAAAGTTCTGTAGCTTGACACTAGAAAATCAGCTTTTGGAAAAATCTTAAGAGCAAATAATTTGTTTTCTGGTTGATCAGAAACCATTGCACAATCTTGAGAATGGTTAGCAAAAGCAATCACAGTTCTGGAAGCCTAGCAGATTACCACACCTTAAAATGTTGCCGTACGAACATCTGATCTTTGACAAAGAAGCTAAAAATATACAATGGAATAAAGAAAGCATCTTCAACAAATGGTGCTGGCATAACTGGAGACTGGCATGTAGAAGAATGCGGATCGATCCATGTTTATCGCCATGCACAAAACTTAAGTCCAAATGGATCAAAGACCTCAACATAAATCCAGCCACACTGAACCTCTTAGAAGAGAAGTGGGTGGTACCCTTGAACGAATTGGTACAGGAGACAGCTTCCTGAACATAACACCAGTAGCACACACAGTGAGATCAACAATTAATAAATGGGACTTACTGAAACTGAGAAGCTTCTGTAAGGCAAAGGACACAGTCAGCAAGACAAAAAGGCAGCCCACAGAATGGGAAAAAATATTCACTAATCCCACATCTGACAGAGGGTTGATCTCCAAAATTTACAAAGAACTCAAGAAGCAAGTCTCCAAAACACCAAAGGACCCTATTAAAAAGTGGGCTGCAGAACTAAATAGAGAGTTTTCAATAGAGGAGTCTAAAATGGCTGAGAGGCACTTGAGAAAGTGCTCAACATCCTTAGCCATCCGGGAAATGCAAATCAAAACAACTCTGAGATACCATCTCACTCCTGTCAGAATGGCTAAAATCAAAAACACCAATGACATTTTATGCTGGAGAGGATGTGGTGAAAGGCGGACACTCCTCCATTGCTGGTGGGAGTGCCAACTGGTTCAGCCACTTTGGAAATCAGTATGGAGATTCCTCAGAAAAATGGGAATAAACCTACCACAAGACCCAGCAACTCCACTCTCAGGCATATATCCAAAAGATGCCCATTCATACAACAAAAATGTCTGTTCCACTATGTTCATAGCAGCTTTATTTGTAATAGCCAGAACTTGGAAGCAACCTAGATGTCCCTCACCCGAAGAATGGATAGAGAAAATGTGGTACATCTACACAATGGAGTACTATTCAGCAGAAAAAAATAATGGAATCATGAGATTCGCAGGCAAATGGATGACACTAGAAGAAACCATCCTGAGTGAGGTAACCCAGTCACAAAAAGAGAAACATGGCATGTACTCTCTCATATATGGATTTTAGACATAGATCTGGGGAGTGCCAGCCTACAATCCTATGGCCAGAGAGTCTGGGAAACAGAAACTTCATTTAGTGGCTGATCGAAGAAGAGGCAGACTCCCTTGGTTAAGTAATGAGCTGAACTCAAGAAAGCCAGTAACAGAGAGGGAGGACTGATGATCAAAGAGATTAAGACTGAATGTGGGTGTCAGTGAGGAGGCCTAGGTAATCTATTGAGCCTTGGGCAGCAGATCAGTACCCATCCCAAGTATACACACGGACTTTGGACTCCCATAGAACAATGTGAGGTGCATTCTCACCCTGAACTCTTGGGGAAGGGTCTAGGCCCTGCCCTATATGAAATGACAGACTATGGACACCCCCATGGAGGGCCTCACCCTCCCTGGGGGAATGAGGGGATAATGGGGGGAGGTTGGGGGGAGGGCACGGGAGGAGGGGAGGGAAAGGGAGAGGGACCTGGAACTGACTTGTGAAGCAACCTTGTTTCTTATCTAAATTTAAACTGGAAAATAAAATAAAAAAAATGTTACCAAAACACAAGCAGCAATCAGCCTGTCATATCATGTTCTGGGATAGTTGAGACTCCAGTCAAAGAGAAAAGATCAACATAAAACCATATAGGAATGAAGTTAAGCTTCCCAAATGAACATGCACTCCTCAACAGAGTCCAAGTTTGCTTTCCTTGCATGGTTTTAAAAGGACAGGGAGGTGGCCTCTATGTCATTATGTACCTCAGTTCTTTTGGGTTTATAAGCGTTTGTTGAACGACTCATGAGGAAACACAAATGAAGTGCTTGGTAGAAAGGATCTGCCATATTTTATAAGCACTGATTATTATATAAGTGGCTTAGGGAAATTTCATAAGCAACCTAGAAGAGATTGAAATGCTGGAATTGAGGGTTAAGTCCTGTGGCCCCATTCTTCGTCTCATTTGGCCCACCTGACTCCTCTAACAAGAACAAGGAAAAGACTGGGGGAGACATATACTCAATGCCTCACCACTAAGTGTCCTAACTTTTCCTTCAACGGGAGCTTGGGTCCACAATGGTGGGGAGTTACCCAAGGACATGACACTGACCATTAGCGAAGTCAGGATGGAAACTAATGGAGTCCAGATCCAGCATTAGCTCTGCTATATTATGCTAGGCATTATTGATTTCTCATGCTTGCTTCACGTGTGGCGAGCCAGAAGAGGGGTGCAGAAGGGGTCCTTTACCGTGACCAGCTGTGTTAGCATTTCTAAGTGGATACATCTAGTTCACAAAACACTTCCTCAAATCTCTTCCCACGCTTGCCCTCTGAAAGCTCTTCCTTCAGTTTGGTATTTCCCGACACTAGTCTCCTCCTGACTGGTCACAGTGCTCTTAGAACCCTGAAGCTACGGTTCCACAGGAGACTATGGAGAGCGCTTGCCACTGCTAGTGTTCTGGGCTCTGCTTACACAGTACTGTCTACTGTGAGCAGCCATACTTGTGAAAAGACACCTCTGACAGAGGAAGAGCTTAGCGCATCATTTCATACAAGCGTCCTGAAACAGAGCCTACAGCTGTATTGGGGAAAGGAGTTGTCAATGACATCGAGTGAGAGAGCAGGGGGCTCTAAACCACAGTAGTTTGCATGTGTGGGGCAGATACAGCTGTAGAAGAGCGTGAGAGTGAGTCAGCTAAAGCTGCCAGCAAGTCAGGGATTCTGTTTGGAGGCACTCGGTCCATCTTGGTTTTCCAAGAACCTGAACCTCAGTGTAAGGAAACCTGGCTTACAGGAAGCTGTCTACTTTGGGCGGGAGAAAAATGAAACTCAGAGATGAAGAAGTAAGTCCAGTGTCAGGGCGGTTCTGTCTCAGAACTTTCACTACAGTCCCAGAAACTGCTGCTGTGGTCCTTCTGCGTGCTTCGGAAACAGAACCATCAGACAGGCTGGTGCATGAAGGAGGTCCTGGGCTTCTGGGTTTTGGAAATCCTCAATGAATGTACCATTTCATAAAGCCCAGAAAATCAAGGTCTCAGTCCTGGAAACCTTCACAAACACAGACAGCCTCATGAGAATGAGGCACCACCTCAAGAAAGCCAGCCGAGTTAGTTAGCATACTGGGCATAGAAGGCCACTTTCACTCTCTCGATCTGGTGGCATAACTTGATAGCAGGTCCCAGTTTCAGCTCCATACACTCCTGCACTGTTGGTAGAGTCAGCAGTAGAAGTGCCTGGCCATCAATGTCCTGCAGAAGACAAAACCATGTTAGAGAAGTAGGATATACTTGGATAATGTACTTGTCATGTCAAGCTTTGTGCTGCAGCTATATATGTGAAGGACTTTGAATTGGGGAGCATATTATCATAGCTAACAATTAACTTATTGACTACTGAATGCTTGTGTTAATAAAATGTGTGTGTGTGAGAGAGTTCGTGTATGTATGAGACAGAGAAAGAGATAGAGAGAGAGAGAGAGAGAGAGAGAGAGAGAGAGAGAGAGAGAGAGAGAGAGAGAGAGAGAGAACGAGAACAGGAATATAGATGCATGTCACAGGAAAACCTTGGATTTTGGTCCTCACTCTCTATCATGTTTGAGACAGGGTATCTCTCCCAGGATAGCTGGCTGGAATTCTGTCTCTATCAGTTCCTCACAGGAGTGTGCTTGGATTACAGACACATGTACACTATTGTCTCTGGATCTTATGTGGGTTCTGAGGACACAAACTCAGGTCATTGGCATACACATTCAGTACTTTACCCTTTGAGCCAAGCCATCTCTCCAGGACCGATAAAATAATTTTAGCTTCTCTGAAATTCCTAAGCCTCTACTAGTGGAGGCAAGCAATGAAACATGTAAGAGGCTCCAGAATTTGTTTCCCAAGCTCAGTATACCATTCTGGGACAGCAATTTCTTCCTTCCAGGCCAGGTCCTTCTATGCTAATCTAAGTAGCACAAAATTGATAGATACTAAAAAATACGTTTCCTTACTACTTTGTAAGGTTTGATATTACAGGATCGGTGATAAGACACCAATTATGGAAATTTCAACTATATAGTGTGATAATCCAGAGGAAAACACATGCACACAATCTCATGTGTGTATTTATGTGTCTATAGACAGACAGACAGACAGACAGACAGACACACACACACACACACACACACACACACACACGGGCTATATTTATCTGGCCCACTTAAATTTTCCCATTGTCAGATAGTGATAAAAATGGACAGTCTATATCATTAGTGCCACATGAACTATGTCTTAAACCATTATTTATTTCTGATGAAATCATGAGACTATGCTATATTCAAATGGGACCCAAGTCAATGTCATAGCCAATCAAACACCCCTCATCTTTGGAAGAAAATCTTTTACTACAGCAGCTACCCTCCAAAACTATTAGAGCTAATGGATCTACCAGATGTACAATAAATATAGATACATAAAATTATGAAAAAAATCAAGACTACATGATGTCTTTGGAGGAACCCAATAGCAAGTGAAATGAACAAAATGAACCTTTTTTTCATTCAAAAGAATGACTCCATGGAAGACAAATGAGATACAATAGAATACAGACAGACAATTCAATGAAATTAGAAGAGAAGCTCCTATTAGAATGACAAATTTAGCCAAGTGATGAAGGTTAGGAAAAAACAGCACCAAAACGAAACCCTGAAGGTAAAGAAACGAGTAAGTAAAACAGCAACAGACACAGATAGGAGCCTCAGCAACCAGGCAGGGAGAACAAACTCCCAACCTGGAGAGAATTCTTCTGAGATAACACATTCAGACACAAAAGGAAAGAGAGGAAAGGAAACTACTGAGCCCTAGGAGATGCCACTAAATGAACTAATATTCAAATGAGTGTTGGGGAGTGTAAAAATCTAATTGATGAGATAATAGGCATAAATAATTGAAATCTTAAGAATACTATGGACATTCAGGTCCAGGAGGCTCAAAAGACCACAGAAGGACATAGTGTAGTCAAACTACCCATGAGGAAGACAGAATTCTAAAACAGCAAGAAAAAAGTGCCAAGCTACACATTAGGGAATCATTGTGAGATAACAACAGATTTCTCTGCAGACATATTAGCAAACAGGAGGAAACGCCACATTCAAAGTCCCACAAGAATGAGTACCAGGCTGGCCAGAATACTATAGCAAGATCTTATCAGAGGCATAAAGTGATGCTAAGCGTCAGTGTTAATAAACTCTACTCAGCATGGCAGAATTTTGGTCACATGAAGTTTTATATTCTGGGCTCTCATGAACTATAAGGATTCAACAGCCTTTTACTATTGTTTAGGTATGTATTATAGAAACCACCTGTCAGCAAATTTCATATAGAGATCTTGTCTTATCATAAAGAAAATTTTTATTTTCTAAAGCTATAATAATAAAAATACCTAAGTACAAAAAGAACATACCAGTAAGAAGGCAAATGACAAGAGAAGTATCACCTATCATCTAAGGACTGATGTTAAGAGCAAGGAAGTTTATTACCTGATCAGATCCCAGATCCACAATATTACCTAGTAAGTACAGCAGCAGTAAAAATTGGACACTAACTTAAAGGTATCACTGTGAATTTATTTATTTTTAAATTACAGACAAGCACAGGTTGTGCTATTGGAATAGGCAATGTCTATATAAAGACACAAATAACATTATCAAACCTCAAAAATACGTAGATAAGTCTTATAGACAGTCATGAAGAAAACAAATGAAACTTCTGATGTATTTCATGTTATATACAGACCGTCCCTTTTCTTGTATTGTTCTTCCACATCACGTTACTTATAAGGGTGACAATAATTGGAGAGCGCGTCACTTTACTGATAAGGATGACAATAGTTGGAGACATGGGAAGTGCTAAGTTGCAGATGAAGGTCATGAAGTCAACGAGGGTGCTCCTTGAGTGCACAGTGCACTGTTTTGGAGAAGGCATCAACAAAGCAGGAGACAGCCATGGCTGGTGTATTTGAGATATTGATTGCTGGTATGTTTCCCTGGCTCTACCCTCAACACTTCAAACAACAACAACAATGAATGCCTTTTAAGTAGATAATACGTCCAGATCACCAGGGATGCGAGGAATCCCACCCCATTTTTAAATCTTTTCCAATACTTTTTTTTCCTTTAGGGAAAATATCTACTGAGCATAAATGTAAAGTTTATGAGGTTTTCAGACCACCAACTCCTTCCTAATTGCCAAGGTGGCCATGCTGGGCGCCTTAAACCATCCACAAAAATGTACCATTTTTCTACACTGCTGGAGTGGGGCTCACTTCAAAAAACTATTCCAACTACTTGACTCTTAAAATAAATGTACTGGACAAGCAAGACATGCTCCGCAGTGATCACAACTGTGAAACCCTCGGCTCACCCAACATGTAGTTGATTGACTTGAGTACAGTATTCAGAACACAAACATATTCTATGAATGGGTAGATGTTTAACATGAGTGTGAAATAATAAAGTTAGCTCTCAAGATTAAATGGTAAAGAACTGATTCCATTAATTTCCAGATTTGGATGGAGAACGTAGTCTCTTTTATAGGATCTTATTTCTTGCTGCTTTCAGCAAAATGTTTTATTATCCACTGACATTCTCTGTCAGCGACACCCTCCATGTCTTTGCTCCCATGGTTTCTTTCCAACCCTTCAGTCACTGGCCACTCCAGTAGCCTCAGTGCCAACTCACTTCACCAATCTACAAGAACACCCACATCCCTACCCAGCTTAATGGTTTTGTTCAGTTTAGGTTTAGGTTTCTCAAGCTGCTATAACTGGCATCTCTTCCATGACCCAGTTCAAAACTATTTCTTCTGCAATTTCTCTTCTTAAATTATAACCTCATAACTGCCAATGACACCACTATTTTACTCTGGTCTGGGCATCTCCCAATTGTTTCTGTGTCCGCTGCCTCATATCAGCCCTATGTTGAAAGGGGGAGTCATCAGAGGCTGTTGCTGGAATGTGGAGGAGAGTATATACTCCACTCCAAGCTGGGTGACCTGGAGCACAGTTGATAGAGAACACCTTTGAGGTTCTTCCCCAAGAACCTACTTGCCTGAATTCTACACGGAAGCTACTCTTTCATCTCTGGGATGAAGAATGGGAGCTAACAGCTCAGTGAAGCTCTAATTGTAGGCTAACTCATTAAAGATAGCGAATATGACCAATTAGAGGCCCTTCACTCTGGTTTGTAGCTAAGAAGAACTAATTTAAAAAATCAGATCCAAGACCTAAAGGTGGGAAGTGCTTAAGATTGAAGCCTGCCTGTATAAACATGGGGGAACTGGCATTTTCCACAGTGTTGTTGTGAGTCAACTTTTCACAAAGCACCGTGAACAAGGAAGTTACTCTAATTCCAAGAGAATGAGGACTTATTTTGTGTATGATTGGCTATAATGTTATCTTGTATATGATTGTCTATATCTACAGCACCCTCTCTTTTTAATTTTAATTCTTTTGAGAATTTCATATGTAAGTACTGTGTTTACATCATTTCTACCTCTCTCCTCCCCCATTCCAAATCTTCCTGCTAGCAATCCTCTCTAGACTTGGTAAACATATTCTCTCCAGAATTTCTTACCCTCCTATGTTGTATTGCACTCCCCTAAATAGACACAGTGAAGGCATGTGATAGTACCCCCAAATGGCTGCCATACTCAAGGATGAGGATGTGGAGGGGAAACAGTGAGATATCAGGAACACATTTTAAGCAATGATGGGACATCGGTGAGCACTCTCATCTTTCTTATGAATGGAGTTCCCTGTGTGTAAGACTTTAATAGAATGTAGGTACTGAGTCATGTGGGCTGGAAACTGGGAGCTGAATACTGTTGTTTGACTAAATCAACATGTATGATTCTACCCATAGACAAATGTTTCTCCAAGCTTTAATGGGAGAGGCCATTCTTTCCAGTGAAGAGAGGTGAATGCAGAGACCCATGGCTTTCCAAGATGACAAGAATAAACACAGATAAAGTGCCCAGTCCCAAACAGACACTTTAAAACATCCTTTCTATGGTTCAGAGAATACTGTGGCAGAAGACAGGGGAAAGACCTTCAAGATTATCTTCTGGGCAAAACACAGCCATTGCAGTCACGTACTCACAGCAGCTGTGGATACCTGCACTGGGCCTGCAGAACTGGCCCCTCCACAGTCAGGCATGGATGGAGGAAAGCCTCGGGATGGCCCTACCTCTCACTGCTTAACCATGCTCCCACTGATGACCCCATCAGGCTCCTGTGGATAGTTCCAAACCAATGGTCACACAGGTGGCCCTGGAAATGGCTACACACCCAAAAGGGCTCATTTGGGGAAAGGGACTAAAATGTAGAGTGAGGAGACGGAGGAGGTAAGAAAAGCTAAGAGGGTTGAGAAAACTCACAATACGTTATTTACAGGCAAGAAACTGTCATGACAAAATAAAAAGGAAAAAAATCATAGAATAGATTGGGCTTAGGGGCACTCAACATCTTTACTAAAGCAATGTATGTCGACGACACGATAAGTCAGCAAGTTAAAAATGTGTTTTAACTACAGAAATAAGAACATTCTACAAAGGGAGGCTATAAATCAAAGGGTGGAAATAATGAGGAGATTCTGTCTGATACATCTCACTGATCTTGTTTTGCTTTTAACTAAAAAACCTTAGCTGTGGTTGTGTATAATTCTGTCAGCAAACCATGAGAGGATTTGAGTTAAATGTTTGGCACCTATGTGTAAAAGAAAACCTGGTCTGCGGATGGCTCATTGATAAAGTGTTCATATAGACATGAGGACCAGAGTTAAGGACAGTAATATACCTGTGAAAACTAGATGTAGCTGTGCATGACTGTCTAGCACTGGGAAGGAAGAGATGGGAAGATCTCTGGGGTGTGCTAGCCAGTCAGTCTCGATTTCAGAATTAGTAAGAGTTCTAGATTTAGTGAGAGGCCCCGTCTCAAAAAAAAAGTTGGAGGGACTAGAGAGAGGCTCTTGCTGAAGACTCCAGCAAGCTCCAGGGGATCTGATGTTCTCTTCTGGCTTCTGTAGGCATCTGAACTCCCTCAAACTTGCACACACACACACACACACACACACACACACACACAGAGAGAGAGAGAGAGAGAGAGAGAGACAGAGAGACAGAGAGACAGAGAGACAGAGAGACAGAGAATATTTTAAAAAGAATTTTTGAAAATAAAGTGAAGAATGAGGAAGATACCAGATGTTGACCTCTGGCCTCCATACAAACATGTGCACATGTATACATGAATGCATAAGCATATACATACACACATAAGAAAAATAAAAGTCATGGATGAGGAAACAATTCACAAACTGATTCTACAGTGACCTTACAAAGAAGATACGGGCAGTCAGCCTAATTCTTCAAAGACATGCTATGCTCTTTCATCCTGTCTCCGGGACAGGATCCCATAGCTTGTTGTGCAATGTGGTGGTAAAGGCCACCCTGGGGTCATAGCATTAAGGAGAATGGCAGATCTCATAGACGCCATGCAGACCAGATGAAACCACTTAAAAATGATGTCAAGGACCTTGAAATGTCATTCTGTGACCTTTTCAAATCAAATGCCTCTCCTGTCAGGGCCCAGCACATAGCCACTCCTCCTGCTCCTAGACTTCCTCCCAGGAGAACAGAGAGAAGAAACATTCAGCTCCCCTCTCCTACTCAGCCAGAAGCAGTGATGGAGCCCCAAGATTACAGAGGGGTTAGCTTTGAAGTCATGGGTTGGAGTGTGAGAAAGACTCCATACTGCCTGGTGTGACTGTCAAGGTTGGCAACTTGGAAAAGAAGCAGACAGAGGCCACCACTTTGGAACTCTCTAGGGACTGGCGTATCTGAGTTCCACAGAAACAATCTTTGGACATCTGTGGCTAAGCTGAACCAAAAAAAAAAAACCCTGTACAAGAAGTTGTGTGGAGGAAAGGGTTAAGGCTAATCAATCTGATTAACTAGCAATCCTTCACCTTCGTTTCTATCTGGGAAAAGTTCATCCAAAACTAGGCCCGATATCTAGAGGTGGGAAGTGCTTAAAATGCTGTCTGTCCATATTTGAGCCACCTGAGGGCCCATGATTGCTACTTCTGTGCTCTCAATTCATTCTCATTCTCCCTAAATGATGGGAGTCGTGATTTTGAGAAGATCATGCTGCTCAGAATACAACTGGGCCTCTAATTTCCATGCTGCCTGCCTGTTAAAAACAGCTAGGTTTGGCAACTAAGTCATCTTGCTGTCACCCTTGTGCAAAGACTAACCCTAGGCTAATCTTTATTTTGGACTCACTCTCACTGTGGATTCCACATAGTCAATGCTTGTTGCATCTTCATAGTGGGGTAGCAAAGAGAAAGGGGTAAACAGGAAAAGGCTGGGCAAAGGGGACACAGATATGACATTGTAAAGCATAGAAGAATGAGTAGAATGAGTGGGGAATTTCCCTGTACCAAGTATCTCAGAGGTAATCTTTGGTTCAGTCTGGAAGAAGTTTGCTTTTGTTTTTTTTTTCATGGATTGGGTAGATTACACACCAGACTTACAGTTGACTGAATTTTTATAAATATGCTCCTGTATCATTAATAAATGCTGGCAGATAAGTTGTTATATTAAACAGATCACTAATGGATGGATAATTTTAAGGAGGTGGACTCAGATAAAATACACATGAAAATTAAGCAGACTCACCATAATTGCAGAACATTTTGAAGGAATAAGATATGACATGATATATAACACGAAAGGCACACTAAGGACATGGGAAAATTGATAGTGACTTGGACAGAGTTCAGATTAGGATGTGGTAGTTCTTTAATGGAGTTATCTGTGTAGTGAGAACATAAATTAAAGGTTCACACCTAAACACTACTGTGCTAATGCTTTAGGATAGTGACCTGATCCTGAGGACCAAGACCTGACCTAGATGGATCACTGGATAAGTCACCGAGGACTTGCCTTGGCCTTGGTCCTGTCTTTGCTTTCCTATCACCATTAAGTGTGTGGTTCTGCTTCACCACAACACTTCTTGATGACACAGCCACAGGAGCTTGGAAACAGCAGGCCCACATGACCACGGACTGAATAAAGTTAAATTTTATCTTCTGTAAATTGGGATGATAATGAACAAACACGTGGGCCAATGAGAAGAAGAAAGCCTCAAAGACAACTAAAATTGTCAACGATCCCTTGAAGTTTTCGTAAAATAAACGACTCATTCAAGCAGTCTGCTTCTCCTGTGAACAGATTGTAATCGGCAATGAGCGAGCACACAGACAGTGCTATTCAGGGGTGTGTGTTGGAAAACACATTACAGATGCATGGACTTTCACTCTATAATGTTCACATTTGCAGCATGAAATTATAGAGAATAGATTTTACTAAGAGACTGCCACAGCATTTCAGAAGTAAAAGGTACGGATGCTGGTAATGCAGAATGTGTAATGTCTGCAGTCGCTCCTGGTGATTATTAGCACTGTCTCTGCATTTCTAACATCTCTGGGCGTGAATGTGCACAGCTATTATCATTCTGTACACTGTGATCTTCTGTACCGGCCAGGGAATAATCTGCAGGCACCTAGTTCGTGTGACAGCTTAGAAAATGCCGGAGGCCTCACCCAATCAGAGTGCTGTCATTTGGGCAAAATGATGATAGAACAAATTAGTAAAAATAAGTCATTAAAAGTCTAATGGGCCAGAAAGGACTCAAGTGTCCACACACTTAGGCAGCTCAGCAGGCAACACTTTTTTTAACAGTTGAAAATCCCTAATGTGAAATGCAAAATTAATTGGGAACAAGACTCATACATTAAAGCACACCTAACGTCTAAATCAAGGACAAAGCTTTTAGCTGATGGCAGAGGAGGCGGGTGGAGGAAACCTCTGTCCACTCTGAATCTACAGTGGGGGTATACCAGCAATGTTCATTTCCTTGAAACTTTCTGAAATATTGTTGGAAACTTGGCTTAGCAGTGAGATAAAGGGGGAATGTTAAGAGCAGTGTTTCACCTAATCCCCCCCCACACCTCCGACAGAAGCCAGCTTCTCACTGAAAATTTGCTCAAGGTATCAACACAAGAGCCTGGTAACCATCCATGCTATACATATTGCTGAGTTCCCACCTAACTTAGAATCTAAAAGTGACAAAAATCTATCCTTTATTCTGCTCACAACAGAATGTTTCTAAAATGAGCATGGAACATTGGCAATAGCCTAAGCCAAAATAAAATGCAATTTTATGAATGTCATCTCATTGCCACGTTTTGGACTTTATGAAGCATATAGCAGGTGTTTTGTCAGTACACGTGGATCAACATATACTTGGTGATGCACTTAAAACTACATAGACAGAATTTGTCGTATACTTGAACATAACAGGTTTCTGCTTTGTTTATGGTCAATTTTTGGCGATACCACTATGCCTAAGTACCAGACTTGGAAAATGCTGAGTTTACTAACTATAGTTTTGTGTTTGTTTCTAAGACAGAGATGCAGTTTTATCATTAAGCTATGCTAAGCTACAGCACTGTTTGCCATTTCATCTTTGTGCCTGTTTGATGCAATGAAGGCAACGGGTCCATTACCCTCATTTTTAGATCAGAAAGCGCGTCTCCTTGTCTGCCTCCCTGTCTGTACCCAGAGAAGAAGAGCAGTGAATGCCAGAAAGCTAAGGGCCAGACCTTCTGTCTGGCTCCTGTTCATGCTTTCTACATAACCTTCTCTGGAGTCTGCAGAAGTTTCCAGAATGAATGAGATTAACCACTTTGTCTCATGGATATCAAGGCGGGAGAGCTTGTATACCAAGAACTACACTCCTTTGAGTAGGAGTCAGAGGACTAGGATGCTCAATGATTTGCTTTTTTATAACATATTACTGCATTAACTTGTACCAAAAGATAGAAAATTCCCTGTATGATTGGGAAACCAGACTTTTTTTCTTACTTAATGTTTAAAATTTATCTTCCCTAATTATTGGCTTGTTAAATCTAAAAACACACTAGACAGGCATATCTTGAATCAACTATATGGAAAGCAGTATTTAAGTAATATTATGCCTTAAAAGACATATTTGCTCTGTGATGTTGTGCTGGGTAGTTTTTTTGTTTTGTTTTGTCAACTAAACATAAGCTGATGTCATTTGGGAAGAGGAAGCCTCCACTGAGAAAATGTCCCCATCATGCTGACCTGTAGGCAAGTTTTTGAGGATTTTCGTAGATTAACTATTGATATAGGAGAGCCCAGTCCACTGGGGTAGTACCACCCCTGGGTAGGTAACCCTGGGTAGAAAGAAGGTCCCCTGAGCTGAACACGCTAAACAAGCAAGATGGCCAGCAAGCAAGACCCATCGTGCCTCTGCCTCAGCTCTGGCCTCTGGGTTCCCACCTTGACCTCCTTCCCTGACAACACTTCATGAAATACTGTAAGCTGTAAGATGAAATAAACTCTTGCTCTCCAGGTTGCTTTGGGTGGGTATTTCATCGCAGCAACAGCACAACTGGTACCTGTGAATGAGGGGGCAGGGCCTAGACGTCCACGCCTCACCTGGCAGTACCAGGTATGTCTCGGTCAGAAAACTCTCATCCCTCTGAGACAATTACGAACCAGAAACAAGACTCTCATATCAGTCTTGCACCATGGATGAGCCCATTTGTAGGTATCAACTGTAGCAAGCAGATGAAGGGCACCTGAGGCTTTACTCCTACCTGGTAAGTCATGAAGAAGCCAGACAAGATAAGTAGTTCCTTTAGGACCTAGTCTCTGGGCTAGGAAGGCAGCTCAGTCAGTACAGTAGTTGCCTTGGGAGTATAAGGATCTGATCACCAGAACTCACTTTTACAAAGCTAGGTGTCCCTGGTACATGCTTATAATCCCAGCACTTGGGGGCAAGGCAGAGACAAGTGGGTCTCTGAGACTCACTTACCAGTCAGCCTAGCCTACTTAGTGAGTTCCAAGCCAGTGAGTGAACCTGTCTCAAAAAGATGATATCATCTGAGGAATGACACCCTGTGGTGTCCTCAGGGCTTCACAATTACATGCACATACATGCACACACACAAATGCATGTAAGTGCACACACATGAACACACATATACTTATACACAAACATATAAACACAGAGAGACAAAACCTGGAGTCCAGAAAACAAACTAATGACATATCAAGCCACTGTACCTGCTCCTGAAAGATCTTGGCCAAGGGCGCACAGTCTGTCAGCTTGATGAATCGTACCACGTCTGTGACCGTCCACTCCAGTGGATTACTCTCAAGAATCAACCTTTCTTCCTCCTCTTGCTTTGTTTCCTGCAGAGAAGGGGGCAGAGGGTTGTCACCACACACTTCATGGCCAGCTACAACTTTCTAATAACCTGCACGCCTCAAGCACACTGTGGAACCAGAACTCCTACCTCTCTTGGTCTCTCACAGGACACACAGACAGTCACAGAGCTCAGTCTCTATGGAGTTTCTTAGCAACCTGTCTTTGGTGGCTTCTAACCTGCAATGGCCTGAGTATCTTCAAAGGCTCAAAAACAGTAACAACAGAGCCTACAGCAGGGCTGGGAGACGACGGCAGAATGCTTGTCATGCAACCATAATGACTTAAGTTCAATACCCAGATCACACATAAAAGATAAAAAAACAGGCAACAAACAGAAAAGCACTGGGGAAGTGGAAGCAGGAGGATTCTGGGACTTGCTGGCCAATCAGCCTAAACTGCTAAGCTCTAGGCATGAAATAAAATGAAAAACAAAAGACATAAAAATAAAAGAAGAAAGACTGAAGAGCAGATGGCTCCTAAGAAATGACATCTGAGATTGACCCCTGACCTCTAAGCACATTGATGAACATGCATACCTGTCCACCCCATGGCATAGTGACTGTCAACCTTGAATGCCTCGTTTGGAAAATATAGGGCATGGTTACTAAGGAAGCATCATCGACTAAAATGCAAGTAGATACTAAGGAGTCCAGACAGACCCATGCAGTACAGCTCACTGTCACCATTCACTTCGTTAAGATGGTGCCAAGGACCTTTGTAGTGTGTTCACAAGCACCTATAGGGTTAGGGGGTGTCAAGTTTGCTGATTTAATGTACTAGGATGTTACAGACATGTCCCATAGAGGAGAAAGTGATACAGAATTCAAGTGTGGAAATGAGAGATATAGAGACGGCATTTTGGGACCACAACTGGAGGACTGGACCTTCTCTGCCTACCTGACTAGAAGCTCTGGGGGATTAACGCCATCCAGAAATGAAGACACTATTCCAGCCCTAGAAACTTCTTTCTGATGTTTCTTCACCCGTCTCAACCAAGAGGTAAATTCATTCTTTTGTTCTCGGACTTGGGAATTTGGACAGAGTATCTACGGTGATTTCTGATATTTTAAAGAGTTTTTTCTGAACCACACCCTGAGCTCTACTCCACTCCCTGAGCTTACCTCTGGTACCTCAGGCTTAGCAGGTGGACCCTTGTCTCCTTCATCAGCAGATGCAGTGGTTGGCACTGGACGGACCCTCCGTGCTCTCTCCACTGGAGGCCGCTTCACAGCCTCTGAGCTGTTCCTCAGGGTGGCAGCCCTCCGGGGCCGGGCAGAGGGCACCTCTGCTGATGAGGTGTCTGTCTGGTCATCTCGGACCTCGGAACCAGTTTCCTCACTGGCAGTGTCATCCTCCAAGGCATCGGCATCCTCCTCTTCGCTTTCCTGAGAGGGAGGGATGTGCTTAGTGGGGGTGGATTGACAGACACTTGAGTGAGCATAGTAAGGTGACTCTCACCAACAGCCCCGTTGCCAGGCCCTGATGCCGCTTGACTTTTCTTTCCAGAACATAGCTCTTGGCAAGGTTTGTCCATGGAGGCCTTGAAAGAGAGTCCATCGTACCAAAGAATCTCCTAACACTGCCTTTTGCTAACAGTAGCTGAACATGTGCAATTGATTATCACTACACTAAAGGGCTTATGGGGAGTGTCTTGTTCCAGGTTCCTATTCCAGGACTCAGGAAGATGAGGCAAAAGGTTAGTGAATTTGAGGCCAGCCTAGAGCACACACTGAGACCATCTCTCAAAAGCATAACAAGTCAGGGGCTGAGGAGATGGTTCAACAGGTAAAGCGCTTATCATGCAAATGCAAGGACCTCAACTTGACCCTCAGAAGCCAGGTGGAATAGCTGGCCTTGAGGAGGTGGAGGCAGGTGAATCCCTGGGACTTGCTGGCCAACCAGCTTAGCCAAAATGAGGAGTTCCAAATAAAAGCAAGAAACCCTACCTCAAAAACAAAGAAAACAAAACCAAGACCCCAGGTGAAGCTTGCCCTGAGGAATGACAACTGAGGTTGACTTCTCATCCTCCCGTGCTGGCATGTTTGTATACAGAGAGAGAGAGAGAGAGAGAGAGAGAGAGAGAGAGAGAGAGAGAAATTAAAGCCAAACAAACACTCCTCCTCCAAGGCTGGAAGCCCTTTAAGGACAGCATACCTCCCCGGAGCCTGTTGGGAAGTCCACAGCAGAAGCTCTCCGTCTCTTCTGCACAAAGACAGATTTCCGTCGTTTCCTTCTCCTGGCTGGTTTTGGATGCCCGGTTTCAATGCTGCTTTCCCCAATGGGGGGTTTAATGATCTTCTTTCGTTTTCCATAGTAATAGGCTACAGGGAGGAAGATGGTCTTATTGAGTACAACCAACCATTGGCACATCATAGAGCCATAGGGAGATCCCATCCTCTATAGTCACAAATCTATCCAATGGCTGGAGCTCAGTTTCCAGTGACATAAATATTCATGCTGAAGGGTATAAGCCTTTTGAAGTTTCATGAAATAAGGCCCGGAATCATCTTTCAGTTCGCTTTCGTTTGCAGGTCGCAATTCCTACTCCCCACCCTTTGCCCAGTGTCCTGGGACTATAGGAAACTATATTTGCAAGGTCAACTTTCAAAACAACTCAGTCAAGCCAGTCAGTCAAGTCACTTTCAGGAGTAGTTGCTACCCAGCAAACCCTTCCACTGGTCAAAGGTAAGGAGATGGAGAAATGAGCAGGGAGATGTGAATATCCTGGGATACAGTACGCTATAGAGAGTTAAGGTATCTCAAAAAAAAATTTTAAGTTCAAGGCCAGCCTAATTCACAAAGGGACAGTCTATGTAATGGTTAGGGTTAATGGTCGACTTGACAGAATCTAGCATAACCTGAGAAGGGCCCGTGAACTTGCAAGTGGGGGGTTATCTTGACTTAATTGAGGGGGGAAGATGCCCCAACTGTGGGCAGAGCCATTCCCTGCTTGGGATCCTGGACTGTAGTACAATGGGCTAGCAAGCTGAGCACTAGCATGTACCGCATGCTTTATATTTCTGATTACAGATGCATCATGACCACCTCTCTCTAGCTCCTGACACTGTAACGCTCTTGCTATGGTGGATGTGACTTGGAAGTGTGAGCAAAAATAAACCCTTTCCTGCTTAAGTTGTCCATGTCACAGTGTCTAATCAGTCACACCAACAAGGAAAAAAAGCTAAGACACCGTGTGTCAAAACACCAAGGTCTGGGGATGTAACTCAGTAGCAGAATGCTTGTCTAGCCTGTGCAAGACTAGCTTCTATGCAATCATCTATCTCAGCCGGGACTAAATATGCAAGTGGAAAGGCATAGGGATATAATAGAGAGAACAGATGACCTTCTGACACTTAGAAGGCCTGGGAGTGGAAGGTTAATTTGTCAAGTACATCTGAATGTGTCTGTCTGTCTGTCTGTCTGCCAATGTTGTATAGAATAGAACCATACTGTGAGCGGTATCTTGAGTATACTTATAACTATGTCAACTATACTCAAAACCCTGGTTCCAACAAAGCAGTTGTTATGTCACAGGTGGCTCACAGAGCATCGATTACACTGTGTGGGTCCTTAAACTGTAGTAGGAGGCTGGGACCTGGTCTGACAGAGCCAATGTCCTTGTCACTGCCCTGGAACCAGAGAAAACTATGGGGAGAATAACAAGCTCAGAAACTGTAGACTGGAGTTTTCAGAGCCTGAGATGACCTGGGTAGAGGCTTCTGCAGTGGGGAAGCCTACCAGAGTGGAAGAAGAAATTATGAGAATAGAGGAAATGCAGGGCTGAGGGAAGCTGTCAATCTACAGAGAGGTCTTTCAATGCACTGGGTGGGCATGGGGGTTGGCAGTGGCAAGCACTGTAGGTTGGGAAAGTGGGGCCAACTCAGAGTCCTGCAGAGCAGTGGGGAAGCAAAGGCAGCCGGGAGGGAAGTGAGATGGTTTCTGAATCCTCCAGGTATATGCCTGAGAGAGCACTGAGGGATGTGTCTAAGCAGGAAGAAACCAACAGGGTCAGCATAGTAAGAAAACTGCCCAGAGACTTTCCTGCTATGGGAGCCAGCACCGTGGCTCATATCTACAATTCCAACACAAAAGGGTAGAGGCAGGAGGAGCTCTGTGGGTATGAAAGCAGCCTGTGTTACATAGTGACTTTTAGGCCAATCTGGGTTACAAAATGAAAGACCATGTCTCAGAAACAAAACAAGCCAACCAGCAAACAAACAAACAAAACCAAAAAAAGTAGTGCTAGAAATCCTGGGTAAGGACAAGAAGTTGACTAATTAGAGTTCCTAAGCATTACTAATAATCAATTTATCACTTCCTTTCGCCCACATGACTTAGGAACCAGTTGGTCCTCTGAAATTCTCACTTCTCCATTCCCAAAGCCATCTAATGGTAGGTAATTCACCATGCTTGAACCATCCCAGCCCTTTCTTATATCAGGTTAAAAACACATATGGACCTGCACAGCAGATCTTAAAGAGTTCTCCAGTTATTCAGGTGAAAAGCTATGCAAAGAGTTAAAAGCAAAACAAACAACAACAGAACAAATATACCACAACACAGCTCAGGTGTGCTGTGTGATTTTCTCTTCCTCGGTACTCACTGTATTTGGTTTTGGTGTGAACAGAACAGTTCTCTGGGCAGTTTTCAGAAATCAACACGGGACTGAATAAATTTGGACAGCATTCCAGTTTGGCACAAACGCGCCGGCAGAAATTTGATACTTGGTCTGAGGTCCGTACGATCTTCACCACAGCCCTGTATGTTTTGCCTCTGTACCTAGAAAACAAAGGATGGAGAAGGAATGGTGAGTTCATTTCCAGACGCACTCTGTTAGACTCAAAGGCATGTCTAACCTTTTGATGTTGTGATGTCACCTCCAAAGCTTACGCATGAGAACTAAACATGGAGTTACTAACAAAAGTTCCTTTTTTAAATGGCATGGCATGATGGTCTAAAGAGATGGGTTAGTAGTTACGAGCATTGGCTGTACTTCCAGAGGTCTGGAGTTAGGTTCCTAGAAACCCACAAGATGGCTGCCAGCTTTCTGTAACTACTGTTCTAGTGGATCTTACCCCCCTCTTCTGGCCTCCAAGGGCATTGTAGGCACATGGAGCACAGAAGTACACATAAGCAAAATACCCATATTCATAAAATAGAAATAAATACATGTTTTTAAAAAAATCATATGTTACAAGTAAGTTTGTGACTCTGTTGGGCCTCATTGGTAACTCTCCTAGGATGCACACAGCCCACAGGCCAAGGGTTAGGGACACAGTGTTGTTAAGGGATAAATCTGGGTTGTTCCCCAAAGGTGTTAGATGTATGTATGGCTGCCAGCCTTGGAGTTTTGGGGATTCATAAGTCGATGGCATTGTTGAGAGAAGGTGGAGACTTCGGGAGTGGGGCCTAGCTGAAGAAAATGAGTCATGGGGTGTGCCTCTGAAAGGCATCTCTCGCCCCTAGTCCCTCTTGATGGCTCTGCTTCACACAGTTTCCATGAGGTGAGAACCTCTGTTCTCCCATCCGCTGCCCACCACGGGGCTCTGCCATGAAACCCCTGAAGCACTGAGCCCAAAACAGTGTGTCTTCCCTTGTTTTCCTCAGCTCAGGCATTTTGTCACAGCGACAGAAACAGCAAAACCAGACCAGCACAAGTACATTCCCAAATAGACATCTCTATTTTCTAATAACATAGTGTACTGTGCGTGGCTTCTTTTTTCCTTTTATACTTCCTTATAATCTCCCTGGGAATGTTGGAGAATTACCCTCTAGTGGGCACAAAGAGTAGAGTAACAGTATTAAATCTCCTGTAGTAGAGATTTCGACGTAGCAGGCTCTCACCATGTTACATGGAGCCTCATAGCTAAGCTTAGTATGTCACAGTATAGCATAGGACATATCTAATGGTCATGATCCTCAGAATGAAGCTAATGAGATCGAAGGGGTAGTTTGTTTGTTATTTTTAAGTATCCGTGCATACTGGATCATGAATGTACTCTGGAAAACTATGCAAAGCCAGATCATTGAAATGGCATCTTTGTCAAGATGGCACTGCATGTTGTTGAAATGGGAGACATTCCTATTATTCACAGATGGCATCTGTGCAGCATAGTGACAGGCAAGCAAGGTCACAATCAAGAGGAGAGAAACACAAAATATTTTATAAGAAAAGTCAAAACAAGCAAAACCCTGTCGTGCAGCCGTGTGAAATCAGTCTTCCACCCGGAGGTCCTGGAACTGGGGATGCCAGCAGCTTTAGTTCCCACAGAAGCAAAACTGGCCACAAGCAAGCTACCACAGTGACGGGGACGGGCTTCTGTATGGTAGAAGTGTCCAGGGATCCATACAGAATAGCAAAGCCCTTCACCATACCCTGGCCATTAGGGTAACCCTCTCTGTCTCTCTCCAGGCTGGCAGAGAGACAGGTGGTTCCACACATAAAACTGCTGCTGGAGAAGTCATCAACTCTCCTGTCCACCATAGGTATAGTTTGCTAGCCCCAAAGAAGGACAACTAACCCTTTTCTGGATGTGTGCACAATCAATAGTTCACTGGGGACCCAAGTCTCACATGGACAAGGTCACAGCACTCAGAGGACAAGCTCAAATAATAAGATAAAGAGACCATCATGTTCAAAATCAGAAGGTAAAACACTGTTTAAAAGACTTGATCCAGGGCTAGAGAGACAGCTCAGCCATTAGGGGTGAGTGTTGCTCTCACAGGGAACATAGTTCAGTTCCCAGTGTCCTCAGGCAACTCACACCCCCTTATAACTCCATTCCCGGGGGGACAGACGCCTCGGTCTGTGTGGGCACCTGCTCATGTGCACACATTACCACATCCACCACCACACACACATATAAAGATAATAAAATCAATCTCTAAAACCTTGATCTGGATCACAAAGAAAAACGCGCTGGAGAAATAACAAGAAAGAAAAGTACTACTTAATAGATTCCATCTTGATTTTTAAAAATTAATGTCCTTCTGAATTCTTTTTTTTTAATAATATTTTTTTTATTTTCCATTTTAAATTTAGATAAGAAACAAGGTTGCTTCACAAGTCAGTACGAGGTCCCTCTCCCTTTCCCTCCCCTCCTCCCGTGCCCTCCCCCCCATCCCCCCCCTGTTATCCCCTCATTCCCCCAGGGAGGGTGAGGCCCTCCATGGGGGTGTCCATAGTCTGTCATTTCATATAGGGCAGGGCCTAGACCCTTCCCCAAGTGTTCAGGGTGAGAGTGCACCTCACATTGTTCTATGGGAGTCCGGAGACCGTGTGTATACTTGGGATGGGTACTGATCTGCTGTCCAAGGCTCAATAGATTACCTAGGCCTCCTCACTGACACCCAGATTCAGGGGGTCTTGATCAGTCCCATGCTGAATTCTATAGTATGTTTTCCCTAATAAGTCATTTTTCAAAGTCTTGACAGAAAAAAAATTAAACTATAACTGTAAAAGATACTTTGTATTTATCCTCGGGACTTTCTTGTCCTATGGCCTCTACCCTCCTTGGTCTTCAATTCCTCTGATGTTTGAGGTTGCCTTTCTGTATGGTAAGACTCAAATCAATGCTTTGTAGACAAAATGATACTTTAAATCTAACAGCTTTGCGTCAATGTTGATTTTTCCCCCCTAGAACCGTCATGAACCCTCTATAGAGAGAACTTCTCTCTGCGCCTGGGGATGCTGCGGGGATGCACTTTGCAGGGTGAAGGTCTCACTTTCTACTGTTGCTGAATTTCGTGACAAGAATAGCCCCACTCTGAGAACACGTATATCCCCAGGTTTGCGGAAAACAGAGGATGTAATTTTTTTGCAGGTACGTTTTTCCCTTGTAAGTCTTTTCTTTTCCCTGTTTGTGGCCCTGCAGCTCTGCTTGAAAGAACTTGATATCAAGAATCTTAAAGTCTCTTTGAAATAAGAAATGAAATAATATGACACACAAAAAGCAGGAAAAATGTGAAATCCAGGTCAGATGCCAAACTGTGTAAGGGGAACTCAAAGACAAAGCATGTGCGTGTCGGAAACCCACAGTGACAAAGTGCATCAAGAGACACGGAGAGAGCAGGGCTGCTTGCTGTGGCCATGGGGAAATCATTTATTTCCCTTCCTACTTCAGGCCGATTCAGTTGAAACAGTAGCCCTTTCCTTTGTCTTATTAACTTTTACAGTTTGCACACAAAGTAACGGGCTTCATTATGGCAACCATATACATATGTCATTGTATTGTCTTATAACAAAGCAAGAGCTTTACTAAACTCTCCCATAATTAGGAAAGGTCCACTTAAATATACTGAAATGAGAATTAAATCACAGTCAAATAATGATGGCTTTCTTTCACATGGCTATGTAGATTCCACGGTGGTGGAGGGACTGAGCAAGGTGTAGTGTCTGGGTAGAGTGCTGTAACATAGCAAGACACTGTTCCTCCAGAGTCTGACGTTCCTGACTCCGGGGCAGGGTACTGCAGGCACACAGAGTCAGCCACGGCTCATTTAGGGTGTGACTCAACTTCCCAAAACTGCCTTGCTTTGGCTTTTTCCAGGACAGCTCCCATCTAGCTAGTGACTGTGGAGGAAGCACAAAAGGCTTGGTGACCGGGCTCAGGGCAATCAAGATGGCCTCTTTAATCCCAGAGCTGTCCACGAGCCACCACTGACTGGTGTCCCTGAAGGTCGCTAACCATCTGCCGAATCGCACCTCCCCTCCCGACCAAAGGTGCTGTTCTCTTTAATACAATCCACCGGGGAGGCACTGTCCTGGGATAGGAGAGGCTGCAGTGGGGGTGGTGGTAAGGAGGCCATCTGCATGTGAGACTAACACAGGCGGAGGGAGGGAGGCTACTGAGGTGGTGTTGGCATCTGATCAAATAATGTACTGCAGTTAGCAATTGCAGGTGCGATGGCGGATATTCATTGTCAACTCACTGTCAACTGGATTCAAATCAACTAGAAGACACTGCCCTGTGTGTATCTGTGAGGATGTTTCCAGAAAGGCTAAAGAAAGAAGGCCCACTGTGAATACAGACGGTACCATCCCTTAGGCTGTGGTCCTAAACTGAATGAAAAGGGGGAAGGCGGGAAGTCAGCTGAGACCAGCATCAATGTCTCTGCTTCCCTACTGTAGATCCTAAGTGACCAGTCACCCATGTCTTGTCAGCACAGCTAGAGCATGCTTTCCACCATGATGGACTCTGCCCTGAGGTTGTGAGGCAAAGGAAGTCCTTCTTGCCCAAAGCTACTTCTTACTGTGTATTTACAGCAGGTTTCCTGCCGTCAGAGGCAGGAGCTGCAAATGGGACTGAAGGTGCTGCAGGCATGGCGGGCGGGACAGGAATCTGGATTTATTGCCACGCCTGCCATGGAGGTGCTGCCTTCAGAAAGCTACAGGCACCTCTGGCTGGCATCAGAGAACTTGGGCAAGAGGATTGATTCCTCCGGGCCAACACAAAGCAAATTCCAGAGTCTATCAGCAAAGCAAGAGCCTAGTACAACCAAATCACAGAGAACCGCTCGCACAGTCTTATGCTTTGAAACCCCATTTCCCAGATGCAACATGCACTGTGATACACACAGTGACACACACTGGGACACACACATACTGCTATGATCGAAACCCATGGCCCCAAGCTCATTAAGCAAGAGTCTCAAGCTATACGGCTGACTCATTTACTACTAACACCTGACTAACACCCCCCCCCCCATGGAGCAAGCTCCTCAACCAGGCAGTTGCAGGTATATTTCAGGAGTGCAAATTGTGCTTCTCTGATGCAGGTAAACAAAATAAGAAATGAGAGCAAGAACTCCCTCCCAGTGATCAGACTCTCTATTTGGGAATCCTTTTTCACACAAACCCCCCAGGATGACATCCTTCTGCTCATAACATAGAAAGCTGTGACATGGCTAAAGAGGGAGAGGAGGGAGAAAGTGAGGATCACAGAGGCAGCCACCAGCGTGGGAGAGATGAGAACTCCATGACTAACACAGCTCACACACACAACTAAAACAAGCTCCGACTTAGCCTTGCCGCCTCTGCCCACATGACAGCGAAGCAGAACAAAGTTGCCATAAGAGCCTGGAAAAAAATCTGTAGATCGTCTCCCCGGCTTCCCTAATACAGGCTCAAAGAAGAGGTAAGATAGAAAGAAACTGTCTTATCCTAAAGGAGAGAGTAAAATTTCCCCCATCTTAAAATTCAGAATGACACAGGTAGCTTGGAATACTGACATTTATCAGAAGGAAATTTTTCCATTACAAAACGGCTGCAATGAACGATGCCAGCATGCTTTTCCCTTTGTCAGCGCAGGCGATCCAGTTTTCAGACACATGCTGAGGAACAACGACAGGGCACACGTCTTACAGTTGCCCAAACCCTGCATCCCTTTCCTTAGTGGTGTGAAAGGTAGAACTGATGAAAACGTATGGGAAACACCAGTAGACTAATGTATGTGATCATGCTGGCTTTTGTTTTATTTACAGGTCAAAATTTCCTGAAAGGCACACTTATCTTGTGAAGCAAAAAATACATATTTACTCTTTGAGGAAAATACCATCCTCCAATAGAAGAAGAAGAAGAGGAGGAGGAGGAGGACGAGGAGGACGAGGAGGAGGAGGAGGACGAGGACGAGGACGAGGACGACGAGGAGAAAAACAGCAAATGAGCGAGGGGAAGGCTTCACTCTGTGGAATAGCCACCGGTAAGTCGTTCAAACTTCTGTAAACACTTCTACCTATGTGACTTTATGAAATACTAATGAAACACACTGGGTCATGAAGCAGGAGGAGGACAAGAGGGAGAGGACCAAGACGCGGAGGACCAGGAGGAGCAGGACCACAAAGAAGATGACCAGGAGGATGGGGAGATGAACTAGAAGAACAACTAGTTGGGGAGAAGAAACAGGATGTGTGCAATGGGCTGGAGATAAACAAGGGTAACGGAGGAAAATGCCTTATTCCATGAAGGGAAATGTCCTAATAAAACTAGTTATTATATATAGCTAATGTATGCTAAAAATATTTTTAGAAGAAAAGAAAAGCAAAACAGTGAGCAACCACAGAGGCCAAGTGACATCAAACATTTACCTGGGGGCTATCACAGGCCCTCAACTCCCAAAGACACTATAGCATTACAGTTCAGCTCAGGCAACAAAGACAACTACAATCTCAAACATCAGGTCTAACCTCTGCTAAGTTAATTCATTCACAATACAGGCCACTCCTGCCTTTCAATACAGAGGAAGAAGCTAGCTC
Source organism: Mesocricetus auratus (assembly GCF_017639785.1). Classification (NCBI taxonomy): domain Eukaryota; kingdom Metazoa; phylum Chordata; class Mammalia; order Rodentia; family Cricetidae; genus Mesocricetus; species Mesocricetus auratus. The sequence continues at coordinate 28,270,470 of NW_024429196.1, read as the reverse complement.
ACTCTCCAGTCTCCTTCCATTTGCATAAAGAAAAGCCGAGCCAAGTTGTCAGGGCCTAGAAAGTTGTCATTTGCCATGAGAAGGAAAGAGGTGACACAACACACAGAACTGTCACCACCAGGCTCCTGCTGACTGCAAAGCTGTCATCATTAGCAGCTGCTTAGAGGGGCTGCTATGATCAGGCCAGGAGAAACCCCGTGCAGACAGGCATTTCCTCCTGAGAAGATGCTGTGCAAGGTTTTGCAGAGGACCTCACTGCCATCCTTGATAAAAGAGGTAATATGTTGCCTTTGTAATTGAGCAGAATGGAAAGCAAGGTGTCTGTTTCAATTCTACCAGCCTGAATTCAATAAAAGCTCCCATAGACTCAGTTACATGGAAATAAGTGCAAACACTTGCAAAATGAACACTTTCTGTCATGGAATAAGTTTCTGGCTGATTTAGGAAGAGCGGTGCTTTTAATGAGACTTGGGACGTTTGTGTTCTGGTTATTTCCATAACTGTTAGGTGTCTCTGGGTTATAGTAAGTGGTACAGAAAAATTCAAAAGTGAAAAGTAAGGATTTCTCTGTGTAAACACTGACTGGAGTCTTCTGGCATTAGCCTATCAGGACTCTGGGAAAAAAATTCTGTCAGGGCAGAACCTTATAGAACATGGAATATGGAAAATTAAAAGGGAAAAAACTGCTTTGTTTCTTCTGTGCTGTGGGAGAAGCTCCTGTAAGAGTTTCTTGGGGTGATGGCATGTAATTTTGCCTGTCATTGGCTTTATGCTTTGTAAAATTAAACCCTCTCCATACAGTCCTTCATTCCCTTCCCCTTGTGATTGGGCAGGGCATCGTTAGACCATAAATGACCTTTATGGAACTGAAGACCACAGGGCTGATCTAAAGAGACACCAGAGATGTGGGGTAGGTAGCTGACTCTAAACTGTTTCACCAGCCACATAATGGTACCAGGAAAGGTTATTAACAGAGGAAATTATACTAGCCATTTACAAATTATGCATGAGGCCCTGGCTTCCATCCCCATAATTAAACTAGATGTATTGGTGCACACCTGTAAAGCCAGCACTTGGGAGGTATGAGCAGGAGAGGAGGATCAGGAGTCTAAGACCGTCTTGGCTATCTATATGGCAATATGGGAACCCACAAAAGACTAAGAACCCTCTCAGACACTAAGCAATATTGAGCATGACCAAGAACAGTGTCAAGGATCCTGTTCTCCTTTTCAGAGATGGAGAAATGCAATGTAAGCCAGATGTGTTGGCACCTGCCTGCAACCCCAACTACACAAGAAGCTGAGGCAGGAGGTCTCAAGCTCAAGGTCTCCTAAGAAACATAGCAAGAATGGGTAGTCTGGGCACCTTAGTGAGACTTGTCACAAACTAAAAATTTTAAAAGCTGGGTTGACTAACAGAGGCCCTGACTTTAAAAAACCTCCTACACACACACACACACACACACACACACACACACACACACACACACAAAATAAAAAGAGAAAGACTTTACATGAAACAAAACTTGCCACCTTCTCAATTTCCAAATAAAAGAAGAAAGTCAGCCAATATGTGGACCCAGAGCTTGTTGCCATTCTACTTAATGCAAGCCAAAGACATGTATCCGTTTCTTCTATTTCTAACTTTTTTCCACCCTAAGGCAGAGAACTTTTTATCTGGGACTAACAGGTCATAACGGCAAATATTGAAGACTATTAACAAATATCTGCAATAATGGCAAAGGACATCCCTGCTATGTATGTTTTTCTCCTCTCTAAGTCATTTATTGGCTTATAAACACAGATAAGTTTTTTCCCCTGAATGTTTAGCTGGGGAGATGACTCAATCAGTAAAATGCCTGCCTTGCAAGCACAAGGACCCAAGTTCAAGCCCTAAAACCCATTTAAAGAAGCCAGATGTGGTGACTTATAGTCCTTAAAGTGGGAATGAAGAAACAGGAAGGTACCTGGGGCTTGTTGCTCATTAAGCCTCACCTATGTGGCAAACTCTAAGAAAATGGGAGACCCTGTCTCCCAAATATCATAAGTGTGCTCTTTGGCCTCCATACATAACTGCATAATTAATACACAAACATACACTTGCACATATACAGTGCACACATATACATAAAAACACATGCACAAAATATTAGTTAAGCAAATCTGCATTTCATATTTGCAATTTTAATGCTTAAGGCAGCTCAATATAGCAGAAATATCGCTGTTACAGTTTATATGTGAAATGTCCCTCTAAGGCCCTTCTATTAAACATCTGGTCCTTAGCTGACAGTTCTATTTTAAGAGCTGGCAGAGTCTTTAGAAGGTGGTAACAAGCTGACACAAATAGGTCACTGGGGAAGTGTCTTGGAAGATTATACCTAATCACCTCATTCCTCTTCTGCTTGGCTTCCTGTCCACTGTGACATGAATAATCTCAGCCACACTTCCCACCGTCATGCTGTTCTGTCTCAACACAGAAGTAGAAATGGAGCCATCTGAGCATGGACTGAACTCCTTGAAGCCATGAGGAAAAATAAACCTTGGCCCCCTAAGTTGCTTTCATTAAGTATTTCGTCATGGAGACAATGAAAACTAATCCAGACAGTAAGTCTACCTGTAGTACATGGAGGTGTGATACAGCAGACCTGCTACTCGTTTTTGTTCATCGGGGTAATATCAAATCAAGGAATGAGAAGTTTCGAAACATCAGGGAAAACATTGCAAACCCTCTGTGTCCCAGAATTAAGAATACTTACTTTGCCTTGAGTGTCTCCTCCTGAAAATTCCAGTGGGGGTCTTCCACCAGTTGCAATTCTCTCAATACCCTCCCAGGCTTGTAGGCTGCATTGATTATCATGCTAAGAACCTGTGGGAAGGAAGATGCCAAATCAACCACAATTGTATCCATTCCTGTTGAGTTGGACAAGAATGTGTTGACAAGAGGTTTTTGCCTTACATCTCATTAAATGAAGGGCTCTGATGAAGTCTAGTAAAACACTCTGAGACAACATGGAACTAACTCACCAACCAGAAAATATAAAACCTAGCCACCCTTGCTTGGAATTTGGAAACTGCTCACTGGCGGGAGTGCCTGATGCTCAAAGCTCTTCAGGTCATTATTCTCCAACAGCACAGTTCTTCACTGGGGTTCTGAGTTCTTCACTCTGTTTTTAAGACCCGTACTGGAGTCTGGAAAGATGGCTCAGTAGCTCTTGGGGGCTATATTTGGTTCCCAGCACCCATGTCTAGCAGCTCAAACTGCTTGCGATTTCCACTCTTAAGAGATCCAGCACCCTCTTCTTGTCTCCACAAACATTCCTGTGCATAGCCCCTCAAATACTAGTCGAACATAAATATTAATTTTATACTTTTTAAGGTAACTAATGAAGCAAACAATATATTTGGGCTAACACTGTGGTGGAGACTTCAGACACCTCTAAGGAGTGTAAGAAGTTTCTGGAAGCTGACAGTCTCTCAACTTAGGGGCATTTAATTTGATAGTGTTCTTGGGTATGTGTTTTGATCAGTAGTCTGGAGTATTTAACATCATCTAGTATCATATGTCTTCAAATACGTCTTTAAATAACACCCCCATTTCCAAGTATTAAGTCCAAGAAAATAATTATGTGGCAATTACCTACAGCGAAGTTGCCAGAATGCCCAGATATTTGTACACTAAGAGTCAAAGGAGCAGGTTCTAGAGAAAAGAGTTATTCCTAGTAATTCTCAATGTGCCAAGGACTTAAACCTCTGGGCCCTGGCCTCTCACTAAGTAAGTCATGATTTACTCATTTTGTGTGTGTGTGTGTGTGTGTGTGTGTGTGTTGTGTGTGTGTGTGTGTGTGTGTGTGTGTTTTGGAGACAGCGTCTCATGTAGCCAAAGCTGATGTCTAACTCTGAGCATCCTGCTTCTACCTCCCAAGTACCAGAACTCCAGGAATGTGTCACCATGCCTGCATGATTAATTGTTAACATTCACATCTCTACCATACTCCAAGATCCTGATACCCATATACATTCAACAGCATGAAGAAGGAAACAGGATATCAGGTGTGAAATTCCACAAAGTGACCATCTGTGGCAGCTCCATGGGATGCTAAGAATACAGACAGGCAGGAACATTACATGGTACCACTTCTTCTCAAGTTTACCCAAGTCCAGAAAAAGGAAAACTAGTCACATCATGATGAAGGTACATACTACATGTGTGGTGGCAAAATACAATAGAGAGTGAGAAAAATAGTTCTAAGATGGGAGACAAGCACTCCTACCACCATGTCTACTTTAGGTGGAAATCAGTCAACATAAAAGAGGAGACAGAAGGCTATTCGGGAAAATATTGGCTGGGGTAGATATACCCTCATAACCTCTGAGGAGAATAAACCTTTCAGAGATAGGGATATGGCTGCATCGGCAAAGTGCTTGCTACACAAATATAAAGATCTGTGCTCAAGTCCCAGGACCTACATAACAAGTCAGGTTCTCGGAACTGGAACGCAAAGACAGGCAGATCCCTGGAGCTTATTCCAGCCAAACTGGTGAGTTTCTGGTTCCACTTCTGGCAATTACATGTACTCATACATGTATGACTTCTGGACATGTAGTCTCTCTGTCTCTCTGTCTCTCTGTCTCTCTGTCTCTCTCTCTCTCTCACACACACACACCCACACACACACACACACACACACCTTCCCATACATGTATACAAACATGACTACTTACACTCCTGCCAAAACAGAGACAAATGTATTATGCTGTTAGTATGTAACCCACTTTATCCTAGGTGGCACTGAGCTTTGTTCCAAGAGCTCTGACTGTCACCAATAAGAGGTACATTTGAACCTAGGTTAAAATGGAACAACAAGGCAATGCAGACTGTTGTGGTACATTTTGTTTCCTGCATTAAAACAATCATCTAATTTTTCCGTTTGCCATCAGTACAATGTAAAAACTGAGTTTAAAAATAAATCTAATTAGAGCTGGTTGCAGTAGCATGTGAAGCATTTATTATCAGGCAATAGCATTTCAGTTGGTTCTTTTCATTTTGACTAGTGGGGAAAACCCCAGAGCTATGCTGTCATTTGCTGCATAACAGAATGCATTTTGTGACTGTGAATATAACCAGAACATGCCTTCCAGCCAGAGTTCAATTCAGCCTGGAAACAAGCAGCAGTTAAATTTGTAAAAGCACCCAATACTGAATTTTCTTTCGCATGGTTTTTCCCACTCGTCTTCAAGTTCAACGAGGATTTCTAAGACGCTAGAGTGCTGATACGCACACACATATACACACAGTGCAGATACACACATATGTCCGTGATTGCTGAAGAAAATACAGCTGCCCAATAAAAAGAACTACATGAGGCTAGGGAGATTGCTCAAAGGTTAAAGAACTGGCCACCTGTGATCCCAGCCTCATAAGATAGAAACAGGAGCTCTCAGAGCAAACTAGCTAGCCAGACTAGTCACATAATAAAGGTCTGGTTGAGAGGCACCATCTCAATGAATACCTCAGACCTCCAAATGCATTCATACCCCTCATGTGCATGCCACCCCATATACAAACATGCATGTATACACATGCACAGTACATACAAACATGCAAATGGAAGAATAAGAACTATGTAGATAGATATTATCACTAGGTAGTGTTAAAGCAGATGACTTTGCCTTGCAAACGATCAGAATCCAATTCAGTATGTTCTCCATAAGAGTTAGGAATAGCATGAAGTCCACCCTCAGCTAAGGAAACTGTTAACAAAGATCCATCTGAGCAACTCCAATTGAAAATCCACACTGCAAAGCAATGGCTCACTGCATCCTTTGGAGTTTTGGATGTTGAGAACATAGCCCCATAAGCAAGTTCCTCTCTGATGGGTTACAGGAGAAAAGCAATGACCTCTAGTTAGAAATGCCTGGCATCAAATCTCACTTAGATCCCCATGAAGCTACAAGCCTTTGGGCAAGATGACTTTCTCCATTTGCATGTGAAACACTTGTATTTACCTAGTAATTGTCCCTATGGCTGCTACCACATTGAGCTCATCCACTGTGACCCTACAGGGACAGGTTCCTGATATGGTTAGGCCCCTGCTTATTTGGTTCCTGCCACATTAGCTGGGGACTGAGAAAAATCCTCTGAAGGTCTGTTCACTTCTCTTGCAATGAGTTGAATCTGTAAGGTCCCTAAAGGACCAGTTAGTAAAGGCTTGGTCCCCAATGACAGGCAGTACTGAGAGGTAAGAGAATCTTTATGTCACTAAGAACATATCCTGGGATGGGATGAAGGAATTCTAGCCCCATCTTCTTTCTCTGTCACTTCAAAGCATGGAGGTGAACAGCTTTCCTCCATCATGTGCTCTCCGCCATGATGGGCTATCTTGACAAAGATCCCAAAGCAAGTGGACCAAATGGATCATGACTGGAATCCCAGCAACTCTGAGGCCAAATATTCTTTTTTATCCCAATAAGCCAATGGTCTCAGGTATGCCACAGTAATGAAATATGACAACATCCAGATAGCCCTTTCTTTTTCTCTCTGAGGTCTTCCTTCTAAAAGTCCCTTCACAGAAAACCCCTTTAAGCATCCTCCACAAAACACCACATTCCTTTCCTGATTGTCAGCCTTCTTCAGTGGTCACTATTAATCTAAGCACACAGAAGGCAGGGGCACCATGCTATTACATTATCTGTAGCAACAGTTATGAATGACAGGAGCAAGGGTATGGTTTTAATTTTTTAAATTTTTTGTTCAGTAAATTTCAATATGGAACCAGAAGTTAGCTCACTGAAAATTGATGAATTAATCACTTCAAGAAACTATATACAGATGACAAATGGACTGAGAAAGAAATCAGAGAAACATCACCCCTTAAAATAGCCACAAACAACATAAAATATCTTGGGATAACGCCAACCAAAAAAGTGAAAGACCTGTATAGCAAAAACTTTGAGTCTTTAAAGAAAGGAATTAGAGAAGATACCAGAAAATGGAAAGATCCATCATGCTCTTGGATAAGCAGGATCAACATAGTAAAAATGGCAATCTTACCAAAAGCAATCTAGCGATTCATTGCAATCCCCATCAAATTACCGGCACAATTCTTCACAGACCTTGAAAGAATAATAATCAACTTTATATGGAAAAACAAAAGACCCAGGATAGCCAAAACAACTCTGTACAATAAAGGAGCTTCCAGAGGCATCACAATGCCTGATTTCAACCTCTATTATAGAGCTATAGTCATGAAAACAGCTTGGTATTGGCATAAAAATAGACAAATAGACCAAAGGCATCAAATTGAAAACCCTGATACTAATCCACACACCTACAAACAACTGATTTTTGACAAAGAAGCTAAAATTATACAACGGAAGAAGAAAGCATCTTCAACAAATGGTGCTGGCATAACTGGATGCTGGCATGTAGAAGACGGCAGAGAGATCCATCTATTGCCATGCACAAAACTTAAGTCCAAATGGATCTAAGACCTCAACATAAATGCAGCCAAACTGTACCTCTTAGAAGAGAAAGTGGGAGGTACCCTTGAATGAACTGGTACAGGATACAGCTTCCTGAACATAACACCAGTAGCACAGACACTGAGATTGACAATTAATAAACGGGACCTCCTGAAACCGAGAAGCTTCTTTAAGGCAAAGGACACAGTCAACAACACAAAACAGCAGCCCACAGAATGGAATAGATATTCATCAACCCCCACACCTGACAAAGGGCTGATTTCCAAAATTTACAAAGAATTCAAGAAGTTAGTCGCCAAAACACCAAATAATCCCATTAAAAAATAAATAGAGAACTAAATAGAGAATTCTCAATAGAGGAGTCTAAAATAGCTGAGAGACACTTAGGAAAGTGCTCAACATCCTTAGCCATCAGGGAAATGCAAATCAAATCAACTCTGGGATACCATCTTAGTCCTGTCAGAATGGCTAAAATAAAAAACACCAATGACAGTTTATGCTGGAGAGGATGTGGAGAAAGGGGAACACTCCTCCACTGCAGATGGGAGTGTCACCTGGTACAGCCACTTTGGAAATCAGTATGGAGGTTCCTCAGGAAAATGCCAATCAGTCTGCCACAAGATCCAGCAATTCCACTCTTAGGCATATACCCAAAAGATGCACATTCATACAACAAGGACATCTGTTCACCTATGTTCATATCAGCATTATTTGTAATACCCAGAACCTGTAAGCAACCTAGATGCCCCTCAACTGAAGAATGGATAGAGAAAATGTGGTACATTTACACAGTGGAGCACTACTCAGCAGGAAAAAAATGAAATCTTGAAATTTGCAGGCAAATGGATGGAACTAGAAGAAACCATCCTGATTGAGGTAACCCAGTCACAAAAAGACAAACATGATATGTACTCACTCATATATGAATGTTAGATGTAGAGCAAAGGATTACTAGCCTACAATCCACACTGCCAGAAAAGCTAGGAAACAAGGAGGACCCAAAGAGTGTGGCATACATGGTCCCCCAGAGAAGGGGAAAGGGACAAAATCTCATGAGCAAATTGGGAGCATGGGAGGATGGGAGAGGGAGTTAGGAGAAAGAAAAGTGGAGAAGAGAAGTGGAGAGGAGGACATGAGTGAGCAGGAAGGTTGAGTTGGGGGAAGAATAGAGGAGACAAAGAAAAGAGATACCATAATAGAAGGAGTCATTGTAGATTTAAAGAGAAATTTGGCACTAGGGAAACGTTCAGAGATCTACAAGGATGACCCCAACAAACAATCTAATCAATAGTGGAGAGGCTACCTTAAATGCCCTTCTCCAATAATGAGATTGATGTCTCCCTTATATGCCATCCTAGAGCCTTCATCCAGTAGCTGATGGAAGCACAAGTAGACACCCACAGCTAAACACTGAGCTAAACTCTGGAATCCAGTTTCAGAGAGGAAGGACTGATGCGCAAATGGGTCAAAACCAGGCTGGAGAAACCCACAGAAACAGCTGACCTGACAAGGGTGAGCTCATAGACCCCAGACTGATAGCTGGGAAATCAGCACAGGACTGATCCAGACCTCTGATCTTAGGTGTCAGTTAAGACGCCTGGGAAATCTATGGGGCCTCTGGCAGTGGATCAGTATTTATCCCTAGTATAGGAATGGACACTGGCAGCTCATTCCACATAGAAGGATACTTTCTCAGCCTAGACACGTGGGAGAGAGCCTAGGCCCTGGTCCAAATGATATGACAGACTTTGAAGATACCCCATGGAAGGTCTCTCCCCAGGATGGGATAGGGGGCTGGAGGGAGTTAGTGGAGGAGGGGAGGGAGAGGGAACTGGGATTGACATGTAAAACAACCTTGTTTCTAATTCAAATAAACAAATCTGAAAAAAAAAGAATCTATCTGATACCATATAGTGGGGTGAATGGAGGCCCAGGAAAGAGATAGCTTTGGTTTTGGATTTCCGTTGCTATAAAGTCCTCTATGGTATGATGAGAAAGTTCAATAAATGTATTGTGTCTTCCATATAGGAAAACAATAGAGAAAGGTACAAGAGCAAAAGCAGCTTGAACTTTTCTTTAGTAATGCCTAGCAGACGTTACCAGGAATCCCACAAACACCTGTATCACAAGTCATACACATGCATTATCATGGACACACTAGTCCAAGCCTGCTGCATCATTCTTAATGGGTTGATGTTCAACATTAACACCCAGGAGTAGCAGCAAAGGCACAGGAGAACACCTTCATGAGGCATGTGTGCCTCTGCCTTTGATTCTGATGACTGACTTTGATGGAATTCAGTTAAAGGAGGCTTTTCATCTGTGCAGTGTCACTGGGGAAAATCCTTTCTATAGAGACTCACAAAGGGTACTAAGAGTGAGTGAGTGCTGAACACTTAGCCCAAAAATGGGACATCTATAGCACTCTCTCCAAGGCTCAGGTAACACTGTATAAGAGGTGACAGAAAGAATCTAAGAGCTGGAAGAAAGAGCAGACAGTTGTGGAACACTGTCTTCTGGAAATGACACAACCACTGCCCTCTTTAACACTTGGCATCTATGGTCACCTGAATAAGCCTGCATAAGTCTGAGAACTGAATATTTCAATATAGAGTAGAGAGGTACATAAGAGGCCCAGCCTGCTCTTCCCTGAGGATTTACAGGCTAGTTAAGGGTTACTGGGAGAAGGGTCATTTTCTTCAGGGGTGTAGCCATGGGTAAGTTATCCATACTCCTTTAAACTATCTCTCACGTTACTATAAGTAACCCTAATTCACTGGTCAAAACTAATACAGTAGAAAGGACTATTTGAAAAGAGGAAGATAACAGTAAAAGGAGGGATAGATTACATGGACATATCCAGGGGTGAAATGATCAAAATACATTAAATATACACATGAAAAGGTCATAATAAAATCTATTATTATTTAACGGGTGCTAATAAAAACTAATAATTAATTCAAGACAATCCCTGTTATTTAAATGTCAACTTCTTCCTGAGTGGTGGTGGTGCACACCTTTAATCCCAGCACTTAGGAGGCAGAGGCAGGTGGATCTCTGTGAGTTCGAGGTCAGCCTGGTCTACAAAGCTATACAGAAAAATCCTGCCTCAAAAATCAAAGGAAAAAGAAATAAAGAAAGAAGGAAAGAAGGAAGGAAGGAAAGAAGGAAGGAAGGAAGGAAGGAAGGAAGGAAGGAAGGAAGGAAAGAAAGAAAGAAAGAAAGAAAACTTCTTTCTGGTTCACTGATGAACATGACTTAATAGCCATCCCCATTTTCCATCAGCTCCACAAATAGACTTGTTATTTGCCTTCACACATTAGGAATGGATATATAGATGATAAATAATGAGATAGATACAAGTATCTGATAGATGAGAATGATGGTAACAGATGGTACACAGATACTATGATAGATAGATGATAAATAGGTAAATACATAGATATAAATAAGTATAAATATGTAATAGATACATGACATAATGATGAAAGATAATAGAGAGCTAGATGATAGATTATGAGGAAGAAGATGCATGATGAGTAAGATAGATTAATGAACATGATGGAACTAGATGATAGCTGGATAAATAGATGGATAGGTTGACAGGTGCTAACATAGATGATTAAACATGTAGACAACAGACAGATATAGATGGTAGGGGATAGGCAAATAGATTGAAAGATATAGAGGTTGGGTACTGTAAGAGATGATACACAGACAGATGGTTAGATAGGCGGATAACTAGGCAGGTGGCAGATACAGAGACGGGATACACAGTGGAATATGGACATAATTGAGTATGTGAACTAGACAGTATGGAACAGGCTTATAATCTTATTTCTTCAATCAGAAATAGGATGCCCATCTTGGTGGATCTGATATACAGTATCATATTCAGTCTCTTGATCTTACTCATGCGCAGAAGTCTCATTGCTTTTCTGGCATCCTCAACTCACTAGGGTAGAAAGTCACCCAGCAAGGAAGTGATACACTCACAGAGGCTCATCACATCTGAGGAAATGATACACTTACGGAAACTCATCACATCACATCTAAGGAAGGGGTACTCTCACAGAGGCTCATCACATCTATCCAAGGAAATGATACAGTCATGGAAGCTCATCACATCCAAAAGTTCCCTACAGGTACAGGCTCTGTGACCCTGTCTCCTAAGAATTAGCTAGGAGCAAAAGAAAGGGCAAGGGCAAGATTGTGATATTTTTGAGTCCTAATAGACATTTACAATATGGTGGCTTTCCTTATAGTTATTTGTTTGTTTGTTTGCATGCTTGCTTTGCTTTTTGTTGCTATAGTCCAGGCTGCCAAAGAAGAGAGGTCACACCTCTGCAAAGCTTTTGCAACCACAGAGTGACAGCCAGTTTAACACAACCAAAATGATGAGGAGAGCATGGAAAGAGTTCCTGGAAACTCCCCATTTGAAACGACATGCTTCTGTTTTTGTTGAACACAGGAGTCTGACCTTGGCAGATATTCTAAAGCTAAGAACTTCTAAGAGAAAACATAGAGGTTCCCAAACCTCCATGCATCACCCTGGGAGTGAGTCATCACAGGCCTCAGAGTCTGTTTAAAGCCAGTGGCACAAACTTTTCACCACACTATGTTCAGAGTCATTTCTGCCAGCAACACCTCTCCCATTTCATCATCAGAAGTTGAGATACTCATCACAAGGCACACTGCCATGAGTCAGCAGATGAGACATTCTGCTTCTCCAAATTTGTGTCCCTGCTGGCTGGCTCTCCCTTTAATATGAGGGTATGCTCATACCCCAGCAATACACTGCATGTAAGCCAAATGCAACAGATAGACCAGGGGATTCATAGGATGGCACAAGACACTAGCAGTCTTAGAATAATACTACATAAATCCACAGCTTGTCTATTTGTCGGGGTCCTTGGCACACTGGAGAAGGCATCAAATTGGAATGATTTGAGTTAGAAATGGATGGTCCCAACTGGCAATGATCTGTCTGAGCATGCAAATTTTAGGACAAATGCCATCACTATTATTTGTCCCCCAAAATTCTACTGTGTCCATAAAATGGCCCAGCATATAAGAGGTCATCATAAGGACCTAACACCACAAGGTCTACACCCACTCCAGGTCCCGAGTTTACTTTTAGAGGATGCTGGGAATGGACTCTGGCTCCAGCTTAATTAAACTTATCTCCTCTAATACCATCTATGAGTTCAAGATAAGTCAGGCATGGATCTCTGGGTCTCTACAAAGCCCTCCCGACTCTAATACCCGGAAAACAAGTTGATGCACACTTTAACCACAACTTCCTAGAAGCTTCCTGCTCTCTAACATATAGACCCCCTTACATATCTGAGGACCTCTTTCCTCAGTTTACAGCTAACCTTTCCAAACACCAGCCCTGCATCTACCTACAAACACTTTGCACTTAGAGCAGATCAGACACAGAGAAAGCAACTCTCACTTTCCATTTTCTGAAGACACAAAAGTGTTTAAATTTTCAATACTGCCAATGGCCCGGAAAAGCAAGGCACTCTGTCTCTGCTTCAATTACCTCGTACTCTTTAAGCAAAATGAAATTTGAAGCCATGCAGAGGTTCTGGAACCAAAGGAAGAGCATTAGCATAAATATTGCTTTGGTGGAACTTACATTTTTCTTCCACTCACAGAATGGAAGCGCTTGCTTTTTATTTATTTATTTTTCCTTCCATCCTGCTATATACATTTTTAACCATCAGCAAAAACCAACTTTTGTCATCAGAAAACTGCTTTTGGCTGGGTTTTTTATTTTGGTGACTGGCAATCTATCAGAAAAAGATTAAGGATAACTTGTTTCAACTTGGAAAAAATCATTTAGTCAAGTAAGATAGCCAACCTCTGAAGAGAGAATGAAACCAAGGTCTTGTTGGTTAACATAGCTAAGTCTTGTGTTAGCAACCAGAATCTGCCATGCGAATCAGGCTTCAGGTGGCTGTAAAGAAACTCGATTATTCTCTGTGTCTATGTCAGGTTTGGTGTCCCTGACCTCTCAATACCAGGCACTAAAACAGGCAAACAATCTATGCCATCTTAGCCACAGTCCAGTCACATCAACCTGATGTCACTATAAGAAATCCTCCCTACCCAGGCTTCATACCAAACTGCTTGGAATACCAAAGAGAGCTGTTCACACTCAGCCTCCTCTGAACTCCTTGGTGCTACTCAACAATGAAACACCAAACAACCCAGAATCCTCTTGGGTTTTATTCTTAAAATATAACACACCCTTTTTAACCTATTGGATAGCCATAGCCAAGCCTGACCTGCTCATCAGTATATTCCCCAAATGCCCACCATGATGTACAGTTGAGACTGCAAGGACTCTGCCAAGTCAAATGTCACCTGCCATTCCCCCCCACACACATACTTCTGTTCTCACAGACCTGTGCTCCCATCTCTAGAACACACCTACATTTATTTAGCTTTGGATTATGTACTTTTCCTAAAACTAAATAGGAAACTCAGACGGACAGAATGGTTCAGATAGTGGTAGCTCCTGGCTCCTAGAAGCTGCCTGGTAAACAATTGGTCAATGGGTAAATGGACTTTGTAGCTGCAGAATTGTGCTTTAAAAGCCATTCATCCTGGTACATCAGCAATAAAAAAGTCATACTGGTATCCTTTCTCTTAGAGAGAGCCCTGGGGTGTGCAGAGCAAGAGCAGAAAGTTCCTGGAAGAGTCTAGAAACTATTCTATTATTCCAGTGGGTCATCAATACCACCTGAGGTTGGACCAGTAAGATGCAGAAGTAGGCTGAAGATACAGCCCAGCGTTTAAGAGCACCAGCGGGTTTTCTAAAGGAGATGGGTTGAGCCAGGTTCAATTCCCGGCACTCACATGGTAACTCACAACTCTCTGCGACTCTAGTTCAGACATTCTCATACATGCAGGCAAAACACCAACGCACACAAAACTAATAAAATTTTTGTTTATGCTAGACGATAGTGGCACACACCTTTAATCCAGCACTCGGGAGGTGGATCTCTGTGAGTTTGAGGCAATTATGTCTAAAGGGAAGTCAGAGCTGTTACACAGAGAAACTCTGCTTCAAAAACCAAACCCAAGAAAACCAACCAAACAAACAAACACAAAACCCAGAAGGACCTCCAATGTCCATTTGCTTCCTTGAGGTTAGCCTCTATGATAGGTCACCTCCCCAAACAGGAAGGAAATGGGAAGTACTCCCCAAGTGATGAGTGGCCAGGGCAACAGACCGGGGGGGGGCAGTTATTATTGTCTAGCGCAGGTGCCAGGCAGGCACTGAGGAGGAGAGGACAGCAAAGATGCCACTTGGGTTGGTAGCTCAGCTGGTAGAATGCAGGAAGCCCTGAGTTAGATACCGTCACTACATAAAAACTTGGGTAGTAGTATATACCTGTAACTCCTGCATTTGGGTGATGGAGGGAGGAACATAAGGAATTCTTGGTCATCACTGAATAGATAGCAAGTTCAAGGCCAGCCTGAAATACATGAAACCCTGTCTTTTAAAAGGCAGAAAAGGCAAAGAAAAGATGCCAGCCACTCAATCCTGCCTTTTGAGGTCTCTTGGCTGTCCAAGGTACCTTCTTCCTTGAGAAACTTACACTACTTGGCCCTGAGTGTTCACTCCAGAGTCATTCTCCTGTCTTGTCTTCCTAGAGCACTTGATTTAAATATATCATAAGATATCTCCCTAACTCATTAGGAAAAGCATGTGATTAGACTTCGAGTCTTTCATGGGTAGGGATGTCGCTTTTGAATCTCTAGTGTTCCATCCAAGTACAGTGTGGTGCTTTGCTGGATGTGAACTCAAGCGAATCGACTTGAGGTCTTGGACATCCCCTGTGGAAACCAAACACAATGAAAAGCTCCTGTGAGAACAGTCCCGATGCCTTACCTCTTTAAGCACCAGTACACACTTGCCAGGCCCCACTGACTGAGGTAGCTCTGCAATCCTCCCTTTGTTCAGGAATGGGCCTGAGAAACACCGGTGGTTGACAAACAGCTGTGGGCAGCAGTACTTCCCGTTAACCGTTCCTGCTGGGAGAGAATCGCATAGTGAATGCTGGGAGAGAATCGCATAGTGAATGCTGTGGAGAGAATCGCATAGTGAATGCTGGGAGAGAATCGCATAGTGAATGCTGTGGAGAGAATCGCATAGTGAATGCTGTGGAGAGAATCGCATAGTGAATGCTGGGAGAGAATCGCATAGTGAATGCTGGGAGAGAATCGCATAGTGAATGCTGGGAGAGAATCGCATAGTGAATGCTGTGGATGACTACACTGTGGCTTATGGTGCTGTCAAGACCTGCGCTGAATCCAAAGATCTCGTCTTGACTGCTGGAGGATCTGGAGTAGAAATGAACTCTGAACGGTCGCCGCTTCCCCGAGAGCTAGAGCTGCTGTCATTCTAATCAAGCAGCCTGACTTCAGTTTGAAAGTTTGACAGAGAGATGCATGCTTTTCTCCTTGGAGAAAGGTGTCCCGTGGTCTAACACTAGCACATCAGCTCATCTGTAAAAACTGTATTAAGATACTATTCCACTTTGCTTGTTTTCCCATCATGTAAACATCAGAGTTTTCTGTAGATCAGATAGCATCTACATACAGAAAGAAGCAGACTGTAACAATGACAAACCAGAAATTCTTACACAGCTCAAGGACCACCATTGTCATACAGATAAGATCCTCTGTAAGTTCTACCCCAGCAACTCCTCTCATTGCCCTAGAAAAGTGGTTCTCAATCTTTCTACTGTTGTAACCCTTTAATACAGTTCTTCAAGTGGTGACGGCCCAACCATAAAATTATTTTCATTGCTACTTCATAACTGTAATTTTGCTGCTGTTATGATTCATAATGTAAATATCCATGTTTTCTGATAGTATTTGGTGACCCCTGTGAAAGGGTAATTTGACTCTCAAAGGCATTGTGACCAACAGGTTGAGAACCTCTGCCTTAGAAGCAACCATCACCCTGAAATATCTTCTTATCATTTTCATACAAATTAATAAACTACTTCTCAACACATGGATTGTGCAACAAATGATATGTATTTGGGATCTTTACAAAAAATATCATGGATGGTTTTCTATTGCATTTTGTTAATTGCTTAAATTTTCTAGAGTCACAAGTCAATAAAATTAATCAAATTTACCAATCAACTCAAAACATTCAGTTTTTACTTTTATAATGATTCATTCCTTTTATGTATATAGCAGTTTATTTGTTCTTTCTCTTACAAATACTTAGCTATTGATACTTTTCCTGAGTTTTCAGGATTGACTTAAGGAACGTGTCTTCAAAAGTTGACTTCTGCATATGGGCAAGAGATTTGTGTAAGGACATGGAAGTGGCTAGTCCATCCATCTGCATAGCTAAACTCTTAGTAAAGATGACCACACTGCTCCCTACATGACAACGCTATGGGCATTCCCAACGGCACCATGCTAGAGTTGCTCTTTTTCCACACCCAAGCCAACTAGGCATGGTCAGGCTTCTCCATGTTGACAATCTGATGGAGACAAAACACACCACATCATGGCTTGAACTCCCATCCTTTGGACATACTCAGTGGGGCATGTTGGGTTTGCTGTT
The DNA here is from genome assembly GCF_017639785.1 of Mesocricetus auratus. NCBI lineage: Eukaryota > Metazoa > Chordata > Mammalia > Rodentia > Cricetidae > Mesocricetus > Mesocricetus auratus. The sequence goes on along the minus strand of NW_024429196.1, from coordinate 28,253,382 downwards.
CTATAGGCCACACTTGTGTGGAACTTGTAACTCTTCTGCTATGGGATCCCAAGTGTGCATTGTCACATATGACCTGACTAAACTTTCTTGGTATTTGTAATGTGTAATGAAGTTTCTCTTTGGGCTAAGAGACCTACTGTCTGGTGTACTCACTCAGCTTGTACCTAAGATATGCCACAGAAACAGTTATACTGCTTCAGAAATACAACTATTTGTGTGAAGGTAATTTAACAGTTGAGAAAGGCAGGTTTCTTAAACTTAAGACCCAGTAGATAGGAGGTAGGGATTTATGCTGAATCAATGAGAAGAGTAACATTACTGCAGTGGACTATACAATAGTAGCTGATGTAGTTTTCCAAAAGCACTTTGAAATTTGCATTTTATACAAGCTAGATAATTAACTTCACAACTAAATTTCCTTATAATTTTTTGGTAGTATTATCCAGACCTTTAGTTAAATGTTCATCTACTCTATTTATAGAGTTGTTCTCTTTATTACAAAGAGAACATCAGCTAGTGAAAGTATTCTTAGTACATAGACCATAGTCCTGGAATTCAAAGCAGATTTTGTTTGGTCAAGAACACAGAACCCTGAGTCAAGTGCCAGCTCATGCAGACATATCTAGTCACACTTGGTAGTCCAGTGGCCAATCACAACTGTATCTCACAAAGATGTAACAATGTATTAACAAAGGTCACAATCCTCTTCTCACCTCAGGTTTTCATTAGTCAATCAAAAGTGAGTGTGGGATAAGTAGGAGTCACTGGGGCAAGGGTACAGATGGATAAGCCAGAGACAGTGGCTCACACTTGCAATCCTAGTACTCAGTAGGCTGGGAGTTCAAAGTTGGCCTGGGCTACATGGCAAGACCATCTCTCAAGTAGAAGTATGATAAAAATGGCAAGAAAGGAATGCCCAGTACCAACGCTCAGTGTTTTTCTTTACTTCACCGTGGTCTGTGACACAGAATGCTAATTAGGTTTGTAATGGCCAAATACCAAACAGATCTTTTCCCTGCAGATTCCAGGACCTGTCTACAGCTCCTGGCCAAACAGCAGTAAAGATGAAGTACAACTTCAATCTAATAAAAAAACTTAAATGTGTATCTGTTACTGAGTAGCCACGGAGGAACAGAAAACAGTCTCAAAGTGGAGCTGCCGTGACTGAAACAATACGCATTTCTCCAATCACAACCACACAGCAGAGCAGGACAGAGCCCTCCACAGGGCCCACTTACTTGCAGTGTCCATGTGAGGGAACAAGCAAAGGTCATGAGGTATTTTCTCAACAGGCACCGTGGATGACAATCTGTGGATACAGAAAACCAGCTATCACAGACCACAGAAGAGAGGAGGGCACTGTGAACTCTTCGTCATTTAAAACGGCTACACCAGAAATTCAAGATAAAGTCATTTTGGGGTAGGCTGTGTGTACAAGAGCAGCACCAGTAAACTAAATAAGGAGGTCATTTTGGAAAACTGATTTTCGAATCCATTTGATGACCCTAAAAAGTTCAGGGTGCAAGTGCCCTGAGTGGTCAGCCCTGATCAGTGAGTCTCTTCTGAACTTAGAAGAATGTTCCCAATTACGTTCTAGATACAACTGCCAAATAATTAGAGTCAGACTTATCCACCGTGATGGTCTAATTGAAAACAACCTTCAGGTGATTCTGGACGTCCTTACTCTGTGCCTACCGTCCTTACTCAGTACCTATGTGGGTCGTGGCCATACTAAAAAGAAGGCTCAAGAGGGAGAACTATAAAGCTGTGATCGTTAAAATGTTAATTCTGGCTTGTCTGTTAGAGTTCATGTTCATAAAAAAGTGTGTGTGTGTGTGTGTGTGTGTGTGTGTGTGTGTGTGTGTGTGTGTTCTTACAGGAATATAAGAAAGCTGGGGCCCATGAGGTCTCAGCCCTGCTGGCTGCATAGGAACTACATTTTTTTTGAAAATTGATGTAAATATCAAATAAACCATCACCAGGTATCTTAAGATGGAGAGTGGTGCATCCTCTACAGCAGTGAACATCAGACGGTGGTTCCCCAAGCCTATAGAACTGGCATCAGCTGGGAATTTGCAGAAATTGAGATTCTTAGCCCGCACCCCCAAATACCCTGAATGAGAGTGTGGGGCCCAGCAATGTGTGAGTTGAGAGAACCATTAATCCATGAGCTGCAAACTAGGACTCACTCAGGAGCCTGGTGTTCGTCTATTGACTTCATGTTACATAGATCAACTGAAGGCAAGTTACAAGCCTGACCCACGGCATTCAGTGAAGATCACACATAAAATGTCCTCAAAACCATTATCCTCATTCAGTTACTGGTGCAAATGTTTGTTTTACTTCTTTTATCTAATTTTAAGCCTGAATACATAAAAAGGTGCTGTTTTCAGTTAACTTTATAGCCATATGTTTTTGTTCCTTAAGGAAACACAATCACCTCAGCTGGAAGGAACATTTGGATGTATTTTAGATACTTTATAACCCACTAAAGGTTCACCAGAAGTTTCAACTTTTCAAACACACTCTGCCCACATGTACAACACTTTACCCTAAAACACCTTTCCCCCAAAACTACAACCTATATTTACACCATAAATGAATAAACCCACTTATTTTACACATGGAACCAAATTTAATATTTAAAAAAAGTCGGGTGGTGGCGGCACACACCTTTAATCCCAGCACTCGGGAGGCAGAGGCAGGAGGATCTCTATGAGTTCGAGACCAGTCTGGTCTACAAGACCTAGTTCTAGAACAACCTCCAAAGCCACAGAGAAACCCTATCTTGAAAAACAAAAACAAACAAAACAAAAACCTCAAAAGTATTGTTTTTAAATGGGGATGTTAAAATGCAAAGGAGTAAAGCAACTTCTCAGGCCAGCCAGCAAGGTGACAGGGGAATTAGGGTGACAACCAAGTCTTTTGCCTCTAGACATTCAGGGTCAGCAAAACAGATCACCCATCTATAAACTACACTTGTCATATGAGGCCACCAAGAATCAGTACCAGAGAGAGTCATTCCTGTCAGTGTGGAATAAAATGAGAAATAACCACGGGAGCTGTAGAACGCTTTGAGGGTGGGCTCAGTATTTTGCACTTAATAACTGCACAAGGAACAGGAGCTGTCACCATCGATGCTGAGATGCTTGTTAACTAATGCCCCCCCCAAAAAAATCACTCAGGCCCTTTATAGCTAATCATGAAGTTTGGGAAGGAAAAAAAACAAAAACAAAACAAAACATACTGTTTCTCCGGCTGTACAACTGCAATCTTCCTTTTCTTCTCGGCTGTAAAACAGGAAAAGAAAGCAAAAATGACAGTTTAGTGAGGCTAGTCCTTTTCTAATGGCTTTAGTGTACAAGTGTGCGCGTTCTATTTATTCAGAGACAGGGCCTCATGCAGGCTGGAACTGGATATGTAGCCGCCAGCAACCCTGAGTGTCTGATCCTCCAGGACCCACCTCCAAAGTGGGATTACCTGGATGTGCAGCCACGCCCAGTGTGTGCAGTGCTGGGCCTGAGCCGAGGCTTCAGTGGATGCTAGGTAGGTAGCCATGTAGGCCTGCACTCTCTCAACAGAGCAGTTTCCCAGTCCCTCACTATCCTGAATACAAGAAATCTTTTAAGCCTCTAAATAATGAGGGTGGTTTTTAGGGAAAAGTCTTAGTGATTATTATTTTTATTAAGATGGGTCCTGTGTCTATTCTTAAAACTAAAAAGTTGCTGAGAGCAAGCGACAAATTTACATATCTCCTTACATTAAAGCAGATATGGTTTTATCAAGCATGAAAAATTGTAAGTATGTTTAATCTTATCACTACACTGGTTATTTCATTTTAAAGGGCATTTTTAATAAGGAAGATAAAGAGAACACATATTGTACTGCACTTGAACACACATTAAAGTAAATTGCTGCAAACTCGACAGAAATTGTGATAAGGTGAAGAATACTGCCAAAATAATATACCCCCACGTCAACCTCAGTGAAAAGAAAAATGAATTAGCGGTAGGGAAACAGGCATCTAGGAAATCAACCAGGAAACAATGATCTGGGGAAGATGAGAACACTCTACGTTACTATTTCTGTGAAGACTTTTATTTTTAATTAAGCAAGTGTGTCTGTGTTGGGTTATGTGGATGTGAGTCCAATCAAGGTGCCAGATCCCTTGGAGCTGGAGGTACAGGTGGTTTTGTGCTGCCTGAGGTGGGTGGTGAGAACCTAACTCAGATTCTCTGCCAAAGCAGTATATACTCTTAACCACTGGGCCATTTCTCCAGCTCCAATACGTGCATTCATTCCTTAAGCACACATTTGTGCTGTAAAGGAGGCAAACTTGAACTCTTATCCCACCAAACTCTAATGGTTATTGAACTTTGATTAGCAAATGCTACTCTTGGCATAGTGATGCACGCCTTTAATCCCAACACTCAGAATGCAGAGGCAGAGGCAGAGGCAGAGGCAGGTGGATCTCTGTGAATTTGAGCCCAGCCTCATCTACAAAGTGAGTTCCAGGACAGCCAAAGCTATATAGTGAGATCATGTCTTCAAAAAAAATCGCTAATGTTAGAAAATGCAGAATTGTCTTAATCAAGGCTAATCAACAACAAAAGTGTAGCATATATAAACCAAGCTATGGTCTACCCTTTTATAAAGATGATAATAATTTATTAGAAATAAATATTAACAGAGGACCTGGAGAGACGCTCACATATACGTACATATATCCATGCACAGGCACACACATACATGTAAATTAAAAATAACCTGAGCTGCATACCTTTTCTTAAAAATCAGGGAAAAAAGAAAAAGTAACACACACACACACACACACACACACACACACACACACAGAGTCTAATCTAAGCTTTCCCAATCACAATAATGCATTGCATAGCCTCCTTCAACTGCCTCCTTACTGTCACCTATAAAACATACCCAAATGTCCATTTGGTATCAGCACTTAAAGAATAATAGAAACAATAGTAATAAAGGCATTCCTTAGAACACGTAGACCCTTTACTTTCACAGCATCCTGTACCAAATCACCCATTTCTTCACCAAGATTACGGACACTATGTGCTCATCATCTCATTCCACTGGGCAGGCAACACTTACACACTGCCTTGTGTGGTGTGATCAAAGGGTAAAAATTTGCTTCACACCAGCCCACAGGGAAGATATCCATGGAATCCATATCCACAATGACCTCTGGGATTGGAGTCTGAAGACCTGAAAAGGGAAGAAACCAACATAATGGGTATCAAAAAGAAACAGAAGGAAACACACACACACACACACACGTGTGTGCGTGCATGTCCACACCCACACAAACGTGTACACACACATATAAAGAAAGCATCCCTAAGACTGAGAAATGCATTTTAAAATGATAATTGTATAGAAGATGACTTGTAGAGTATGTAGTCTTAAGATTGGCACAAATTTTGAAATAACTTAAGGGTGAGAATCTGAGATAGTTCAAGTAAAATAGGAGTTAGGGAAAAAGACATACACCGCTCTAAAAAGGGGGAGGAAAGAACGATGCTAAGAAAAATTGGATCAAAGCCAGATATACTCAAAAAGGGACCAGATGTCCCCTTTCCTAAGAGTAGCTATGAAATTAAAGACATGTGGTAAAGTTTGTAATCCACCATGACAGAATTCGTTCCACACCAAGCAAAAAGTAACTGTCAACTAAATAAAAGCAAACATTACAGCCAAAAGCAACAGCTATAGGGAAACCACTGTTTAGGAAGAGACTAGAGATACGGTAATTTCCTGAGAGGATGTGTTTACCTCTCAACTTTGACTGGAGTGGTTCGTTTTTGTATATGTATATGTATGCCTATGTATTTGTGTTGGTGTGTATATTCAGTTGCATTTGTGTACAGGTGTGAGTGCACTTCCCCATGGAGGCAGGAGGTCAACCACCAGTGCCATTCCTCAGGCCACATGCACCCACACCTTAGTTTCTGAGATAGAGTCCCTGGCCCTGAGATCTTAAGTAGGCTCACCAGTGAGTCTCATGGATCCCCCTGTTTCCGCTTCCTCATGCTGGGATTAAACACGCACACCACGACACTAGCATTTTCCCCTGGCAATCAAACAAAGATTCTTGTACCATTGTAACACATACCTTACTAACCAAGCTATCTCCCAGGCCCTAGACTTGTTCATCTTTTAGCTCAGTTTGTGACCTACAGGTGCTAACTAACCTGTTGCACGAAATACTTTGCTGTAGGAATATGTTCCTTTTTATGAGATATGTCAAAACTCTGCATCCTGATCCCTAATTATATCTGTGTAATAAACCAACATAACAGCTGGGAAATCCTGAGGAAAAAAACCAGAAATCTACAATTGCAGCTAAAATATCAAGCATCCTTGACTACAGAGAGAACAGATTTAGAATACACTCCTCCAGTTAGCAGAAGAAAATTCTACGTGAAATCAATTGTCCGTACAAAAAACAGCAGCAGCAGCAGCAGCAACAACAACAACAACAGAACAACAACAAATAGAACAAAACTTGGAAGAACAAATTCTCAAACCAAAATCAACAGATAAGATACGAGATCTACTAATATCTAGTGACTCTCTGAATGTACTTTGCCTCTGTGTCCTGACCAATATTTAAGATGAAAACACCACTGTAACCCTCATTAGACATCCATCTAACATTCATCAGACATCCATATCAGACACAGTATCTACTGAACTTTAAATCAGATCCCCTGACCTGCTTCCCCAAAGTCATTTTGACTTCAAGAAGCTAACCACCAAGACCCAAACACACAGACAGACAGACAGACAGACAGACACACACACACACACACACACACACACACACACACACCACCTACAAAACAAAACAAAAGCCAGTCCCAACTTAGCCGTTAGTTCCATGCCTCACATCCCCTTCTTTCACAACCATGTGATGACATTGTGAAAAGTACATATGTGGTTTAATAAGTGAATGCTCTTAATTTAATACTAAGCCAGCATACTGGGGAATAAGAAATGCCCTGGAGGGAGATGGTTCAGTCAGCAAAGTGCTTGCCCTGCAAACATAAACCCCTGGTCTTTTACAACCAGGCAGGGTGCCTCATGTTTGTAATCTGTTTTGAGGAAGCAGAGATAGGCAGATTCCTAAGACCCAGAACAGTAAGAGACACTGCATCAAAAATCAAGGTGGTCACAACCTGAGGAACAATAGCCAAGATTGTCTTCTGGCCTCCATATTAACACAGAGAGAGAGAGAGAGAGAGAGAGAGAGAGAGAGAGAGAGAGAGAGAGAGAGAGAGAGAGAGAGAGAGAGAGAGAGAGAATTTTTTTCAAGTAACTCTCCCAGTGTCTTCCTATGGATACAACTCTCTTCATCCTGAAGTGCTCATGATTCCTACATGATCCAACCAAAAGGGTCTCAAGTATGTTTCCCACACGCAAAATCATTTTCTTTACTTTGGGTTCATAGAAATAGCATTGGTTTCTTAGTGTCACAACCATTTTCCCACAGGTTAAATTATCCACCAGAAACATCTGCAGTTTTAGATTTTGTTTAGCCACAAATAAGATTTTCAAGGTGATTCAAAACAGTACTTCAAAAGAATGCATAAAATGAAGTTGACCACTTAAAGTCCCTCTGCCCAAATGTTCTGTTGGCTCAAGTACTACATCATATTAATGCTCTAATTAATATATACACTTCTGTATAAAGGATACATTTACTAGGCTTTAAAGTTCTTTCATTATGTGCCTCGCCCAAACAAACAGATATTTATAAGCTAAGAGGTGTGAACCACTTGTTTTTCCCCCCCCAAGGAACTTACACTCCTGCTTTTCTTTCACTTTAAATCTCGCCTCTGAAGGCATATTTGAAATAGCATAGGATGGCAAAGTGACTTATCCAGGCTGGGAGGCTGCCTTAGGGAATAAGAGTACTGCCCTGCAATCATGAGACCTAAGTGTGGTTCCTCAGCATCCGCATCAGAAGATGAGCAAAGGTGTGCCTGGCTTTAACTCCAGCACTGCATTGGAGAAGAGAGCTGAATCCTAAGAGCTCACTGGCCAGGCCAGGCAGCCTGGCCAAAATGGCAGGCTCTGGATTCTGTGAAAGACCATGTCTCAAGGAAATATGATGGAGAGGAAGCGGAGGAAGACACTGATGACCCTCTGTGGCTTCTGCACAGGTACACTCAGGCTGTAAGTAAAATGAATGAAAACAAGAAAAGAGGGAGAGAGGGAGGAAGAGAGCAGGGAGGGTGGGAGGGGGATACAGGATGAGAGAGAGAGAGAGAGAGAGAGAGAGAGAGAGAGAGAGAGAGAGAGAGAGAGAGAGAACATGCTGAAGCAATGTGGGTATCATTCAGGAAAATTTTTCCTGACCCCCATCTTTTAAACCCCATTCTGAATGGTGAGTAGCAATTGCTTTTTCCTTTTTATCAGTCTTATCAATTGCTGTGATGATCGCATAAGTGTAGATACATAGGACCAGATTCCAGATAACTTTTTAAAGGAAAGCTAATATTTCCAAGCCTGGAGACCCAACAGCTTTACAAAACGACGCATGTGTCTGGGACTCTTGCTTGCTCGCTCCAGCACTGCTGGGATTATAGAAGCACACCTAGAGACGTCACCAAGACTCGGGCAATATCTGTCACTTCGTATGTGAGCAAGACATGCTGCATGGGATTCTTGAGGAAGGAATAACTTACGAAAAGAGAAGAAAGGCCCCTTACAGACAAGACCACACTTGAGCAGGCCTTTGACTAAGCTGCATCTCGTCAGTATCACTTCCACACTTATCTAGAAGGTCCATCTCAAAACTCATTAGGAAGCAGAGAGCCCCTTCATAGGAAAGCAGTCAAAAAATGCAGGCTGTATTCAAGTGTTGGAGGAGTCTGCAGCTAGTTAAATACTTAATGTGATGATCTCCAAGGTGTAGCGTAGAGCGAGGAAAGACAGGTTGTACTCTCGAGTGTAAAGCACACAATGATCTGTCTTCAAATGTATGTTTACACTTGATGAAATAAATCTGAGAGGAAATGTGAAGTACTAATGGTGGTAACTCCTGAGAACAGAGCAAAACACAGAGGAGTAGGAAGGCCAAGACCCAGATGTTGGGGAAGACATGTGTATATGTCAATAAAGAACTGTTGACCAATAGGGAAGCAAGATAGGTGGGACTAGGAGTCGAGGAGGACTCTGGGTAGGAGAAACACAGGGAGTCAAGATGTAACTGCCATAGGGATAAGAAGCCCGGAAAGTTCTCTGGTAAGAGAAATACTTATATTAACAATTATGGGATAAATACTTAAGTCAGAGCTAGCCAGTAAGAAACAAGCAAGGCCAACAGCTTCATAATTAATATAGCCTCCTGTGTGCTTATTTGGGACTGATGTGGCTCTGGAACCAGGCTGGCGGGAAGGCGTCTCTTTACACCCAGAGTTAGAGTTTAATACAAAACTTTGTGAATGTTGTCTTTTACAAAGTCTCCACAATCTCCAGAATAATGACAACACAGGATAGTCAAGGAGAAAAGAAGGATTCTGTGCATAAATGTTGTCTTGCCGTCAAGTTCAAATTAATAAAATGCAAGTTACCATACAAGAAAATAAAATGAAACCACTGCTAAAAGAAGAACTTTGCTAGTCCTACAGTTAATTTACAAGCATCTGAATTTGTAGGAATCATATGGGAGCCTTAAAGATGATTTCCCATCTCCTGTAGCCTTTGTCCTCCCATCGTGGATCCCAAGACTCTGTTTGCCTATGTGATTGCTAGAACTTTGTACTGCAGTTCAATCTAGTCAATGGCATGGGCTACTTCAATAGAGATGGTGACCTGCTGTAACCCAGGAACATCAGGGTGACACACGGGGTGGCTTGGCAGGGCATTTTAGTGGAGGAACACAATCCTGCCAAGGTCCCAAAGATACGCAGTTGTGTCACTTCCAACAAGTCACAAGAGAGAGAAAGCACAGGTGACTTACAGAGTGGAGATGCAATGGGGTACCACAGGCAAGAGGGATAAGAGAAGAGAAAGCTTCAGAGCCAATCATGATACAAGTAATGATTTTCATTTACTTCAGTAATAGAATTGGTACAACCTCTTCATCTTACTTAAATGCTGGGATGGGGAAAAGATAAGAGACGTTTAAGGGAACAACTTTACTTGGGCTAATGTTCTTCGTCAAAGTTAAAGGGCATGGCAAATATGGACAGACTTAAAGATGAGATGAAAAGAGAAAATATAAGACAAGGGTAAAGCAACCAGAATCAGGAGATGGATGGAGCCCTAGCTATGACCTGCTGTGCTTGTCCCCTTTGCAAAGCCAAGCAACAAAAGAGCCTTTGGAGCATCTCTTTGTCTGCCTTGGAGCCAAACTCCTAAGAAATAAAGAGAAAATAGAACTGTGGCCAGAAAGAAAAAAGATTAAGGTCAGAGGAAACACACCGTCTGAAAGAAAATTGTACAAATGGAACTGAAGAGGCACACGTGTGCGTGTGCATGTGTGTGTGTGTGTGCATATATTGCATACATAAATGTATACCTGTCTGTGTGTGTGCATGTGTAAATACATATAGTTGCATGTACAAATGTTTGTGCATATGTGTACATGCATGTGTGTACCTGTTCATGTATGAGTGTGTACACGCAGAGGGAAATACATTCCCTAAAGGAAGATATTCATAGTTCTTACTACAGGCCAGCAATTTAGTTGAGTTTAGCCCAGGATAATCCTGAAAACTAGGGCCGTTTCCCAACAATCCTGAAAACAGGGGCTTTTCCATTTCCATTTTCAAGACAAGTAATCTGAGGTACAGAAAAGAATCAGCAGCTAAGTGTAGTAACATGTGAGGCTTACACCTGGCACTTCAGAAGTGCTCATTCCCTAATTTCATTTTAATAGGGTGGCGTAGCAAGCACGTGGCTCCTTCTCTTGGGAAGGGTCCCGTATTATTAGCAGAATTGCTATGGTTACCACACAAAAAGGCCGGTCAGGCCAGGCTCTGCCACTAGCCTGCAGAGCCTGGCCTGACTGGCCTTACATGCCACAGGATGCAAGAGCATCCTTTACTTTCTTCATGTGACACTGTGAGGTAGTACTGCCAACTACAATGTTCACACCAAAGAAGTACATAAGTCACAAAAATGCAAAGTAACCCCAGCATGTTTGGGGTTACAATTTTGTCATGCACATTTATAGCTATCCTGGGTTATATGTGCTCTATGGGTGGTACATTGGACTGATGGAGAAGTTGGTTATGGAAACTCAACCAAGATTTTGAAAACTTGACTGAGGAGTTTTCACCTGTTAGCATATTGCTGTAAAACTCCTCACACTGATAGCCAAAGGGCGTGTTTTAAGAAATGGTGGTCCCTGAAATTGCTATTGGTTTCTGTAATAAATTGTATGTATTTATTCTTCCTGTCTGCTCAGCAAACACTGAGGCAGCAAAGTGCACATGTGGATAAACACTGTGCTGGGGGAGACGGAGGGACAGAAGCAGAGTTGCACAGAATAGCCTGAAGCACTAATAATAACACTAGCATGTTCGAGGATGCATTGCCTTTCTAATGAAGGATCCTTGAAGGAACAGATTTGTGAAGGAAAGGCAATGCCTCTGCTGAAACTGTGGCTCAGTGGACAAATGCTTACCAATCAGGTGTGAGGCTCTTGGTTCAACCCCAAAGTGATGCCAAAAAGGAAAGAAAAGACAGCAGAGGAGTTGAAAAAGCAGTGCCTAATAATACCAAATACTACAACCTTAACATGCAAAGCACATGTCACTACACATCAAGTGTAGCTCTGAGAGCATAAGTCTCTAAGCATGATGCTACTCAGGCAACCCCACAACCAGTGTGTGAAGGGGGGATTCTACCCTCAGACACAATCTAAACAGCTAAGCAAATAACAAACAAGGTTTCAAGATTGAGATTATCTCAAGACCCCACACCTGAATCCCATGCTATGGAATCTAGTCTTAAACCTGCAAGAAACAGACTCATGGAATGTTAGGAGGAAGGCAGTGACTATACTTCACAGCGTAAGTTCTTAACGCTATAGGAAGGTGGCAGATGAAGCAGTTAGAAAACTTCTGGAATCAGGACAGTAAGGACAAAGACCCAGATTGGAATGTGGCAGTGAGAAGGCTACAGAGATGGAGACAGCAACTGAAGTGACAAACGGCTCGTGAAAGGTCATAGTAGAGCCATGCTCTATACAGAACTCCTTGCTTGGATGGCTTTATAGCTTTCGACTTAGGCAATAAAGTAACAGTACCAGTGAGTCAGGCAACAGACTCAAGAAGAAAGCAAGTGGAGGTTACAGTGAGGCAGATGTCCTCCATGGATAAAGATGGACGTGAAAGGGGGCATTTTGTTGACACATAACGGCCATCTGATATCATGGAGAGATGTGTTGGCTGCACATGGGCAATGATGATAAGAAGACCCTGAACAAAACTGACTTTGGCCATAAAGACCACAAAAAAGAATAAAGTCAACGATGCTGATGTGTTAAGGGCGATAGTGGGAAGGCAAACCCGCCCATTTTAAGAATCTAGGAAACATGGAGGATTCAAATCTGAACTGGCCAATAAGAGACAGAAGGCTAAAAGGAGACAAAGTTGGTAAAGATGGAAAATTATAAATGATAACAGAGAAACACCTATCAAGCAAGATAGCAAGGTTCAGTACTAAGCCTATCGCTTACAGAAAAGAACACACTCAGCATCCTTTCAGCATCTTAGACCAGAACAAAAGTGTCCATAGCAGGTGAAGAAGCCTAGTTTGACTGCAGCTTAACCACTGGAGACCAAAGCAATGAGGACAATCAGCCACGGACTCTCCAGTTCTGAGCCAGATAAAGCTTTTCTTTTCTCTCCCTTTTCTTCCTTCCTTTCTCCCTTCCTCCCCCCCTCCCTCTCTCCCTTCCTTCCTTTCTTTTTTGAAGACAGGGTTTCTCTGTGTAACAGTCCTGGCTGTCTTGGAACTCACTCTGTAGCTCTGTAGACCAGATTGGCTTCGAACTCACAGAGATCCACCTGCCTCTGCCTCCAGAGTGCTGGGATCAAAGGTGTATGTAACCACGCCCAGAAAAGCTTTCCTTTGTATAAGCTGTTATCCCAGATGTTTTGTTATGGTGACAGAAAGCTAACTAACACACAAGTTTTGACAAACTTGGATAAATGCATTAAAGACAAATAGGTAAAAATTATTTGCATCAGAAATAAACACTACTAATAACGTTATATCATATTCAATTTTCCAGAACCCTGTTATGTCAGGAATACGTGTAAAGGGCCTAGGTATGTTGGCTCATGCCTGAAATCTCAGCATTTGGAAGTGAAAGTAGGAGGGCCAGGATTTTAAGAACATCCTGTCTACACAGCGAGTTCAAGACCAACCTGGAGTACATGTGTCATAGTCTCAATAAGAATATTCAGAATAATAGTAGTAGAAGAAGTAGTATGAAGAATCCTGCAAGGCCAGATTCGCTTTTATGACCTTTAATTCAAATGCCTGTTCTTTATAGCACCAGAGATTCTAGGTCTAGATAAGATTCCAGGACCAATCTCAGCCTAACCGCTTCAAGACCTTGCTAAGGACTGGGTACCTGGGATCAAACACAGGGAAAAAGGACAGCCAAAGATCAGTGAGAGTTCTGTTCCTTTCGCCACACAAAGCAGTATTACAGTCAAGAAATTACAGTGATAGAGTCAAGGGTATCACCAAGTCTTAAAGTCAAGATTAAGGAACCAAGGCCTGGACTTTCGGGGACAGCTTTACAAGGTAGAGCTATTGGCTAGAAGGAATGCAAACATGGCTTGTTAACCCTTCTGATTCCATCTGGAACTCTGTGTCTGGTCTTTTCTATCTCACTTATATGTGGGCATTATTTAACTGAATCTTTTTCATGGGTCCCCTGGCCATCTCTATCCTCAGCACTTTGTCCTGCATATCTTACAGCATCTCCAATTTATGATGAGTCATAAATGTGGCACAGCAACTTGTGGATCTGATAAATGTGTTACTCAAGACTGGCTATCCAAAACTTACTCATCATCTCTTCCAACAGAAAAATTACTGGGGAACTGTGATGATCACACATTCTAGTCTTAGCCAATGAAATTGCAGTTCATGTCACTGGAGATGCTTCCAAGAAAAATGAAACCAGACAGATTTGATATCCCTTTAGTACCGTTATGCCCCTCCCACCAGCAATGCTGAACGTGATAGCTGGAGATAGAGCATCTATTCTGTGATCATGAGGACAAATGCCACCAGCACAGTCAATGGCATAGAAGTGAGAGAGAAGTCTGATGACTGAAGACAATGCTCATTCTGACTTTCCCGTATCAGCAGCACTCAGCAAGCTGCTTGAGTCAAAGTCTAACAACTAACAATTCCACGAAAGAAAATAAGCTGCAGGGATGAAAAACAGAAGCATCGTGCCTATATTCAGGAATAAAGAGTGCTATTCTGACAACTGATGTTTTAACTCTGAATAAGCCAGGAGCCTCTCACATGCTAATAATCTTGCTGAAAAAGTGGCCAGGGTTATAAAAAAATCAAAGAGACACGATGGCGCTAAGGAGATGAATTAGTCGTCAAAGTGCTTGCCACACGAACACAAGCACCAGACTTTGGATCTCCGCCACTCACATAAGTGCTAGCTGGGCTCGGTGGTCTACCTGCAACCTTGACCCCTTGGCAGAGGAGATGGGAACCCCAGAACAAGCTGGCTATCTGTACTAGCTGAGTCAGAAAGCTCTGGGTTCAAGTATGTAAGGTGGAGAGCAAATCAGCATCGGTCTCTGGCCTCCACATGCAAGTGCACACACACATGTGTACCCACATACACATAAACATGTATCCATGCACACTGCTACACGTATGCAAGCAAAAGAGGGACAAAAGGATAAATCATTATGGAATAGGATATAAGCATAAAAGTATTAGTAGTGGTAGTGAATCCTGCACAAACACTGTAAGACTATCTCCATGGGGGTTTATAGGAAGTTTATAGAGCCAGAACAGCGGCTGCCAAGGCCTGTGGTGAAATCCACAGGAGTTTAGTGTAATGAGTACTAAGTTTCCATTTGAAAATAAGAAAGTTCTGGAAGTGGATTCTGGTGATGTTGCGCACAGTGATGTTCATTAATTTAATGCAACATGCCCAGACACTTCTAAAACTTTAGTCTAAAGAGTCAACTTTACACTGCATTTATTTCACCACAAGTTTTCAAAGGCACAATACCTTTTACAACTAAAATTTCTTTGGTGCAATTCTGAACACAAACCTAAGTTATTCAAGTTTCTTGAACAATCAGTGTATCAATCACTGGAAATGCGAGCTGAGTACCATTGGGTCACTGATGAGATGTTCAATAAAGATTTGTACACGGATATACAGGGAGACTGAATCCACATTGCTAGATGCAAATGATCCAAACCGGGAAAATTTCAGAGTGCCATTATGACACCTCATAAAGAAAACTGTCCAGGATGCAGTTTGGTTATTTTGTACAGTCTATTAAAAATAATTCATAGTTACTTTCAGACCCATACCTCCTTTTCTCCCTCTTCTGACTTTTCTCTCAGAGAGAGAGAGAGAGAGAGAGAGAGAGAGAGAGAGAGAGAAGAGAGAGAGAGGTGATTTCACATTTCAATTTGGATCCTACGTACAAGCAAATATTCAAAAATCCTAAAGACCTGCTCTCCAGCATTTTAGATAAGGGAATGGCAACTTACACCTCATAATGTGTCCAAAAGAAAGGATTCTGAGAAAGTTGGTGACACAAAAGAGGCCAAAGAAGGCAACACAACAATCTGACCCCACTGAAGGACAAAAGAACCATGCACACATGTAAAATACCAGGCCACATCCGCTGCACAAGAAAGTGAGCTGGATAAGCTTCACTAGTTTGGGAGACGACTGAGGGACGAGCATGCCGTGCAGCTCACAGCGGCACTACTGGAGACATGAAAACTGAAAGTATGGTCCCGGGAGAGCGTTCGTAGCTCCAGATGGAATTACCTACACTGGAATAATGAGATGAGAGAAAGCAGTGCAGGGGCCACCCCAAGACACTAACCCCTGCTGCGACGTGTCTCCTTTCCAGTCAGTGGTTTGTGAGAATTAGAATCTTTTGCCAGTGTGACCTAAAAATATTACATTAATCTCATATACTTTATTCATTGATTTCTTTTTAATAAAAGACCTTCTAAAGATACTTAAAGAGTGATCTGGCTTCTTACGGAGTCAAATATTAACTCGAAATGATCATTTTAATTACCTAAAAGTGGTCAATCAGCCATACACTGAAAAGGCTTCAAAGTGATTTAATGCATTAAAATAACTAATAAAATTGTTGTAAAGACCTTTATAAATTTAAAGTGTCAAATAAATGGCCTGTAATCAGAATAATCATTACCCTCTAAAGTTATTTAATAGCCACAAAGTGACCATAATGAAGCTCTACCATTTTGTCCCCAGGACTGGGATGGGGATGCTATGTGTAGATGAAACTGTAAAATGGAGAGAAATCAGTGCCACCGAGTGTCACTTTAGAAGGTAAAACAAACTCCAAGCTCAAAGTCCAAATAAAGCAAAACAAAAATAAAATCTAAGAAAAACCAAGAAGATGGTCTGAAGTTTAATATATGCTGTATGTGTGCATGTGTGTGTGAATGTGTGTGTGTGTGTAAATACACCTTAGCACACTCCCACCCACATGTATATGCATATATAAAGGCCAAAGGACAGTGTTGGGCATATTACTTAATCACTACCATCTTATTTTGAGACAGGGTCCCGCCATTGAATCTGGAAGCTCACCAAAGCAGCTAGACTGACTGACCAGAGTGGCCCTGGGGTCCCTCTCCGCCTTTCCAGTCCTGCTATGACAGGGGCACGCTGCATCAGCTCTTCACATGGGTACTCAGCAACCAAATTTAGGTTCTCACGCTTTCACAGCAAGTATCTTTTAAGTAAAGAAACAGGTGCATGCTTTTGCCCAATAATGCCATATAATACTCAACAGTCACTAGGAAATATTCAAACAATTGTTTACAAGCACTTTTTAAAAACTATATTAGGTCTGGAAAAATGGAAACTCTTTTTTTTGAATTTTTGCTTCCTGGTTTTCCTTTTTACACAAAGCACTATAAAAAATATAAGAATAGATGTGGGATAGGTTTTTTTTTTTGGGGTTTGGGGTAGAGTTTTTTTCCCAGTAAAATCCAAAATTTTGTATCTTGAGGAAATCAGAACAAAAAAAGGTATGGTCAAAAATGTTAAATATGTATTAAATGATGCTCATCACTCTCTTTCAAGAAGCAGGAAGCTGCAGCGTCTAGCGAATTAAGCAACAGAAAATGTCAAGAGCAATGAAAATGAACCCCAGGCAGATCTTAATGGCTTAGCTGGTTTCTCCAGCTATAAAAATCAGGACACTCTTACTGCTGTTTGTGTTAGGTAATTAACAGCTGCAAAGTATACTGAAAGGAGAAACTGCTAAATAAATAATGACTGCCACGGAATCTCAACCATAATGTGCTAAATAATAAAGAGGAAACATGGGCTTCGAACGTCACCATTTCTGTTTTGCAGAGTCTCATTAGTGTAGCTCAACACACATAGACAGAAGCTGAGTGAGTGGTGAGAAGCCATGGGAGTGATCTTGTGTCTCCAACAGCAACTGATCTTAGTCTACAAGTAGCAACAAAACCAAAGGTGTCCCCTTTGTAACTGTAAAAGTGTCACCATTTTGCCCGTGACTTTGTTTTTATTGCTTCCAAGTGGAAGCCATTCACTAGGAATCCACAAAGAAAAACCCATTCTCAGAATTTCAGTTAATTCAGATGGATTTTGACACAGAAAACTACAGCAATGTTTACATTATTATCTAGAAATTAAAGACACAAAGACATCTAGGATGAGCATGCTTCACATCTTTCAATCGACTATAATGTTGATGAGACTATGAACTAATCTGAGAATTTGGCATGCAATATTCAGACCTGCTTCCATGGGAAATAGGGATCACATGCTATTAGTGCCAATTCTAGCCCTTTCTTCCACACGTCCTTTTCCAATCATGTAGTGATTTGAATTACAATGCTCCTCCTAGGGATAGTCTCTCAGCCTAGATACATGGGGGAGGGCCTAGGTCCTGTTTCAAATGACAGACTTTGACGATCCCTCATGGGAGGCCTCATGCTCCTTGAGGAGTGCGAGGGGTTTGGTAAGGGTAATGGGAGGATGGGATAGAGAGGGAACTGGGATTGGTGTGTAAAATAAGATTGTACTTAATTTAAATAAAAATTAATAAAATAAAAGAATGCCCCTTCTAAGAACTTGGACCCCAGCTCCTGGAATTGTTTGGGAAGGATTAGGAGGCGTGGCCTTGTTGGAGGTGTGTCATGGGGAGCAGGCTTTAAAGTTTCAAAAGACCCTTGACATTCCCACTGTTCCCTCTTGACTGTAGGTCAAGATGTGAACTATCAGCTGTTCCTGCTGTAGCCTTTGCTCAGCCATCATGAACTCTAACCCTCTGATGTCACAAGCTCAATGAGATTTTGTTTCATTACGTCATGGTGTTTCATCACAGCAACAGAAAAGTAACTAAGGCAAATAGTGACAGGAACGTGTCATAAGATGTAAGCTAAGAATATACCAAAGATCTAGAAGTCTTTTATAATCTTGCCTATTCTTATTGCTTTGCATATGCATCAAACATCTGAGTTGTTATTACATTATGAAAAGACTGGGAATCCTTAGAGATTAAATCTATTTTAATTATTTCTAATTCAAAATACGACACATGCAAGACACAATGTTATGCCTAAATCTAAAATGCTCTATTCACAAAATACATTACACTGTGAATTTTCTGCATATTCTAAACTAAAGTATCTGTAAAAAAAACTGTTTCAACATCATTGAAAAAAATATTAAATGTGTTTGGAGAGAGAGAGAGAGCATCCTCAAATTAGTATTTTGAGGAAAAAGATTAAACATGTACAGAAGAAAAACATGAAGGGTATTGACCACATTAAAATGCAAATATATCATTTTATTCTCATAATGACCAAGACCTCAAATACCATTTTTAGTGACTCATATTAATTTAATTGCCACATTAGCTTTTATAATCATAGATGTAAAAAGACCAGTGTGTTCCAAACATAATTATCTGGCCAGCATCTCATTTCATGAAATTATTAGTTAAGACGAGCGCCGCGGAATGAATTTGTATTTGATTAGTTTCACTTATTTAAGAACGCTGAATAATTTAAGATCTGTTTAAACAGGAGGGTAACAAGAGGGGCATTCATGAGAGTGCTGAATCTTCCTGTACCCCTTGGAGAGGACCCCCAAGAACTCGTAAGCAGCAGCTGATTGTACATACCTTCTAGATGGAGCCAGAGCAGCCGCCCCTTCACACTGACCACAGAGGCCACACACAGTTCTCCTGGATTCCTGGGGTTCACAGCTTCAAGCTTCATGTTCTTTGTGAAGCCCCGATTGAAGGCTGCCTGAAAGAAAAGAGAAGCAGGCCTGAGCCAGCAGCTCCCAGGGAAGGATAACGTGTGACTACAGAACTGGCCAGTGAAGACAGTAGACACACTGCACCTTATTCCTGAAACAGAACTGGCCAGTGAATACAGTAAACACACTGCACCTTATTCCTGAGACAGACAGGCTTGTTTTCCCCACTGCTCACGAGCAAAGGGTCATGCATTTTTTATTGCATAGGTCAGAACTGTGCTTAACACTCGGTGGACACCTGACACGTTGTACTAAATCAATGAGGCTATAGACACATTCTTTCTCTCATAGTTTGAACTTCAATTCTATGAACTTTGTAAAACACATCATTTCTCTGCTCTTCTATATTGCTTGCTAAAATCATACCTAGGGTGTTAAACAAGGCAGATGGAGTAGCCATATGGTATCATCTTCTTTTAAAGGACATTTAAATAATGCCCTTTAGCTTATAGCACGGGTCTGTTGGTGACAAATTCCTTCGTTTTCATTTATGTGAAATTGTCTTTATTTTCATATTCCTCATTTGTCTTTACTTTTCTAATTAACTACACACACACACACACACACATACACACACACACACACACGGGGGGGGGGGGAGTAGGGGCTGGGAGATACAGAAGGATGCCTTAGTCTCTAAGTACTTGTCATGTAAGCAAGAGGACTCAAGTTCAATCCCCAAACCAACATTTTAAAAATGCAGATATGGTGACCTTTACTTGAAATTCCAGCACTAGGGAAGGAGACAGACAAATCCCTGAGGTTTGCTAGTCAGCCAGCCTGGACCCCTTGGAGAGCTTCAGGCCAACAGGAGCTTTGATTTATGTGAACCACAGCTGAGGAATGACACCTGAGGCTGTCCGAAGGTCTGTATGTGCACTCACACACACACACACACAAGTACTAGAAACACACACACACACACACACACACACACAGAATTCATATACTAAAGTCTACTGCTTAGGACATCCTAGTTGGTCTATAAAGATAATGCTGTTGGACCAATGCATACAACCATATGCACCCACAACTGCAGTTATGTTGCTGAACAGCCCCAAACACGTTTGCACAGTACTATGTACCCAGTCCTTGACCCTCAGTTCCTCAGTTCCTCAGTTCAGAAACAAAAGCTATCACTCTGGCTTTCGTTTCTGTAATTCAATGTATTTATTTTATGTTATCGCATAGATAGAATCACATTCTATGAGATCCTTTGAGTCTGTCTTCCTTCACTTGGTTGATGGTTGATTTTAAAAGTCAACTTGCCACAGACTAGAATGAACTGTGAAGAGGGTCTTAATGAGAAACTATTTAGCTCAGGTTGGCCCAAGAGTATGCTGAGGGGGGATGGGAGGAACTCTTGATTGTTTGTTGAGGGGAAAGATATGTTCCAAATGTGAGTGGGAGGACTTCGTGGGCTGGGTCATAAACTGTAGAAAAGGGCAACAAGGGGGAAGGGGTTGCTTTTCTTTATTCTGGACTGCACATGTAAAGTGAACAGCCTCGTGTCCCTGCCTTGACTTCCCTGCTTCCATAGACTCTCAGCTGGAATCTTTCTCCCAAGTAGATTTGGGTCAAGATATTTTATTGCAGCAACAGAAATGAAAGCAGGACACTTGGTAGAATGTATCTGAGGATCATTCTTGCAAGAATCATACGTAGTTTGTTCTATTTTATGGCTGAGTAGTTAATGTATATACATCACAATCTATCTGTCCATTTGCCGGTTAAGGGACATTGAACCATTTTCAAAATGTGGTTATTGTAACTGAAGCTGCTACAACCCTGCTTGTGCACTTTTTTGTGTGTTAAGGTAACTTTGGTTTACCTTAACAAATGCCACGGACTAAGTGGCCTACACAACCCAAGAAAGTTTTCTCGAAGTCCCAGAAACTAAGACAGCAACATCAAGCTTTCATCTGGTTGGTTCCTGTGACTTACAGATGGTTGGCTGAAGCCTGTGTGCTCCCATGATCATCCCTCTGTATGTATTGAGTCCTGACTTACTCTTTTGATAAGAACACAGGTCATACAGGATTAGGACTTCATCTTATCATAGTCCTTTCTTTAGACATCGTCACTCAAAACACCACATTTTGAGGGGTTCAGACTTGATCATTGGAATGAAGGGGGATCCAAGCTCAACCCTCTTCACAACAAATTTTCACTTCTCTAGAAACAGAATTGATGGGTTATATAAGAAACAGATGTTAAACCTTGTTTCTGAATTCCCACAAGTGCCCTAGTGACTATAACTCTCCAGGGACATTGACACGGCTGGTGTGCCAAAATTCAGCCATTCTAACAGATACCTTGTTGTCTTTGTTGGGCTCATGTTGCTGTGATAAAACACACACACACAACACACACACACACACACACAAAGAAAAAGCGCAACTTAGGAGAGAAAGCATTTGGTTTAACTCAGTTCCAGCCCATGGTCCATCATATCTGGGAAGTCAAGGCAGCAGCAACTTGAAACAGCTGGTTCTGTTATGCCCACAGCTGGGGCAAAGGGAACGGACACACACATGTTCATTCCTCAGCTTATTTCCTCTGCAGTCAAGGACCCAAACCCAGAGAATGACACTGTCCACAGTATGCTGGATCTCACCACATCAGTTAAGGCAACCAAGACAATCTTCCACAGGCCAACCCGATAAAGAAGACCCATCACTGAGACTCCATTCCAGGCCATTCTAGATCAAGGCACGTGGACAATTAAAAATAACTGTCACGCTAGAGAAGCATCATCAGCTTCTAACTTTCACAAGCCCTGCTGACTGTGAAGCTAAGTGTGTCTTTCTGCTTCTTTGTCATCATATCCTCCAGGGGAGGTATCTGTTTTCATCTTCCTTCAGTCACTTCTTCTAGGTCTCCAAGGTCACAGGAGACTGCTCCTCAAGATTCATTCCTCTTCTTTATTTCTCCTTGCAATTTTTTTCTTTTCTCTCTGTTCCACACCAATCATGATTTCTACATTCAAGGTCAGTAACTCCCATTTCCATTCTGCTATTAAACTGATGGATTCCTTTAGTTCAGGCACCATCCTCAATTCTAAAGCTTCTAGCTTTGGCAGCTTTTATTTCCTGTCTTTACATGCATAACAAGCATACTTTCCTTTACATCTACCATTATCAAATTCCAGGGTGGATCAGAAACATGGAGAGAACTAAAGAATCAGTATTTCCAAAAGGCCCCTAGGGGGTGCTAAAGCTGCTGGTGTGGGTATCTCATAGTAAGACCCACACTTTCTAAAACTGAGTTTCAGAACAGGGGATGTGCAATGCATGTCTGCTAATCCCAGTATCTGGATCATGCTTGGTTTCTGTTTTCTTTTCTTTTTCCTCTTCTTCCTTCTCAGAAGGAATACAGTTTCCAGCTTCTGCGTGCATTAGTTGAAACATGCAAGGTCTAAAGGTAATGACACAGAAACTCTGGATTGTGCTATAATCCCACAAGGCTATGTATAGGATTTGTGCTTTTGTTTCTGTTTTCAGGTTTAGCAAACTCTCTTGTTGGATGTATTCAAACCACATACTCTGTCTCTTTAGAAGCAATTTAAACGCCCACTCTGTTCTTTCCTCACCTAGGCTAACAGGAGATTTCCTGGGACATAGAAGATTCAGCAGTCCACCAACAATGCAGGTGCCATTGAATGAACAGGATTCTGGGCTTTGTCTACCTGGCTCTCCACTGTCCAAAATTGTATCTATATTTGCCAGGACTCAGTTGCCTCATACACTGTGAGCTTAGGTTATCTTCACACTGTGGGCATAGAAATGTGAACATTGACCATGGCACTTCTTTCCAACTGCTTGCTCTGCCCCAGAACATGTCTGGTTGTCTTTATTCATGCTCCACAACGCCCAAGTGAGTGTTTTTGATAGTAGGTCTGGAGTTAAGTAGCTATTTCAGGAAGATCAAGTCAGTATGAGTTTTCTCAGTACGATGAGCAAACCTCTCTCCAAATATTACTCTCAAATAAATGTGGCTTTCCCCAAACAGCAGCTACTATAAATTGCAATCAAATATGCTAGAGTACTATAAAAACATATCTACTTTGAAATATATAAACTCATCTAAACAGATTCCTAAAGCCAATAAAAGACTGTACCGTTATGTGACTCTTATGAGGAAAGAAATCAGAGTAATTTAGATTTAAGCATCTTTTTATAAAAGCAGTTGAAAAGGCAATTGTGTCCTCATGTAATCAGAACAAAAATTATGCCCTGCGTGCTTTAAAAAAAAAGTCGATTTCCTCCCTCCCTGCAACATTTCTCTAGAAATAGGAAGCAGGGATGTTTAAGGTGGGCTGATCTTTATGCCCCCCCCATATACACACACAGGTCACTCTCTCTCATTCACACAATTACATATAAAACCTCTTTCTGATAGCACAGCTGGGTGGCTGCATGGAGAACCTTGAAGTTAAAAGGCATTTTATCTCACTTAATAAGGAAAAGCTACAACCACATAACCTCTTTTCATTTCCTCTCACTGCTTGAGGATAATTTATAAAAGATCAATAACAAAACTGTTACCTCTGAGTTTCCTTTACTAAGCATTTGGCTATGTCAGTCCATCCCATAACCAACTCTGATTGTTAAAACATCCCGAGGGAAATGTCCTCGGCATATCCAGTTCCACACAGCCCTCCTCTTGTACACATGAGATGTGTGATTAAAAAATGAATTCATAATAAGCATTCCATTAAAGAGCACTTGTAGCAAGCTAACAAATTCAGCGGAGTCCCAGTATGCAATGCATATGCCGGCAGGCAGACAACACTCCTGTCTATTAAATAAATGGGGAGCCAGCAACAAAAGCATTCCTAATGAATACACCAGCAAATACATTAAGCAAGATTTAATCTTGGTGACTGAATCCTGGAAGCTCCAAAGACAACCTGGTATGCGGTTAATTGCTCCAGAATGAAATGCCATGTAGACGCTCCTGGATAAAAGGAAATTTTCAGAGGGCTGGTGAGATGGCTCAGTAGGGAAGATGTTTGCCAAGAGAGCGTTAGGACCTGAGTTCAGATCCCTAACATCCATGGAAAAAGTCATGTGTAATGCTAACACTGGAGGGGGATGACAGAAAGATTCTGGGGCTTGTTGGCTAGCCAGCCTAGCAGAAATCAGTGAACGATTTCAGAGAGAGAGTGTGTGCGTATGTGTGTACTCAAAATATTGAGAGAGAGAGAGAGAGAGAGAGAGAGAGAGAGAGAGAGAGAGAGAGAGAGAGAGAGAGAGCTAACATTAATGTCTGGGCAGCCCCTATCCCCCAACCCCCGAATCAATCTCTCTCTCTCTCTCTCTCTCTCTCTCTCTCTCTCTCTCTCTCTCTCTCTCTCTCTCTCTCTGTCTCTGTCTCTCTCTGTCTCTCTGTCTCTCTCTCTCTCTGTCTCTCTCTGTCTCTCTGTCTCTGTCTCTGTCTCTGTCTCTGTCTCTGTCTCTCTCTCTCTCTCTCTCTCTCTCTCTCTCTCTCTCTCTTTCTCTCGGAAATATGCTGCCATGGGAGAAATATGCTCTAAAAATGGAGGCAAGGAATGATGTGAAAATTTCCTTTCCAACACTAAAGAGTCAGGGAAGGAATGTTTCTCTTGAGAGGTAGAAAGCATAACCATGAACAGGTTTTGAGCCAATACAGGCTATTTCCCCAGTCTTCCACGAAAGGCAGGCCAGTATATTCTGAGACAGTGACATCCACATAATATCAAGTCATGTGTCACTGGGCTTGATAAGCCTCAAGGCGGTCCTGGAACATAGTCACACCTGTCCCCATCACACAGATTAAAACACATTCCCTGAAGTACTATGCTGCTGCAGAGAAACTGACCCCATCCGTTAATGTCATTAACTGAAATGTTGAATAGTCAACTGAATCCTTGTTGCCAATCCTGCTGCTGCTATTCCTCTGTATTTAGGAGTACACATGAACCCATTAATCACACTACTTCATGTTCCATCATCCTGAGCTTCAATTCTGCTCAGACAAGCTTCTCAGAGGCCATGCTTTCCCTTCCTGCTCTTTGAATCCTGTTACCCCTGTGGCACAGACATCCCTGCAGGATGGACAGTCAATCAGTAACTCTGAGAACACAGGGTCAAAAGCAAGCCTTTGGGTTTGCAAATGCTACGAAGGGTAAAAGCTGCAGGTCTCAATTGAAAGGGGGGTGTCATTTCTTCTTAGCATAAGGGATTTACTTTGTTAACTACAGGTATGTTGATACACACTTCATTCTTAAAACAGAAGTAGTAGTCCATATCCCTTGCTATAGTCTCTGCGGTTGATGAAATGTTTTTGCCAACTACTTCACCAAACTTTACCACCTCTTGCTGGTGAGTAAGTTCATTTATTTATTTTTAGTTTATGCCACTAACATACTGCTGCAATGACAATGATGTAATAGTTTAAAGTAAGCCCTGCAGACAGCTGCTCAGCTGGCATCTTACTAGTAACAAAAGCACTTCCTAAAGTGTCTGTCTCTCTGTCTGTCATCTATCTATCTACTTACCTACCTACCTATTGAAAATAAGGTTTCTTGTAGCCTGGGCTAGCCTCAGCCTCACTATGTAGCAGAGAATTGTTTTGAACCACTAATCTTCCTGCCTTTACCAACAAAGTGCTGAGATTACAGGTTTACACTAGCACACCCAGCTTATGCAGTGCTGGGAACTGAGTCACTGACTCTAGGCAATCAATCTTCCAACAAAGCTCCATTCCCAGCCCAGTTTATTACACACTTTAATAAACTCTAAGAACAAAGCATCTCTGAGCTTTGGCTCTTCCAAACGCAGGAACTAAACTCTAGCATGTTGGAGCTACTGTGAGTTTGTTAGTCAAGGGAACATGAAATTAAACTTGTTTTGAAACCTATGATGGTTCCAGGACCCTGCTGTGCAAAGTAGTACTCCACACCTGATCACCAAATAGGAAAAAAAATCACAAAAATGTATAGGGTATAACATCTGCAACTTCAAAAAGGAACAAACGGGAAGTGTCTTACATTTCTGAAGCAGAAGGGCGGTGCTTCTTCTGCTCCATGCTGCTTGTGATAATCTGCCCAGTCAAAGTCCTGGCCCGAGTAACCTGTGAGGAAGGGAACACACAAGCTCTTAGCTGAGCTGGATGTCAGGCAACAGTCAGTCTAGATGGGGTATCTTTGAAAAATAATAAGAAACTTAAGTTGAGAACCAAAGAGTGAAGTCTTCTCAAGCCTGGAAGCTCTCGAGCTTTCTTGATGATCAAGAGAAACAATTAAGAAAGTGGAATGTGTTAAATACAGGTAAAGAAGGTGTGGGATCATGTAGTTACTGGGACCAGAAATCTTGTGAAGGAAGTTGATAGCAACCATCTGCTTTAGAGAGGCTCTTGACAATGGAGAGACTTGCTACTGAGAACAGCAGACAGAATTTGAGAGAGAGAGAGAGAGAGACAGAGACAGAGACAGAGACAGAGACAGAGACAGAGAGAGAGAGAGAGGAGGAAGAGAGGATGTGGGGCATTTATGTCAAAAATATGCTTTAGAAATCTCTTAAGAACTTACTTTATGGGAACTTGAACTGACCAAAAGTGGACACTAGGTGAACTTACCAGTGATGCTACTACCGTCATCGTAGTCAGGATGTACCTTAGCCTGACCATGTTTTCTAATCAAAATAAAACAAATACAGAGACCCACTCCCTTTTGCTTTCAAGTCTATGAATCAGGGTGACTGCACCGACTATGTGTGTATGAGTAACTCTACCTCCAGAGAACCCAGACCCTTTTCTGGCTTCCAACAACTCACACACACATACATGCTTGAGCATAAAAGCTAAAAATTAAAAATTCATGAGATTATGGTGTAGAAGCACCTGGAAAATCCAAAATGGGTGCATGACAAAGTTTTTCATGCCCATTTGAGTTCATGCATATTCATGAAGGAAAATGTGTGTGGAAGTTAGAGTACAACTATTGCTATTGTTTCTTAATGCAATGTATGTTTGGCTCTGTATGAAACAGGAGTGCTCAGTGTCTGTAGGTACAGGACTGTAGAGGCAGAACCAGGCAAATCCCTGAGATCTCTCAGCCCTGTACCTACAGACACACTCCACACCATACCTGGTTCTTCTTGCCACACCATACCTAGCTCTTTTTCACATGGGTCCTGGAGACAGAGCTCTGGTCCCCATGTGTGAGAGACAACCCCTGTACCAACTGAGCTATCTCTCCAGTACAAAGTATTCTCTGATATTCATTCAACTGTATGTATGAACTGCATTTGGGTATTCTGTGTGGAATATATCTGCTCACATCAAATCTTCTGGCTTAGAAGTCACCCCTGGTTGTTACATATAGATATTTAGCTGGGTTTTCCACATCCAGTTTCCAATGGACTGCAAAATGTCACACAGAGTGCCATCTTGGACCTGCATTCAATCCTTCTATACATCCAGAGTGCAACAGTGTCCACAGGGAAGCCATTTTTAATCTAATAATTTCTAGATATAATCAAGTCTTGCTGGGTTTCACCTAAGCAGCAATTAATTATCTTGACCCTAAAACTCACTCATTTACTTGAAAATTGGAATGGCTTAGACTCTCCTCCCCCTTCTCTCAGAGACTGTTATTCATTCCACCATTTAAAATTCTTTTCCTTTGGGCTGATAATGAGCTCTTTTTGTAAGGCAGTTTTGAGACAGCTCAGAAAATAACTACTACATAAAAAACAAATTGCCATGGATTGTATAATAGAGACAACAGGGGTCAATTACACTCATTCATCAACAAAGACGGAACAAGAAGTATCGAGGCTTAAGCACAGCCAGGAAAACATGTTTTAAACCAGGAGGCAGGGAAGAAAACCGTAAAGAGGAGGAAAAAAATAAAGAGGAAATAAAACCCCTTAAGCCATTACAATTCCTAAGAAGCCACCTAGGGAGGCTGTGTGAATGACAGCCATTAAAGGTATTTAAGCCTTTATTACTATTGATTTTGAATGACCACATTCCAAATCGTATGGGTGCAAGGGGGAAGAGACTGATGACCCGTTATCTTGTGATACAAATGAACAGGCATCAAGCAGCTCTACTTGCAGTCATTAAGTATGGTTGTGCAAATGGACAGTGCCTTTGAAAAACTTACAGTATAAAATTATGCTGTTGACAGTTTCATTTCTAGGACCTTATTCCATAAAAATGACCCCTCCAACTGAAGAGTGGGCTATATATTAGGAAATGTACGGCAAGTTTATGAAACTTGGGGAAGGCAGAAATAACACTTCATTAACAGAAAATGACATAAGATTTACCCAAGACATCCCCAAGCCCCTTGGATATCATACAGGAATGAAACTGCATGGCTAGGGAAAAATGATGAAAATGTAATTGTTGTGGCCATAGCTAAAAAGACTGTCAACACATATAATTGCTAGAGTTATGCAAAATACGCAAAGAACAGAAAAATATAAGAAAAATAATTGTTTTGAACTTGTGTTCAACCTCTTGGTACTTTTCAAATTTTTACTCATGACTGTGAAAAGACTTCAGTAATAAAAATTTGGTAGCCTACCATCTTTGTTCTAGTATAATACACAGATGATGTGCAATCAATGAAAGTCCTGCACAATTTGTGACACATACCACAAGTGACCCCTACCCAAGTCATTTGCCTCAACTTCACCAATCCCGATGTTACCCAAGTAACTTGTACAAGCATCTCTGAGCTAGGCCTTACTTTGGTACAAAGTGGTGAGTTAGGACTGCCTCAAGGCAGTAGTCTTGCACCCCCACCTGTCTCTTAGAATGGGGATATCAGAAAAGTTTAAGGTAGGATTTTACTCTCTCACAAAGTAGACACACAACAGTAAGAGCCCCTCTTGCATGGAGCCTGTTATAAAAATGTGTAAAAATTAAGAAAAGTGAAAGGATGTCATATTTGCCATCTATCAGCTGGACAAGAAGAAAACTAAAAGATGCCCACATTCTGAAGTCAGTTGGGACACAGAACTTTAATACTCATATGGAAAAAGTACAATGCAAAGCACTATAGGGGATGTCAGCTTGTTAGACTGTTAGTCTTCAAGGATGTGCTCAGCCTCTATCCTAGACACGTCTTCCTTTGTCCACAAAAGAGAATATACTGATCCTATGCATGCTGGGTGTGAGGAATTAGGGATGTGAAGCAAGTTGACAAAACTCTTCCCTTTATGAGCTAAGATTTCACTGACAAAAAGTTAAGAAGGTACCAATCTAAAAAGTCAGCTGTGCTGGGCAGATGACTCGGCCAACGAAATGTGCTTTACAGGCATGAGGACCTGAATTCTAACTCCAGAACTTACATTTTTAAAAGAGGAGAGGAGGGGAGGGGAGGGAATGGGAGACAGGGGAAATGAGTAGGGTAAGGAAAGGAGGGGAAGAAAATGGAGGGAGAGGGGAGGGGAGGAGAGTCAGGTGTAGTGATGCATGATAATGAGTCCTCACAAGACATTGCCATCATAGAACCCAGGAAAGAGACACAGTTCCTTGAGGGTATAGGGGTAAGTTCTGCATGGAAAAGGATCTGTGAGCCCCAAAACCCAGGAGTGAATCCCAATATCAGCAAACAGAATGGAAAGCCTGGTGTGGAATAAGCTGGTGAGAACAAAATTTTAATGGTACAGTTGTAATATAAAAGAAAACCTATGCAAAGCCATCCTACTTTGGAGTCTAGAGGGCCATGTGCTGTGGAGTCCAGTGGACCATGTGCTGGTATTTTATACACAAAAATCAACCAAAAACAACAAATGGGAGCAGTGAGGAGTATCAAAATATTCATCTACACATCTCAGGACTCTGCCCATAGTCATTTAAAATAGTAGATATTTATCCATTCCCATGGGAGTTCTTTCTATTTATGTTCATGGAATCACACAGAAAAGCAAGGGAAAGTGAGGCAAGAGGAGGGGAACCAGAGAGACAGTTTGGCTGAACACTAGCCACAGTGCTCTGTCTTGTAGAATAGGAATTAGGTTGGGCAGCATTTAGTAATAGGGCACTGTGGGCCAATTAAAATACTTCTCTGCATAAATGCAAAACCAACATGCTCTTTCGAATTAGGTTAGGAGACGCAGATATCTCCAAAAATAGACTCTGATATATAAATATCAAGTGTTGACAGAAAAAATAACACCTTAAATATAACTCCTTAAAATATTAAAGAATGAGTAAGTGAGCAAAAAGGAATCTTAGCTTTTAACAGTGGGAAATATTTTCAATGTTAAAAGCAACCAGGTTCACCTTCGTAACTCTTTTCAATTAAAAGTGACCTCTTTGGTGGAGAATGAATCAAAAGATGAGAAATAAGGATATTTTTCTAGATCTATTAATCATGTCAGCCACCCTGCCTCCACTGTCAGATAAAATATACTTTTTAAAAATTTAATTACATTGCATTCTGCAAAAGTTAAAAAAATTCAGGTGCCCCAAGCCAAGAGGATAACACATAACATGTATGTGTCAGTCCTGGGAATTGAACACAGATTGTTGAGCATGTGCAGCATGTGTTTGTACCTAATGAGTGAACCATCTCACTACCCCAGTACATCATAATCTCTAAAACGCAAAATCCCAAAACGTTAACATCATTTGAATGCATCAATGAGTGTCATTTGTGTGTGTGCATGTGTGTGTACATATATATGTATGTACATGTATACACACACATATATATACACAGACACTTACACAAACATGTATATATATATATATATATAGTGGGGTAACATGAGCTCCTGGCTGATCTCAAACTCACTATGTAACTAAGCATGAATGTGAACTCCTGATCCTCCTGACTCTCCCAGGTGCTGGAACTAAATTTATATGCCACCAAGTCTGGCTGAATGTCTATATAGTCTCTACAATACAACAAAAGGTTGATAAAATGGAATTTTTGAAAAGAACTAAGATCAACTGCAGTGGCTCAGATTCTATAAGGCAAGAGAATTGGAATTAGGAAGTCACTATCTTGTGCCCCAGGAATAATTTAAATAACCGCTCCTTCCTAAATGACAGTAAACAGTTTATACGTCTCTTAAACAGTCTACCTAGAGACCAGCAAAGTGCTAAAATTCACAGTTAATTTCAATACTGGCTCCTAAATTTTACAATGCAAATCTAAAGGCTTGATGTTTTCCATGAAACACCCCCCTCAGTTTGGAATTCTTCCTCTTTGAATTCTACAACTAATCTGTGGTATTATGTGTCCAGGTGGTCCATGCCCTATGTATCCTTTATTTTAGTTTATTTATGTATCTATCTAATCACTTTTGTAGGGCCTATAATACTGGCAATCCTTTATTGAATTAAACTAATAGGATCAGATCAGATCAGATCAGATTGGCCAGCGAAATACTGAGGCAGAGAGCCACTGAGAAGTTCCTTTCCATCCTAGCTTAGAAGTCTTGTCTCTAGAGTCTGGGGCAGATATATTTTCATTTCTCTTTTAAAAGAGAGCAGAGTCAAAACAACATGAAGAGATCTGTGTTCTTAGCATGTCTCTCTCCTATGTCACCTTCTACCTAAAATCTGTCAGAGACCAGGCAACATCTAATTGCAAGTACTCAGTAGTCACAGATATCTAAGCACAAGGGAAAACCTTTGAGATCTCTTAGGGATGTGCACATTATATCTTGCAAATTCTAGCTATAAACCCCAAAGTTCAGTCTTAAAGCAGATTTTAAAAATCTTCTTCTCCTTTCATATATTAATAAAATATGGAATGGTGTTTGAAAAACCCTGCAACAAGGTTCCCGAACCTCAGAGTAAGATAAGACATAATGAACTGCCTCAAAAGGGAAACCACTAAACCACAGTACAAACCCCACCAGTATTGACGGCTCTAAATTCACATTCATTTTAATTACCAAAATAAATATAATCTACCCTCATGAGATGAAACTGGAGCCCAATAAACAAAGCCACAACTGCGGTATACCCATCAACATTTGGAAAATTACACCTTCATATGGTAATTCACAACGGCTCTGTAGCATAGACCAATTATCCATGCAAAAGTAATGGCTGGCCACTAAATCTGCCAGTGCTGCCCAAGGCCACCCACACTGCCCTGAAGGATGGATTGTGTAGAGATGCCAGCCATGGGAGCAGCAGCAAGGGTGGCATAGTTATGCAGAAACACATTCGTTTGAGGTTATAAATCTGGGATTTAGACACCGTCTTGAGATTTCAGAAATCATTTAACACAATGGAGCTTGGAATTCTCCAGGGGAAAAAATGACTGGGGTTGGAATGAGATAATTTTTAAGATTCATTTCAAATATGAAGGCCTTCCACTTGAGTGCTAAAATCCCTCATAGACTATGAAACGGAATTTCAATGCAATGGTTAACACATACTCCTATATACTCTAAATCATCTGCAGAGTATTTAGAGTATTTGCTGTGTATTCCATACCACTGGACTCACTTGCAATCTCAGAGCCCAAACTAAGACTATGTGTTTCTCTACAGTCATCAAATCCAAATACTGCTGTTTGGTTTGCTTTTCGACTTTGTGATTTTGTGTGTGTGTGTGTGTGTGTGTGTGTGTGTGTGTGTGTGTGTGTGTGTGTGTGTGTGTGTGTGTGTGTGTGTTTCTTGGGTTTTGTTGTTGCTTGTTTTTTTGCTTGCTTGTTTGTTGTTGAAAGACAGAAAGAAAGGACATCGAGCTGGATGGGAGGAGAATTGGGAAAAGTGTGATATATTATACGAAAAAAGTTTCAGTAAAAATGCCAATAGATAAATAAGATACACATATTTTTTTTAAAAAATCCAGATGTAGAATTGCCTTGAGGATTAGCAGCTGAGGGTAGCTCCTGACCTATCTCAGATACACACACACACATACCACTGTATTTTCCTTAGACTATATCTGTTCATACTCCTTGTCCACTTTTCTATAGATTTCTTGTTTCTTTTTTCTCTACTGCAACAAAGTCACTGCATAGCCAGAAGACAGCTACAGATCACCATTGGCTCTTTAACTAAGGACACTTGTCACTTCATGAATGCTTGAAAGGTTTGCCAGTGGGATTTTCCTCTTAGCAACTACTAATTACCATAACTCAATATCCTATAAACAAATAAAGCTAGCAAATTCATGAGGAAAAATTGGTTTTCTTTTTCAAAATCTGCTGAGAGGCATGTTTCACCTTTGTAAGGAATGGTTAAGAAGGATGCTTAATATAATTTCACCCAAGAGTCACAAGTATTAGGGTGACAGAAGGAAAAACATAACAGTGGACAGTCAGTAGTTATAAAAATCTTGGAGCTGGACAGGTAAGGCTCAGCAGTTTAGAGAGCTTGGTATCACTGCAAAGATCAGAGTCTGGTTCCCAGAATCACACTGACAGTGTACAACCACAGGTATCTCCAGCTCCAGATGACCTGATACCCTCTTCTGGCCTCAGGTGTGCCTGCACACAGGTGCACACACACACACACACACACACACACACACACACACACACACACACACCAGAAAATACTTCATTTTATGTGTGGTGATCATTCATTGTAGGTTTAAGAGTTTAATTATACTAATGCACAATAATTTTCTTAGTATGATAAATGTGAGTAGCCAAATAGCTACACCTATTTTCCTAATAAATATTCAAGCTATGTCAACAATCTCATCCATATATTTCACAGGATATGTATTCAAAACTTCATTAACATGGATATCCACAAAAGCCTCTGTCACCATGAACTGATCAAGTAGTCAAAATTAGTGTGTAATTGTTTGTCCTTTCTTAGTTCTAAAATAGATGTGATTACTAAGTAGAGATATATAAAATCTAACCAAGCAGAATTTCCATTATCTAAGCTCTCTTCCGAAGGAGTCCATTCCACATGCTTCAGAAGTTAGAACACAGAGGAGATTAATTTAGAGGCTTTCATACTGTTCAAGTAGTCAGACACAGAACTTCTATAGTGAGAAAGAAATTATAAAAATCCCCAATAAGCCACTGAAAGTAGAAGCTTGTATATAGATGTGAAGAGTTTGACTGCCAACTTGGTTACACGTGCTACCCAGAGACTATCACGAAGTCCCCCAGACAGTTTTAAAGATTTAGCTTTTTATATGGTTCAGGTCACACAATGACAAGAACCTGCCCAGAAACGAACAGAGAGCTCATAGACTGAAGTCTTTTCCATCATCATCGGGGGCAGATGTGGAGACCACGGCTCCTGTCTGTCACTGAAAGTCTTGTTTCTCTGGGCATGGCACATTATATGAACTGTCAATGATGAAGTGTCCTCATAACAGGATTTTTAAGGACACAATGAATCAGAAATTTCAAACGGTGACAAGAACGTTCAGTGCTGTCATCAACCCATGTAACTACGCAACTATAATCTGAAGAGTCAAGAGCCGACATGGAGATATACAAAGTACAAAGAAAAATGAGGACCAAAGTTCAACAAGGACAATACCAGAGCTAAGCCACGCACCACACAACACAATGATGTGCGTAGCTTGTGACAGCCAGCTAGCAAACATGACATCAGAAGTAATCCCATAATCCCTACATATCTGAAAAGGTTAAGGTAAACCTCTTTTTATTTAAGGTAGTCTGTTGAAATCTGCCCCATTAAGTTTATTTTTTTAATCTTTCTCCAATTTTCTCTCCTGCCATGCAAACTCTCTCATAGTCTAGCTGAGGATGAGCTTGGATTCCTGGTTTTCCTGCCTCTCATTACAAATGACAGGGTGTCGTTAAGCACTGTGGCTCTTGTATCTCAATTTAAAAAGTATATTAATGCAACCTGGCCCTATGTGACTTATTGTGATGGATTGCACATGAAGTGAATTATGGGATCATATTATACCATTAAGTGAATTACCATAACGTGGTACTACATTACATTTTTGGATCCTAAGAGTATCTGAGCATAGAGAAAGCAAAATAAGTGTAGAGAAGTACACCACTGGCATTTTGTTGTACATATAAAATGACTTTTCTGACACTTCCATGTCTTTAACTTCAATCACTGGGTACCGTTGTTGCATGGACCACTCACTACACAGCATCAGAGAGAAGCACCTGCACAGCAACTGGTGGAGGACATGCCTTGCCATTGAGGCTGACCTCCCAAGGGGGGGAGCTACTGGCGACACCCATGTCAATCAAGTCAATGAAAAGCTCTTTGCCTCCATCAAGGTCAATTCACACTGCAGCTTCTCCATATAAACACAATGACATCATTTCAGAGACAACAAGACACCAGCCTGGATCGTTGCAAGCCCACAAATTCCCACAGGATACGAACCTTTGGGAGGAGTGAGGTTGACTCCATTTTTAAGGCACCATTGTACTGGCAAAATTCCCAAAGAATCCGCATGGCACAGCATCGAGAGTTTGTTAGACTCAGGTCTTAGGTCATCAATAGTCACTTGGAAAAAATGATTGTTAAAAACCTAAAAGAAAAAATAAAACAGAAATCAGTTAATTTCTCAGATTTGACACATCTAAATCCTGACACTGTTTCAAAGACCCTGAGCATGTCCTATCAAATTGATGCTAGCAAAAAACAGAATTTCAACTGATAGCCTCCAAAACAATACAGAGAAACTCTGTCTCGTAAAAACCAAAAACAAAAAAAAAAAAAGAATTTCAGTACAAATTACTAAATTATTCCAGTGGCTAAAGGCAGAATAAGACATGTGGTCATACACAAGTAGAGAGAAGTAACTAAAATATACAGGAGAGAGAAAATGAAAATAAAGACAGAAATATAAAACGCGGGCCTCTCTCACACGGAAGAAAAGCAAACAATCAGAGAAATTCCTGCCCATATAAAAATAAACTGGGTTAAAATGACACCTCAATCTCAACAACAGATGAAACTCCTTACACCAGATCCTTCAACAGTGCTGAGTTCAGCCCTGGGAGACTTCTAGGCTCATGAATTACAGCCTTCAAAATACAACATACTATAGCCAGAGAGGAAATCATGTATGCAGAACCTGTCTCTACTCCGTGTTCCCATCACCACCTGCCACCTGTTACCACCAAAATATCAAATGTTCTTTGAGGACAGTGACCTCTTTTATTCATCAAATGATTCACAAAGGCATGGAAAGTGTTCTGTACATGAATATACAATAGATGTGAGAAAGAATGCCAACGATAAAAATGAACAAACAGGTCTGGTGGTGTAAGTCAGTCCAGCTAAAGAGACCAAGTCAGCGGGGTCCTAAGTTCGTAAGTTTGCTGACAGATTGAGTTCAAGACCAGTCTGGGCAAATTAGTAAGACTCTCCCTCAAAGCAACAAACTAAATCTAAAAAGGACTCAGGATATAGCTTAGTGGTAGAGCACTTGCCTAGCATGTGTCAGGTTCTAGATTGACTCTCCAATACCACAAAGAAAAAGAAACAAAGCTCTAAGCAGACAGCAAAATCAGAGGACCCACCCCCACAAGATCACACACGTACACAGGCACGCACATGCATACACAGACAGACAACATACACACACACACACACACACACACACACAGAGAGAGAGAGAGAGAGAGAGAGAGAGAGAGAGAGATGCAATATCTTTCCATTTTTACTAAGCTGTGGTTCCTTGCTCCTTCATTACAAAGTATATTCTAGACAAATGCATTTTAACATTAAGCAAGAGTAGAAACTGCAATCTTCACATCCTCATTTTATTCCAGTAACTAGTTCTAATTTTACACGCTGAGGTTGCCTTTGAAAGTCTACTTTAAGAAATAAAGAATCAAGATGGGCATGAGGGCACAGCCTGTAATCCCACCTGAAGATGGAGGCGTGAGGATCAGGAGTTTAAGAACAGCCTGGATTATAAAGGACAAGCATGACCAGCTTGCCCAGGATAATAACTCCTTATTATATTTGAAAACACATTCTCTGGACTGCAGAGGTGGCTCAGTGGCTAAGAACAATAGTTCTTGTAGAGGACCCAGAAACCACAAGGTAGCTCACACCTGTCTGTAACCCCATTTCCAAGGGATCCAGTGCCCTCTCTGGCTTCTGCAAGCACCAGTCACGCACATGGTGTATAGACATACATGCAGGGAAAACAACCATACACATAAGACAAAAATTTCAAAAATTAAATCGCCACCAGCCTTTACTTAAGCCCTTCTTGAGGTTTGTCTCCTTAGTATTTAGCTTACACTACACTGTATTTATTTCTTGGTAACAACAGGGACTTGCTCTATGCCTCACTGTCCAGAGCAATGCCTTTGACCGCTCAGTCACTAACTGCAGGATTACTGTGATCAGTCCTACCACACATACACACGTTTGGGATATCCCAGTGGCAGGGTGTATAAAGCACCACCAGACCCTTCTTCAGAGTTCCAGCATTCCTCAAACTGCACACTGATGTGAGAACACTTGAGAGAAAAGTTCACTGACTTCTGTCGCGTCTATCAGGCCTCATGTTCCCAGGGATGAAAATCATTCCTTTGTGCTCCCTCTGATACAGAGCTCACACATCTGTGAAGTACCTAAGGCTGCGCTGCTCAGAATGGGAAGAAACTGATAGAAGAAACGCTAGTGGAAGTGATGGAAACAGAAGCCCTGACTTTGTTCCTGTGTCCTGTCCTCTAATGGATGCAATGCACTTCACATGTGCCAGTGTTAACACCTCATCTCCCAGCGTTTGAAATACTAGAGCCAGCCCTGCTACACTGTTAACGCCTGGTCATTAACACTCAGGAAGCTCCGCATTTATCTCTGCTTTAACAGCAGTTATTCTAGCTTTAACAGCAGTTATTCTATCTTCAACAGGGCTGCCAAGAAGAAAACCTCAAAGGGATGCCATGCATGAAACTTCCATTGTAAAAAGTAATGACAACACAGTGTTACATTCTCAAGCCAAATATTCTAAGATGTTTTTCACTGTTTAGAGAAATATGATTAATGTATTTTTTGAGAATTTTAGACATGTATACAATGAAATATGATCATATCTACTCCTGGTATCCCCTCCAGTGAAAATATATTTAATTGTAAATATTTTCTACATGAAAAATATTCCGGTAAAGCATACACGGGTTCTAATAGACAAAAAGCATACATTGCATCTCATGCATTAAAACAACAAATGGGCAGTAAGAGAAGAATGGGACATGCATGAGGCAGAATGACATAAGAATTTCCGCTCACACAAACGCTAAGAAAAGTAACGTGAACACGTTGTTCAAACTAACTGCAAATACTTCCTTCTCTGGTGAGATGATTTAAGGGAAATTGATTGTGAAAACTCAACCTCTGCTGCTGAAAGTCGATTTGAATTGATGATATTTGAGGCTACCTGTAAGAAATGTGTCACTACTACTGAATATAGCAATAACTTAAAGTATAAAAATATGAGAAATGTGAGCCCTGTGGCATGAGCACACCAGCTCTGCAAGCTTACTTTCATCCTCCTCTGGCCTGGCACGCACATGCGAAGATGGTACTGCAGTGTTTTAGACAAGTTCATATACCCAGAAAATGGGCGGCTGCCATAGCTACACCACCCAACTCTGGCACAAAGGGAAATTCTGAACAAGTTTTAAAACAGGGGGACAGCTCTTCAGTCTGGGGGAAATTGGTGACGGCTACCAGAAACATAATAAAGACCTCAAACACTGTTTCCAATCATAGGTTTTAAATAGTTGGTAGAACAGCAGGGATGCCTGAGTTCCAATCCCAATATTATCTAGCAAAGCATGTTGACTTTGCCTCTTAATAAAATTTTAATTTACAAAAATAATGTGTTCACTAAGTAAGAAACATTTAGGAAAAGAAGAAAGCTGTATATCATGATTGCAATCAGTTTATATGCTTAATACAGTGTCACCACTAATTTTCTGATATTCTACCAAATTATGAAAAAGATGGGAAGGAAGGAAGGAGGAAGGAGGAAGGAAGGAAGGAAAGAGGAAGAAAAGAAAGTTCAAATATAGAAATGTCTGAGTTAATAGGAAAATAGATCCACTTCCCTTGGAAATAGAAATTAAAGTGCAATTGACCTTGAATCTTTAATCAAATTCTTCCTCTGAATATAAAAGGTCTTTAACTGAAAGCTACATTTGGCTAAAAATGCTAAGCTTGTCAGCATCTCCTGCCACTTAGCAAAAGCTAATATTTAAGGTGGGAAGCATACAATTTGAATTTGACCATTGTTAGAACCACTGGAATTTCTCTTATGAAGAATAGGTAATCTTAATAATTATATAATCTTAAGAGACTACCCGATCAGCATTAAAAACAACTTTGCATAGAAAAGGAATTTCATTTTGACTGCCAGTCTCAAAAGCATGTGGTCTCCTTTAGCCAATGAAAACAGATGATAATAAAAAGAGTCGACGACATACTGGTTTATGAGGAAATAAGAATCTGCTTTCACTACTTCCAGGAATTTTCTCGATACAAACATGCGGTCATGAAGGCAGAGCAAATTAGTCTTTCTTGTGTGTGTGCCACATGCCAAGACCTGAGTGTGTGTGTGTGTGTGCGTGTGTGTGTGTGTGTGTGTGTGTGTGTGTGTGCACCCCGTGTGTGTGTGCACCCCGTGTGTGTGCCAGGCCAGAGGAGGATGGCAAGTGTTCTTTTCTCTGGAAACAAGATTTCTCACTGAATCTGGAATTGTGTTTGGCTATTTTGGTGGTGGTGGCGGCAGCTGCAGCAGCGGTGGTGGCTAGCTGGATTTGACTAGGCTGGCTGGCTAGCAAGCCCTGGAAATCCTCTTGTTTCTGTCCTCTAAGTGCTTGGATTGCAGACATGGAACATTTAACATAAAATCTGGGGGTTTGAGCTCAGGTTCTCAGGCTTGCACTGAAATCCCTCTTATCCATTGAGCCCTGTAAGTTACCCTTGTAGTGCTTTTAAAATCAGTTCCACAGTGGACAGCTATTAAAGGAGGAGCAGTAACTCTGTACATGCCAGGAGGTATATAGTGAGAGCCCTCAGCCTCCTCTCACAGAAAGAGCTGGATGCAGAACTGGGAAGGAGGTGCATTCATCTGCCTTCGGTTTATTTATTGGGCGTTATTGTTAGTACT
The DNA here is from genome assembly GCF_017639785.1 of Mesocricetus auratus. Lineage (NCBI taxonomy): Eukaryota > Metazoa > Chordata > Mammalia > Rodentia > Cricetidae > Mesocricetus > Mesocricetus auratus. Next base: position 28,212,761 of record NW_024429196.1, on the reverse strand, counting down.
CTGAAGGCCTATGGGATTCACTGTGAGGAGTTGCAAGGAGCTAAGCAGGAAACCCACCTTGGTCACTGATGCAGGACAGATATGAAAGGGTTCACTCATATTCACTGTCTCCAGCTTCATCCCAACTGTGAAGAAATGGCTTCGCAGGTCTGCATGGTCCTGCAGGGACAAAGGTGAGCATATTAAAGGACGTGGTGACGTGAATTAACTTGGCAACTGTCTGTGGACTCCGTTTTTGAGCATTTTCTTGAGTGACTAAAATCTGATGGAAATAATTAATCCTCCCAATTTCAAATTTCTAATTATTGCAAGACACTGCGGATTTAATTATTTTCTGCAGGCTCAATTACTTTTCCAAGGGAGCGATAACACGTCTTCATAGCCATGCTTATATTTACATGAAGCAAAACAACTCACATGCCACTACATTGCTTTGATCTGGTGCTCTCTGCTGAAGCCCCACACAATGGAGATGGCCGTCAGTCATCTGAAACCCATGGAATTATGTTCAGAAAAAGACCATGGCCTTTTGCCACCAAATTACATACTACCAGGGAGATTCTCCTATTCTCCTTCCAAACAGGCTAGTGGTTGAGTTGCTCACTGGTTGAGTGCCAGACCCTAGTGCTCGTGAGACCCTGCAGCTGTCCTAGGGACAGTCTGAACCTGATTCCTACTCCATAAATGATGACCATTGCACTCCCTTTTTAATAGGTGTTTGCCAGTACTGGCCCCTCCCTGAAACCTGATTATGAACCCTGAGGCTTCCCTGCCTCTTCCAGAAAACAAATTTCAGTATCTTCTTTAGCCACACACCTAAAAAACAAGGTTGACCGGATTTAAGATTTCAGAATTTATCTTGCTGAACTGGAGACAACCTCGTACCTCATATGCAGTATATGTAGTCATGGATAAATAAATATATTTGCAGTCTGTCCCTGAGGAAATAACACACTCAACTAAGCTTGCAATTTCCAAATATATCAATTGGGTAGGAAGTAAAAATTAAAACTGGGATCTACTGCTTTCTTGGATCTGGAAATCTCAAGTGGATTCTGAATTAATTCCATGATGTTATTCCGTAGTCAGCTCTAAGAATTAGACATGATGGGAGTCTGTCTGTGCTTCAGCTTTCCCCCAAAAGCCAATGAATTCTCTCTGTCCAACAGGAGACCAGAAACAAAGAAACTCCTTATAAAATTCTCCATCAGAGGGGCTGGGGAGATGCCTCAGTTGGCAAACTGCTTTATTCAAAAGCATGAGGTCTTGAGTTCAGATCTCCAGCACCCATGGAAAAGCCAGTTGCAGCACAAATGTCTATCTATAACCCTCCCGAGATGAGGGACTGGGCACTGGTGAATCCAGGGCTAGCTGGCAAGGCAGTTTAGCTGAAATATCTCCCTCCAAGTTCAGTGACAGCCCTTGTCTAAAAAATAAGAGAGAATGTTACAAAATAAGATATCCAATGTAGACCTCTATCCTCCACATGTTCAAGCAAGGGTGAGTGCCCCCTACATGCCCTACCCCTGAGATGTGGTGGCTTATACCTATAACTCCATCACTTAGGAGACTGAAGCAGGAAGACTGTACATTTAAGACAAGTCTGAACTGCACAATGAGTTATAGATCCAGCCTGTGCTATAGATAGATAGATAGATAGATAGATAGATAGATAGATAGATAGATAGATAGATAGATAGATAGATAGATAGACAGACAGATCTCTCTAATGCTTCACCAGTTTGTCAAGGGAGTAGAATATAAGCATCCATAGAATCACAAGAACACTTGCTCTGTGTGTGTGTGTGTGTGTGTGTACATGTATATACACACACAGGCACATACACAATTTGTGCAAATGTCTTTTGGAGGATAGAAGGGGACATCAGCAGACCTGGAGCTGAAGTTATACAGATTCAGGAGTGAGCTGCTTGACATGGGTTCTGGGACCCAAACTCTGATCCTTTTCAAGAACATCAGGCACTCTTAACTGCTGAGCTATCTCTCCAGCCCCAGCTCCCTTCACGTTCATGTCTTCACAGTAATCTATGAAGCTCTCTGCATGCAAAGACAACACATTCAGGGTCTGGGTGAAGGGCTTGGTGCCGTGGAGGGGGGTGATCAGAGGAGATGCAGTCCCATGTCGGGGACATTCAAAGGACCTCATTCATTCAAAACCCACATAAATTCCTTCAGAACTAGACACTTTATAAAAATGTAATGCCTAAGGAAACTCTTAAATGCAGATGGTGGCTTTGTTGTTTACATAACCAACTTTATAAACTCCTTAAGAAGTTACAATCAACACTTTATAAAATTATAAGCCTAAGGAAAAGAGCAAGGAGAAATTCTTCAATACAGGTGGTGCTGCAAACAAAACACTTGCTTTCAAAGGCACTTTAGAAAAGGAATTCAAAGCAACAGTCCAGGGATTTAAGGTGAATTAACACAGACTAACTAAGCAGGGTTGCAAACACAAGAGTTACTAATTGACACCTCAATTGAATGATTAAAATCAATGCTCTCCTGCAGACACCAACACCCCCAGTACTTATGGGTGAGATCTGAATCACACTTGTGGATTTTGCAGGTGTTTTCCTCATTTAAACAGAACTCTTTATCCCTTTATTCTGAAGTTATAATTAAACTTCCCTGCATGTCCTCAACAAGTTAAAGCAGTTATTATTATGCTGTGTTGACAATACAGACATGTCCAGGGTAACTACAAGTGGCACAGGAGGAGGCACGGGTTTCTCAGGACCCCTCCACCAGCATCTCTGCTGTGGTATGCCCTCTACTCACGGTGCAAAGCTGCTGGCCTAAACCTGCATGTGATCCTGCTCGCTAATCATAGCAAATGCTCACTCCTTAGCTGCCTCTAATCCCCAGGGCTCTCTGTGGAATTTTCCATCTCTCAATTTCCTTGTAAAAGAGGCCTATCAGCAATCTAGACTTCTAGTCTACCCCAGGCTTAAACCCTCAGCTCCAGCATCTGTACCAACTCTGCTTTGTAAACTTTAACACCAATCTCTGCTGGGCCAGTGGAACCAGCTTTCCAAGCAGAAGCTACTCCACAACCCTAAAGCCTTTCTGTCCCAGCATCTTAATTTGATGTCCATCACTGACCAGAAGATGTCTTTAGCTAAGTTCACATCCATCCAGCCACATCCAATGTTCCTGATACTACATAAAAATCTCTGTGGCTCAGGGGACTCTGCATATAGGTTAGTCCCTTATCTCATTCCTTATCATGTACAGATGTTTGGTGAGAACCAATCCATGGCTGTCTGTCCTTAGAAACAAAGCATACAGAAGAGCTGTTTCTTCTGAATGGAGCCGAACTTTTCCTTGCAGCCCTCAAATCCACTTTCTTCTGATCATTTGTGTGTGTGGTTAGGAGGGGGTATGTGTTCTATCTGACTTGTTTCGTGTGTGTGTGTGTGTGTGTGTGTGTGTGTGTGTGTGTGTGTGTGTGTGTTGCAGAAGTCAACACTGGCTATCTTTCCTCAATCACTCTCCAACTTTACTTTTTGCCAGACAGTCTCCCACTGAAACTGGGGCTAGTCAGTTCATCAATGGCTGACTATTCAAGGAGCTCCAGGGATCCATCTGTCCTGTGTCCCCACATTTACCCCATCCTACCCCCAGCACTGGAGTTAGGGGTAACTAACTCCACCACACCAGGTTCTTTCCATCGTTGCTGAGGACCCCAAGTGTGGGGACTGGGACCCTGAGCACCTATGGAAAGAACCAGGCACACTTTCACAGGAAGCACTTTACAGACTGACCATTTCTCCAGCCCTGGCCACCTTTTAATTAGGCTCTAAAGCAAATAAAGAAACAAACAAAACTCTCCCTCTATAACCATGCAGAAACCCTGCCAGTTTAAAATAGCATAGTGGTAATTTAAAAGACCCAAGACAAAATGCATGCAAGAATAAGGGTTTAACCAAATCTACCACCTCTAGTATTTGCCAATTCCAATACCATAAACTTTATTTTAAAAAACAAGGGTATGTTTTTAAGGAGCTTGCACTGAAAATTCTAGTCGTTAAAGAAGCTGAAAAACAACAAAAGAGGTTGTATTATACATGTAGTACTTTCTGGTGAATGTCAGACTCTCTTGTTTATAATATGTGGTTCATTCCAGAAAGACCTCAGTGAATACCTATCAAATTAGATAAAAAGGCAAAAAAAAACAGATAATTTCCTGACATCCATCCAGTTTTAAGCTCTATCATTCATTCTTTAGAAGAACACAGAGTAGATAACTAGATATCACATAGAACATATATACATGTGCATGAAGACAGACATGCAAATACTATGTGGCAAAGAAAAGGGAAATATGATAAAACAAAAAGTCCAACTAACAAAGATCGTAGAAGAGTTTTCAGTCAAATTCTTCTACTTGTAACTTATAAAACTAAATAACCAAAGATGGAGACATTCAAACATCTCTAAGGGTGAATGCCAAGAAAGGGTTGGGGACATAGCTCAGTGGGATAGGTGCCTATTGTGTCATCATGAGGACCTCAGTTTGATCCTCAGAACCTATATAAAGTCTGGGTGTCATACAGTACATATGTAACTCTAGAGCTGATGGGGTGGAGACAAGTGGACACTCCCTCCCCCGTGCAGAAGTCACTGTCCAGTCAGTCTAGTGAGCACTGAGTTCAGTGAGAGACCCTGTCTCAAAAACTAGATGAAGAGCAATAGAGGAGGACACTAGAAATCAACTTCTGGCCTCCACACACATGCATATGCGCGCACACACACACACACACACACACACACACACACACACACACACACACACACAAGAGAGAGAGAGACAGAATCAGGTAACCCTGGACTTAGAGACTGGAGAAACGTGAATACGTTGTACAGAGTAAAAAGAAGTCATTTAACACTCCTAAGAAATAGCAAGTTTTTAGGATGATTGAGGAACTTGGAACTTGACAGCATCGAGTGTAGAGCTCTATGTATGTGCCAGACAGCCATAATGACTTATAAGAAAGTATGGAGAAGACACTGTCATTAAAGTTCAATCACTGTAGGGCTAAGGCAGTCAGGACCCATGCATTTACCCTCAAAGGCTCAGTCTCCCCAATGCTGAGAGAGAGCTCCAGATTCCTGAAGAGACTATGCAAAGTCAATTATCCACTGAGAGATAATGGAAAAGTCATGTTCCTTAAGATAGTCTGCGGCCTTAACAGAGCTCTAGAAAATGATCCACATCTGATGAATCAAAAATGGTGTTACCACCGAAACCAGCACAGAGTACTAAGTCCTTAGGACATTTACAAATATGCCTGTCACATTCAAGAAACCCTGTTCACTCACAGGGACTGGAATCCACTTAAATGGGTTACTGAAAAACTACTCTTCTATAATAAATACCAGTGATGTCATTCATATCTATATCCCAAGTCCTCAATTTTTATTTTACTCTAAAGCAATATTTTATCAATAAAAACTGAAAAAATTCTTTTTTGTGGGAGCACTATCTTAACAGGCCACCATGATCACCTCTCCTTGGGGTGAAATGGCATAGTAAAGGGGATTCTGTAATGCCTGCCCCTTTTTCTGCTTAGGACTCACCAAGTCTGCTTCCACCCAGACTGAGCAGATCTCACCATGAATGTGCTATGGCTCTGCACTAAGTCTGACTTGGTTGTGTAGCTAATATCTGGTAAGTGAAGCCATAATCCCTAAGGGTTTATGAATGCTTGTAAGCACTTCTGTGGTGTCTCCCACACCTTACAGCATCTGTGGTGTGGGCTAAGGCACAGAGAAGTTTAGTGACCTACGTGGCACTCAGGACCCAAATTCAAGCACAAACATCTTGATTATAAGTCCAGTGCCTTTAAAATAATATGTGGAAAATTTGGACTGCTGAGAGGGCTTGCTGGATGAATGGGTCTGCTGCCAAGCATGGTGGCTGGAAGAAAATCAGAATTCCACAAGTTGACCTCTAGTTTCAATGTGTCAGTGGATCATGGGTATACACGCACGCGCACGCACACACACACACACACACACACACACACACAGAGAGAGAGAGAGAGACAGAGAGACAGAGAGACAGAGAGAGATATTAATTAGCTGTAATTTTAAAATTAACAATTTGTACAAAAAAATTCCTGTGCCCTGTAGGCTCTCTAAAAGTTTTTAAAGCTACTTATTACCAAGTTGAAAAGTGACACCTATTGACTGTTTATGCACAATAACCTACACTGACTTAGGGGAAAATATATAACAGAAAGAATTCTGATATTAGAATTGTCCCACAAAATATTAATATTCATTCATCCACAGTCTTCATCAATTTTTTTCAGGGCAAGATTGAACATAGCTCAGGCTGGAGTCCAACACCCTATGTAGTAGGGTATGACCTTCAACTTCTGGCCTACCTGCCTCCACCTCTCAAGTGCTGGGATGACAAGTGTGTACCACTCCACCTGGTTTGAGTTGGGGATCGAACCCAGGGCTTCATGCATGCAAGGCAAGGACTTTCCAAAATGGCTACAGTCCCAGCCCCTTATCAATAATGAATAAATACCTTTTCTACCTTCCTATGCCGGTTCATTGAGTAAGGAATAATAAAGGAATGTGGGCAGCAAATTGTCTTTGCTGCTTCATCAATCAGCCCTCATCAATACCTATTTCCTGCCACCATTATCAGTGTTTTAACTATGACAGGCTAATCTCATCAGTGACTCCACATCAGTCTCCATCTGTCAGTGGCGCTTTAAATACTGCATGTTAAGCACTAAGCTACAATGAATGGCAAGCAGGGCAGACAATGTGGTTCTGACATTGACAGGCTTGAGGCTCACTTTGCTAAATATCCAAGCTGTGATAAGCATGAAGTGGTACCCCAGAGGAATAGATCTGGTCAAACCTCCATGCTTTTGTTGTTTTGGCTTTCCAGTTCTGACTAGTGCTCCATTTTCCTTTCAGAAGCAGAGGTTGGAAATCCATCACTATCAAACATGGGGTAGCAGCTCACACAGTTGTCACCCACTGCTGTAGACATCAGCATATGGTAACATCTTCCCTTTGAAAGAGACTGCTGCACTCAGAAAAGGGTAACATGTGACTCTTGAGGAATGGAACATAGCCTTTGACAGAGAGCCATCTGGGAAGTTGGAAAGCCAAACTCTCCTGGCAGCATTGACCAAGCTTTGGGCTGAATAATGAGGATCTTCACAGACATATAAATTACTATGATTAGTAATCTATGGAAGGTGATAAGGAGAAAAAGAAAACGGAAAACAAGAAAGGGTGTGCATGCCTCATGTGCTTCACCTTGACCATTCATTGTGCACACATTTACTGCAGAGATTTGAGAAAACTGTAAGTCATACTCTTAAAATAGAACATGTGGCTACTTCAGATTGTCCATCCCTATTTCACTAGATAAATAGATCCCACGTGACACAGACTCATGCAGAATGCGGCACAGAGGAAACTGAGTTCAAACTACTACCAGAAAACAATTTAAATGTACTTGATGACAATGTTCATGTAAAAAGACAAGACAGTCTTCCCCTGTACTCAACCAAATTCCAAGCCTAACTTCCAGAATTGAAGGCTCTAAGAAATTATCTTGCTAATAGCAGTAACTCTAGTAAGGGTTAGCTCTTTGATTCTGCCTTTCTGTTTATGTTGATATGAAACAAAGCAAAAGGTAACTAGGCAAATTATATACCCCTTCTTTGAAGTCCTTAAATCATAATCCTATTGTGCTAACACAGAAGTTCTGCTGGGGGTGGCTGGAGAGATGGCTGGAAGTTACGAGCACTTGTTGCTCAGTTATGTGGGCTAGAATGAAATTGTAGCATTCACATAACAAGCCAGGCATCTGACATACTCCTGTGACCCCAAGGTGGGGAACCGGGACAGAGAAAAGAGGAGCACTGGGGCTCAATGACTTCCAGCTTTGCCTAGAAAATGCAAAGCCCAGGTTCAAAAGAGAACAGAGAAAGACACTCACACACACAGTGCACACAGGTACACATACACACAAAATAATAAATAAATACTGCACTGCACAATATTAATCTCTTTAGGTTTTGGTCTACTGGGAAATTAAACATCACATAGGTTTCTTTTCAAGTCCTTAATAACTTGTATAATTTCTAAGAATGGGCTTCAGTAAACTTTAAGGAAGGTTTTAATTAGTACTACATTCAAATGGCTATATAATGAACTCTGGTAACTTTATTCACAACAGCATATGTCACACTTTTCTAAAAAGCCATTTGTTTCATAGTGTTCCTTTTTTGTTTGAAGAATGGCTTAATGCTCATGTACTCATTAGAAAATGACTCACATAATATTAATTTCATCAAGAAATGACATTGGAATGCCAGCATTTATTAAATCAATAGTATTATTACATTTCAGCTCCATCACACTGATTTGAATTTAGCCAGTGAAATATTTATAACAAAAATGTAATGAAAAAATCTATACTCTTGACAGCGGTAAGCTTTTCCATTTTATGCTCACAGCTGTAAAAAAGCAATTGTTATCTCCGAGTGGTACATTCAATCAAGTTAAAAAATAGTAAGAAGAGATGAAGTATTACGTATGCCAACCTGGACCACACAACTCATAAAAGGTGATGATGTCAGGACTATTTGATGGTTAGCTCCGAAACTAATACTAAATTGTTTTTTTATATGTAAAGCTACAGGCATTAGGAATATTTTCTACCGATTAACACCTAGCAACGCAAAAGCAGAAAGAAATCTCCTCTTTCTTATAGCACCAGGGGGAAAACCTCAGGGGATGAGGTGACAGCTCAGTGGATAAAAGGCTTCTAGTGCAATAATGAAGATCCAAGTTCGAATCTCCTAACACCTTTGTAAAAAGTCAGGGTTAGCAGCACATATGTGCAACCCCAGTGCTAGGAGGTCTGCAACAGGTGGCTCCCAGGAGCTCCCTGGAAAGTAAGTTCTAGGCTCAGAGAGCATCCCTCTATTAACAACTAAGGAGAGCGCTAAAGGCAGCATTCAGTGCATCCTTTGGCCTTTATTTACAATTGCATGCACAGGCAATCATAATTCAACACACATGTGTGTGTTCTCATGTATATGCACACAAGCATACGCACACAAAACAAATAAACCAAACACACCTAGTGTCTAATTTATATGTGTAAGTAAACATTGTCTTCTGCCATTTTCTTTCTCCAACTTCATTAACTCACTTCCAACAGGCTAAGAGGCCTTTTTAAAAAGTTCCTGAGTTAATGTTCTGGGCAGGGCGGGCTGAAAAGGAAGAAGACTGGGGAGGCAGCCCTCTTGGCCGCACACCCACCCTAACCATCGTAGAGGACACAATTAGCCAGAAGCACTCGTTAGCTGGACACCCTAAATGCAACTCCACTGTTGCCATGGAAACAGGAGACAGCTCCTGAACTGTCTCTCTGTAGAGGCACCACCTTTCACAGAGACAGGAGTTAGCAAGAAACAGTGCTCCACCCAGCCGACTGACAGTTCCAACTGTTCATGACAAGTCACAGCTACACAGGCAGCAAGCCCTAGCTGATGTTCTGCATGGCGGGAAGACTGCAAACTACAAGGTGCCAACAGCCAATCAGCCAGTTCCAAGGTCCTCTCACAGGTCACGCCTGCTCCTTAGCATCTTTCCTCCGTGTCACAAAATAAACCTTCCTTAGGTAAGACCTCCTCAACCGTGATGCTATTGACTTTGGGGACCATGTTATTCCTTGTAGGGAACTGCCCCGTGGACTAAAGAATATTTTGCCAAATATCTGGCACACTAGATGCCAATGTCACAGGACACCTCACTGTGACAATCAAAACATCTCCAGACACTGTCTCAAGCTCTTTGATGAGTCTCACTGCAGCCACCCCCTACTGCCCTCCAGGAAGGAACCATTGACTTGGGTGGAGAGAAGTCAGATGCTTAACAAGACACCTGAAGTGTAGTCTGCTTCCTTATCAGATTCTCACCTAATGCTGCTTCCTTCCCCTCTTTCATTGAAGCCCAGAGTCCTACTGGCCCAAGAGACACAAAGACCATTTCTTGTAGCACTGATCCACTTTAATGCTCCCTCAATAAGAGATCTTTTATTCCCTGCCCTTCTACTGTCATCGTTCTGGGTACCTAGTGTGTGATGTTAGAAGATGCTGTTGGAAATAAAGGGCATAACCATAAGTACGCCATTATTAAGGGATAGAGTTATAAATATTGCGCAGTTCATGATGGCAGAGGTTCAAGTGCTTGTTATCACACATGATTCTCATGGCAGCAATGATGCTGTGATCTGCATAGGAAATGACCCACATGGTCCTGCCTCTGAGCACTTGGTACTCAACAGTTAGGGAAAGTCACCAAAACAAACTCAGGAGTTCCCATTGGAAAAGGATGACAGCTTTCATGGAATTTACCCATGACTTCATCTATTTGTGTTTCTTTGTTTGCCTTTGTTGCTATTTCATGGCATTCAAAGGTGCCTAGACAGACAGATACAAATACATATACATATGCATATGCATATACATATACATATACATATACATGCCCATGTATAATTTTGCAAAGATGTTTCCAGTATGGGTAATTTATCATTACAGGTTCTCAGAATCATCAAAACTTTAAAAACCACCAAGGCCCTATGAGTGTAAGAATCCATACAAAGGCCAGGTGGTGGTGGCGCATGCCTTTAGTCCCAGCACTCAGGAGGCAGAGGTTAACGGATCTCTGTGAATTCGAGGACAGCCACAGCTACACAGAGAAACCCTGTCTGGAAAAACAAAGCCAAAAGAATCCATACAAAAGCACAAGTGAGAGGATGGAATCTACTGAGACCCTCTGCAGAGTGGAGCTATCACACACCCAGGATATACACATTTTCTGACAGGAACATCAACATGGCAGAAGGAATCATACTGTTACAATAGAGAAATCTTGTAGGAGACACCAAGGATTACATCTTCTTAAAGATCGATTTATGACAGATCCAGTATTCAGAACCTATTCACTCCCTTTTAAAGTTGTATTTTGTGTGCATACCCATGCATACACATGCGTGTGTGGTGTCCCCTTTGATCACTCTACAGCTTATACTAGAGAGAGAGAGGGCAGGGGAGGGAGAGAGGGAGACTCACTGTGTGACTGACTCTTGCTGTTCTAGAACTCACTACATAAATCATCCTGGGCTTGAACTCACAGAGATCCACTCGCATCTCTTCCGGGTGCTGGGATTAAAGCCTTGTGCCACCATGTCCAGCTCTACACCCTATGCCTTCTAAATCCCGTTTCACAAACCTGGAGTTGACTGATTCACTGTGCAAGGGCCCTTTTGTCTCTACCTGGCTAGCACTGGAATCATAGATGTGCATTCCTGGGCCTGGTTTTTCTCTAATGTGGGTTCTGGGGGATCAACTCAAGTCTTGATGCCCATGTCAAGTACTTTACTGACTGAGATATCTTCACCTGTCAGTCATTCTTTTAAAAACAACGTAATATAAATACATACACAGTTATCAAAACTTACCTATCTTGTTTATGCTGGCCTTTAATAGTAGCATTGGGAGATGAATTGGATTACTCTTATCTTTGGCCCTATGGCATCTAGGGGACTCTAAACAAGATGGCTGTCTGAGGGAGTAAGACAGAAAACCCAGACCTTTCATTAACACCCAAAGACCTCAGTGTGCAAAGGGTGTACACTGAGGTTCAAGGTCAAGGCTGCATGACTGACCTTGCCATGTAGTTTACATGTAAACCTCTGAAGGTACAAAGTGTCAAATGAGAAGCTCAAACTTGATAGTACTGGTTTCCCCACCACAGTCACTGATATTTGTAACTTCCTGTTCAGGACAGACACTGTGCATATTAGAGTATCCACAGGCACCCCTGTGCATTTTCATGGGAAGTAAAATGCCTCCTTGAAATGTAGCTTAAGTCTACAATAAAATACTCCATAGATGAAATAATTCTAATCTATTCTTGTCAACAGTGACTGAAATTTAAATCTTAAATAACTGAAATGTGATACAATAAGCCCTTTGAAATGAATCTAATAGAGATTTAGTCCCGGAACTCCCAGCACACCATAAAACTATTGCATTAAGTCCATGCTAACATCATCCTGCTTTCTCTGCACCAACAAGAACTAAAACTACTCTGGACTGACAGTTCCCAGTAAGACAATGGAGAATTAACATTATGCCTTCATTTTCAGTGTTTAAAATTAAAAAGCAAGTTACTATATAACAGACTGCAGAGAGAGCAGCATGTAGCCCCTTACTCTTGCAGTAAACTCTATGTGTGTGTCTTGTGACTTTTATATTACATACCTTGTTTGACCAGAGTTGCCCTTTTATTTCACCTATGATTTTTTTCCAATACTCATAAAAACGGGATGACCCTTGTAGTTCATTCTTGTTCTATAGTTCATGTTTGGGCTCAAGAACCCAGAGAACACAAAGAATTCTCACAAGCAAGCCCTGCTTCTCATTTCTGTGTGTGTTGAGGAGGTATACATATTTGTGTGTTATATAAATTGATGTCCATACATGTACAACATGTGTGGATACCAGGGACCATATCAGGCTTCTTCTTTAACTGCCCTCTCCCCAACAATATGAACAAACTCTGAGGAAAATATGTGCATGAAATCTTTCTATAAATAAAAACAAATGACCTCAACTAGTCCTCTCCCAGCTGCCCCTTTTCTCTGTTTATAAAACGTAACAAATTCAGAAGGCAAATACCAAGAATGGATTAGAGGTACCTCATGCCTGCACACCAAGCTAAACCAGGCACTATTGCAACTCTTTATTTACAGACAGCAAAGGTGAAAAGTGCATTTAACCCCCACAGTTACCTAGGTGTACTTTTGGATCTGCTTAACAGCTCTTTGGGTCAAATACGACAAAAAATAAACCAAGCAAGGACACCGACAAAGAATCTTATTGAGGTATAGTCTCATGCTGTCTTATGATGAACCACCCATATAATAGTGCCCCAAATAACTCTAATCATGGACCTGAAAATATTCTGTGGCCTAGAGACATTTGTAGGCAGAATAATGTTATAAGGTGATGACTCCATGTAAACAACCCCATTCTAGTTCCAGTCATAAGGAAATACTGGGCATTTCATCAAATGCCACATTGAAAATATGACAATGGAATAAAAGACTGTGTCATGGGTTTGTAGTTTTGTTATACTATACATTATTGCTATTTCAGAGCATAGCATTCTATTTATTAAAAACGGGACACCGTAACACGTATCAGCAGCAGCCTCACACATCTCCTGTTTACCACACATTCTGATTGTGTGCACGAAAAGGCTGTGTCAAGTGACCTACACCATCTGGGATTTTCAAAGAACATTCTGTACTGTTCACACAGTATCAAGAGTACTGGAGGATGTCTGTTTCAGAAGACACCTCCACTATTAAACTATGCATGACTGTACTCAGGCCAGATATACTTTGTCTTCAGACAGGGTTTCATGTGTCCTAGGCTGGCCTCAAGCCTGCTATGTTGGCCAAAGCTGGTCTAGATACTCCTGGTTTCACTCTAAATAGCTGAGATCACAGGCATGTCAAATCCCTATTTTATGTGGTGATGGGAATCAAATCCAGGACTTTGTGCGTGTTAGACAAGCATTCTACCAACCTAACCATGTTCCAAGTTCCAGCTGTACTTTGGTAGTTCTGATCTTTGACTTCTGAAGTCAAAACTTGCCATCCTGACCTCTGTGATTTCCACAGATATTGATGAGAAATTGGAAAGAGAAGTAATAATGGAGACAATCAAGGATCAAGGTTCCCATATCCATATTACATAAAACAAGCCTCTCCTCGGCTTCAATAAAGAAGAATACAGAAGCATGAGTCCTCGCTGTTCAACTGTGTCTCAGCTCTTCAGTGGTAATACCTAGCTACCTGAGGCGGGCAGGAGTCAGGTTAGGGTGAGAAAGAAAGTCCAGTACAGGAAATAAGCAGACTAGATCAGAACCCATCATTGAAAACCAACTCTCTCGGTGCATTCCTCCAGCGTACTGTGTTTCCAGTATCTGTTTAATGAGGAAACGTAATCTATGTAAGAGGAAGCGCACATCACCATACATCACACAATGGAAGTTCATAGGTCCAAGGATCAAAGAACTGAGAGAAAGGGGCTGAATGGGTGAAGTACTCATGGTAGAAGCATGAGTACCTGAGTTTCGTTCCTCAAACCCCCCCCCACACACACACATACATACACACAAGCACATGCACACACAGTTGGCAGAGGGGCATGTGCTTATAGTCCATGGCCTGGGGAGGTAGAGGCAGGTGAATCCCTGAATCTTACTGGCCACCAAGAATTCATGAGCTCCAGATTCAGTTTGAGACCCTGTCTCAAAAATTAGTGAGAAAAGTAACTAAAGAACAAACAAAACGTTGACCTCTAACCTCCTTACATGCACACATACACATGTTCACCTGCACACACAGACAATGGAGCCACACACGAATAGGTACACACACCACACACACACATGAACGAAGAGAGTATAGTCCTGCCCTGGATGAAATGACAGACTATGGTCACCCCCATGGAGGGCCTCACCCTCCCTGGGGAAATGAGGGGATATTGGGGGGGTTGGTGGGATGGCACAGGAGGAGAGGAGGGAAACTGAGAGGGACCTGGAATTGACATGTGAAGCAACCTTGTATCTAATTTAAATTTAAATTTAAAAATAAAATATATATATTAAATTTTTAAAAATAAAACCATACATACTACGTATGAGTCAATGAAGCCAACTCTAAGCTTTGTCAGCAAGACAAGCCCTTGGCATTTCAAGTATGTGAGTGCTAAGATTTCCTGGAATTCAGGTTCTGCTCATCACGCAGAGACACTTTTGGTCTATCCCTAGCATCTTTCTAGCTGTTCTCAGGTCTTTCTAGTTCCTAGCCAAGAACTGACCCAGGTATTTTCACTTCTTTATGAACTGACCACACCTGTCACTTCATGGCAATGACCATCCTTTTCTATTCCTTTAAGGGGAAAAATATTTTATGTCCACAGACTTGGAATGTGGGAAGTGCTATTTCTGATTTATCTTCTGGGTGTACATATGGCCTACCAGGGAAACTTTGATTACTCCACATTTGCCACAGAGGTAGGATCAATTTCCAGAGAGGACAGATAATAAAAAGCAACAGGCTCAAGTAGGGTTGCATTCCTCATTGACCAGCTCTTATATTTTTAGCCTTTGTTGGCTCTATTTTGAAACCAAGTATCCACAAGCTTTTTAGTGACATGTATATTTCAATATATTTTATCTGTCTGCATTAATATAGTCACATCCTATCTCTCTTCCCTTTTCCCCCTTCACACCCTCCCACATACCCCACCTGTACCCTACTCTCCTTCCTTGCAGACACCAAACTAGAAAACTGAAGCAACAAGCACTATTAACCACAAAGTTGGATGGATATGTTCATCACAGCTTCATTGTTTGATGGCAGAAATGAGCTCTGGGGAAAACATCTTAATAGTTCTTTTTAAAAGACAAAACTAGCTCAATGGCAGATGATATGTCAGTTAATTAAACGGGGGGATTAATGCTGAGGCTGCAGATAGATGAATGTTATTCTAGCACGGAAGTTTGTGTCCAAATTAAGTGTATCTCTAATAGAGTCCTAACAGGAATTATCCAGGTGGTAAAGAAGACAAATGTCCTCCAAGTAAGAACCATGTGAATAAGCAACATGGTCCCCAATGCCATTATCACCGTTGATTCTTTTTGAGGCAGAGACTCAAGTAGTCCAGGATAACCTCAAACCCTCTGGTTCTCCTGCCTCCCCCACCAGAGTGCTGGGATTATAGTCATGTGCTACCACATCAGGTGTATCCGGTGCTGGAGACCAATCCAAGCGCATTGCACACGCTAGGCGAGCACACAACTGAGCCACATCTCCATCCCCCACCCTTCTCTGTCATTTTTTAAAGAATAAGTTACTTCCACAATAGGAACATTTTGCTAAACCTCTTAAACTACTAAATCCTTAGGGAGAAATCCTTATTTATTTCCCAGTAAAACACATTTTCTAATATCCCTCAGTTTTTATTTTAACTTGGGACATTAACTACTCTTTTTTGACTGAGTTTACATGTTAAGGGCTATCTCTATTGTCCATAAACAGCCAGTCAAAATTTCTTCAAAACAAGACAATCTCAAAGCTGTTTGTTATTTTGTCTCAGATCCAGGTGAACAGCAAAAAAGCCTACTGATGAGCCTCTTGGTGTATTTTTTCTGCCTATGTTCAAGGCAGAGGAAACACAGAGCCCATGAACATGCCTGGCTGCACGAAGAGACGCAGTCTGTGAACACATCACCCAAAGAAAGGAGCTGCACATAATGAGAGCCATTCCATCAAATGCCTACTTTATCTAAAGTGTAAAAATAATAAAAAGAATTGCCTAGAAATACTGCTCATATCTGGCCATTAAATGTGCTTAGCTTTGACTTCTGTCTCATAACCACAGAACACTAACGCAATTTTCCATAACAACATGCATCCCAGATGAGTCGCTGCTGAATTCAAACATATATCCCTGGCGCTATAATGACAGAAATAGAAGCGAAGTCTGCTCACTGAGAAACACTGATCATAACAGGGGAAATACATAGATGCAGATATATATGTATCATCATTATATGTCTATGAGAATTATTCTGAGCTCGAGAGATGGCTCAGTTGATAAAGTGTTTGCTGTGCAGCCCTGAGGACTTGAGTTTGGATCCCTAGTACCCATGTAAAGACATGGCAGCATGTGCCTGTAATCCCAGCACTTTGTAGAAACAGAAACAGAAAGATGGCTAGAGCCTGTTGGCCAGCGATTCTGGCCAAATTCCTCAGTTCCAATACTGTCTCAAAAAACAAGGTGGAGAGCAGCTGAGGAAGGTAACCAATGTTCACTTTTGTCCTCAATATACACTGGGACACATATGTACATGTATACATACATATAGTCCACACAGCATGAAAAGGGGTGTACAGAGGCGGGGCAGGGTACGGTCAGCCTTACAGAGACCTACAGAGAAATATTGCAGGGACTCTTAAAAACACATGTGAAAGAAAAACAGGAAGCAACTGCGGAAACAATCTGACCCTCATCACACACATTCCTGCAATTTCTCTGAGCATGATTAGCAATGCATACATTCATTTGAGGAACGCAGCAGAGAATTTTGTTTACAAATTACTGACTGTATGTGAAATGTGGTGGTATTGGGTAGAAAAGAGCATCCCCTTCAGGGTTACAACTGCGGGAGCCCATGAATAAGACACCTCCTTTGGAAGCAAGGTCTTTGCAAATGTATTCATAATGAGTTGTTCTGGGTAAGCATAAGTTCATTATTAGTACCGGGAAATGTGGACAGACACACAGACTATGAAGTCATGAACATGGGAAGATAAGATGGAAAACTGGACTGATGCCACTACAAACCAAAGGATTTCAGATTTGACAGGTGGACCCAAAAGTTATACAGATTGCCAAACACATTTCTCTTCAGGTGGATTCCAAACCTGTTCTTGGCTTGATTTAAATTATAACCTGGAAAAGTGTGAGAAAGTAAGCTCACTATTGTCTATAAGTTGCTCAGTCCATGGCAATTTACTACAGTAGGTTTAGGGAACAAACTTCTTAGACACAAAATTAATTAAGGATTCATCCAAATAAAACTATCTGGTTCTTGTCTCTTCCATCAACTACTTTAACAACACAAATACTGAGTACAGCCAACTTTTATTTATGAAGTCCCTACCACATGGACCCTGTCTTTGTGCTAAGTCCCACAGTGGTACTCAGTACCTACTCTTAAAGTTGTGCTTAGTCATAGCAAAACATTGAGGAAGAGGGTAATTCTGAGATAGCAATATATCAAGAGAATGGTCTGAATTCTCATAGGATGGATTTAAGGTGAGGAAAGAAGACAATTGTATTTTAGAAAAAGCAGACCAACTTAAGTTAAGTCTTGGAATCAGGGCAACAAGACATAATGGTCTTTTGCAAAGAATGGCTGCTCCTTTTTAATTAAAAACAGATTGAGACTATTAATGTTTCTGCCTTTCAAGTCTTAGGATTCACAGTACTAAGTACAGTCATATGTTCAATTCATCCATAAGTATATTAACTCAAATTTTGGTGAGTTCAATGCATGTGGTCCATTCAAGAATCTGTTTATTTGAAAAATAGTTATTACATGCCAGGGATTTTGTTTCCAGCCATTCACAAAACATATAGCCCTTTATTTCCTGGAACTTCAAGTTTGGCAAAACTTTGTGGGTGTTATGCACAGAAGTATACAAATGACTAAACATTTCTGTGGCACACAGGATGCCACAGGAGCTGATCACGGAGCCTCATCAAGGCTGGGTAGTGAGACCAGGAGCCCAGGTCCAGAATTCTTCAGATAATTTATATTTGAGATTTGGAGGAGAGTAACAATTTACAGGAAAAAATTCAGGTATGAAGGGAACTAGAAGAACATTAAAAAACAAACAAACAAAAAAAATACCCAGGTGGAGGTACCCTATCCCCTCACAACACTCCAAGGAGAAGCAGCAGCATACTAGATTTGACAGGTCTTGGAAAAATGAGGCACCAATGTTCAGCACTAAAACCCCAGTAATGAGGGGTTCTGAAAAAAAGTTCAGACTAAGGTGTCAAACAAAACACCCACTTACATTTGTCCTAAACAATAAGCATAACTGCAGCAGAGGTGAGGGGTAGCGGGTTGGCTTGTTCTGTCTGCATAGGAGCTCACTATGCAGCCACAGAGGTATGGAAGGGCAAAAGAGCTGATGACAAGAATGTAATTTAACCAATTCAGCAAAATCAAAACGGGTATCTTCAGCACAAAGGCCCAGCACTAACCCCATTAATAGTGCAGACTCCTTAAAAGACTCAGAAGTGAGAACTGCAGCTACCTCCAAAAGGAAAGCGAGAGCTCACACAGTTAGTGTGGACAGCAAGAACTCGGGAGACAATCATGAGACCACCCTGGAAGACCAACACTGTCTCCCAAGCCTCTCAGACTAAAACCACAATTCCTAGGGTGTCAATGTGATTTTAAAAGGTAAGAGCTTGACAATCCACTGCAGCTGAATTATGTTTCCTACTTCATTCACTGCTGTAGGAGAGGACCTAGCAAAAGCATGGTATGTAGCAGACACTCCAGACAGAGTCTCATCAACTACTGAGAAAACTGAGTGTAAGAAAAAAAAAGCAATTCTCCCCCTCCCTTGTCCTGGTCACCCTCCCTCCCTTCCTCCCTCCCCCCTTCCCTCCACACAGTTCCCCCATCTACTTCTCTCTACCACCCAAGTGCTAAGATTACAAGTGTGTGCCACCATGTGAGAGGGTCTTAGGCCCTGCTCCAAATGATATAACAGACTGTGAAGATCCCCCATGGAAGGGGATCCCCCATGCTCGCCCTCCCTGGGGAGCAAAAAGGGGATGGGATAGGGAGTTAGTGGGGGACAGGGGAGGAGGGGAGGGATAGGGAACTGGGATTGACATGTAAAACAATCTTGTTTCTAATTTAAATAAAAAATAGAAAAAATAAAAATTTTTAAAAAACCAAGTGTGTGCCACCATGTCCCCCTTTTTACATGGGTCCTAAGGGACTCACACTCAGGTCCTCCCGCTAGTGAGGCAAGCACTTGACCCACCGAGTTGTCTCTACAGCCCCTCATTTTTACTCCCTTAAAAAAAGCAGTAGAGTTAGACTTGATGTAATGTCCTTTGTCACTTCAGTAAGAAATGCAGGAGGATTAAACAGATTTTCATCACAGAGAAGAAGAAACAAGAATATTTTAATCACCATCCTATGACACAAATATTTATGAAAAGTCATTTTTAAAGCAACAATGGGAGCAGACACAATTTTCAGAGTTTAAAATGGAAATGGGCAAAGCAGGCAGTTTCCTCACCATGGGACCAGATTTGCTGTACAGTAGTTTTCCTTTTCTTTTTCAAATTGGTTTGTGTGATGTTTGTGTGCATAACATATGTGTATGTATGACATGTGCATACATGTATGTTCATGTATGTGCATGAAGGTGCATGCATGGCACAGTACACCTATGAAAACAAGAAGGTGTCAGTCAACACAATGTTTCTTACAGCACCATATTCCAGGCCAGCTAGCTCATCCTGTCTCTGCCTCCCATCCCACCACAGGAGTGCTGGGATTACACATATGCATCAACACCATAGGAGCACTGCTATTACACATGTGCATTAACACCATAGGAGCACTGGAATTACATGTGTGCGTGAATACATCCATTTACAGATGTGCATCAACACCGTATTAGGGATGGCATTACAGGTGTACAATAACACCATGGGAGCATTGGGATCACAAGAGTGCATTGACACTGTAGGAGTTCTGGGATTGTACATGTGCATTAGCACATCCATTTACAGCTGTGCATTAACACCTTAGGAGCACTGGGATTACAGGTGGTCATCAGTGAATCCAGTTTACAGATACACATTACAGTGTCCATCTTTACATGGGTGCTGGGGATAGAACCTCATACTTGCACGGCAAGAACATTACCCACTAAGCCATTTCCACGGTCCTCCAACAGTTTAGTTTGTATCTGAGAAAAGGAATGGTGAGGGAAGGGGAATAAATAAGGAAAGGAGAGAGAGAGACTGATGACATTCACAACTCACCTTAAATACTTCCATTGGAAGAGGAGACTCAGCAGCAACAATTAGGGCTTTTTCCAGAGCACATTTCCATTCAGAAGTCATCTTCAGAGGATAGAGTTCTGTATCAACAGCAAACCACGGAGAGTTTAAGGACTGCGATTCTGATAGTGGGTTCTTTAAATGTTATCTTCCTCTGCTTCTAAGGTACCACAGCACTTGGTGAGTGCTCGTGCTCACACTTCCCCATAAGCAGCCACCTGATAAAGGGATTCTCTGAAATTAAAGAGCAGCTTGCAATTCTGCTATCAGAAATGGAGAATACTTGGCAGGGCTCTTCCTTGGGAAACATTTGTATGTGTTCTGTTGGTCTCTGTAATTTAATGGCATAAATCACATTAGCAAGACCTTCTGTCATCTATAGCCACGATTCTACGTATCACCTAAGACATCCTCCCACTGATGAAGAACTCACTCTTTGGTAAATTTCTGACCTCTGAACAGCTCTGGTCTGGCACCT
Source organism: Mesocricetus auratus (assembly GCF_017639785.1). Lineage (NCBI taxonomy): Eukaryota > Metazoa > Chordata > Mammalia > Rodentia > Cricetidae > Mesocricetus > Mesocricetus auratus. The sequence goes on along the minus strand of NW_024429196.1, from coordinate 28,191,515 downwards.
ACAGCAATTATCACACTTTCCCATTAAATCTCTAAGTTCACACACACACACACACACACACCCCTATAAGTCAGAAAAATTATTAAAAGGCAAGTTAAAATTTACAAACCAAGTTTTATATTTATACTTGAAACGTTCCTCACATACCGCATGTCGCCCATATTTTTCCCCCAGGCATTGGAGAAGGGGGAAGATTTACACACAGAGGTTATACAGTCTGCATACAAAATTAAAAGGAAAAAAACTGTTGAGCACTGTTTTCATGTATTGCTGAAACTGTAGGGGAATTTTATGGCCTGATCACAACAGATTTAAGACCTTATCAAAATAGGATTTGTGGAAGCTCTCATTGGAAGTAGATGTGTTTATATCGTCCCTATATCAACCCTCACTGCCGAAGACAGACTGTTGGGATATGAATATGAATTTAAGCACACTTAAAAGGCAACATTAAACCTTTGGGCTATATTTTTAATTTCTTGCATGTCTGCTTTTTAGCACGAAGCTATATATTTGAATCCCTACAGCTTCTAAACTCACTTTGAGCTCGAAGCCCCCTGTTTTAGTAGTTTGCTAAGTATTTGAGGGGGTATAATTATAGTTGGTAAGAGACCGTACCAAACTTAGACAAGTTATCAATGTACTGTCTGCTGTCTTTACACAGAGGGTGACTTTGTACATAGTATCTTCTATTCTTCCAATATTTTTCCTAGCATTTCGTATAGAACTTTATACTTCTAGCAGGATTTTCTCCCTAATCTGACATTTTTATGTAGGAACAAAAATACATGATTTTCCTTAGTAGTGGCTTTCTTCCATGGATACCATGCACTCAAACTGTGAGTTAACATAAACTCAGTTAACATAAAATCAGTTGATTTTGTCAGGTATATTGTCACAGCAATTAGAAAGGGAACTAATGCGGGTTAGATCTAACACCATGGCAAGGCAGTCTCTTTTCTGCAAAGGTAAAACTCAGTTTGGTCAGCGATCTCTACCACCTGTGAAGACGAAACACCTCCAAGACACAATGCACAGAGAACAATGTCCCCTGTGTGTGTTTCAGCAGACAGACCCACCCTGGGTACACCACTGAATTTATGAACAATAAACAGGTCTATTAAAAGGACATAAAACTTGTTCTCAAAATGACCTGCACTGCAGGGAATTTAACAGTGTTCATCAGACTCCATTTACTGGTCATGGGAAGTCATAAACAATTAAAAAGATGGCTCTCACCCATCTGTCACCAGGAGTCTAGAGGAAAGTGAGGAGATCTCCTTTCATGCGAAAGTTTGGAATGTTCTGGTAGAAAGTGTTGCAGAAAGCAACCACATCACCAAAAATAGGCAAAGAAATAAATAGCCGTAAGTAAAGGGAGACCTTGTGGAATGCCCCCTTCTCAGGTGTTTAGTCCCACCATGAATCCGTTCCCTCCTCCTTTACCAGGGCCATATCAGTGAGGAAAGATTCAGCAATGCTTGCTAAGAGACAGGAGAGATTGGAAAATGTTATGAATTGAATCTGTGTCCTTCCGATTTGCTATGCAGAACCTTGACTCTCCAGTGCGACATCTGGAGAGAAGGCTTTAGAAGGTGATGAGGACTAAGAGGGGTCTGGTGGGATGGCTGTTTAATAGAATTAATGTATTCTAATGAACTCCTTGAATAGCCAGCAGGACAACCAGGGAGTCCTCACCAGCTCTCTAGACAAGCTGGCACTCTTGTTTCAGCTGTCCAGACTTCAGAACTGTGATAAAATAAATGTTCACTATTAAGTAAACCAGACTCCAGTGTCTTGTTTGGGCAATATAAGAAAATAATTTCAAACACACCAGCTCTTTTGAAAACAGAAACGGTTTAGGCAAGAAGCATTTCAGTTCTACTATGAAATTTCCTGATTCCAGTATCTATCTAAAAGTTTTAAAGATATAATTTGTTTCCTTGGCTTCTGTTAATATCAAAACATCTATCATATCGTCTTAGCATTGGTAGCCAAGGAAGCAAGTGCGCTTCTCAACCTAGCCCTGACTTGACAACCTTCTTGGAAAACCAAAGGCTGGCCACAATATTCTGACCATGGTTTAAATCACATGTCAACCATTTGATACATCTTACACAGTAAGCATAATTGCATAACTGCTCCTACACTGCAGGGTGGGGTGCTTTCCTTTGCTCTCTCTCTCTCTGCTCTCAAGCACCAGAGTTCAGGTCAGACACAGAAAGCACCACAAAGCTAGATCCTCAGAAGTGCATAGCATAACATGCAGTACCTTTCCTAGAGTTTCCGACAAAGAATGGCCCAGCCATTTCCTATTACCTATTTCTATTCTCTGTGCTCACACTGGACAGCCCAGGAAGAAAGTGTCTTTTAAAAAGTAAAAGGAGGAGGTAACACTAAGTGAAGACTGAAGATTATTAACAACATGGTGATGACATTGGAGAAAAGGCATGGCAAAGGGAATCTCGCCGGCAGAATCAGCTTCCACAGCCTTCTCAATGCACACATGCGGTCTACTGTATTTCCCCCAATGCCACATCTGCAGATTCTCTCCTCTCCTTCAGTTTTTGATGCTGGTAATTTTATATGGGTTTATTGGTGTCTTGGGAAAAGAGAATCTGCTTAATATTTTCTATACTGTCTGAAATTTTATTCACAATGCCATTTCAGTTCAGGAAATAGTGCTACCATTTAAGTGGCACAAAGTACCCCTGGATTTGAAATTAATTTATACACAAATCTAACATATCAGGTTCTGTTCCCACGTGCAAAATCGGAGTAATAATTGCCTCTTTTCTCAGGGGTATTGTTTCACTGAGTGAGGCAACAGAATCCAGTTTTCATTTTGTAACTACTGTATTTGAGTGGCGATTTGCCTTTTACTTTCTCGCCCCCATATACAACCATCATGCCAACACCTTAAATGTTGGAGAAATAATCTCTGGACAAATCACTTGTGCAGTCTTTAGATGAATTCATGAGCTCTTCTGTGAAATCAACATTATGTCCAGAAAATTCTAAGACAGATAAGCACAATTTATTCATGCATTATTGAGATAGAGAATTATCAAAGGTGAGAAGACTCACAAGCAAATGTTTCCTAAAGGGAGATTTTCCACTCCACCTTTTGAGTTTTAGTCCCAGGATTTCATCATAGGAAAAAGACAGAACAAAGAACATAAGAAGTGACTGGAAACTCTTTGCTTTACTATAAATCCTTGCACTGGCAAGGATAAGTTCCTTCTAGAATTTATAAAGCAATTAGGCACTGGGCTGAGATTTACAAAGCCACCTTTCCCCACAAGTAAATTTTTCCTGCCAGGTTATGAATCCCCAGGCAAAGTTGAGCTCAATCTTTTCTCACAGCATGGACAAGACCTTTGTTTGTTATTGCCCAAAATGCTTAAGGTATAAAAAGGATTTCTTGGCTGCTTTTCAAAATGTCGACAACAACAATACAGCTATTATAAAATACCAGGTTACACGTCTATCCGCCTGTCAGATTTAACACAGATGCAAATACCCGGGATCCAGAACCAGGAAATGTTCCACAATCAAAGCCCTTGAGTGACAGATAAGGTAAATATAACTTCTCACTTTCGTATGCACAAGACTCACACTGGCAACCAACACAAGAGCAATTTTAATGAAGCCATCGACTAATTAGTTGTTCTAAATATACCTGTAAAGCTGACCACAGAATAAAATTCTATCAGAAAGACATATTTCTTCCTTGGCATGTGTAAGTGTATTAACAATATGACATTTCTGTCCCTAGGTTTTTCATCAAAAGTAGCATACGTCAGCAGAGGCAATGAGATGCACTGGACCTAGGACCTGGGAACTCCAACTACAAGCTCCAGACCATCATGGAGAAGCAGCTTAATCTTAATCATAGTCCTGCCATTGGCTATTGAAAGAGAGTCACACCAAACATGCACCACATTTTTGGAATCAAACAACACAACAGATGTAGAATCACCTAGAATATAACAAATATTTAAGGATGGTTATTCTGTAAAGATGAGATTTTTGACAGATCTGTCAGAGGGAAGAATGCACTGTTCTATCCAATTAAGCTTATACAAAGCCATTTGCCCGTCCACTTGAAACTACCTGGTAACTTGATAGGGGAAAAGGGTAAGCATATTAATCCTTTCATTGCTGTTTCCTTGTCAAAATGAATTCATAATCAGAAGCAGGTGTTATGGAATTTGTATGGGTAAACATACAGAAAATAAATAGGTAAATGATATAGGTAAATGATAGATAGGTGGATGGATGATGGATGGGTTGGTGGATGACAGACATGGATGGGTAGGGTACGGTTGCACAGCTGAGTGAACGAAAAGGTCGGGTGATGGATGAAGGCAGTATGGATGGATCTGGACAAATGAATGGGTATGACGGGTAGAAAGAGCAACCGATTGGCCGATGTCAATGCATAAATGAATGTAAGGCTGCATAAGGAGTAAGTAGGAGGGTGGGAACAGGATGAATGTGGATAGATGAATGGGTATAAACAGACTGACGGATAGGAAGAAAAAAGGAAGGAGGGGGAGAGGAATGGATGATATACAGATGATGACAGATTGCTTAAATGGATGTCTAGTCACATACGTGGGCAGGCAGGAATGTAGATGCACAGATGAATGTGGGCAGAAAAATGGGTGAGTGGATGAATAGAAAACAGGTAATCAGAAAGATGTGCAAGCAAACAGAGATTGTGGAGTATGCTTCCAAGACTACAACCCCTAAAAAATAGGGAGACCATGCTCGAATCACCCCTTTCGTTTCTGAGCCAGTGACAGCACTTCCTGAGGCTACAGCACCATGTTCTCCTTTGAGATGGTTTCTAATCAGCACCTTGGATTTTAGTCTCTGTACAAAAGATTCTGAGGTTAAAATGCTTAAAACGCACATCCTGGCATGTAGAAGACACAGCAGGGGATGTGCTCCGAGACACACCCACAGGAGTTTGGCATCTCAAGTACATCACAGAGGAACAATGTCAGCTCTTACCTGAAGGTGGATCCATTCTGTACTTATTCTCTTGACACCAACCAACTGGTCGAAGTCTGTAATCCAAGTAAAACAACCACTGGTCATAGGATTCAGTGTCCTCCAATCCCACATAGCGAAGGCGTAATCTTCCTCCGACATTTTCAATCACACTAACTATCCAGTACTGAAAGGGGTTCTGAGAGTCCTGAAGCTCTATTAAGGAATCAACTGTAATGAGGTCTATAGGGCCTTTCCCTCGCAGAGGCTGTTTAAACAGAAGCAAAACTCCGTATTTTAAACTTGATTTTAAGGTTCTCATGGAAACAGATGACAGCAGAAGATAATATTTTTCTCACACCATCTTCCAAGCTATTGCCAAACAGTCTGGCGTCACCCCCTCCCCAATCCTCTGTTCAGACATCACCCACACACAACCCACTTCCCTTTCCTCCCTCACACACATCCACATCATTTCCCAACAACAAAAAAATCACATGTAAATAGAAAATAACAGTTTATGCTAGTATTTTATCAAACAAGTTATCCTTCGCAAATAAAATTACATTTGTTAGAAATTAGTACATTTTAAGTAGAATTATACTCAGATGCACCCAGAGCTAAAACATCTGTTAACAAAATGTCTATTTTCAAATTGACAGACGTATCTAATATAGTTATATGAATTTATACCTTGACTCCTTAAGAGAATTTCACCTTATAGTGCCATCTATTAACAGCCTAAACACTGTCATACACAGATTGAGTGAGTAAATACAGATGTGTACAGATGTGCAGCTGTCTAACATATGTGTGCGTTCACTTACATTCAGCTTCTCGTTATGTGAGGGGTGGGGCATGTAGATGCCTACACATGTGTGGAGGCCAGAGGACAACCGCAAGGGCTGTTTCTCAGTCATTATCAACCATTTTGAGAGAGACAGGGTCTCTCTCTAGCCTGGAACTCTAACTAAGTAGGGGGGCTGGCCAGTGAAGCCAGGACCTGCCTCCCTCTGCTTCCCCAGAACAGGGATTATAGGATCAGATTTTTTTTAACATTTGGCTATATTATGTGAAGTTACTCTATTACTTAACCTGGACATTGGTTTGGAAAACTTCCAGGTACTGCCCCTTTTGAGGAACTTTCTTGGCATATGAAGAAAGTAAGTACTACTTAATCTGGTTATTGCTTTGGGAAAATTTAAGTACTGCCCTTTCTGAGGAACCTGCTTAGCGTATGAAGAGTGTCCGTTTAACTAACCTCATAGGCAAATATGTTTAACAATTAACAAGGTGAGGCAACTTGTCCCTCTGAAATGACGAGTAATCATCATTGCAGTCTTTCAACCCATTAAGATAAATATATCAGGTGAAATCATCACAAGTTACTTATAAGCACTATATTACATAGTGGTTGTCTTACATATTAATACCATTGCCATAGAAGAGAATTACGGTTAAAAATAATAATAACAACAGCAACACAACAATAATAGTAATGATAATGAAAATCCACATCTTATTCCCAGCCATTCACTTAGGGCTCCCCTTTCTGAGGTACCCATGAGACAGAGTTGGTAACTTAATAATTACATGTGACACACTGCTTTGTCTTCCTGTACAAGTACATATAAGAATTACTAAGATTTCATTATAGCATTTTCAGATACATCATCAAAACTCAAGGTTAAATTACTCTGCTTCTATACCTAAAAACTACGTCAGCTACATTCCAATACAGTTAGTCTTGTCTCCTCTTGTTTTATGGAGAAAGCTAATCAATAGTCTTAGGTAACACATATGTGTGAGATCATGGAGTTATTATGCACCCAAGATGAACAACTGGTGTTGCTACTTATTAATGGACTCCAGGAGACTACAGTAAGCACATAAATATGCTTAGTCATCGCCTGTCAAAAAGTTATCCTAAACCATAAGGCTTAAGGGTAATGGGAAGACATCCTGATACATAATTGTAAAATGCACTCGAGCAGAGAAAATTTCCCATTTATTGATTATAAAACAGAAAAACATCAGCCAATACCACCCAAATCCATCACCTTTATAATTCAGTAAGAAACCGGAAGTTAGGCTGTGAGCATAAAAATAATAAATACATCTGTGTCCACATGTATCCGCAGAAGGATATATGCAAAGGTGTCACTAGGTTTGAGATCACAGGACCAGAGTGCTTCAGAGCTATAATAGATGAATAATAGCAATACATACACCTTCCAGAAGGTTTGCAGGCGCTGTCCGAGAACCAGTCAAGTCACGTATGAGGAATTCTGTCCAGTCTGTGTACTTCTCCTTGATTGCTAGCAAAACAAGGGAGAAAAAACAAACACTTCAACACATCAGTGGAGTATCAAACGCTCGCAAGTCACTGCAGCTCTCTGTATGTCCAGTTTACTTCATTATTTTTCTGAATTTTATGGCTTATGATTAAGTAAAGAATAATAAAATTGCAGTCTCATATGTGTTATCAAGTATGGACATAATGCCTACCATGCACCTGGACATTTAGAGAGGGGAGGAATCTGTGGCCCTTAGGAGTTACACCTATTTAGATAACTGTCAGAAGCAACAAGGACGACATGGCAGCAGTGTGAAAGATTCCAAGAGAAAACAGCTAAGGAGGGCTAGAGCATCAGCGGTGCATTTCTCAGTGGGAGAACAAAGCCAGGCTCTGAACTGTGTAGCAGGTTTATAGAATAGGAGGAAAAGAGGAGTTTTCACGTAAGAAGAAACGGTGTGTGGTAATGAGAGTGGTGGCATGAAATCGAGAAGGGGTGGGAGGGCGCAGCATAAACACACGCCACTCAGAAATGGTGTTCCTTGGACATCTGGAAACAAGTCAGCACAGACATTTCAGAAACGGGAGGCCTCTGTGTGAGTGCAGTCTTGCAAGACTCCGAATGTCTGAATGCAGTAACGATTATAAAAGAGGAAAAACGGGTGCTTCTGTGTCTAGGTACAAAAGCACAGGCTGGAAAACAAGGCAGATAGCATTGTAAAAACTAATGGAGTACATCTGAGACATTATGTGAAAGGCAATAGGGACCAAGGGGGTGGTTCATTCCACACAGGACTTGTCATGAAAGCAGGAGAACTTGAGTTCCACCTCCAGAAGCATTATATTTAATAAAAAGGAAAGAGATGAAAGAGAAGAGAAGAGCAGGCAAAGCCGGGTATGGTGGCATGTGCTTGGCGTCTTAGCACCAGGAAAGTGGGTTGCTGCTCTTGCAGAGGGGCCGAGATGTGTTCCCAGCACCCATTCTGGGCAGTGAACAACTGAAATCCAGCTCCAGGGCATCCAACAACCTCTTCTGCCCATTTGCATTCCTAGGTGTTCACACACACTCACACACACACACACACACACACTAAAAACAAAATAAATATCCTTTAAAGATTGAACAGTCTTAACAAAACTAGCATCAGATTAGGGTTCAGCAGCACCCCCATCTTTACCCATCATACACATTTACCTCATGCAACACTTGCCCAAACCCATGAAGGATCAAGTTCAAAAGAAAAAACAATCACCTACAATGCTCCCACAACATACAAGGATGGAAAGTAGGGTCTTATGTGCCACAGCAACATTCCAGGCTCTTACCTCTTTTTTACACCTAGGTCCCTCCATTTAAAATACCATTTTTCTTATTTTAAATATGTACACTCCTATGGAAAAACACATATTAATAAGAGGAGGAAAAGCATGTCCATGTGCTCTGTTGCCATCAGGTGAAAATATAAGTATCATTTTTTCAATGCTGTAGTAGGTTTTAAAATAATTTTGTTTTTCTTTTATTTCTTTCACAGTAATGAGGGCTTGAATCCAGAGACTCAAAACTGCTGGACAAAAGTGTCTGGCCACTAAACTAAACCCCAATCAATGATGTCTTCCATCAAATTAGCCCTCCTGCATGAGCGAGCTGACAAGACCAGAAGTACAGACACAGAAAATTAACTGACACATGCCTTGTGCTTTGCACATGAAGACCTCCCGCTTACACTGTTTTTCTCCTCTCCACAAGGCTGTTCCTAAGGAGCTCTTACTCTTACAGAATAAAACTAGAAGACAATCAGCCACAAGCCTCCAAAAATCCATATGCTGTATATCAAGGGATCTTTCCACTACAATCTGCAATGCTCCAATTTTTTACAAGTAGATAAAGCAGTCCCAGGCAGGATGAATGGCAAGGAAGTGTCTGCCTATTCCAGAACATCAAGATTAGGACAAAATATACAACTGTATCTGGAAATACAAATTTGGAAGCATATCACAAGACCAATAAAGCAATAAGAGGCCATTTGCTGTTGTTTTTCCCTGCTCTTAGTGGCTGCCTCTGCATTTTAACTACTATCTGCAGCCCGTGGCCCCACAATCAGTGCCCTGCTGCTCAGGCTGCAGCCTGGCAGGATTTCTGGTCCCACCAGCACTGTCTCTGCTGCTGCCACCAAATGTAGTTCTAATTAAGTCTCTATCATTCTATTTACCACTAAAGACTCAGTAGTCAGATGTAGGGGTGCAAACCTGCTAGCTCAGAGAGGCTGAGAATCAGCCAGCTTACCTTCTTTTTGGCCAGAAACCCAGCAAGAGTGTGTCTTCCCAGCTGTCCCAAACCAAAAGAGACTGCGATACTCCCAGTCCCTCCCTACCCCTTCCTGTGTCTCTCTATCTGCCCTCCTGACTCCTCCATATTCTTTATGGCTAATTCCTGTCAACTAGTTGCTGGCTCTGCCCCCTGATCCAAGGTTGATTTTCTTAACACAGTCTTGGGTTTCACGGTGCGATCAAATATCCGGCAACACTGTGCTACACAAAATTTTCTCTATGTCCAATATATAGAAAGTCCTAGAAATCTACAAGAGATACACAGTCCAGATCTTTATATTTTATGTTTTCATATATTATTTGCTTATGACTGTGTGTCTGTATGCATATGTGTATGTGACGATGTGTGTGTTTCTGTGAGTGATTGCGTATATATCTGCATGTATGACTGTATGTGACTGTGTGTGTGTGTGTGTGCTATGTGTGACTGTGTGTGTCTGTGTCTGTATATGACTGTGTGTTTGTCTGTATGCATATGTGACTGTGTGTGTCTCTCTGTGTGTGAGATGGTGTGTGTATGTCTGTGTATGTGTCTCTGTGAGTATGCACCTATGTATATGTCTGTGTGAGTCTCTATAAGTATACACCTATGTATGTCTGTGTGAGACTGTGTGTGTGTGTGTGTGTGATTGTGTCACTGTCTGTGAGTCTCTGTGAGTATGCACCTATGTATGTCTGTGTGTGCCTGTGTGAGTCTCTGTGAGTATGTGTCTGTCTGTACCTATATGGTGAGTCCAGAGGTCAACCTTCGGCTGACCTTAGGCATCATCTACCTTATTTTTGAGAGCCACAGTCTCTCACTGGTGGAGAGCTCGCCATCTATGATGGGCTCCAGGATCCTGTCTTCATCTCTGCAGCATTGGGATGGCAAGCACCTAGCAGCGCATCTGGTTCTGGAGATCCAACTCCAGTCTTCATGCTTGTGCCTCAAGAACTTTATGGACTGAGATGCCACCCTCCTTCTAATCTTCTAAATCTTCTAAAAACTCTTTCTCAGAACATTTTCCCAAGTTCTATTCAGTTACAGTAAGTAAACAGAAAACTTTTTAAAACTCAAAGTTATATTCCACAGATGTGTTATTTGGGGAGGAACCCTCATTGGGACTGTTGAGATCCAGAGGACAGAAACTCAGACTTTTTGTGAAAGCATTTAGGGATGGCCCCAAATCCCACAGCAGCTTTCATAGGATTAGGAAGCAATAAAAAGGAGTAACAGGCAGGAGATTCTGTCACTTTTAAACTCAGACTCCTGAAGAGCACCCCTACTGCTATATTTCAAACCTAATCAAGTGAATGTCAACAAGGAGCTCAATGACATGTTGTTGCTGAAGAGCACCATCTTCTACAGAGCCTGGGCAGGGGGTGCAGCTGTCCCTTCAAGCAGAGGGGAGGGCAAGATGCGGCAAGAAGCCTGTGCTGAGCAAGGGGCAGAGTGTGTCACCTGATTCACAATGGCTGTGCAAACTTCCTATGCACCCAGTGAACTAGAGAACACCATGCCTTTCCACCCCTCTGGGAGGCAGACGGAAGTCACAATGGGGGGACCCTTTTCATTTAAATGGCTCTAAGCAACACAGAAATGGTTTTGGACACTGGCTTGTCTTGTAGAGGTTAACAAACACAGGATATTTAGTTGATCTCCATGAATAATTTTTTTCAAGTAACTTTCCACCAAGCCTTCTCTGTGGACTGTAATTTTAGTTTGTAATGAATTGCCCTTTAGTCTCTGGTGGTTTCTTCCTTGTACTATTTTTTGTAATAGGTGATATTTTCAAACTCCTTTAGTGGGGTAATTTGGAAGTTTTCTCCTCTCCTATTGCCTGGGTCCTCTTTCACTCCTGAAGACTATATTGTTTTTTTATCTTCATCTTTCTTATAACAAAGGTTTTCCTTGGGTCCCTGCAATATACAGTCTAGAATGTGAGGCAACAAAAAACCTAGGGAGGCCTGGCTTTTATGTGTAAAAGTCTTTTGTCTATGCACCATGGTGTGCCTAGTGCCTGTGGAGGCCAGAGGAGGCTACTAGATCTCTTGGGACTGAAGTTATGAACCTACGTGTATGGTTCTGAACCACTCTGTAGGTCCTGATAATTGAACCTGGGTCTTCTGGCAAAGCAGCCCATGCTCTAACCACTTAGCAATATCTCCAGCCCTGAGAAAACTGAACTTTACAATAACAGCTTGGGCAGCAGCTTTTGACATGTCAGAAAGGGGTTTTAAACACTCTCAGTTAAACAAAGGAGGCAGCAGTGCTGGATGAAAAATACAAGAAGTTATTCCCACTAAGATGACAACTGAAGCGATCTTTCCCATGAAGACTTCTGAAGAAGAAGCTGCATTGATATTTTCGTATTGTGTTCAAGTAAAACTGGTTTTACAAACAGGATAGACCTTCAAATGACTCACAGGATGGAAACCCCCACTATATACAAATAGACTAGACCACATACAATGGTTGATCTGGTATGTAGATACACGTGTTCTTATCAGTGCCTGGTGTCATGGGCCTGTAATCCCAGCTACCTGAGAGACTAAGGCAAGCCAAGCAGAAAGTTCAAGGCCTGCCTGGTTCACAGAGTGAGATCAAGGCTATCTGCAGCAACTTCCCAAGATCCTGTCTCAAAATAAAAAATAAGATGGTTGAGGGTATAGATCAGCAGTAGACATGCACAAAGCCCTAGGTCCAATGCCCATTAACACACACACACACATACACACACACACACACACACACACACACACACACTTAAGGAAGGGTTTATTTTGGCTCATGATTAGAGTACAGTCTCATCATGGAGGGACATGGCAGCAGGTATGTAACACAGCTGGCAGCTGATCACACTCTATCTGTGGAGTAGAAGCCGGCCAGGCTATGGAACTGTAAGGCCACATCAGGGACCCACTTCCAGTGATAAGGCTCCACCACCTTCAAAAACACCACCGCTGGCTGGGGACCAAGTTCAAACACAAGCCAGTGAGGGCCATTTCACACTCAAACCACGACTTCGCATATTCACAATAGAGATTGTTGGAGGGAAAATTTTGCATGAACTCTTCAAGACTCTCAGCTGTATGAGTACACGTGCATGATCACAAAGGGAACAGCAAGAGTCACTGTGTTCTAAAAAGTAGGTCTTCACAAGGGCAGCATTTCAGAGCTATATCTAAATGTTCAAGTCTGCAGTGACTTGGGGTTTTAAAAATACATGGCATAAAACAGAAAAAAATGACCATTAGGATGGCTCAGAAGGTAGAAGTATTTGCTGCCAAACTTGGTGATGAGTTGACTCCGAAGAAGGCACAGAGTTCTCTCCACATAGAAAAGAATTGATGCCACAAGTTCCCCTGGCCTCCACTGTGCCAACCCCACCCCACCCCACCCACTAAACACAATACTAAATCAGTAAGTAAACATTTAAAAATAAATAAAAATTCTTAAAGAACACAATAAACATTTAATAATCACTGGGGGTGACCTCCTCCCCTGACCCAGTTGGTGTTATACCGAAACTGCTACACATTATCAAGGCTACTCCCAGCTTTACCTCACAAGAAGGAAACCCACCAAAGGAAGAATCTTCCTAACAAAGTGCACACACAGGACCAAGGGTGTCTTTGTGGGATAATGGGATGGGGACCCACGGGCTTCTTCTTTGTAGGCTCTTGGTCTTTGGACCTTTTTAAAACTTCCTCCTTTTCCTGAAACTTCATCCTGAATTCACCATGTATGAGGTTGTGAAATTTACCCCTAGTGGTGTGCACAGCAGAGACCCAGCTGAACAGCCCTGCCTCTAGTAAGTCTGCCATCAACAGAAGATACTTCAAATAGAGATCAACGGTGTCAAAGGCTGCTGTTAGAATGGGATGAAGTCTGAAACTTTCATTCTTATAACACTGTTTGTTTAGAATTCCCATGAACACAACAACAAAGGATTTTCTGGATATTGACAACCTACTCCCCTGAGTCATTTTTACAATTTAAACTCTCATCATCAGTATACAAGCTCCCTTCCCTCGCCATCCTTGTCAACATTTTTTCCAGGGTTTCTCTGTGGCTTTGGAGCCTGTCCTGGAACTAGCTCTTATAGACCAAGCTGGTCTCGAACTCACAGAGATCTCCCTGCCTCTGCCTCCCAAGTGCTGGAATTAAAAGGCATGCACCACCACCCAGATCCTTGCCAGCATTTTATAGGATCAGACTTCATAAGTTCACCAATGTCAAGTATATAAAACTATGTTTTTTATTTTCATTTTCATTGCACTGACTATGGCTGTTATCACTATCTTATGACAACACAGGTTCCCTACTAGGAGTTCCCTATTCACATCTCAGGTATGCTTTTTTATAGATTCTTCATTTCAAAAGATAACCCATTGCTAAAGTGTTGGCCATGCAAGTATGGAGACCCAAGTTCAGAACCCAACACCGACATAAAAAACAAACAAGCAAACAAAAACCAGCATACTGGTACTCCCCTGGAAAGGTTAACGTAGAGGATCCTTGGAGCTTGTTGGCAAGCCAGCCTAGCCAAATCAGTGAGTTCCATTTTAGCAAACCCTTTCTGCAAAACTAGAGGAGGACACACAACTTTGACCTTAGACCACCATACACATATGGACACACATATAATATGCACAGACAGAGTACACTGACTTAAAGGAACTCCTCATATGTTTTGGGTATTCATTTCTTAATCAATACAGCACAGTTCTTACTTGGCATGCTGTGTTCAGCATGAGTCTTTTACAGCCAGAAATAGGACTGGCTCACTCCGTTCCTGAACCCTGTAGTATAAACTTCTAAACCTGGCATGGACAGTGTCCTCTGTAGTGTGGTTCCTCTCCATTATCTTTCTCTTCATTTGCAACCTTACTATTTCTGTAAGATCGTCTCAATTTAGTGAACCCCATGAAGGCTCAGAAAACCTGCTTCCATGTACATGAAAATAACTACAAAGTTTCCTGACCATCTCTGGGCACCTCACTCAGTAATTCCTCACTGGTCCTCCCTGACCTGTGACACACGGCACTCACTCCCTCAGTCCCCAGCTCTGGCCCTTTACAGTTTGTAATCAATGCTTGGATTCATCTGTACAGTCTCAAGGAAACTATGGATTTCCATTCCCCTTGTGTTGACAGTTGTACACTTACTCCCCAGAATGACAGCGCATAATAGGCATTCCTTACATTTATTGGTGTTTAGTTGCAGGACGGGCTGTCAAGTTAACTGACTTTACAAAGTGTATCTGTTCAATTCATCTTCTGAGGAGATCTCAACCCAGACTAAAGTCGCTGCTACCACAAGCAATATGCATGCCTTTGTCAATACAGCTCATCTCAACATCATAGGCAAAGTCTTATCAATGTACTGCACAAGGTAAATTATCATTTATTCTAATTTCAGCCTATATGATGCAGAAATCCAGAGAGCAGACCAAAGGGACCATGAACATCTTTCCCTGAAGTTCCCACCAAGTTCTTAGCACTAAAAATAATCAAGATTGACAAGTATAGACCATGTTACTCCACAGCATGTCTCCAAGAGGCAAGAAGTCAAAAGAGCCTCTAAAACAATTACAAGAAATTTAAAACTTTATCATTGCTCACTAGTTGGAGACTTTTTTCATCCAGTGAAATATGAGCTTCCTCTTAACCTTACCCATTCTCTCCAGTTCTTTTCCAGATATTAATACCCCATTTTTATAGACATTCCCCCAGCTACTGCTTTAAAGACCCACTGGCTCTTACAGAACACCCTTCCTGAGGGCTAGCTTTTTCTCTCTTTCCACTATAGGTCTTTTATTCATCCTCAGGGCAGGAAACTATTGAATGGGAATTGACATTCCACATAAGTCCAGCACTCTAAGTTTAATGAAAACTTGGCTTGTTAAAGATTTTATTCTCCAAGGTCTCTTCCTCCTCTTCATAGTCAATACACTTCTTTCTGCAAAGTCACTTTCTTTGCTGGAGCAAAAGAGCTCTCATTCAGATACTTTCCAATGTTCTCCTAAGATATACATTTTAAAAAGAAGAGGACTTGCAAAAAATTAACATTTAACTGTCCTTTGTATATCTCTGATGGAATGCAAAGGTCTCTTGTTAACAGTCTCCAAGCCACTACCTGTGATAGTTGACTTTATTTGTCCATTTGACTGTGACATGGGGTCCACATGAATGGTCAAATATGATTCTGGGTGTTTCTGTGAGGACTTTTTCAGCTTCTAAAGCAGGTTGTCCTCTCTAGCGTGAGTGGGCCTCATCCAATCATTTGAATGAGTAAATCGGTAAGGCGGGGAAGATGGCTAAACAGTATAGAATGAAGTTGACTAAACAGTATAGAATGAAGACCTGAGATTGGATTCCCAGCAGCCCCAACACACACACACACACACACACACACACACACACACACACACACACACACACACACACACACTGGGTTGAGTGTAGCAGATATGTAACCCCAGTCCTGAGGGCTTAGAGTGTATGGCAGAAGGGGAGACCATCCTAGGGGCTGTTGGTCATTCCTTCTAGTCAACTGCTGGGCTCCAAGTTCACTCAGAAATCAAATTGCAAAACACAAAGTAGAGAGTGATAGAGGAAAAGTACACAGTGTCAACCTCTAGTCTACACACACACACACACACACACACACACACACACACACACACACACACACAGGACATTGCCTGTGCACAGAAACATATACACACATGTAAAAACACCTATATGCAGGCACCAAATGAAAATGACTGAGCTTCCAGAGCAAAGGTGATTCCTAGGAAGCCTTGGAGCCTCATCTGCAGTATGGGCTCTTCCTGGGGGCTCAGCAGACAAACTCAGGTCTCAAACTGCCACTGTTTCCTAAGTCTCCAGCATTTTGAACTCCCCTGACAGATCCATGACCTGCCAAGTGTCCATAATCTTGCATGTGTGTAAGCGTGAGTGAGTGTGTATGTGGTGCATGGTTGCAGGTGTTTCTACATACATCCAATTGTTTCATTTCCCTGGAAAACTCTGATTAGCAACTGTCATATAATCTCTAATCTAAAAGTTCAGTGGACAAACAGAAATGAACAAAAGTACTCATCAAAAAGAAGAAAGATCAATCACGTAACACTCCTGCAAAGTGTACCTTCAAAGACAACTAGCAAGAAACTTGAGATAAACTTCTCGTCACTGAGAAAGCCACTTAATATAGGAAATGGCAGCTCTCTGAGAGCCCTGTTGAGTTGGATGGAGGCTCCATCCCATACTGGCTGTATGACTTCAGAAAAAACATCTAACCTGTGGGTGTAAGCTCTTACCTATAAAACTGGATTTACAGTATCAACCTGATAGAGCTGTGGGAGTGTGATCACTTGTGGATACGGGGTCTATGTACTCAATGAGAGAGAGAGGAAGGGAAGGATGGGGAGAGAGGAAGAACTCTGAGTCACTCAGATGATCAGGAGAAGGGGGGAAAGTGAGGAAGAGGAAGACACATGTGCCAGCAAGGACATGGTAATATGATCACACCCCCGATAATGAACTGCAAGAGGGAAATAAGCCAATTTTAGAAATTATTCAAAAGAAGCCACGTTTTAAATTTCAGAACTAAAGCCAGACAATTAACAAAGTCAAATCACTGCTTCAAACAAGAAGAGGAAATGGAATTAAACAGTAAATTATTATGATAAGTGCATTCATGTGTGAGGACTACAACCACATTCAACCCATTCAAAACTGTGACCTTGGATTCACTGGAGGGCTGAGGGTACAGCACACTTCATGGAATGACTTCCTAGCATGCAGGATGATGTAGATTCAATTCCTAACATCACACAAAAAGGACATAGTGGTATGATGAATAAAAATCAAGTTTGCCTTTATTCACCTAGTGAGCTAAAGGCTGGCCTGAGGAACACCCCTGCCTCCCCCCAAAAAATGAAACAAAGAATGAAGGTCACCTTGATACTTATATATTTGTAAACAATGTTTACAGTACATTTCTGCACTCTCCATGACCCCCCCGTGCACACACACACACACACACACACACACACACACACACACACACACACACCCTCAGTATTTATCCCTACATTCTGTCCTCTATTGACTGATCTTCCATGAAGCAGGCTCTCACTTCTGCCCAAAGGTTGCCTCCACCTCAACTAGGGTAGGCAAATGTGGTCCTGAGTTATTTGTGGTTCTTGGTGACACAAAATCCAGCTGCCAGAGCGCCTATTGCTCACAATGAACCTATTTTCCCCTTAACCAGTGATGGGTAGATTTTTTTTCTTCAGAAAATAACTAGAATTCCGTACAACCTAGAAAGCCCCAGTGTCTCACAGAAACTGTAATGGTCCATATGTTCCTGGTGCTTCCCTGGGAACAAGGAACCATCAAGATCCATTGGTTCAGGATATGTCTAGAGTGGAGATCCAGACCTAATCATGACACTCTTCTCTCATTCCCTGAGCGCCCTTAGAGACACATGGCCACCAAGACAAACCCTATGCACAGGACTCTACCCCAACCTCAGGTTATTGAGCCAGAACATTTGAACCAAATACCTAAGAGCCAGGCCAATTCTCTAATACCAGACAACCCATTTCTAAAGCCTGTTTGACTGGGTTATTACATCCTGGTCTAAAGTAAATGTTATTAACTTGCCATCCATGACAGGCTTCATAAAGTTCACGAATCCATAAAATTGAATATAAGGCTGTGTGGGTGTGTTTGTGAGTGAATGACTGCATGCTAGAATGTCATGAGTGCATGTGTGGTATATTTGTGTGCATGTGTGTAAGTGTAGTGAATGTGTTGTGTGTGGTGTGTGTGTGTGTGTGTGTGTGTGTGTGTGTGTGTGTGTGTGTGTGTGTGTGTACTGAGTGGAGACATCCGCCCCCTCCCCTTAGTTGGCAAAGGCCTCAGTCTTTCCTTCTCCCAGTTTGAGAGTCCTGGGAAAATTCCAGTTCCTCGGGCATGTTGCTGAGAGCCTCAGGTGCCTCTCTAGATTGTCTTCTCTTTTGCCAGGATGCTCACACTAGATTGAGGCACACCTTTGGGTGTTCACTGAGGGGGAAAGAGTCAGCCTGAATTTAGGTGACACAGCCACAGTCTGGGGCTTGGTGGTAATAAAGGAGGAAGGGAAAGTGGAAGTCGGCTGAACACCAGCATCCCCTCTCTGCTTCCTGATCCACCAGATGCGAGCAAACAAGGCCACACTGTAGCCACAGCTTTGAACTTAACACCCACCTCCATGCTGTCCCCACTGTGCTGGACTGTACCTCTTCAAGCCATGAGCCAAGTAAACCTTTCCTCTCAAGTTGCTTTATTTGGACACAGAAATGAACTAAATAATGCAATCAGCAATAATGAGAAGAAGTATATTTGAGTATATAATAGGGTTTTTGAGCTATTTTATTTTATATTTTGTATTATTTTTTGACACAGGTAGCCCAGGCTGACTCTGAGTTTCCATGTAGTCAAGCCTTGCCTTTAACTTCTGATTCTACTGCTACCATCCCCTGCATGTGCTCTCCTGCCAGGTTTATGAAACTTTCAAGGTAGATCCGAAGGTTTCATGCATGCTACAAGCACTCTACCAACTGAGCTACACACCCAACCCTGAACTCCATCATTACATTTTTCTTAATAAGCAAACAGGAAGTTTCAAATGAGTAAATCCCAAAGGTTTTACCTTGTATGACCCTTAAAACAAAGCAAAAGTGCTGCAATAGTGTATCAGGAAATAGCATCATGACAAGCTCACAAAAGGGCTAGAGTATGTAAAAGAATACTGGTGCTGTCACCAAGTCATTCTGACGTTGACTATAAATTCTGTCTGCTTAATCACATCAACAGAATTCATACGGATTATTGCATGTGGCCCATTTAGAAAACGCCAGCTGTAATCAGAGTCTAGACAAATTCCTGAGCTTTCTTCTATCAATTACAAGAGATCAAATTATGTTTGTAAAAGGAAGCTTTACCACTAACAATTAGTTTTAAGCAATGAAATGTAACAGATATTAACTGATGGTTTTCCTCTCGTTAACACTAAGACCAGACTAGATGAGATTATACCATCATGGCGACCTTAGAAGCAGTAATTCATCAACTTCTGTGAAACAAATAATTCATGCCAGATGAGGGACAAGGAACTATTTTCTAATCACTTTACGAGTATTATTTCTTCAGCTGAGGGAAGATGGGCAATTTGAAGTTTAAAACAACAAAACAAAAATAAAAGAACACAATAGGTCCCTATGAAGACATTTACTCCAAGTACAAACTAGCAGCCACTTGTCCAAGGCGCATAAACTCTTAACAACTAAGCCCAGAGACCGCTAGAGTGAAGCCAGTGTGTCAAATTAACACTTCTACCATTTGGGGCCAGATAACTCTTTGTTGTTGCCAGGAGGCTCTTCTGAGTGCTACACATTCTTAATAGTATCCTGAAAATCTCCTATTAAAGCTAGGAATACTTCCCTCTGTTGTGACAACAGAACTCATCCCCAGATAGTTTCAAAGGTAACTAGGTGGCAAATCTTCCCCAATTGAAACCAATGGTTCACACAGAGAACACTTGGAAAGCAGTTTCAGACATATATATTAACGTAATGGTCTCACTGCTCTCCAGCCAAATGCCAAAAGTTTATTAAAGCCTTAGAAATGCCTCTCTAGGGCTGGGGAGAAGGCTCAGTTAGTATAGGTTTGCCACACTAGCATGGAGACCTCTTTAAGTCACAGTACTCATATGAAAAACTGGAACAGAAACACTTATCTCTAATCCAAGACTGGAGGAAGCTTAGATAGAAGATCCCTGGGGGTTGCAGGCTAGGAAACTTAGTGAAACCCATGAATTTCAGTCTGAGAGAGAGACCCTGTCTCAAAACACACGATGAAATGCAGGGCAAGTGAAGAAGATAACAGACATCAATCTCTGATCTCCACACATACACGTACACATACACATACACATATACATACATAAACACGCACACGTGCATGCATGCACACACACACACCACAGACTTGCGCGCTTGTACCTGCATACACAAGTGC
This sequence comes from Mesocricetus auratus, assembly GCF_017639785.1. NCBI lineage: Eukaryota > Metazoa > Chordata > Mammalia > Rodentia > Cricetidae > Mesocricetus > Mesocricetus auratus. Next base: position 28,170,835 of record NW_024429196.1, on the reverse strand, counting down.
ATGTATATACACAGCCACCACATTCACACAAAAGAAATGCCTTTCCAACCAGCACACATCGTTGCCCAGAAAGGACACAGTGAAAGAAGATGCAAAGACTGGAGAAATGTCAGGAGCTGATACTCACTAGTACAAGCTTCCCTGACTGTGCAACCAAGTGTGCCTATTGTTAGAGCACTTCAACACCATGCATACACATGCACTTCTGACTCCAGAGACAATTATCACCGTCATGGACCCCCCCCAAGCAAAGAAAATGACTATTTGGTACCCAAGGCATTTTAATAGAGTAGGTGGTTCACTCCAGTCTTCAATACTTGAAGAACAGCACTGAATGGATTGATGAATGGACAGGATGACATAGGACTCACCACCATTTGATTTTGTTAACGAATGCTGAGTTTCATTCTTCCCTGATAGATCTTCCTTAGAATCTTCTATTCTTTTCCAATTTTATTTGCTACTGTGTGGGAGAGAGAGACTTGTGTTGGGTAAGTGGGTGTCACACTGAGTATGTTTACATCAGAAGACCACTCTGTATAACTGATTCTCTCCTTCTACCTGTAGGTGGGTACCAAAGTAGAACTCAGATTGGCAGGCTTGTGTGACAAGGACTTTGCCCACTGAGCCATCTTACCACCCCCCTGGAGTCTTACTAAGCAACTTTAGTTCATTTTAAGTGGATATACAGTTCAAAAACACACAAGCTCTACAAGGGAAAAGCAGCTAAGTGAAGAAGTGAGACGGTCGTCAGGGCAATAATGTTTACCTATAAATTAGAAAAAAAGTTCTCATTGCACAACCTGTATAAACACACTTCCTAGTTCAGCAAACATCCAAACTGCCAGGAACACAATTGCCATTTCTGAACTTGACAAAACTAATCACCAGTTGAGCAGTACCGGTGGCCATATCTTCATAATTCATCTTCTCTTGTGACATTCAGTTGACTCAACTCTACTTTGCTCACAAGCAGATTCTTCCACTGATGGCAACTTGTTATTTTACTATTTGCAATCTGCCTGGCTAAGAATGTAAAGAGATCCTTAATCGAGAATATGGCTAATAAATCCATCACATCATCCATTGTCATCTGAGAACAACTGACCCACTTGGGTTTATCATGATTGACTCGCAGCTCCACCAGCAGCCACTCAGCTATACAAAGCAATAAATGATCTCCTTGCAAGCTGCTATGATTAATCACTACCCTTCAGTTAAAGTCAATATCCCCCCTCACATCATGTTGACAATGAGAAGAATTTGATAATAAGAAATGGCTTTGCTTTATCTGGACTGAAGATATATAAATTACAATCAGATTATGCAGATAAAATGCATGAGCTCAATCTATCTGCTGAAACTACAGTTGTCACGGCACTTTTTAATGCCTCTTAAAAAGTGGATTTATTTCAGCGCTACAGGGAGAGGACAGCAAGAAAAAGACCGGCACGTTGGCTCCTGAAAAGATCATTTGTTAACGCCTTCAAATTATTTTCCTTCCTCTGCAGAAATCAATAGCTAAAAACATCTTTTCATTTCCCTGACCCGGAATGATTTTTTTTAAATTACTTACAGAAAGCAAACCATCTTCAAGACATAAGCAAGCAGCGTGGACATGCAGTAATGACGCAAGGCTGCTTCTGGAAGGCTGAGGTGGGGTTACTACAACAGTAACCCACCCACTCCTAGAACTGGCTTTGAGCTTAGTGATCCCAAGAGACCATCTTCTTCCTTTTTTCTGGACTCAAATAAAGGTGGCGGGGTGTCCACAGGTGTTCAAACTCGATGTGAAAGAGGTTAGCGAAGCAACCTTGAGTGCGAAAACCTAAAAATGTTGCCTTAGATCCCACATTCTAGGCAAGGGGCCAGAAATAACCACCTCTTTAATCACTTCTGGGGCTTCAGTTATACCTCCTTATATAAATACCCACCAATAATTATCAGATTAACCAAATGGAACTGCTCTGGGGCAGCTAGCCTCAGTTTAATGGTTGTTTCTTTGGCAGCTTCCAGAAAGGGTGTCTATATTAAAATGCTATTACTTACTCTTCCTGGATAGGAAGTTAGAAAACCTGAAGCTGGAGTCAATCACAAAGTTCTAAAATTGAGACATTAATCATTTACCAGGTGGTTATACTGTATAACTTAATTTCACAAGAGAGAGAGAGAGAGAGAGAGAGAGAGAGAGAGAGAGAGAGAGAGAGAGAGAGAGAGAGAGAGAGAGAGATGAAAAATCTGAGGACGCTCCCATACTTGGCTACATCACATGGTTGAAACAAGTCCACATGAAGCCTCCCACCTACCTCTGAGGACAAAACTATACAATGTGCTGAATTTTGCTCCCCAATGGACTATGAAGCCAGTTGGCTTGAAAGGGTTGTCCTCAAAGCGGTTATTCCCTATGCTCATGAGCCAAGCTCAGAACAACCCATATGTCTGCTGATCATAAAGAAAATAAATTGTAAAGTACAGCAAATTCAAGCTGTAAACTGTGCTTGCCAACACAGAAGAAGCAAGCATCCATTGTTGATGAAATAAATTAAGCAATGCAGAGAAATCTGGCTGACTGAGTTCTCAGTATTGTTTGATGGCACCACAAGAACACCGAGTAAGGCAAGACCCTTCTCTTCTCAATTAAACTTCTAATGTAAAATATTTTCATGAGAAAGAGTATCTTTATAGAATTGGGTAGTACCCGCAAATTCCCATCTTCTCAGCGGTTAATGAGTTTGAAGCAATATAAGGAAAGTATTTTTCATTTTTCATATTTATCCAATATGTTCATTCTTACTACTTTTCCCATTTTTAGTAGTGCAAAATTGGGGCTGGAGACACTCAGTGAGTAGAGTGCCTGCTGTCCATGTTTGAACACTTGATTTCTGGTGCCAGCAGCAGAGTACCGTATTTATCTCACCTGGAGTTTACAGGGGTGGCAACAGGTTGAGTACTGGAGCTCGCAAGTGAGTCAGCCTAGCCAGAGAGAATGCCTTTAAAACTCATGTGCACAGCAACTGGTGAAAACATCTGATGCTAACACGTGACCTCCACACATGCAGGGCACCTGCACATGGATGCAAGAATACATTTACAAAAAGAATAGAAAATTGAGACAAACAACACTGACATAATTCCAATTTGAAACATCCAAGTCAGAACATCTAATAAAAGCCCAATATAGAATCGCTGTTAAGTTAGAATCATTTACAAACTACTACTTAGTTTCAAGAGAAAAGAGAGTCTTGACTGGGAGGTCCAGTATTAATCAGTTTGTAATACCCAGCAGCTTTAGCCAGTTTTTACTTCCTCAGTATCAAAATGATGCATCTGCCCCTTATCTCTCACAGAAAAAGCCACATGACATTCCAAGCAACAGGACTATGACGTCATGATTGGTTACAGCAAAGCCACATGATGAACCTCAAGGCAACAATCAAAAAAAAAAAAAACAAAAAACAAAACTCCAGATCCTCTCAGGAACAAGCAAGCTTCACCTCTTCTGTTTCCACATGAGTGCAAGATTCCTAGGACTTGGAGCTCAAGCTCACTCAGGGAAATTATTACACAGCCTTTCCTGGCACAGTTGTTCAAAAAGGTAAGGACACTAAACCTGTAAAGATCACAGAACAGCAGATCACACACACACACACACACACACACACACACACACACGCACGCACGCACGCACACACACACACACACACACGCACACGCACACACACACACGGAGCTGATAAGATCCAATGTGATAGCTATCCATGTATCCATATCCATTGGCTATGTGGTCCAGATGCTTCTTCAAACATTATTCTGCATATGCATGAATAAATTTACGGTGTAAGTCAGGTGAGCTAATAAGGCAGGTTGTCTTTGCCAGTGGCTCATACAGTCAGTTGTAGACTTGAGAAGAAATCAAAGGTGAGCCTTCCACTGAGTGAAGACTCCCTGCTGGTGACTGCCTTGCATTAGAACCATGGCTTTTTCCTGCTTCCCAATGAAACTGAAGTTGACAGCCTGTTGGCTTTCGTCTTGGAACTGCCCTATTGGATTTTCTGATTCTCAGCCATGTTGGGCTGTCTGGAAATTCCACCAGCCACTCTCCTGCATCTCTGGATTGCCAACCTCAGACTGTAGATTTGGGTTGGAATCTGAAATGGACTGCATGGGCTCAGGTTTTGGATGCTCGTGTCACACTGTGAGGGGACGTTAGGCTGTGGATCCTTTAGTAGGTGGGGTCTAACTGGTAGTAATATGTCACTAGGGGTAGGTATTTGGTTGGCCAGCTTCTGGCTCTAACCCTTCCTCTGTTTCCTGATCCACCAGAATTTGAACAACTCTGCTATGTGGTCCTCCTATCATGAGTCTCTTGCCAAGGGCACAAGGTTTAGAAATTAGGAATTAGAATTTCTCAAACTGTGAGCCATGATAAATACATCCTTAAGTTGATTTTGATGAGTTTTCTGATCCAAGGATACAAGAGGAGATGATGTGGCTGGTGTATCATGAGACCACTCTTTAAAGTAAGTCTCCCTTTAAAGTAAGTAATGTCTTCATTGTAACTGATCTGTTTCACCAGTCAGAACACTGACTGGAATTTGTGTCCAATAATTTCAAATCTAAACTACACACTTACTATTTGTATGTGACCTTTCTGAAGCATGGCTTTCCTTTTCCTCTTCTGTAAACAGGGACAGAAACAACCCCCTCCACCAGTAGGCACAACATGAACGATACAACCCACAGCTTGGAGGACAGTTTAGTCTTAAAGTGCTTGCCTGAAAGGGCGAGGTTCTGAGTTTGACCTCCAGAACTCATGTGAAAAAGCCTGGAGAATTAGCATCTGTGTGTAATCTTAAAACCAAGGGAAGGGAGACAGGCACATCTCTGGGGACTTGCCTGACACACACCTAGCTGAACCTAAGAGCTCCGGACTAAAGAGACTGTGTCTTAAAAATCAAGGGATGTGCCTCCTGCAGAATGATACCCAAGGTTTATCTCTGGCCTCCATATATACCCACAGATACACCAACACTCATACCCTCCCATACACCAAAGAAGACTTCAGAACAGTGTCCAATCTAACAGCAAGCCCTATAGAAACACCTGCTGTTACTAGTTAAACACGCGGTTATAGGAATACATGTATCTGGACAATAAATGGACAAGGAAAACTGGAGACATGCGCCAAGTTCTTGGGGGAAAGGTAAGTTGAGGTTAGCCTACTTACTTGATCATAGCAGAGACACACAGAGGAACACACTGGAAACAGATTGTAAAATGCTTCACAGGGGACAAAATGCTTGACCTCCCTCAGTAAGACTTATGTTTACACAACGTTCTAATTAGTGCATGGGACTGCTGCATTTTTATCAGACTGGAAAAGAGAATAGTAATCTTTCTGGCTAGGAATGGGCAGTAACTTAAATGGGGACCAGAAGATAGGAGAACCTTCAAACAAAGGATGCTAGGAGAAAGTCAGACAGGGATGAGCAGATGACAGCCTGAAGCCCACAGCCAGGAAGCCTAGGGAAAAATTAAAAGTTGGCCAGAGACTGCCTATGACACGCTACAGAAGGAACCCAGAGCTAAGTCCCTGGCCAGGCCTGGCATCCACGAACAGAGGAGTCAGTCAGGTCAGGATGATTGCCAGCCAAGACCATCACTAAGGGTTAGCTCATCAGCACCTCTGTGATACTGAATTGACAAGGAACCCTGGACCCATCCATTGTGGTGCTCCACTTTTTTCATGCAAAATATAAATAGTGGCAATGTGTTGATAAATAAATGCACCATGAAGATAACTAGCACAGTGCCTGAAATTATGCAATTGATGGGTTTACCCTTGCTTGCCTGCTGAAGATGTTGAACATTTCTCAAGGTCTATCTCACATGCTTCACCTCAAAGACATCTCCACAATAATTTCTTCTAAAAATTATTGTTATTGTCTGATGTGCCCATGGATTTTTCTCTCTCTTTTTTGAGACAGGGACTCTTTATTATGTAGCTCTGGCTATCCTGGAACTCCTTATATAGACCAGGCTGGCCTTGGACTCACATGAATTTCTTGATGTCATATGGCCACATCATAAATATAAAGGCTTCTGGGAAACACAACAACCCCACAGACCACCCACAAACACATCCATACCAACAAATGCTCTGAATATAGCAATGCATCTATTTATTTCTCTAATGATGAATTTGACACCTAGCATATACCACAGAGCTGAACCCTCTCTGTAACATGAATAAGGACTCCTTCCAAACACTGTCTTATCATCTCCGCCAGCTTAGTCTGTACAAGTCTGAGAAGAATCCAGCTTCTCGAGGAGTAGGTTGTATCCTCCTCAGGAAACCTCACTGACTGCTCAAAGGGTAGGCTCACACTATCTCAACAGCAACAATCCCTTGAGGCATTATGGGAAGCCACAATGGCTTATCCTTTCTTTCTAAGAAGACAGAGTCAACCCAACAGCACTGCCCCTATGACACATAACATATTTATTTTAAATAAAAGCATCAATTCCAAATTATGTCACCAAATTGGAAATAAGAACTAAACACACATTTCCTTAATTCTATGGACAGTTGATGCATCGGTGCCAAGATTAAGAAGAAAATATGGAGCGAGTACAAACATACTAGCGAACGTGTAGTTTTGTGGGTGCTTGTGATTGCCCTTGCTGCACCTGGTGTAACCGGAGAGCTCCCGTATTTACTAATCCTAAAGCGCTAGTGCAGGGCACTCTGCCTGCTTTCCCAAAATACATTTCCGTCTACCAATTGTCCTTATGTTAAAGAGCTTTTGGGTCGTGTATTAATTCATCTACGATAGCATAGAAACTGGTCAACAAAATCTGCAGGGGCATACGGATGTGTTTTATGTAGAGGTGTGAGTGTGTGTGTGTGTGTGTGTGTGTGTGTGTGTGTGTGTGTGTGTGTGTGTACACGGGCATAGGCACACATGCATGTGTGGGACATGCTTGTAGAAGCCAGCGGTCAATATCAGGCATCTCCCTCAATTACTCCTCAACTTACCTTTTGAGACAGGGTCTCTCACTGAACCTGGAGCATACTGGTTCTAGATGGCCAGTGAGCTCCAGGAATCCCCATTGCCTTCCCAAAACTGAGACTATAGACATGCAACCCCACACTCGGCTTTTTACACGATAGGAGAGCAGAGGCAGCAGGTAGCAGGCACAGCAGCTGAGAGTTCACATCTTGAACCTGGAACAGGCAGCCGGTGAACTGGGAATGGTCTTTTAAACTGTCAAAGCCAGACTACAGTGACATACTTCCGCATGCAAGGACACACCTCCTATTCGAACCCAAATAGCACCAGCAACTAGGAACCAAGTATTCATGCAGATGCCTGAGACTGAGATACATCTCATTCACACCACCAGAGGGCTCCTGCAAAGAATTTGTTTTAATGTCCCCTCCTAGAGTACTTTGCCAAAAGAGAGGGTAGATTCCTCAGAATCAGAAACCCCAAATGCATGTGTTAACTGGACATTTATTTTCAAAACTTTGGATCACAATCCGGAGTGAGGTGTGGAATTCATTAATTATATTCTGACTAAAATTTTCATTTTTAAAAGCAACAGAATAGAAAATATCACCATGTACATTTAGATAAGGAGGGCTTTCATTCAATGACTGAACCTCTATGGACTTTGGCACAAGGTGTCTCAGAATAGAGCCACCCACACAGTACACAAGCAGAATGTTTAAATAAATAAGAGATGTCAGTATAGGTATGAGATCCATCATTAGAAACAAATACCAAAACGTATATATCAACAACATCATAATTGCATGGCCTTCTGGACCCTCTCAGTGGAGAGTGTGAAAGTTCAGAATCAACTCTCCATGGAAATGTGTATTATTTAATGAATAAAATGACATTAATTATTAGACTTTAATTTCTGTTCAATTAGAAAGGACATGTGTATAATTGCCTGGTAAGAAGAAAAGAGATGGCTGAAGTCTTTGAATAAAAAATATACAAGATTTTTTTTGCAAATTCTTGAAGAATGACAAGGAGCTCCAGGAACATTGCGTAGTGCTATCATTCTAATCACAAGTGGGAGTGCAATTCAAGGTGAGAGCATGTCACAGAGGCATGAATCACCGAAAGAACAAAGCTTCTCCAAGAATTATGAAGACCTCTGAAAAGATAACAATTATTTCAACACAGATCTGTTGACTGTGTTATGTGCAGGTCTGCCAACAAATTCTGTCTGGTACCAGGAAGAGACTCAGAACTAGCAGATTTGTGAGTCCGGTGGAATCCAGTCCAGATGTTCATGACTGTTTTCATTAAATTCTCTATCTAGAAATTAGGGTTTCTCTGGGATTTCCCATTAAGAAGCCATTTTGTACCATGTGATGGTTAATCTTTGTTGTCAACCTGACTGGATTTGGAACCATCTAGGAGACATACCCAAGGATGTCTTCTTTACTTGACATAAACATTTGGAAAAGAAAACACTCTACAGGTAGCTTTGTATCTGGGTATCTTAAGCAATCTGTAGAGCCATAGCTATCTGCTTGTGATAACTTCATGTTTTGTTCATCTTACCATTATTCTATCTTTTTATAGTACAGAAAGCATGGGGATTCAACTGGAAGAAAAGAAGGGAAGGGGATGGAGGCAGAGAAGGGCTGTGGAGGTGGATCAGTAGATAAACAATTTGCCACAGATGCATGAGGGCCAGAATTCAGGTCCCCAACACCTATATAGTAACTAAGTAGATGTGGTGGCTCACCTAGAATTCCTGAACTCAGAAGGCAGAGACCAGAGATCTCAGAGACAAGCTGGTAAGCTACATTAGCCAGAATGAGCAAGCTCCAACTTTATTGAGAGACTCTGCTTCAATATACAATATGGAGAGTGATGGAGGAAGACGCCTGACATTATCCTCTGACCTCCACAAACACACATGTGATTGTGCCCTGGACACACATGTAAACATACGTAAATATACTAAGAGACAGTGTACACACATACGTGCAGAGAGAGGAGAGAGAGACAGGGTGGGGAAAACGAAGCTTGACAAGCCCAACATGGCAAGATGAATTGCTCTCATTATTTTAATATGCTGTCATACACACAAGGCAATTTAAAACCAAGGCATTTGTTTTCCTTTCCTATCAAACTAGATGCCTGAGTATGCAGCTGCTGACTCTTAAAAATTAATTAATGACTAGCTTTTATCTAGTGCTTCCTCAAAGGACTTCAAATCCTTTTATGAGCTATTCTCCAAGGTCTAGGCCCCTGCTATGAATGAAACAAGCTGGTAAACCAGGGTTGAAGACCTTGTTCTCTATCTCAGACAGACACCCAGAGCAAAGCAGAGTGGAAATGACTTCAAGTCACTGGAGAAGCTTATCTTTGGAAACCTTTTGTCTCTACTGTTTCTTTTTCTTTTTTCATGAGAATCACTCAAGTATTTTCTTATCAAATAAACATGTCACTATAGGACATAAGATAACAGTCACAAAGAAGTCACACTTGCTGACCATTGGTACCATTCCAAGACATCCACTAATCCTACTCCTTCTGTTCAGAGAATGGGAGCGATGCAGGTAAAGTACGCCTTGTTTTTCTGAAGCAGTGATTCAATGTGTGGGTTCCTTGGTTCATAAAGTGCGTATCCTCTACCGGGCAAATGTCAAGTAGGATTCTTCACTGAAGTACTTACATTACTTTCTTTGCCGCTATGACCTAGTAACTGATAAAGTAATTTAAGGACAGAAGGGTTTATTTGGCTCACAGTTAGAAGGTACCATCTGTCATGGCCAAAATGGCTTAGAACCAGGAGTGAGAGGTTGCTTATCATACTGCATCCACAGTCAGGAAGCAAAGTCAAATGCTGCTGCTCAGTGACTGTCTCCTTTTCCCCTTTCTTCAGTCTGGTGCCCTGTCCCTGGGCATGGTACCACTCACATTCAGGATTGGCTCTTTCCTCTTCAGTTAAAACTTCACATACAATACCAGAGCTATGACTCCTAGGAACATCTAAATCCCTTCAAGGTGACAATGAATATTTACCATCACAAATGCAAGTGATGGAACTATCAGTCAACCATTCTGCTTGGAGGCAAAGCAGACCTGCTAAGCACATAGGTCCTCTCCCAGCTGGATCAGTGAAGAGAATTAAATACACAGTCCTAAGCAACATTCCTATGCCGAAGTTCCACAAGACCTGCTCTCCTGGGACCTACGATGTGATCTTTAATTAACAATATGACAGATTTTATTGCAGGATTATTCTGAATATAAAACAAATTAACAATCTTTCTTGGAGGGAAGAAGGGAGCCTCTCCTTTGAAACGAAAATGCCTATCTCTCCGTTAAAAGGAGAAGGTAACCAGCATCTCAGTAAAGCATTTATGAGCATCAAAATAGTGATTGGAGGAAAACCATCTGGAATATAATACGCAGTGAAAACACTAGGAAAGTTGCTAAATAATCTGGCCTGTAGGCCATGTCCCTCTTTCTTTCAAACCTTCAACACACACATCTGCATGTTTCTTAAAAGAATTGTAAGATCGTATCTCCGGTCCTTCATGGTTTTGTCTATTCCACTTCCACACACAGCTGCGAACTGTGTTTCTTTGGGGCCCTTTCAACATTGAGACTCGGGCCCTAAAATAGAATAACTGACATGCCCAAAGACATCTTTGTTATAAAAGAAGGAAACTGAGTTCAATTTCATCATTATTTCAGTTCCTCAATTTTATGCAAGTCCAATCCAAACTTCAACGGGGTTTTTAAGGGAATTTGACAACTTGAGCCTCTCAATGGATGTGAAATCATTCCTAAAATTTTTTCACATTGTGGAGAATCCAATCTCGTCTATATTCATGTTGACTAAACAAGGAATGTTCTAGATGGAAATGCTATGTTCCAAACAGTGACTGTTCCTTACACAGATATGAATTCCACCACATTTCTTTCTCATTTGGGGGCTAGAGAGGTGACTTTGGGACTTACTGCTCAGCACTCACATGGTCACTCATAACAATCTATACTCCAGTCCCAGGAGCTCTGACAATTTTGGTATCCTCAAGCCCTGAGTACCATGGGGTGCACATATATAAGCAGGCAAACACTCACACACATAAAAAATCAATTGCAATTAATTTAAAAATACTATTTAATAACCTTTCATAGTTTTAAAACTGTTTTTCAAGCTCTAAGAGAAATAAACTTGAAATCAAATGTAATTTGCCAGTTTTAGTTCCACGTAGAAGAAGGACAACTGTGTAAAGTTGGTGGAGGACATCCTTCTGTATATATGCTTCTCTTACTGGTTGATGACTAAGACTCCGTTTGGCCAATAGCCACACAGGAAGGATAGGCAGGGCTATGAGAGGAAGGAGTGAGGAAAGAAGTGAGTGAGAAAGGGAGGCCATGAAAAGATGCCATGCTGCCCAAGGAGTAACATGCGGGATTACGGGTAAGCCAAGGCCTCGTGGCAATACACAGATTAATGGAAATGGGTTAGTAATTAAGACAGAGCTAGCTAATAAGAAGTCTAAGCCATCGGCCAACAATTTTCTAATTAATATAGCATCCATATGTTTATTTGCGGTTGAAGGGCAGTGGGACCCAGGGGGACAGAAACCTCCGTCTTCGTAAAGCAGCCCGCAATGGTCCTGCAGATGTATGCCACTTACCCTTTAATGCATTAGCCATGTGACCTCCACATAGGGGTAGTCAGGAAGGCATGCCTAAGTGATTCTAGGGAATGCTGTGCTAGCCAAAATTCACCAGGCACATAAGCAAGAAACCCTCTATTGAGGTTCTAAAGCATTCCATGTTCCATCTCTCCCCTGCCTTTCCACACCATCACCTTCTAATACAATTATTCGGCCTACCAAATATTTATCATAAAGCATGGTATTGTGCAGAAATAAAAATGCCATCAGGAGTAGTATCTTAATAAATCTTGGACATTCTAAGACCCTGCCATGTCTTCTTTATTCTGCAACACATGCAATTAATTATCACTACTATCTAAACATGTGTCTGTAGACACACAACTTCTAATAGAAAAATAATTCTCATTGTCCATTTGAACAAGCAACTGAGGTGAAAGGTGATCAGTTCAATAATGATGAAAAACAATCTTGTGTCCCTGAATCTAATACTTTACCTTATATCCACCAAATATCCGGGGAGAAAATCATTTTAGTGTCAGTGAGGAGGCCTCAGAAATCTCTGGGGCTTTGGGTAGTAGACTAGTGTTCACCATGGCATACAAATGAACTTTGGGAGCCCATTCCACATGGAGGGATGCTCTCTCAGCCCGGACACATGGGGAAGGGCCTAGGTCCTGCCCTGGATGAAATGACAGACTCTGGAGATACCCCCAAGGAGGGCCTTACCCTCCCTGGGGAATGATGTGGGAATTGGGCTGGGGTGGGGGGGGTGGGACTGGTGGAGGGAGAATAGGGGAGCCAGGATAGACATTTGAAGCATGCATGTTTCTAATTTAAATTAAAAACATACATAAAAACGAATTATCTGTTTAAAGTTAAAAAAAAAAAGAAAACTCATTTTAGTATGTGAAACCCTGATATTTTCCCAGATGGGGATAGGACAGCAGATAAGCTTCCCCATTTGCAAGGACTTTTGGGTGATAGTATATGCCAACCACATCCACTTATATACTCCATCCTTTTTTGGTAGCATTAGGATCTTGGTAGAGAACATCATGTGCATGTTAGTGGACGTGTGTATGCATGTGTGTGCACATACACTCACACTTATGGATGTGCAGACATGCTTACTTGTGAATGCCCAGACTGTTGATATGGAAAGGGAAGCAGTTAGCAAGACAGAATTTCAGAGATCCTCCAGGGCACAAAGACGCTAAAGGCAAGCATGCACTGTAGAAGGGCCTAACTTGATTTAAAGTTCATTCTAGCTGATAAGCAACATTACCAGTTATTGGGCCCATACTACACAACCAAGCAGAGATCCCTACACTTCTGTGATACAGAGTCAACTCACGTCTGTAATGCCATTGGCTGAACCGCCCCTGGTTGTCTACTCTACAAGATTTCTCTAAGGGGAAGGAGTTAAAAACAAGTAAATCTGGCTTTAGCATGTGTTGCATTTTGAATGTGAAACATCCTCCACAGGCTCCTGTGTTTCATTACGTGATCCCTGGCTAGTGGAGCTGCTTTAGAAGGTTCCGGGATATTTAGGAGGTAGAGCCTAGCTGGAGTGAGTCAATGGGTATGGGTTTTGAAGTTTAAAAACCAGGTCTAATATACTGTGTGCCTCAATTTAATTTATTGACTGCAGAGGCAATGGGACTAGCTACCTCTTGTCCCTTCGGTCATGCTTTCCCTGCTGTGACTGACTATATGCTTTCTCGAACTATCTCCCTTTTCAATCTAAAAGCCAAAAAAAGCCCTGGTCACAACCATGAGAAAAATCATTTAGCACAGCAGGTAGTAAATTCACTCAGCACAATGACTTAACTTCTCAGTATCCTAACTTCACAAGGTAGACCTAAAATGGTCGTTTGTGCATACTAAAAAATTAACTGACTTTTTTTTTGAACATACACAAATGAAAAATTGGAGAAGTAACCAGCTCTCCAGGCACACAATGTCACCACTGCCATGGCTTATATACCTAAAGTTACTGAATTTATTTACTAGTTTACTGTTTTGTTATTGTCATTTTGTATTTGAAACACAAGTCTGTAGCTGGTTGATCACTAACTCACCTCATGCTGCAGCCTCACCAGTGATGGGATTACAATGTATGCCACCTTGTCTGGAACTAAAACTACTACACTTATGTATTTATCCCAGGTCCACCAAAGAAAGCAAAACACAAACATTCAGCATTTTTTATATCTAGAAGAAAGAGCACCCTTTTCTGGTTTTAATTTGGGGTACAGTTTGTTGAGTAGAGGTGTTGATTTAATTTTAGGTTTTACTCATTCCACAGATTTTTCAGAAGAGGCATTTAACTTCCACTAGGGGAGTGTTTTTTAAATCAATGTTTGGCTCCACTTGTCAAAAGCCATCTTGAAAATAAATAAAAAGCCTCTCTTTAAATTGCCATGACTTCTCAATAATTCTATACACACATGTGCAGAATTATCTATCAGACACACATGCTAAAATATTTACAGATGAACTGATATGATGTCTAGGATTTGCTTTTAAGTAGTAAAATCCAGGAGAAGGATGGCGTGTTGATTAAACAAAAGATTGGCTTTGAACTGATCGTGGTTAATGTTGAAGAATGAACATACAAGGTTTTGCCTATTACTGGATACACTTAAATTTCCCATAATAAAAAAAGTTTTCAAAGCAGAATTAGAGAGGCATTCTGCCATTTATTATGTAAAAGGAAAGCTATAAAACCACAGCAAGCAACTGTGAGGCACACAATTTAACAGAACATGACAAAAGGGAGTTGAGAAGCTGAAGACAGCTCTCTCTCATTAAAAATAATTTATCATGTGTTCACCGTGAGCACCCCAAGATCTTCAGATGCAAACCTCAAAATTAATGAATTGATATTAATCTAGAGAACCACAATATTTGTATGACAAGCAAATTTTAGTAGGTTAGTTTACATATTAGCTACCACAGCAAGTTATGCATGTACACATGTGGGCTTGCCTGAGTTAGTTTAACTCATGGGCTGAAGGGGAAGGGAAACAGCTTAGAAGTCAATGAGACTGTGAAACCACAATACTGAGTCATATAGGAACAACTCTTGTAGTTACCAAGAAATATTCATTTATACAAGTTCATTTTTATATATAATTATTAATGTTTTCATTGCTTTTGTTTTACCTAAAACTATTATGAAATAACTGCTTAAATGAGCCAAAACTTAAGCCATTATAGAGCTAAATTAAAAGAAAAACAATTTTGCTAAACCATGAATTTTCTTAAACCGTTACATCATCCTCTGAGGAATGTTTTTTTGTTTGTTTGTTGTGTTTTTTCTTTTGGTTTTTTCTGAGACAGGGTTTCTCTGTGAAACAATCCTGACTGCCCTGGAACTCACTCCGTAGACCAGGCTGACCTTGAACTCACAAACATCTGCCTCCCTCTGCTTCCCTAGTGCTGGGATTAAAGGTGTGTACCACCACCACCCAGCAGAGGAATTCTATTAATATCTTTGTGAATGGAAGTAAGGAGGTAAGAGATGTATATGTCAAAAATGCATCAGAATGAAAAAGGACACATGAGAACCAATATTAGCATGCTGTGATAAGTTGATATTCTAACAAAGTGGCACACCGTTCAGAGAATGGGGACAACAGAGTTGAGAGAGCAGAAAATACAACATTGATTGCAATGTCTATACTGGCAGGTCCTGTGGAAGATGGGTGGCTTAGGGGGTTGTTATATAAGAGACTCTGAGAGTTCAAGTTAAAAATGAGGCAGGAAATGTTCCCCTCTATTATGACTCTTTATTATGGCTCTCATCTGCCAATCCAAAGATCGAGTAGCAGTCACAATTATTCACACACTTCTGAAGGAAGCCACAGTCAGTTTAATTGGAATGAATTAGTCAGGGGACCTTCCATGCCTCCTCGGTTTAATTCCTCGTCTTGTTGGTGTATACCGTGAGCTGCTTCAGGGAAAGAACACGTGTGGCTTGTCTTCCTGTCGTCCTAATGCTCAACTACAGTTTTTACATGCTATGGTTTAGAGCTGAAGACACAGGTAGGCAAACCAAGAAGAAGGATCAGAGAAACTATCATTTATCTATAATTTATATTCAAATTGATCTGGCAGTAATGGAGTAGGGGTGGGGTTGAACTTATGCCTTCACCAATGCTAGACAAGGGCTTTCTCATGAACAAATAACCCAGCTCCTATAATTAATATTTTTGAGCTGTGGTTTATGAATAACAATGGTCAAAGAAGGTTGTGATGTAGTCTTGGAAAGTCAACAGAAAAAAAGAGGCCTACAAAAAAAATTAAGGGCTTGACAAAGATGGTACCAGGAGATCCCAAAGAGAAGTGAAATCGCTAATGCATGAACCAGGAAGCTAAGGACCCTACTTCTTGCCAAAAAAGTCAGGTGACTTCCCCTCAGGGTCAGAGTCTAAACACTTTACAAGGTTGAAAATCTTCTGATATGGAGGAATTGCACCTGTAATCCAGCTACTTGGGAGACTGAGGAAAAAGGACTATATTCAAGGCCCAACAGGATAGCTTAGTGTGTCACTATTGCAGAATTATAGTGCAGGAGGTGTAGCTCAGTGGTAAAGTGTTTATTTAGCATACCCAAGGCCCTAGATTCCAACCCTAACAACACAAAAAGTAAAAGAAGAATATTCCAGGGTCTTTCAAAAGCCTAACTGTACATTTAGAGGTGGTAGGTTCAAAACACCTTCCTAAAAGTCAGTAAATAACTTCAAGATCACTCTTAATCATCTAAGTAGACAATTGCCTCCTACAGAAATTAGATCATACACTAATCAATTTTAAGTCCTTAATTCTACCTATACAAAGTCTACAAGTACAGAACACATTCCAAGTCAAATGCCCTGCAGTTAGTAATCATACACAGAAATCTGTTTTCCATCTCCCCAGGCCACTGTAAAAATACTATCACAATCTAATAGTATCAAGTGTTGGCTTAAATGGCATTCACCCTTTGTCCTAGCTTGTTTCTCTGTTGCTGTGATAAAAAAAATGAATAAAAAATAAAAACACTGGTCAAAAGCAACTTAGGAGAAGAAAGGGTTTCGAAACCAAGGTGAGAACTCAAGGTAGGAATCCAGGTGCAGGAACTGAACCAGAGACCATGAAGGAACATGTATGTGTTCAGTGACCTTTTTTTAAATACAGCCTAGGCCTGCCTGCCTAGGGAGGGTACCGCCCACAGTGGACTGGGCACTCCTATAGCAATTAACAATCTAGAAAATGCCACATCGATATGGCCGCAGATGAGTCAAGGTAGGAAACAGACTACCTGCTCAGAAATATTGCCTCATCTAAACAATATGGTGCTTAATGACAGAAGACTTCTGCCAGCTATCTTAATAGGATCTTTAATTGATGTTGATTTGCTGGTGCATTTTTAAGGAAAGACTGAGGTAAAGGCCTTTGACTTAAACACACACACACACACACACACACACACATGCACACACACACTAATACTGGATCTTCCCACTCTCCACTTCTCTAAAAGTCACGAGGTCTTTATGTTGGTCACCAATGCTTAAACTGGAAGGTTAGGTAGGCATGGGGGAATGCAAATTCAAACTGCTTTATCTCATTCTCTTCTTGGCTGTTATCAAACAAGTAAATTCTGGCTAAGGTGTGAGGGAAAGAGGAACCCTTGTTCACTGATGGTGAGAGTGTAGGTTCCGCTACTATGGAAATAAGTATGAAGTTTACACATATTCAATTACACATACTAAAATGAGCAAAGTATTATTAGAATGCCATTTACACCGATCCATATTTTACAAACCACAGTGGACAAAGTAATTATAAAATGTCATAATCATTTTGTATGCCCACATTAAAAAAAGCTTAAGAAATTTAAATTAAATTAGATTAAAATGTAAAAGTATATGAGAATGCTATCCTAGTGGATTAGTCATTGTAAAGATGAAGGGAGGTGGAATGTCATTGGCTAAAAGTTGATTGTATTACGTATGTGTTTCAATTAATACTTAGTAATTGTAGTAAGCTTAGTAATCTGTATCACCTGGCTTCAACAAGAACAGAAAACAAAAGCCCTCAATAAACAACTGCCCATAGACTGGTAGAAAACTGTTTCTGCTTCCATGGCAACAGCAATACAGGCTGTGAATCAATTGGAGGGTATCACCCTGTGATAGAGCACATGTTTAGCGTGTACATGACCACAGCACTAAAGAGAAGCCCAAGCAGCTGCTGACAGCTATGAAACTGTCTACCCAGCTCCAGTTTTCCTACTAGCAACTGAGCATGGGAGAGGCAGGAAGAGGAGACGCACACCCATATACACATTACACATACCACACATATACATAACACCACTGATATAAAGGTGGGAAGGAGAGGGGGAAGGAGAGAGGGAGGAACAGAAACAGGGAGGGAGGGAAAGAGGAAGGAAGAGAGAGGAGGAAGGAGGGAGGGAAGGAGGGAGAGAGATAGGGAGGGAGGGAGGGAGGGAGGGAGGGAGGGAGGGAGGGAGGGAGGGAGGGAGGGAGGGAGGGAGGGAGGGAGGGAGGGAAAGCCATAGAACCTCTGACACTCAAAGTGGGCAAAATGCCAAAGATGACTAAATGTAAACATTTAGATGAGAAACAAAGTAAGGATTTACCTAATTCAATTGTATCTTTATTCTAAGATGACTTTGTTTTTCTTCATCTCAGCAAAACCATTGTCAAGCTAAATCAAGATTTTTGATATAACATGTTGTATTCAAAGAAACCTGTATCATCTTAATATTTTCATCAAAATTGAAAACTAAAGGAACAAAATCTTAAAGTAGTATCCCTAGCTATATAGATACATGTAGGGAGAGGGACTTATGTAGCCATGGATGACCTTGAATCTCTGATCCTCCTGTTTTTGCATCCTGCGTGCTGGGATTACAAGCATGTACCACCATGCCCAATTTCACGTGGTGCTGGGACTCAAACCCAGGACTTCATGGATTCTAGCCAAGCACTTTACCAACTTAGATACATCCCTAGGCCTGAATTCTTTCAATCTATTTTCCTTCTAAAAGCTACTACACAGATTATCTATTATTCTATCATTTGGATCTACCAACTAAAATATGTAGAGTTGAATTTTTATTTACAGGTATCCAAAATCTAAAACAGTGAAAAAAGGTTAAATAATTTGTCTATATTTTTCACAACTTTTTAATTAAATGTGCTTATTTTTTAAAAATTGCAATTCTATCAATGAGTCTATCTCGACCCACTGCCAACATGAAAAAAAATCAAAACTGTCTTTCACCCACATCATTTCTGGAACAACATCTACACAAGTGACAGTAACATGAATTAGTATGATGTAAAAACGAAATTCAGTTTTGTTCAATATGATCAAATATTCACTAACTAATATGTACAACTGTTGTAAACTCTCACTGACTGGGAAGGATCACTGGGATCATAAGTGGAACCAAAAAAGGGAAATGGTGATGCTTGGTATTGCTCCAACTCAGCGCTTCTGCAAAGTGATGCCTGTCATGAACAAATGCCATCATAGCTATGCTCTCTTGGAGAAGCAATTTGGCCACTGATTTTTCTTTCATTCTAACAATGTTAACATCACAATTCACAGTCCCCAGACTTGGCACTCTGAGTAAAGCAGACTGTCTGTCTTACATGGGTGGGCCTCATAGAATCAGTTGAAGGCATGCGCAGAACAAAGGGCACAGTTTATTTTTGTGAGGAGTTTCCCAGGAAAGACCTTAGGGCTTCACCTGCAACATCAGCCCTCCTGTCTGTACAGGACATGGCCTCTTGGGCTCACACACTAATTCTTTCTTAAGTCTCCTGCCTGGAGTCTTACATTCCAGTCCTTTCCATCTGATCTCAGACTCCCATACTAGCATAAGCCAATCCAGTATGTATGTATGTGTGTCTGTGTGTGTGTCTGCATGTATGTATGTGTATATAGATATGTACACACACACACACACACACATGCATCCATATCCTATCACTTCTCTCTCTCTCTTTCTCTGGAGAATTCTAATTACTATTACATCTATCTCTGATTCACACCATCTTAGTGCTCAAGATTTTGAATTGAAAGTTGTATTCAGTGAGCCTTAAAATAATTCCAGGTTCAGACGACATGTGCAAGCCTTCCCTTACAGCTGAAGTGAGAAGACAAACTCTTCTTCTTCTTCTGGAAGGTCTTCAGATCACAAAGACCGAGCTGTAGATAGTCTGGAATGTAGGCACGGCAAGGTCATAGAGGGAGACCTGACTGTGGAATAGAAGCACAGCCCTGGAGTGTAGAAATCACCGTAGAATGTGGCCATGGAATGAAGGTATGGAACAGAACATTGATCCATGGGGGAGCTTTAATAAAAAGTATAGGAGGCATACGTTCTGAAGACCAAAAGACCAAACCGCACTGGACACAGCTCACCATTCCAATAGATTAATTGAAAGACCAGCAACCCAACAGAGAGCAGTGGGCAGAGCTGGAGATTCCAGGCTGAGTGGAAACAAAGGAGGGCAAAACCATCAGATGTTCCAGCAAACAAGCTGAGTCCACAGGACTTGTCTGTTGCAGGTGCCATGAGACCTGCCCCACAAAATGAACCTCAAGCACATGTAGGACATTAGAAGGTCCTCCCAGAGCAGGAACTGGGCCAGATGGGAGCTGAGCCCTCTGTGGGCATAGGGTTATGTCATCTGAGCAGGATAGGGACAGGATCTCTGGATAAGGAAAGAGGGGTAGCAACACGAGGAATTGGCCAAATGAGACCAGGGCTCTAACAATGATGGAGATAAACAAAGGAGTAACAGGAAAAAGGAGTGATCAGAGGTCAAATACACACTCACACTGGTAGTCCACACACAACCACACGCATGTTCCATTTATATTACATATGTTGCTCAATTACGAAGCTGGAGAAAATAAGTGCACTTATGACTCACAAGAAAAGAAAATCTGCTTCTGGATTTATGCTTACAGTTTTCATGCAACAAGGGAAACCCAAATAGCATCTGATCCAATTTACATAACTTTACATATTTCATGACTACCATTTGACAAAGAAGTTCCAGACCACAGCTCTTCCGTTTATTTGCCGCCAAAAAGACAAGATGGGAACCACTCCGGCAAGCAGCTTCCCACTCTGCTCTTAAAGATCACAAGAGGCCGAGGGTTTGTCTCAGTGAGCGTTCCTAATATTTCAAGATCGGCCATTCGCATACAAAATCTAACTCACAGAATTTTACCAGCAACCATAGAATGATGGACATCACTCCACCCCAACTATTTTCAAATCATTAACTTCAATACTGGGAATAGTCACCTTTGGCTTAAATTTATTCTGCACCTGATTTAGAATAGGCCACCTTCTCCTCAAACGAGAAATAAAAACACCACCAGTCAATTTACATGGTTTTTATAAGGATAGGATTAAACATTTAGAACTATGATAAGTAGACACACAGTAATAAATAGTCTACTTTGGAAATTTCAGTCAATGGCTAAATTCAGCCAAGAAGCTATCGTACAATCACAAGGGCCTGCCTCCAAACCCACATTAAAAAAAAGGAAACTGAACATGATGGTATGCATTTATAATTCCAGAACTAGGAGGACGGACAGTCACATCACTGACCAGTCAGCCTAGACAAATCAACCAGCCTCAAACCAAAGAGAGACCCTGTCTCAAAATCCAAGGAGGCTGTCAGCTGAAAAATGACACTTAAGGTTGACCTCTGCCCTCCACACTGACATACACATATATGTAGACATGCCTGCAACCTGCACACATGCATACACACATACACACACACACACGCTATATATATATATATATATATATATATATGATTGATTTTTCACTGTGCAAGACACTGATGAAGGAAGAATAGCACACAGTAGTTTTCAAGAGACAATACAAACACAAAACAGGTATTCATAAGAGAAAAGATTACCTGGGAGAGGATCCGATATTTAGACATGCTGGATTATATAGAAAAGGACAGATGTCCCTTTGTGCACAATGGGGATTGAATCCTTGACTCCATGACTTTATGGATGCTCCCTCCTTATGTAAAATCATGTGAAATTTACATACAGCCTACACATGTGCTTTCCTATAACATGTAATGCAATATAAAGACAATATAAATAGATGCTATAGCCTACTGTTAAGGGAACAATAACAAAAGCCTGCTCAGGACACATGCAAATTTTTACTTTAATATTTTCGATCCGTGTGGTTGGTTGAGTCTGCTGGTTCAAAATTCACAGAGAACAGAATGCATTCATTGTTTACCCATAAACATTTCTACTTTACATATGGACAGTCAAAACTGCCTTCTCTCCTTTGGTCTCTGCTGTTTTTCCTTTCAGAAGCTAACACACAACTCTGGCTCCTGTTTATTTTGGAGTCCTTTCATAGATCTCATTCATCACATTTCTTTGAATTCTTATATCTGAAACTTATTTTTATTTTGAGACAAGGTCTCATGTAGCCCAGGATGACCTCAGATTGGCCATGTAGCTGAGGGTGGCCTTGAACTCCTGATCTTCCTGTCTCTGCCATTGTCCTAAGTGTTGAGATTACAGGTATGTGCCACCATGCCAGGTCAAGCAGGATATTTTTGAACTGAGAGAAAGCTTGAGGTTGCTGATGCAATTGTTTATGTGACAATACGGGGTCATGATGCTGAGGTCACATGCATGGAGATTATACAAAGACATCTGCAATTCTCTTGGTTTCATGACTGATGCTCAGGCACAAAGAATAAGCATATAAGACACATCAGGCAGAAAAGAAGATGCAGAGAACAAATGACCATCAAAATAGGTGGCTGCTGTAGGTAATCACTGCCCTGGAGTGTGTAGACTCAACCATCTATACACCTTTGTATTTTTTCAGAGTCTAAAGGTTTAAGTTTTTAATGATGCCATTTGAAAATGATATACTGTTTAAGTCAAAACACACAAACACAGAGACTCACATACATATATGCTCATGACTGTTCACAAGCCAACTTCATTCTAGTCTACACATGGTGTCAACACAGACATTGCACCTGCTCAAAAAGGCTTCAAACCATGTGAGTTGTTTTAAAAGGTCTACTGAGTGTCTACATAGAAGGATTACTTTGTTTCCTGCTGAAATTTTCTTCTTCAACACACCATGCTGAAAAGCTAGCTTTGGAGCCAGGCATGTTGGCACATACCTGTAATCCTAACACTTAGGAGTTGAGGCAGGAAGACTGCCACAAATTCAAGGACAACAATGTCTACATAGTGAGGTCCAGGCAAGCCTAAGCTAGAGAGTAAAACACTACTTTGAAAAATAAGAAAAGTGACTTTTGATAACAGGATTTTAAAATACAATTATGATTAATTTATTTACTGTCATATTTATCAAATGCACTCTATCTTTTCTCATACCAATATTGTTTTATACTCTTTATATCAAATTATCTCAATCACCCTGCATCCCTCAACTCCAAATGTTCAATTAGAGAAAAAAAACTGACCTATACAGGCATGGTAGGAGAAGTCCTTAATTCTAGCACTCAGGAGTTTGATGAAGGAGGATTGTGGGCTTGAGATCACAATCATCAGAAATATTTGTTAATAACAAGATCTCCAAAGAAAACAGTAGTTAAGTCCCACTAATATTAGTAAAATTACATTTTAAATCTTGAAGATTTTTAAATGACTATTCTCTGGCTGAGGAAATAGCTCAGTGCTAAAATGCTTTCTAGAGTTCAGCTTTCCAGAACCTGTGTGATTATCAGGTAGCCAAGGCAGCCTGGCCTGTTCACTCCATCCTCAGAATGCAGGGAATCCCCAGAAGGTAGCCATATTGGGAAGCTCTGGGTTTGAGTGAGAGAGTCTGCCTCACAGAATAAGGTAGAGAAATGGAAGATGATTCCCAGTATCACCTTCAGACCTTCACTTACCCAGACACAAACATGCACACGCATTTGTTCATGTGTGTGACCACAATATATGCACACTTCTCATGACTGCACACAAATAGAAACAGAAAAAAGATACTAAAAATGAATAGTCTCATAAAACATGAAATTCTCTTTTTCACAGCCATGGTTAAGCAATGGCTAAGGACAAGTGAGTCCTTGCATCAGGACATTTTAGCACTGTGTCCCATCTGGCAGCAACTCTTCCTTTGCAATCAACTAGAGTCCCCCACACACACCAGAGAACTTGGCAGATCTACCCACATAACATAAGGCCATCTTCACACTTTCTCCTCACACTTCATGAATAAACATTCCTTTATTCAAATAAGATATATATATACATACATACATATATATATTAACTAACACCGATAATGGTGATTCCACTTTGAAATGATAACTACAGTCATCTGGCATGCCTGCAGGTGTTTGCAATTCAAATTACAGATATTTTCATAATGACAAAAATAAAAATTAGTGGCAGGACTCCTAAGGCCGTGTAATTCCAACACTCATACTGCAGCAGTCAAGAGCACGAATAAATACTTGCCTGTGAAGTAGCCGAGGGCTTTTATTGTCCTGCATCTTCACAAATATTCACCTGCAATCTCACATAGGAGCATCCTTAAGATAATTCAATAGACACCATTCAGAGCATCAGCGCACCAAAGCTCCCGGGCCCCTGACATTAGGAGGTAATGTTGCAACTTCTGAATACATAACAATGAAAACAGTCATTGGATTAAATGACTTCCCTACATTATCACCATAAACAATAATTATTTGGCAGCTGCCCTTTGCGAGCGTGGTGCACACTTATGAATAAATCAAGCCTTATTGATTTACTAAGCCAAAACACTTTCCATTTTGCTCTGCTAATAGGAGCTCTAATCCCTGGTTGCACTTAGTGAGGCTTTAATGTAGTACATCTCTTAATACTTTTAATATGAAAGATTAGCACTGGTTAGCCCTGGAGCAGGAACACTGCACTCTCAACAGCCAACTGGCCACTGAACCCAGTTGTCTTTGAGCATGTCCTTGTTAATGGAGTTCTCTGACTGCTGATGGGAATCACATCACAATGACACAGACTGGGAATTCCGCCCTGCTCATTTTCCTTCCCAACATTTAACATATTTATGAAGGCCTACATTCATTCAAAGCTAAAGTCAAAATCATGCAACAGGAAAACATAGTACTGTAACTAGGTGCTCCATCAAACTGGCATCTAAAATCATAGCATCTGGATTTGGGGATGTAGCTTCGTTGGTACAGTGCTTATTCAGCATGCACAAAGCCCCAGGTTCAGTCACTAGCACCCCATAAAAACCCTGTATCAAACAATGGATCAATAGAATTACTCTTTTTTTGATGCAGAGACAGCTTTAGATAATCCAAATATCCTGAACTCAGCTACTTCAGCCTGAGAAGGGACCTCCTTTTTCTCCTCCCACTGAACAGTAGGCAAAAACCCACAGACTCCTAGCTGACAACTACTGTTTCTTCCCTGGCCACTCATTAGGGGACTGTTAGTTATCTTGATTGAAAAGGGGAACTAACATCTCTAATTATTGATTCACAAGCATATTCTATCCTAGATATGTCATGGTTGTTAGTTTTAACTGCTAACTTGCCAGATCTAGAATCACCTAAGGTGAGAGTTGGTTGGGGAATTGTGCAGATCAGGTTGGTCTGTAAACAAGTCTGTGGGGGACTGTCCTGGTATTATCTGAAGTAAGAAGACCCACACTGAATGTAAATGGCACGTTTCACTTGATGGCCCCTGGACTGTGTAAGAGTACTGGAAGTAGGCAAGGATGCGCTCATTTGCTCGTGGCTCGTGCTTGGATGTGATGCTTTTAGTTCCTGCCTTGACTTCTCCATCATAATGGATGTAGCCTGGAATTGTGCACCAAGTAAGCCCTCTCTTCTGCAAGTTGCTTTTGTTAGGATATTTCATCACAGTAACAGAAATAAAACTAGAATATAAATATATGCCATGGTTCAACAAGGAAACCAGCATTTTGTTCCTGTGCTTTTCATGGATTTTTAAACTGGCATGCATAATCCTAATCCTAAAAGAACTCCCTACCTCCTTCATAAAATAGAAAGGTAAGCAGTCACACTGTCCTACTTTTCTCCTTTAAGCTGAATCACAAAAGCAGGAAGGTTGGACCAGATAGCTCACTGGGATTACAATACAGAAGTCCTTACTTGGAAGATGGAGAAGGTTGGGGGACTCAACCATGGAACTAAGTAAATGGTGAGCTCCTAAACACTCAGATCTCTAGTCCACCGCAGCGTCTCTTTCTTTACTTTTGATTCCTGGAAGTCTGTAAGAAGCCTCAGCTGGACTGCTGTGATAGCTCACTCAGTGAAGTTCTTGCTTCACAAGCTCAGCACAATAAGCCAGATCTCCAGAACCCAGCTTGTAATCCCAGGACTAGTGAGACAGTTCCCCAGGGCTCCCTGGACAGTCAGCCTTGCCTAACAAGAGAGCTCAAGATCAATTAAACAATTAGACACCTTGTCTAATAAAAAACAGCAAAGTAGACAGACCTGAAGAAAGACAGTCAAGCTTGTCCTTTGGTCTACACACACACACACACACACACACACACACACACACACACACCTCAAGCACATGTACAAGCCTCTCATCACCATGGAGCTTCTCAGACAGAAACACTAAGGTCCCGAATTGCTATTTCATATTTTGCAGTGCTTTTAAATTCAACCACAACAAAGATAAAGATCATCCAGACACAGGTGCAGTATTTGTAGCATTAACTCACTAAGAAAACCATACAATAAAATCCCCATTCAAAACACAGATCCGCCTAGTCCCTGTAGAACAACCACTGTCTCTGGTTATGAAGCAATAATTATCCCTCCCCACAGAAATCAATAAAACCTCTTGCCCCATGAACCTGCTATTTCCTGACTTTGTCCTCTGAGCTAAAGATTCCCAAGTCATATTGATTACCTAGTAAATTTTTTTAAGTTCTTTACAAGACAGCACTAAAGAAATCCTCCAGGTAACATCACTCACTATTGTTTGAAAAGACTTCTATCTTTCCATCACATTAATGGTCACCTTTTTTCTAGGGTTTTTTCATTTTTCATTTTCATCTTGTCATTTTAAGGGCGTCTTTGTCTTGGCTAATAGCACAGAGTCTACAGGATGCAAATTTGATGGTGTTCCTGAGACTTTGACAACTGCTGTATTTTTCTTCCAAGTAAGAAAGGAGAGCTGATGAATCGACTGTGCCTCGTCTCCCCAGGGACAGCAGGGACCATCCCAAAAGAACCCAGAAGCATTTAGAGCGCAAACATTACAGAACTCCAGAATTCTATAGGGGGTCACGGAAGCAGCTATTGTGAAGTGCAACCACCAGGCTGGGGAGAGGAAGGCAAAATGCCCCAGTGGATAAAGGTGTCTGCTGCCAAACCTAGGACCAACATAGGAGAGAAATGATTCCTGCATGTTGTCCTCTGACCTCCACACACATACACATGTGTGCTCTTGTATACACACACACATACACACAAATAAAATTTTAAAATGTGATTTTTTAAAAGTCGACTACGGGTTATAGTAAGACTTTGATAATATATGGTAAAAAAAATCACTGAACTTAGAGGGATGGCTTTTATGAAACATGAGTTACGTTCTAAAATTATGCAGGGCTCAGGGCACAGCTCAGTGGTAGAGTGTTTGCTTAGCATTCTCAAAGTCCTTGCAACATTAATTAATCAATTAAGTTATATTAAACACACACATAATTGAGATGAGAGCAACATTAAGGTCCCAATAGCCTTGTTTGTGAGCACCGGGGACCGGTGGGAGAAGAGTC
The DNA here is from genome assembly GCF_017639785.1 of Mesocricetus auratus. NCBI lineage: Eukaryota > Metazoa > Chordata > Mammalia > Rodentia > Cricetidae > Mesocricetus > Mesocricetus auratus. The sequence continues at coordinate 28,143,314 of NW_024429196.1, read as the reverse complement.
GGAGGAAGGAGGCAAGTAGGTCCAGGCATAGGCCAGAACAAAAAGGATGCCCTCTCTCTTTCTTCTGAGACAATAAGGGGTCATGGTGTCAGCTGAGGTCAAGGCAATGGATTCAACCCTGCCAATGTCACAGAAAAGCAACTCTTGAGTTTCAGGATTTTATGACCCCTCTTTTGCAAGCCATCAATTATGCATAAGAAAGGGACTAAATAAAAGCCACAAACCATTCTTCCCAGGCAGAAAATCATACCAGCCGTGTAGGAGAAGCAAAGGAGAGAGGAGAGGGAAGAGAAGAGAGAGATAGAGAAAGAGAAGGGGAGAAGAGAGAAGGAAGGGAAAAGACAGGGAGAGGGGAGAGAGGGAGGGAAAGGAAGATGGAAAGAGATTACTCCAAAGGAAGAACAGCCATCTGGGTACAGGGATCAAACAATACCCTTGGGAGACAATAGCAAAGCTGTTGGGTACTACTGATGCTATGTCATACAATATACCAGAGATCAGAGTCAAATACTTGGTTGGACTCAGTTCTCACAGACCCATAGGAACTTCTTCAATGCCTTCTTCTCAAGCAGAAGCCCTCACCTTCAGCACTTCAGGAAGGTTGAACCTGAGAATATTTCATTGTGGAGATGTCCCATGCATTGGAGGAGGCTCAGGGGTGTCTCTGGCTTGGTCTCAGTAAGTGTTGGTAGCATCTCCCTCCCATTAGACACTGCCAGATGTCTCCTGGGGGAAAACCTGCTCCAGTAAAGAACCATTGCTTTGAGGCAACTGAACTGATCTCATGTCTACATGAGTGTGGACTACTTCTTTGAGTGATGTCAATTCTCATCAGTTTAGCTTTCTGCCTGCTTCATAACCTCAGTCTCCCTGCAGTAAGAAAGGTCAAAAACTAAGTTCAGGGGTAGTGATGTGGCTCAGTTGGTAGAGTGTTTGCCATGAATGCAGAAAGCCCTTGGTTCAATCCCCAGCACTATATAAATGGGACAATAGTGGCAAATGCTGTAATCCTAGCACTGGAAAAGTAGAGGCAGGAGGATGAGAGGCAAGGTCATCAATGTGGGCTAGGTAAGACCTTGTCAAAAGCAAGGGAGGGGAAGAGAAAAGAAAGCAAACCTAAGGAAGAAGCCTGTGTAAGGGCGCTGGAGAAGTAGCTCAATGGTTAGGATCATGTACTACTATAGTAAAGGATGCAAGTTCAGGTCCCAGCACCCAAATCAGGTAGCTCAAAACCCAAAAAAATCACCTGTAGCTCCAGTTCCAAAGGATCCAATGCCCTTTTCTAGGCTCCTAAACTCACTCACATGCACACAGCTATACAAACACACACAGTTAAAAATTAATTAATTAAAAAAGAAGTCTGTTGAAAATATCAATTATCTAAACTGGCAGAAAAGTAAAAGCAATACATCTAATCCCCAGGGTCTCTCTCTCTCTCTCTCTCTCTCTCTCTCTCTCTCTCTCTCTCTCTCTCTCTCTCTCTCTCTCTCTCTCTCTCTCTCTCTCTCTCTCTCTCTCTCTCTCTCCCCTTAACATCCAGTTTAACTCCTCTCCTAACATCCAAATACAACCTGAGAATTAGTATTGAACCTCTTTTCCTCCTGTGTGACCCAAATGGCTGAAGATCAATAGTATTTCTAGTAAACAAAACCCACCACTACCTACCCTACAGCATCCCCTAGATAAGAAAGCCCCAGACATTTTAAAGAACTGAAAAACCTTTGCACTAAACCCACTCAGGGTTTTCTAGAAGGTTCTCTCTGTCCCTTCTGCAAAGACAGGCATCAAGAAGAGTGATATCAAAGCCTTTGATATGTGAGCTCACCATCCGGGGGCATCAACACCTTGTTGTTCTGTGTGCACCACCCCACGGGGTGCAGATCTGCTATGATCACGTCACACCAGAAGTCTGCCCTTCGGTCCTCCCCATAACCACAGTAACGCAGAAGCAGCAGCTGTCCACAGGTGGTGATGATCGTGGCCACCCAGTAAGTGTCTGGATTGTTCTTATTGGCCACCTCCAACTTCATTCCCGGCTGGAAGTTACTCTGGATGCTGATCTCCACCTTGAAACATGAGAAACACAAGCGAACCGAGATCACACTAGCCATGTGCCTCAAATGCATTTGAGAACTACTTAAGCAGAGAGCATTTTAAAACAGTACTTCTGTTGCCCTAACATAGGCACAATTTTAGACAAATGGAACACAAACTTCCAATGCAAGGCTAAGTCTTCTGGAAACCACATTTAAAGGAAAGATAAAATGGATTGGGTTTTTGTGAGTTTTATTTCACCCGTAAAATCCAACAGTTTGTCACTTCAATATGAAACTAATACTATAAAAAGTAAATAAGCCAAGAATGGTGGTGCACACCCATCATCTCAGCAGTCTGGAGATCAAGGCACAAATATCCTAAATTTAGGTCAACCTGAATATACAAACAGACCCGGTCTCAAAAACACCAAGGGGGAGAGAAAGTAAATGAGGGATGAAAACGCGGCTCAGTTGATAGGATGTTTGTCAAGGATGCAGGAAGTCCTGATTTTGATCCTCAGCACAGCATCATTAGAAAGGGTGGGAGGCCAGCAGGTAGAGACAGAAGGATCAGAAGTTCAAGGTCATTCTTGGCTACATGCTAAGTTTGAGACTAGGCTAAGCTACAAGGGATCCTGTATTTAAAAAAAAAGTAAGGGCTAGTGTTTTTGAACAAAGGCTTCCAAGATTGAGTTCAATGAACAGCACGTCTCAATTGTAGCTACAAACTCTTCCATGTAATCCAATTTTTCTGTGTGCCAGGAACTGCCACCAGGATGAAAAATAACAATAAAGAAAGCTTTCCAGCCTGGAGTTCTCAACATTCTAAAGCCATGGATGTGAGGTCCACCCTAAGGGCGACCTTAAAGAAAGCAATGGAACCATAAATTAGTTATCTGTGAAACTGAGACTACTTTTCCTGTGAATCTTTCACTCAGGCCTAGGGCTAGTCAACATCTGGAAGGGTAGATGGCTGCATCACCCTTCAGGAATACAGATATCCTGAAAGATGACTGCATGTCCATCCAAGCCTTCACCATTTGGTGGCATCTGCTTCAACCAAAAAGGACATGAGAGAAGTGATGAATCAGAGAATGGAGGTGACATGATTTCACTGTACAGAAAAGGGGAAAGTTGTTGATCGTCTTTCTTTCCAAAACTGCCTGAAGAAAATTGCCAGGTCATCCCAGGATCTTGCCAGCCTGGCTTCTGCAGGGTCATGATCTTAGTTGTGTAAGCCAAAGAGAGGCATTGCTTTTGCTGTACTTGAAAATAGAGCTCCTGGTTTCACTACATACCATAACCATGGTCAGAATAAACCACAGCTTGATGAGGAGAGAGAAGAAAAGAGGGGTGCAATCTTACAAATTTAATAAGGTCTTAAGTTATCTTTCAGAAGAACACTTCACTTCTGAGTAGAACTTATTGTGGCTTTCTTATTTAAGCTGAGGAGCCAAAAAGAAAGTTAAGAAGGTTGAGTTGCTGCTGGAGCAGCTTGATGAGAAAACAGATGTCTCAGAAGTAACATTTTATTTGCTAAAACAATAGTCACATATAAGAGCTTGGGTTTGGGGAATACCATCTTTTCTGTGCTAGTGCTATAGAAGCAAGAGCTCACACCTAGGAAAACTCTGGCAAGAACTCATGCTCTTTCTTCCTGAGCTTTGTTCCCTGGTGGACATGCTAGGAGCACTATACAAGCAGATATTATTAAGGAGGACAACCTTTGTGAGGTATACGTTTTCAGAATATCTGTCTTGATTCCTCTCACCCAATTTATCTTCACTCTGAAGACTAGAAAACTCTAATGTGACTTTTCGAAATTACACTATCAGCCTTTTAAAAAAAATCTCATGTAGTTCAGGCCAGCCTTGAGATTCCTTACATAGCCTGCAATTGAACTGCTAATCCTCCTGCCTCCACCTTCCCACTGCTGGAATTACACAGATGCACCACAACACCTGATTTTAGGCCATGCTGAGGGGTTTCGTGCAATTAGGAAAACATTCTATCTACTGAGCCAAGTCCCCAGTCCCAAATATCACCTCCTTATGAAAAATATACAGTCATTACATTGACCAAGAAGACATTAATGTAACATCTTGCCTAACTCGGTGGCTTTTGATGAGAAGCCAGTTGTGGCCTATTTCATATGCAGCTATCTGTGAAAACCAAACTTCCCCGTGTCGCCTTCTTCCTATACAATCTTAGCTGCATTTCCACTTCTCTTTTCATTCTTCTCTTCTGACTGGTTCCTGACTCACCCAACAGATCCCCTTCCCTCCCACAGACCAGAAGAGCTGCTCAGTGCTTAACGTACATGCCTGAAGGATGAGTGTGGCGCCGCCCTGGTGCCTGTTTCTTCCAAATAGTCTCCCCAGCTAAAACCGTCTTCCTCCAGGCCGGAACCTTCCTCTGTGGAAACAAAACAAGGCAAGAATATCAAACTAGGGCAAAGCATGCCTGGGAGACACAAACTGACTCAGTGCCTTTAAAGATATGGCTAGACTCTCTGAAGAGATTCGGTTTGCTGTTGTAGAAATACTGAGTTTAAAAAGGGAAAGGGGGGACAGCCCCTTTGGTAAATTGCTTGCTGTCCAAGGATGAGGACCTGAGTTCAGATACCTAGAACCCACATAAAAAGCCATGCTGGGTAACACACAAATATATGTAATCAAACGGAGACAGAGACAAGGGAATCCCTGGGGCTCACTATCTGTCCAGTCTAGCTAATCAGTGAGCTCCAGATTCAATGACAGAGTCTGCTAGGTAGGCAGGCAGGCAGGCAGGCAGGCAGGCAGACAGACAGACAGACAGACAGACAGACAGACAGACAGAATGATTAAGGAAGATAGCCAACATTGATGTCAGGCTTACAGAAAAAGACAGTGACAGAGACAGAAATACAGAGAGATAGAAACAGAGACAGATAGACAAGAAGAGACAACACTTTGATACCCTGTCAAAACTAAAAGCGACATTTGTGCTTTCAAGTCAAATGAATAAGAGTTGTCTTAAAGTTAACATGGATTAGCCTAACGTTAGCCATGGAAGACAGCCCAGTTTGTGAAGATTGAAAGAAATGGAAAGGGACGCTTCAAGCCCAAGGTATGTGCCAGGATAGACACAGGCACCAAACTACCTACCCACTAAGGCTAGAGACTGGAAAATAAAGATTTTTATAGAACTGTGACCTCAGTAACATTTTAAGAGAAATAAATTGGACTGGAAAGAGGGCTCAGTGGTTACGAGTACTTGCTGCTCTTGCAGAGAACCTGAGTCTGGTTCCCCAGCACCCATATCAGGCAGCTCACAACCACCTGTAATTCCAGCTCCAGGAGATCCACCACCTTCTCTGGCCTCCACAAACACTCCTGCGCATGGGATAACAGCCAGATACGCATGCGCGCACATAAACAAGCAAGTAGATGTGCAGAAGGATCACTTGAGGAACCTGAGGTTACCCAGCAAGTTATCAACAGAACAAACCAGCTGCCTGACACCTCCAGTCATCTGTGCTGACATGCCTATCCCCAGGCAGGACCCCATCTCCTGCAACACAAGAGTACTCAGGGACTCTCACACCAACAGAAGTCAACAGGATACGGTTTCTCAAGTCACACAGGAGAGGACAGCAACAACCAAAAGCATACAATGGTCATCAAGACAGTAAGTAACTCTTCTTTGGGGTGGACAAGACAGCTTAGTATGTAAAGATGCTGCTGCCAAAGATGGAGACCAGAGTTCAACCCCTGGAAATCATGTGAGGAAAGGAAAGAACAGGCTCCTGCAAGCTGTTTTCTGACTTCCTAAAGTACATTCATAGAGAGAGAGAGAGAGAGAGAGAGAGAGAGAGAGAGAGAGAGAGAGAGAGAGAGAGAGAGAGAGAGGGAGTCATAAGTATTCTAAATTGACACAGTTTTGCACACCTGGGATCTGAAAAGCAATTGCCAAATCATTATGTAACCAAGAAGCATCAAATAATACACTTTAAGACAATGAAAGCATAAATGTCTTGCTAGAATGGTTACAGCTAAGCAGCCTGTGACAGTGAATATCATTGTTGGCTTGAACTGTAACTGGAATCACTTAGGAGGCAAAGCTCTGGGTGTCTGTGAAGGAGTTTCCAGATTGGGTTACCTGAAGAGGGGCTCCTCACCCTAAATGTGTTTGGCACCATTTATGAACTGGGGCCTGGGCCTGGATAAAAAGGCGAAAGGGAGCCGAGGACCAGCATCCACCTCTCTCCGCTTCCTGAGTGAATGTGCCTGTCACCATGACCGATCATACAGTCAGACCGTGAGCCAAAGGCAAGTCTTTCCACCCACAGCAACAAGAAAAAGTAGCTAATACGCGGCTGTGCATGATTTCCACACATTGTAAGGCTGTTGTACAGAATATACGGTAGCGAGGACTGCGTGGCCACCTAGAAGGAGCACTTCAAATATTCCACTTCTCTTGTCTTACAAAAATGCTCAAAGGGTGCTGACCTTCAAACTACATATCTTTCACAACCAGGAGCTGATTCCACTGGCAGAGAGGAAGTGCCATCTCGGGCATGCGGTCCTCGTTGAAGTGGTATATGCACACCGGAGGGCCAGAGGGATTGGGACCAGGAGCTTTGCCGAAACAAAGGCTTCCTGTAGCAGCTATGGTGCCTTTTTTCTACTAACAATTTTTTCTATTATCAGAAAGAAAAAGAATTGTCTTGTTATACTCTGCATAGTCCAAGAAATGAATAGAAAATTATATTTATTTTATAATCAGAAAATGCTAATATTGTTTCTTAAGAAAAGTTTTAAGACTCTCCCTGTAGCCCAAACAAGCCTTAAGTCTGTGATCCTCCTGCCTTAGCATCCCAAGAAGCTGGAATGGCATATTCCCGCACTACCAGGCCCATCTAAAAGCAGTTCCTGGAAGGTAATGATCTTAAATATTGCCTTCTAATTATAAGTTCCTTACAGTTGCTCCTGAGTACATGCCAATAAAGATACTTGAAATCAAACACACAAGAGAACAGAGTCATGCCTCTCAAAATAGTTTCTAGGTCCTGAGCCCCAACCTAAGCAAGAAAGATACAGGACTTGGAGCATCTAAGACACACAGAAGCAAATAGAGAATTCAGTCTTTCATTGAAGCAAACAAAAAACACTTCAGAAAAGTAAACCAAGCATCAGGTCCAAAATGAGATTAAATAACACAAAAACTGTATGTTCGGCACTGGAAACGCTAGCCATGCTGTTGGAGCAATAAAGCTGTATACAAAACTTAGGTTTACTCATAGCACAACCTGTTAAAATCTGTCGCATACACCCCTTCCTCAGGCCTGTGTCCCCAAACAGTAGATTCTCTAAAGGCACGCCCATTGAGCAATAGGCAAACACACGCAATGTTTATGAGAGATCTCATAAAGCCAGAGAAAATATTTACAGCTGATCCATAAACCTCTTAAAACCACAAACATTTTGCCAAAGAGACTCTGACAGCCCCCACCACCATAAATGAACTAGTGGGAGACATTTCCCCATGATGTCATGAAAACCCACTATGAAAAGCTACTAGGAACATTTCACACCTTACAAAGAAAACAGGCACATTCATTAAACAGCCGTCGAGTCTCATTTTGGTTTTTTAAAGGAAGCCTATCTGTGGACCAAAATATTCCAGAATAAACATAACGAGAATGTCTTATGAAAAGCTGGAACACAAGTGACTTTAGAATAAAAATATAATAAACAAGCGCCCCATCCATCTTTTTCATAATAAATCTGGAATCAGCTCACTTTACAATCTGAAGGGAGCCTGGCTTCCCAGGGCTGGATATTAAAGTCTGTAACTGCCACAATACAATCTGCGAACGGGCAGATTCTGCACAGACACAATCTCCCAGAAGACAACCTCTCACATGCTAGGTAACTTTTGAAATGCAGAAAGAGAAAGGAAGCAGAGACTGAAACACCTCTAGATGTTGGTAGCTCCTCCTATTGCCAGGAGAGGAAACAGCACAACTGTGAGCAGCAGTCTAAGTAACTCACAGGACCTGCCGCTGCCAGTCCACCATGCATCTGACTGAACAGACAATTGCAGCCTGAAGTTCGAAGAGGGAATGTGGGGGATGTTATTATTGACCCATGAGAAACAGTTCTCGGGATGAAGGGAAAGCCCTGAATTTTTCTAAGTGTTGACTCATGTTCTCCCAAATAAAAGAAGCCTGCTTCTTTGATTTATGCCCAGTGAGAGCCAGGCATGGCACTAGGGTGGCTGAGGCAGGAGAACTCTTAAGTTCAAGCAAGTGAAGGACAATCACGTAACTAGCCCTGTCTCTTAACACAAGGACAATGTATATGGAGAGGACTATATTTAGCACACATAGACATTGTTTGTGTGTGCACATGTGCCAGTGTGTTCATCTATGTGAGTATGCCTATGACTGTGCACATGCAGAGGCCAGAGGTCAATGTCAACTGCCATACGTCAGGAGCCATCCACCTTGTTTTCAAGACGGGGTCTCTCACCAGTTAGGATAGTGTAGCGGTCAGCAAGTCTGCGGGACCTCCAACTGCCTCCCCAGCACCTGCACTGGTGATAAGCACACTGGCTTTTTTCACACGGGTTCTGGGGCTTGACCTCGGGTCCTCCTGCTCTAAAGTCAAGGACTCCACTGCCTGACGTACCTCTCCTGCCCTGTTAAATTTTTATAATTTGGAAAACTCACTCCACGAGTTCTGCTTCCTTCTTTTTCCTCAGAGGCTGGCCATGGCTGCATGAACAATACCACAGGCTCCTCTGGGAAAGTACATTGAGCAGGCCTGCGCAAACCATGTCACGGAACCTGCTTATCATGGCATCCCCACATCGTTCTGCTTGCTTTTATTCTGACTGAAGACACCCAGAAGTCCAGCCATCGAATTTCAATGGGATTCATTGCTGTGTAACTCAGGGTGCTGCTGGGGTGCTCTATCTGCTGGGGAGACCTGGGGTTCCTTGGATATTTATCTGTCCTTACTTCAGGCACACACTCTCTTTGTTTCTGGAAGGGGTGTCCTTTCATCTTATTTCAAGAACAGGCTTAACATTTGAGTTATTGATCTCAGCTAAGATCGAAGATTTCCTTAGGAGAAGCAAAAGGTGAAAGAGAAAAAACTGTTCAGTCCAATCTCAGATGGGACGGATCTCATGGAAGACTCATCACTGCAAGGAGTTAAATCAGCCAGAGGCACAGAGTAGACAGAGTGGACAGAGAGGACAGAGCACAGAGCGGACAGAACTAAGTGGTAAAGGAAAAGCCCTGAAGCCACCAGACAAGTTCTCTGTCGCTTGATCATCAGACAGGACAGTTTTCTCAGTGGAGAGCTACAGACACGCCTACACAGTCACATGCCTGCCTCCCTCCATCCCTCTGTCCGTCCCTCCGTCCGTCCCTCCTTCCTTCCCTCCCTCCCTCCCTCCCTCCCTCCCTCCCTCCCTCCCTCCCTCCCTCCCTCCCTCCCTTCTGTTTCATAGTGTTGTCACTTGCTGAGGAGATGCCATCATGTGTCGTGTAACAGAGGGAGAAAGGACAGGCAAAAGGAAGAAAAAGGAATCTGCATGTTGTAGGGAGGAGGAGGAGGGCACGATTCTTGGTGATTTCAGTGCACGATCCCCAGGACCTGAGACTAAATCCTGCTTCCAACACACCAACCACACAACTTCACCTTGCTGTCCAGTTTCCTCATCTGCCAGATGAGACCTGAAAAACAGTCACTTTACCGGGCACTGAAGATTAAGTCAACTTACATGTGAAGGCCTCTAAAGTAATGCATTTATGAACAGAAACTGTACTTATGTGCCTATTGTCCCAATTCACAAGTCCATTCAGAACCCACTGAAGTATGTCAAGCATGCCTTATTTTGTACATACAGAAAGCTCAACTGGTTCTGAGCATCCTTAAGCATGTCCCAGTGAGCTGCACAACCAGACGTCTTCATAAATGACTCTAAAAAGGAAGGTATTTCATGTTTCAACAAGTTGAAAAAATACTGACCTGAAGAATCAGACTTGACCATGTTATTATGGTTTTAATGCTCAAAACTACATGTGATTGAGAATAAAGCCAGTCAGTATTGTCTATAAAATTTTAGACTCTCTTTGCACCCATGAACTCCTGACAATATGCTTACCCACACAAAACCACACCATCTAACATTCCAATATGGGTGGGGGAAGGGCACATAGACCCCACCCATAATTAAAGAGCTACAGGCAGTGGATGTCTACCAAGAGCGAGTCTGACTTTTTTTCCTGGGAAAAGCCCCCTGATAGTTTGCCCATGCCAAGTGCTCAGCTACACTCAAGGATATATGGACAACACTAATAACACTCAACAGGGTACATAGGCATATCAACAATAATTATGGATAAAGAAGACATAAATTTAAAAGGCAATAAGGAAACACAGAAGGAACGGAGGCAGAAAATGGGGTGGGTATGATGAAAATACATTGTACTCCTGTATGAAACTCACAAGTAAGAATTTTAATTTAATCTGTAGAAATTGTAGCACTATCAAAGCCTCCTTATCACAAACATACAGAAATACTAAGAAACAGGGACACATAAGCCCTTAGCACCGTGGGGAATGACTGTGGATCAGAAGCTGAAAAATATGAGCATAACTTAGAATTATTTAGCAACCTTAGTATTAAAGATCAGAACGTCTTGTATGATTTAAACCATCCACTACACAAGAGTGAAGAACAAATCATGAATGAGTATCTACCATGGGTTTTCAACCTGGAATCCCCCAGTCTCTGATAGCATTCTGTCAGTAAAAATAATTTCCTGACAGTATATTATCAGTAATGAGCTTCAGATTCTACTTAATGCTGGAGAGAAATATGGCAGCTGTGTGAAAATGAAAACTTATCATTGCAAACGACACAGCCACAGACAGTGATGCGTGCAGAGGATGCACTATTAAAATACAGGAAATGCCCGGGAACTTCCAAAGTGCAAGATTACTGAGCAGACATAAAAAAGACTGGGGGTGGCAGGGGGACACGGAGGTGGTACCAGAGTGCCTGCCTAGAATACTCAAAGCCATTGGTTCAGTCTCCAGTATCATTAAAAGAAAATGCAGTTGGGGCTGGAGAGATACCCCAGTCAGTGAGATGCTTGCTGAGGACCTGGGTTCGTATCCCCAGCACCCACATAAGAGCCGAGTAGAGTGGTGCAATTCTAATGCTGGGGAGGCAGAGAGAGAAGGAAGATCCCTGAGCCTTGCAGGCTAGCCCATCAAGCAAAACCAGCAGACCCACCTCAGCCCCCAGGTCCAGTGCAGAAGTCTGATAACGTGAGTATGAAAGTTGCCCTCTGACCACCACACATGACCCACAAACTTCTGCCTGAACTATTATTAATAATCAAAGCAGATAAATAAGGTGGAAAGCACTTTGAAAAGACACATGAGGTCAACCTCATGGGCATGCTTGCACACGGCGGGGGAGGGGAGAGGGAGGATGCAAGTCTACAGTTCAACAAAAGAGCAGTTAGTATGAACCTTCAGCCTTGCAGGGTGAGGACCGCTCAGAAAGGCATTTCCATTTTTCTGCAGGGAGGCAAGGTGCCAGCTGTGGCTATAGAAGTTTCTTTCTCTTCTATAGTGACCTGATGCTGAAGCACACACTACATACCTTTATCCTATTAGATATTCCCTTTCTACAGCTTTGCAGAGAAAGAGAGAATGGAGAAACCCAGTCTAATAAACTCAATGGTATCAAGCAAATTTTGATTCCATCATTGACGAGTTTGCTCAAAACACGAAAATGGGGCCAGCAAGATGACTCAGCAGGTAAAGATGCTGGCTCCCAAGTTTAAACCCCACTAACGACATGCTGGGAGAGACCTCACTCCTCCAAGTTGCAGCCTGACCCTTACATTCACATATGCACCACGGCAAATGAGTAAACACACACACACAAACACACACGTGCACTCCGTTATTTTAAAGTGAAGACAAACTTGGTAATTTCATTAGACAATGGTCAACTCTCCCCCCTAAGATAATGGGCAACGTTTTGTATGAATTCACTGTAGCAAATATTAATGATTCATATGGCTCTCTTGCCCTTATTTAATTTGCTAATATATAAACCATGCAATTCTATTTTCAGAAAAAACTATCCTTTTAAAATAAACCATTGCATAAATATTTTTAGAGATGTACTTATAAATTCATTAAATATTAAAATCCAATCAAACACAATCTGGTTTTTTGTTTATTCTTTTTTGCTTTGTTTTTTTTTTGTTTTGTTTTTTTTTTTTTTTTTTGGTTTTTCGAGACAGTGTTTCTCTGTGGCTTTGGAGGCTGTCCTGGAACTCGCTTGGTAGTCCAGGCTGGTCTCGAACTCACAGAGATTCGCCTGCCTCTGCCTCCCGAGTACTGGGATTAAAGGCGTGTGCCACCAACGCCCGGCTTTTGCTTTGTTTTATCTAATTACATCACACGAATGCACATGACCTAAATTTCTTTCACACTACACAGTTTCCAAAGCCATGCTCCATACTTTGGAGGGTCTGTCAGTGATGTCTTATCCCCCATCTCTTCTTTTCCCATTAAAACTACCCTGCTGAGGGATGGTGCAGTCACTAAGTATGAGAGCACCATGACAACCGTTGGGACAGCACAGATATTTATCGACATTTACGAGCATAAGGCACCAAGACTTAGAAGTACTGTGTCATCACCTTGTAACCTAGCCCACTCTGTATGGTCAACATTAATATTGACCCAAAAATCTTCGTAACTTGAAAGCTGCTGTATCTGTAGACATATAGCTTGGCTAGGACAGCAAATGCCAAGAACTGGTGGTAGATGAGCTCTAGAAATGTGTCCCCATTGTTCTGGAGCATCTCAAGAAAATAATGTTCAATGAGCCAAATTTTCAGAAAAATCAATAAGCAGAATCCTACCTGAATCAAGATCCCCATTTCCATTTGCTGGGCCGGTTTGCTTTTCCAATGGTGAGGATGAGTTTTGCATCTTGGAAACTGGCAAGTGTCTGTCCATGCTGACGAGGATGTGTCCTCTTCCCTTAGTTCATCCTGTAGCAAGTTATCTAAGGACAACCAAAAACAAAAGATCAGAGCACTTTAATCAGATACATCAAATTAACTCATTCAGCACTCCTAAGGTAACAGAACCCTAGCAGAGTGGCCACCAACTCATCGTCACATCTCAGAAGCAGGGTGGTGCAGTTGCCAACTGGAAATACCAGGAATTAGGCCAAATGGCAGCACATCTCATCTCTACACAGCGTCAATAGTAAAGGTCACAGCACAGCAAAACTAGCTATTTTCTAGAGGTCATTAGCACCACTAACATGGACACATTTTTCACCAACAAGTACAGTCTAAGTACCAATCCACCATGCTGACATCAGACGGCTCTCGTGCCATCTGTCCCTTGAGTTGGTGACCTTGCAAACCCACCTCAGCCTCAGTGTCCCACATGCATCCCTGGCTCTGTAAGAAGTCATTCTGTCTCACAGTGAATTGGTACTAAGAACAGTTATATAAGCCTTGGCACATTGGTTTGCTTATTTTGACAAACTAGAAATGGGTAAGAATTTCCGCCATCATACAATAGCTCTGCCATTCCTCACTTGCATTCTGTTATGTCTGGGAAGAGGAAGAGGTAAAATTACAGGCAGGTCCCATAGAATCCTACAACATAGTTCAATAATGGCAGAACCCATGAGATACCAGGAGCACTCATCTCTGGTAGATAGCACGGCCAGGGAGTCTTTTTAAATGTTTGTTTGGTTGGTTGGTTTTGTTTTTTCTCTGTGTACTGCTGGCTGGCCTGGAACATAGGCCAGGCTGGCCTGGAACTCAGAGATCCACCTGTTTATGCCTCGGGATACTGGGATCAAAGCTGTGCACCATCACCAGTCTGCTGCATTTTTAAATCTTTATTCATTTGGGGCTAAGGATGCTGGGAGAGTGCTTGCCTAGAGTGCATGAAGCTACAGGCTTGACCTCCAATACCATATAAGCCAAAGGTGATGGTGCACACGTGGAACCCCAGCACTCAGCACTTATGAGGGAAAGTAGAAGGATCAGAAACTCAAGGTCATCCTTGGCTTCACAGCAAATTCAAGGGGAGCATGGGACACATGTGCCCTCTCTAAATTTTTTTAACTTATATGTACTTACATATTGTACTATATATAATTTTTAATTATATGTATAATTTGTATATTACACATGTAGATAAAAACTAAAGTCAGCAAAAAGGCAAAACTAGACCAAAAAAGAAAGAATATTGTACAAGTATGCCTAGCAGTAGAATAATGTATAGCTCACATGTTGGTAAGTGCTCCAAGATTATCACCTCTTTAACACACACACACACACACACACACACACACACTCCACATCCACATACACTTACCTCTAGTATTACTAAGTTTTCTTTCCTAGAAAGCAGTTAGGTTCATAAAAGAATGTGAGTCTTGACAATGAAAGGGGAGTGACTCTAGAAGAGAGGGGAGTGGGAATCTTTTGTGCAATGGCAAGGAAGGCTGAAACAGCTCGGATCACCAGGAAGAGGCTGCAAAGTGCCAGACACCCAGCTCTGAAAGCAAATCCCTGCATATTTATTTATCCACCTGTTGCATCAAAACATAGCAAACGTTGTTGGGAAAGAGCCCAGGCTATTAAATTACATGTTTTGTAATTTAATTTATTGTAATTAAAATACAAAGGAGGAAAATGCTTGCTCTAGACTAGAAAGTATAAGAACACCTTAAGTAGTTCATTAAACAGTAATCTGGGCATCTTGCTCATGAATAAGCAAGGATGACAGTCAAAGATATAAGGCATCTCCAAACAACTGGATTATCTTTTTTCATCCAATATTCTCTAAGCACAGAGGCTCATGTTTATGAAGCAAACATAAGGATACGTGACCAAGGAGTAAGAGTCAACAGCAGTGACGAAACAAAAAAGAAAGGAAAAAGTTAAATCAAAGGCTGGGGAGACGGATCAGTTGCTAAACCATTTGCTATGCAAGCATGAAGACTGGAGTTCAGATACCCAGGACCATGATAAATGCAGGGTGGGCATGGCAGCATGCACATAATCCCAGCCACAGAAGGTGGAGAAAGGGGACTCCAGAGCAAGCCAGCTGGCAAGATGAGCCTCATTACAGAGCTCTCTGGGTTTATCCGAGAGACCATGACTCACTGAATGAGGTGGAGAAGGATTGAGTGTGACCTCTGACAACCTTGGGCCTCCACTTTCTCACCACACGCCATGAAGCTATGAGCCAGAATGAAATTCCCTTCTGTTTTGTTTGTTTGTTTTCCCCAAGCATTTTGTCACAGCAATGGAAAGCTGACTAACAGAGGGGCAGAATAAAAACAAGAAAGTGCAGGCAATGGCTAAGGCTAAAACTAAAGCAGCGGACAAGCTCAAGAAACATTTGAAAGGCATAATCAGCAGAACAAAGTAGAAATAATCCTAAAAAAATACAACCTTTTCACAGCATGTAGCCACTGAGACTAGAATAAATCACTATGCAGCCAGTTCTTAGCCACTAATGTCGCCCGTGGAAATAGATCGTTCTGGGGGAAACCCATTAAATACAAGAATGGCACACTACTTCACAGAAATTTCTATTTACTCTCCTATTTAAAAGTCGATTTTACTCTAAAAGGGATGGGAGGTCGAGTCTTACTGGTGACAACTGACTGATCCATTAAGCTTAGCAAAATTAAGGTGGGGTATTTTAGGCTGGAGATTAGCTTACTGCTTAAGTGTTCCTTAGCATATGGGATGCTCTGGATTCCACCCCATGTCTCCACAGAAACAAAAATAAAAGACACGCACATACACACACACACACACACACACACACACACACACACACACACACTGGAGTCACAAGAACTCACTTGCATGAAGATATTTTGCTTAAGCTTTTGTTTGTTGTTACTTTTAACACAGGATTTCATAGAATCCAGATGGGCCTCATGTTCTCTATGTAGCCAAGTCTGGCATTGAACTGCTGATCTTCTGACCTCTCTGCACCAAACGTTAGGTTTACAAGCATGTTGGCCATGCCTAGTTGGTAACAGGATATCTTAAAAAATAAATCATCTTCCTAACAAACTCTCACCTCCAACTCACAAAAAAAGAGCTATTTTTAGAGGAAGCATATTTCCTTTTCAGAGAGAGAGAGAGAGTGCAAGAGAGAGAGAGAGAGAGAGAGTGCAAGAGAGAGTACCCTCATCTGTAAATCCACCACTAGGCTACACTCCCAAACCTTTTGTCTCCTATTTTTAAATAAACTCTATAATTTCAAAGTCAAAGTTAAAAGCACCTATTAAAACGTAGCAGAATTCTTTTTACCAAAGATATATATATATATACATATATATATATATATATATATATATATATATAATGAAAGTTCAGCAAGCTGTGCTTCTAAAGGGGAACTTCCTTTTCTTACTATAAGCCTAGGCAACATAACTGGCTCCTCTCACCTCCAAAGCAGAGGAGTCTTGTAACTACAGTATGGGAACTTACTGGGAAAGTCTGCTTGACCCTGTGAAAAAGCCATTAGCTTGAATATAGAGTAACTAAGTCATTATCAAGCTGTGGGACATAAATTAACCTTTCTGTGCTTCAGAGTTCTCATCAGTTAAATAAGAGGTTTGATTACATGCAATCAAAGATCCTTTTCAACTCTAAAAGGCTGAGAATCTATGATGCCTCTTCAGTATTAATCGTGTATTTTCTCCATCAGACTATCATTTTATCTGAATCACATTTAATACAATAAACCTCCCCCCCCTTTAGCCTCATCCAGCCTCTTTCCTTTATTTGGGGTGTACTTACAGAATACAACTAATTCTAGGATGAGTCAAGCAAACCTTTGTCAGGGAGAAAATGAGCATAGAAGGACACTCATTGGATGTTATCAGAAAACTCTAAAATCAGAAGGATGGAATTATTGATTTTGAGTGTCAGCACCATCCAAAGGAACTTTCTATACCTGCCTGGTGACACGGTACCCACAAGCCCTATGTGGCTACTGACACACAAAATATAGACAATGTGACTAAGGATCCGGATTTTAATTTCAGCAACTGGGGGTTTGGGTCTCAGGTAGCTCAGGTTAATCACAAACTATGTAACCAAGAATGACGCCAGAATTCATGAATCTCCTCCCTCCACCTCCCAAGTACTGACTGTGGGTGTGTTCCACAGGGCTTAATTACAGCAAATTGATATTTAAATATCTGGAGTTGGGGGAAAACTAAGTTAATCAAGTGCTTGCCTTACAAACATGAAGATCTGCTAAGAAGCAATCTCCAGATGGTGTTTAAAAGAAAAGCCAGGCACGGGGCACTCATACAATCCCAGCACTGCACAGGCTGAGACAACAGACCCCTGGAGCTTGCTGACCTGAGACCCTTTCTCAAAACACAAACGAGCCATGCAGTGGTGGCTCACGCCTTTAATCCCAGCACTTGAGAGGCAGAAGCAGGTAGGATATCTGTGAGTTCAAGGCCAACCCGGTTACAGAGCAAGTTCTAGGACAGGCTTCAAAGCTACAAAGAGAAACCCTGTCTCAAAAAAACAAACAAACTAGGATAGGTAGATACAGGGCAGGGATGGGCTCAGACTGGAGACTGGGCTGAGTCTGAAGCTGAGAAGAAAATCCCTTTAAACTCCTAGGCATTTTGCAGCTTGAGAGCACTGCCTGACAGACTTGATGTCTAAAATCTGTTGTGGACAGACTTGGACATTTCCTGGTAACCAAACTTGAAGAACATATGATGTCAGAGTAGAAGGTTTATCATGTTGACTTTAGGATGCTGGTTCCATTATAGACACACTTCTATAAAACAAAGAATCCAGAAAAACAATGGCCAGACACAGATCAGAAGCAAGATTGTATATGAAAGCACACACCTTGACCTGGGAAGAATGCACACCGAGAGAAACAGCTACTGAGCAGCCTTGAACATAGAGAACCAAAGCCCAACTCCAAGACAGAGAATAAATAGAATAAATACCCTCCGGCTCAACCGCACGTCACACTTTGTACAAAAAAAAAAAACCCTCTCAACTAAATGAACAAAAAACAAAGTGTGTACATGCTCATGTACTCACACACACAAACACACATTTATCCACTGATTTCGTACTAGACACCCCAGCACTAGGAACCTACATTTGGGACTCTGGAACACACCCTAATCCAATCCATCACTGTTTCTTGGCTCTCTTAAAGAAACTAGTCATTTAATTTAATACTGTCAAGCTTGTTAAAAGAGAACTAGGGATTTCAAAGCCTAAGAAACTACAAACAATCCCATTTCCCTCTCCGGTAACATGCGACAAGCTTTCTCTAATACTAGACCATTGTCAAGGGTGTGGGCACAATGTCAAAGGAGAAGCAATCTTGGAATCCAATCTATTGTGTTACACTAAGACTACAACTACTTCTCTTATTTATTTGTAAATTCAAAAGATAAAGCACCCCACCTGGAAATCTTGTCAGACACATAGCTTTTCTGAAAACAGGGAGGGGGACTGAATGTATCTATTAATAAATCAGGTACCAGTGGCTTCGGTGACACCTACCAAAGGGGTGGGGGAGGCATTGCTAAAGTCTGTGACTCCACAGTGATTCAACTCTGTATTCATTTGTATCTCACAAGACACCATGGAAGGGTAATCTCTAAGTCAGACATTGATGTAAAGGCAACAAATGGATCATTGTAAATAGATCTCAAAGGGAACGATATTGGCAACAAGGTGAAAATCCCCAGGATGAGTGGGAGATTTAATCCTCACCTCACTCCAAGCCTTTCTTTCTGTGAGTGTGTGTGTGTGTGTGTGTGTGCACATGCATGTGTGTGTACAAGGATATGGAAATAAGTATACGTGTGTGCACACGCATATGGAAGCCAAACGCAGACAGCAGGTGTCACGGGTGCTCACACCAGGGACCTGCCTGGCTCCACCTCCTCCCAGACAGGATTACAAGCACAGCTTACTTTTCACGTGGGTGTTGGGGTCAGATTCAGGTCCTCCTGCTCACAGGCTCACACAGCGAGCACCTTCCTCCAGAAGCAACCATCCCAGCCCCGCCAGGCTTTCTTTATGCCTTCTCCTATGGCTGAAAAATGCTTCTTTTGGCAAATTGCATGTCATGTTTTCAGGTTTTCAACAATGTTTACAGTTTCTTTCCTGCATACATTGTGAACAAAGTCTTGACAGAAATCCAGGAAAATAAAATTAAATAAAACAGTAAACGAAAATCACTTTTAACCCTAACACCTAAGAAAATCATTTTCATGTATTTCTATCTTCTCAAGATGGTTTCTTGGTGCATAATTTTGTGAGTTCATAAAAATTCAGAATCTAACACAATTTTCATCTAACATTACATAGAGAGCATTTTATCATGCTGTAACAATTCTTTGAGAGTAGGAAAAATGGTTGTATAATGAATAGAGTAATGTTTTTATGCTTATTATCAAGTAGGAAAAGTTTTGCTGAAAAGACTATTCGCATTGCAAATGCCATCTCTGGTTTAAAAAAGAATTACAGAATGCATTGATGTGTTCATCGAGACATTCCAGTTCCACAAGAAAACAGAACAGAAATCACCCACTGACTGAGCTAACTCCGAAGAACATAAAAGAAGTCAGCAAAACTGCAATTACGGCCCAGCGTTGGTAGCACACTCCTTTAATCCCAGCACTCAGGAAGCAGAGGCAGGTGGATCACTGTGAATTCAAGGCCAGTCTGATCTACAGAGCTAGTTCCAGGCCAGTCAGGGCTATGCAAAGAAACCCTATCTCAAAAAAAAAAAAAAAAAAAAAGAAAGAAAGAAAGAAAGAAAAGAAAACCTGCAATTACAGCTCCTGTCTGTAATAAAGAATATAGGGGTTGGGGAGATCTACACAAAGTACCTACCATGAGGATCTGAGTTCTGATCCCTAGCACATGCTGAGAGAGAGAGAGAGAGAGAGAGAGAGAGAGAGAGAGAGAGAGAGAGAGAGAGAGAGAGAGACAGAGAGAGAGAGAGAGGAGGAGGAGGAGGAAGAGCAGGAAGGAAAGAGGGAGAGAGGGAGGGAGGGAATAA
Organism: Mesocricetus auratus; assembly: GCF_017639785.1. NCBI lineage: Eukaryota > Metazoa > Chordata > Mammalia > Rodentia > Cricetidae > Mesocricetus > Mesocricetus auratus. The sequence continues at coordinate 28,123,126 of NW_024429196.1, read as the reverse complement.
GGGGAGGGAGGGAGGGAAGAAGAGAGGGAGGAAGGGAGGGAGGGAGGGAGGGAAGAAGAGAGGGAGGAAGAGAGGGAAGGCGAGAAGAAAAGAAAGAATAAGGAGGGAAGGAAGCTAGCAAGCTAGGTGTCAGGCATCTGTAACCTAGCACTCAGTGAGGAGCTAAGGGCAGAGGCAGGTAGATCCCTGGAGATCGCTGCACAGGCAGTCTATCAGATCAGTGAGCTCTCTCGATTCAGTAAAACGCTGTCTCAAAACACAAGGCTGAGGGCAAGAAGACATTTACTGTTGACCTATGTCCTCCACATAAACATTCACGTACATACACATATGCATACATACACACACATACAAAGTAAAAGAATAAATTAAGTATGGAAATAGTATTAAGTTTCACTTGTGGCAGTGTGCACTAGTACCTTAGTCTGCTCCAACCCACATGGAGTTTCCCTAACTGGGCATAGGTGATGTCTGGAGACTTCACTTCATAGCCCCTTTTTTCAGGATCTGCTGATGTCTTCTTTTGGACTCTCCCTGTTGCTATTGGAGCATCCTCCTAGCAGCTCCCTAAGAAAGGACTGAGAGCAGAATGTTCCAGGCCTTGTGTGGCTGAAAATGTTTTTGATGTGCTCTCATATTTTAAACTATAGTTTAGGTGGATAAAGGTATCTTCGGTTGGTGGCTAGCAAGATAAAAGCAACTGCCACCAAGCCTAATGACCTTAGTTCAGTCCCAGGGACCGATTGGTAGGAGAGACCTCTACAGGTACACTGTGGTACATGCGCGCACACACACATACACACAGAGAGACACATATTTGCACACACACAAGATGAATAAAAACAATGTAATTTTTTTTTAATCTTCAATTAGAAAGACATCTATCCTCAAAGGATAGGAGGGTGTCCCCCCACTGCCTGCCAGCATCCACCCTGGAGAGCTCTGATGCCATCTGAAATCCAGTCTTTTGATGCTTAGAAATGTCACAACACTGTGTCTCATGGCAATCTATTTGAAGGTTTGGAAGCACTTACTGACTTCTGTCAATTTCTTCAATTCTGGACACCTTATGGAATTATTGCTAATTTCCTCACCTTCATTTTCTCTTTCATTTTAATATTCATTCATTAAAAGACTGGACCTCTGCCATTTCTCCTTTTATTTTACACTGCTTTCATTTTTTAAAATTAAACCCTCGCCTTCCTAATCTACCATCAGGAGCACTTCCTTGGCTTCTTCTCTTGCTCTTCCATTAGCTTCTACATGCTTTATTCTCCAAAAGCTCGTTTGACTTGTGCTTACCTTAAAGTTATTTATTTTATTCCCTAACTCAGAAAAAAAGGGGTAAAATAAAATGGAAAGGTTTACACCAAAGGCTTGTGAAGCTCGGCATGTCTGAATCCCAGCTATATCACTCCACACTAGGAATTCTGTAATGAGCTCAGTACACCGACCTGAGACCTTTGGGAAGATTTCAATCAAAAGGGGAAATTTCAGAGAATCTAAATGAAGAACAACCAAGTTTGGAACCAAAATTTTATCTCTGAAAAAAATCCTAACTTCTTCCTAAGAAGCCAAGTGCAAACAGCCAGGAATCGCAAGGGCCTGCGGAGAACGCTTCTGCAAATGACTTTGAAGATGAAAAGCAGTGTTAAGTGCCAAGCGCTACCATATCCCTTTTATTTATATTCACCTTGTCACCTGGCTCGTTCTGCTAATAACGCCTGACTAAGTACATGGCTTCCTGCTATCACCAGCCAACTCTCAGCCTTCCTAGGAACAGAGGAGCCCTGCCTCCTCCCATCATCAAATGAGATGGCCTGATTGTTTGGGGCAGAAGGTCCTGGAATGGTGCCATCTACCATGAGCACAGAGTCTGACTTACCTTGATTAGGACAGCAATTTACTCTCCATTTTTCAAGCAGACTTCATTGGTTTTCACTGTAAATAGATTGAAATCTGCCACAAATTGCTGCTCCAGCATAAGAAATGCTAATATTTTTGCAATCAGATTCATACCCCAATACTAGGATATAAGATATGTTGGAAATAATAGGCATTCCAGGAGAAAATACCAGAGCTGGAGGCAGCCACCACCTCCCACAGCAAGTGTTTGTTTCCAATGGACCTCCTCAACTCAACCCTCAACAATGTACGCTAAGGAACTATACAGTGAGCAGAGTCACCTGCTCACAGAGGGGCATGTGCACAAGGAGCTAGAGAAATGACTCAGTTGATAATGTGCATGCTATGCAAGCCTAAGGACCTGAATTTTGAGTCCCAGCATCCACACAAAACAAAGTCAGGAATAACAGTAAAAGTCTATAATCCCTGTGCCAGGTGGCCAGCCAGCCTAGAAGAATCAGTAAACTCTGGGTTCAGTCAGAAACACTGTTTCAAAATATAGAGAGGGAGAAACATATCAAGTGTCAGCCTCTACCTTCCACATCACACACACACACATACACAAAAAAACACATGTACATACATACATATAGACAGACAGACATACCACAAACAAAAATAATCAACAAAAATTTAAAAGAAATATCTGTGATGGTTAGCTTTAATCATAACTTGACATAACCTGGAATCAATCACCTTGGAAGAGACTCAATGAAGGCTTGTGTACATTTGGTTAGACTATAGGCATGTCTATAGGGAAGTATAGTAATTAAATTAACAGACATGGGAAGAGTCCGCTCACTGCGGGCGGCACCATTTCCTAGGCAAGGGAGACCCAAATACTATATGAGTGGGCAAATTCAACCAAGTACATGCAAACATTAAGGCTTCATTTCTTTCTGCTCTTGGCTGTGGATGACTGGAACTAGCTGCCTGAAGTTCCTGCTTTGACTTCCCTTAAATGGGGAGCTGTAACCTGGAATTAAAGATCCAATAAACCACTCTTTCCCCTGCGTTGCTTTTGGTCAGGGGAAGTTAATCACAGCAACAGGGCTGCAAATATAACAGCCTTCTATGAGAAGGAAAGGTTTTCAACATTTAGCTCAGGGTATTTTCACGTGAAAGTGCATTCATTTATCAACTAGTTAGTTACAAGTTATTTATTCACCATAAAGAAAGATAAGATTGTGAACTATCCAGTTAAATACCACACAAGTTGAGAATCTGTTATCTAAAATGCTTAGAACAAAAAGTGTTTTGGATTTCTAATTCATTTCTCTCCAGGTTTGGAGGACACAAATACATAATATGACCCAAGTCTAGATATGAAATTTATGTTTCATACATAAACACATTAAACACACAGTTAATATCAGGGGGTTTTGTTGTTGTTTTAGAAACTGAGTATTCAGTCAAAACTGGCCTAGAACTCAATATGTCACTGCCTAAGTCTCCCAGTGCTGGGATAACAGGCAGGTGTCTCCATGCTAGGCTATTAGAGAGGGCTGCTGACACTGTGTACCTGAAATACAGCTTCATGGTCTGGAGTTTCCCATGTGCAGTAACCCATCAGTTGTCAAAAGTTTTCAATTTCAGAGCATTTTTCATTTCAGATTTTTGAATTAGGAAATTCAACCTGAGTACAAGAGGGTTTGGCATCACAGTACCAAATTAGGATTTCTTGTACCAGGAAATTTGCATTCAAGCCACAAAGGATTGAGCCTGGTCCTAAAATTAAGTAAAAGAAGTTTGAGAGGAGGGGAGGGGAAAAGAGGGCCAACTACCTTTCCAGTGTGCTCTTGCCACAAGGAGCTAGTTCTCAACCTCTCAATAAGCCTGCTTGTCTTTCAGGGGGAGGAAAGCCTTTTCTTCTGAGACAATATCTCACTATATAGACCAGGCCATCCCTATATCCACCAGCCTCTGTCTCCTGGGTCTTGGGATTAAAGATGTGCACTACCAAGCCTGACCCAAGAAGAAACTTAAGTTTCAGACTTTGCACAGACGTGATCTCCTTGATTCTGACACATTGAACAAACCCCAAATATAAGGTTTCCCAAGTTGTACTAATACTAAAAAGAGTAAACTACAGCATCTTCCCAAGTTGTCACAAAGTGAGTGAACAAACTGGCTGCTACACATGGCACATCCACACACAGGTCAATTACGGTAAACTAGACAGTGGTGACTCAGTCGTGAGAACTTAGAAAGTAGAGAAATTTACAAGAGAGCTTTCTGTGAGCTGGAATGCATAGACACTGTCAAATATCCAGGGTCCAGTGTTTTGGGTGATGTTTATGAACTAAGAACTCCAAACCAAACAGATGCTCAGCAACAGTGTTCAACAGATGACATCAACCAAGCTTACACTACACAAGAAAACATCTCCTGGCCAACAAAGTGCCTTTCACACAAGTATGAGGACACGAGTCAAAACCCAAGCATCCATATAACAAGCCAGCTGGGGCACTGGACTATAGTCCCAGTACTGTGGCAGTGGGAAGGGGCAGATCCCTGGAGCTTGGTGGCCAGCCAGTCTAGCTGAATCAATGTGTTACAGCTTCAATGTAAGACCCTATCTCAAAAAATAAGGTGGAGAACAACTGAGGAAGACACCCCAAGTCAGCAACTGGCCTCCACATGCATTTGCACAGACCTGGACACATATGTATATAACCACACAAGCATATTCCTATACCACACACAACACACACAGACCACATAAACACACACACCAAATCTTTGCTTCCCACAGGCACCAGAACATTAAAACTGAGCACCAACTCTGGAAGCAGCCTCTTGAAAACCATGACCAGAAAGCAGACCAACAGACCCATCTGGCTGGGAATTGACACAAATTTGGGGGCTTTGTGTGTTTAAGACACAAATTTGCATACACATCAAACTTTAATAAATTGTATCACTTAAATGTATGGGGACTTTACTAAGAGAACTGAAAATTTATGCAGAGTAAATTTTAAAAAACACACCCTAATTTACTTAGGAAAGAACTTAGAAAATGTACAGCAACTGGCAGAAGACAAACTGTCCAGTCTCCTGACTCTGCAACAAGACATTATCATCTACTGCCCTCATACCCAAAAGCCGCATGATTGAGCCACACAAGAACGAAATGTATATTAAGGTCAGTGTATACTAAGTCAGGCCGCATTCATAGCTGTACCTGTCCATGTGCAGCCTGACAAATTGCACAGTAATACCACTTACAAACATGAGATGGACTCTTTAACTCCTCCAAGTGCTGTGCTCTGAGATGCAAAAAAAAAGGGCTGTTCTGGAAGTCTTCTCAAATCTCCCCTCCCACTCCAACGCATAGGAGTCATGCTTGCTTCCCTTCCTTATAGACATGGTAAAAGGGAATAGCAAGGAATGTACTAGAATAAAAGAGGGCCTCAGTCTTCTCACCTATGAAACAAGGGAGATAAACTCTCACTAACCTGGAGGTGTAGCAACATTCTGAAGACACATCATGACAGACTAAGAAGCAGAGATTTAGAGTTCTGCAAGAAAATTTCCATATAGCTACCTGCGATGGTTGAAGGAGGGGCTGGAGAGATACCTGTGGAGTGTTGCAAGGCAAAATTCGGATCTGAGTGACCTGAACCCACATAAGGAAACCCAGCATGGTGGCACACTTTAGAAATCTCAGAACTAGGGAGATGGAGACAACAGTTTAGCCCTCTTAGTTTAATTCATGGGTTCCAGGGCAATGAGAGAGGCCATTTAAAAACAAGGTGAGGAGTGCCAAGGAATGACCTCCAGCCTACACACACACACACACACACACACACACACACACACACACACACACACACAGACACACATATCCCTACCTCACTACAACAAAGAAATGTGAGCAATTACTATGCTGGCTCCCAACTGTCATTCCAGGACAACCCCCAAAGCAATACAGAGAAACCCTGTCTCAAAAACCCAAGGAAAAAAAAGAATGCAGTTCAGTAGGAAAAGTAGCTGGCAAACAACGGTATTTAAATCAGCATCGGTTACACTAAGAACGGTTTTTGAACAATCAGGTTGATCCACAATCCACCCACAGGCTCATCTGGGATCCGCAGGCAGATTAGGATGCTCTCTGGCAAAGAAACCTGTTGCTTATTTCACTTACACTTAATAGGAGACTTCGAAGGGTGTACACTTAAAACTCAGACTCCAGCAACACAATTCAGTACAGGTATTAGTTTTGATCAAATTGGGGAAAAGAAAACAAAATAATTACATTTACCAGGGAACAGCGAAGCCACGGTTTGCTATCTCCTTTTCTCGGGAAATAAAATTGCAGAGGGAAAAGGAAAAAAAACCTCCCAGAATAAAAATTTGCCCGTTGTAAGGAAAGGGAGGTTGGTCGCCTGTGCACCTAAGCATGATCACGACCACACTCTGCCTTTCACCAGAATTGGTGACAGCCTCTCCTTTCCCCTCCCCCAATAAGACCACTTGGTGTGCTCAGGACACTCTAGAAAAGGAAGGGAGGGAGAGCAGAGGGAGGGAGTTAAATAATAGGCTTTGTGTAGATGGTTCAGCATACACATCCTGCTGCCCAAGCCCAAAGACCTGAGTTTGATTCCTGGAGTCCACAGTGGAAAGGAGAAAGCTAACTCTGCAAAGCTGTGCTCGGGCCTCCACACAAAACATGCACACACACACACACACACACACACACACACACACACCCGCACGCACACACAGGCACACATGCACACTCATGATAATAATAATAAATAAAAGTCCTAAAATCTTTAAATCCCATCCCTTCACGCTGGCAAGTTCCATCTCATCTTCCTCCTATCACTGCACCTGACAACATGTGCTGGATTTTCTTTCTTTAGAGACTTTAGTTTTGAAAACACAAAGCAAAACAAAAGGTCAATTATACAAGGGATGACTGTTCGCTAAGGCCAGCAATGAGCTTCAGGTTTTGGTGGACCACAGTCACGGGTGACCTGCACAGCTGACGAGTGACCCTATCTGAGTTTATTAATACTCAGCAAAGCCCCATTCCTCATTCTCCCAGGTAAAAACCAAGGCAAGTCTTCTATAATTTACTTCCTGTCCCCTAAAGGGTCACCAACATATGCTTTATTTTACCAATGTTATAACAATTTACAAATTATTTTACAAATGCTCTATTTCTATTTTAAACTACTTTATGGTTTGGGGGTTTGTTTGTTTTGTATTTTGTTTTTTGTGGGGTTTGTTTTCCAGAAAATCAGAAAAACAATAGATTGTTTTCTTTAGTCTGTGTGGAAAACATCCATCTTATCATATAAGGAAAGTCAATTGGTGATGTTGTGGTTTAGGCATAAACTGTGCCCCCACCCTGGAACTCACATATTCAAGGGCTGGTTGTTGGGGCTATTGGAAGAGACTCTTGAAACAGTAGCAGACAAGGCTTAGCCTGGTAGGATAAATTAGGTCACTGGGGTCATGTTCTTGATAGCCGCCTCTTGTGTCCACACACCCTGCCTCCACACACTTGTCATGTATCATATATATCATGAGGCGAATAGCCTCTGCATCACACTCCCACAAGCATGTCTTGTCTGACCATAGGCTCCAAAACAAAAGCCAAGGGTAATAGACAGAAGTCTTGAAAGAGGGAGTTGAAATATACCTTTCTTTCCTTTCATTCCTGTGTCAGATATTTTGTCAGTGATGAAAAGTCTCATTATCACAGGGTTTATATCCTGTATAATAGATAACTATCAATGTATAGTGGCACATTTTCACTTTTAACTCATTGCTTTTGGATAACAAGGTGGTCAGTGCAAGGGCAGCATCTTTGCAGAACAAAGCTGAACTGACAATGCAAATATACAATGTTCTGTTAAGTTCAAAGTTCTATCCAGAGTTTCTATTTAAAACACACAATCTTACACATTGGCTATCCTTATACTGTTTTAAATATAGTCAACATTTACCTTAGTGAGAAATTATTGTTCTTAAGAACTGCGCAGGGGCCTGAAAAGATGGTTCCTCAACTATGAGAGTGCCCGCTGCTCTTGTAGAGAACTGGGCTTCCGCTCCCAGCTCCCACATGGTGACTCACCACCATCTGTAACACCAGTTCTGCAGGATCCAACCCCCTCTTCTGGTCTCCACAGACTGCTGCACATGATACACAGATATACACACAGGTATAAACACATAAAATAAATCATAAAAAGTAACAAAAGGAAAAGAACTGCCCGGATCTTACAAAGGACAGGCATACAGAGAGAAAGTTTTAAGTCTCCCAGGGACAGTGGACGCTTTCTCACTGGCTACCAGTGTGCCCTAGTCATCAAGACACACTATAGCCATTAGCCAAGGCAGTCCAAACAAGCCCCAGCAAGTCTGAGATAATGGTGTACAGAGAGCTTTCTGGAAAGGCTTCTTTTAGACCTTGGAATGAGTAGACTCAAATCAAATGGGCATTTCTTCAAGACTTGTATTCAAAGAAACCTCACAAAACCCAGACAGTATGTTCATTACTTTCCAGAGCAGAAATGAAAACAAGGCCCCATGTGGCTCTTACATCACTGAACAATAACAGTGCTTACTTCTGTGCCATGGCCTACAACTCACCAGCTGCTCTCAGACCTTATGTCACACAACTGTCACCTAAGGCCAGTCGTATTTTACTACACTTTGGGGATGTGAAGCTCAAGCATCTCTTGAGCGTGTAAGTGTAGACAGATGACATCATAGCCTTTGTCTCTTTGTTTCTGGTCCTTCGTGGTAACAGGGACATCACTGAGTGAAATCCAATCCAATGCCCTTTTGTAGACAAGTAGGCTCAGATTCTACCAAATCTACATTCATCACAGGTCACACAGCTCAACAGAGCCATCTCTGAAACTAAAGATCAGGCCTTCTAAGTTTTCCCTTTCTCCTCACATCAACAATTTTCCTTAAATTCAAACTGGGCAGACATTCATGGGTTATCAAACTTAATGCACAAGGATGACCTTCTGCTTTGCTGCGACAAGTATAATTTCCCTGTTTTCTTCCAATTGTAGATAGGAGACAGCAAATTGCTATTGAAGCAATCTGGATATATAGGAGTTGGGAATGAGGCGTAAACTGTATTTTGAGCTACAAATTTTAATATCATTTTGGGACAAAAGCCTATACGAGCATCTACTTCCTGACAAGACAAATTTCATTTTGAGACCTGTACTGTCACATCAACACAAAAATTCCAAATCCTGAAATACAAAGAGAAAAGTGTTATCCAAACTGACTATACCAAACTGGAGGGCATTTAAACAAAACTTGTAGAAAGCTAGAACTCTTACTCTGATATCTGAAACAAACTTGTAGACTTAAATGTGGCCACAGAAAGTTTGGAGTTTTGCTATATGGACTTACATTCAAAGGCATGTTATATTAAGTAAACCAAAATCACATGTAATTAGGCTCAGCTCAGAGCAATGTTGCTAATACTTCCTGTTTCTTCCCAAAGTTCTTAAGGGGTGTTACTGGCACGAAGAACAAAATAAAAAGGAAAATGCCACCTCAGCTAGAGGGGTCAAAAAGGGGATTCGATGAACATAAGCGACACAGCTTTTGATAAAAAAGAAAAGGGATCTTGTTTTATTTTGTGGGTTTTGTGGAACTAGTTATTTATACCTACACAAAAGGCCATAGATTTTTTTTAATGCCATCTGTAATATCTCTCAGCAGAAGTGACTATGCGAGGTTCATTGTCTCAGTACCCTAACTGGAGATGGGAACACTGAATTTGTCACATAAACAAATCTAGGCTAGTATTGCACAGCAATGGGTGGTAGGTGCTGTTTTTTCTAAGATGAGGACTGTCCAAATACCCATCCTTACTCACCACATTCTCTTGACACGGGACTAGGAATGAGTCTTGCAAGGAGTAGAACTCGGCTGAGACATACATTTTTTCTGCCCATTAAAGGTCCCAGGAAAGAGCAAAGACACACATCTAAAAGGCATTTCTTCATGGTTTGGAAGGCCCCAGGGAATGCAAATTCAGTGGTCAGTGGGGAGAAAGTCACAGAAGTTTGTCTCAAAGACAGCTTGGCCAACAATTCCTTTAAGACACCAAAACCCCCTCCCCGTTCCCCATTACCAAGCAGCTCAACCACCACCTCTCCAGAAAGGAAGACAGCCTTTTTCTCAAACCTGATAGATCCTGAATCCTTTCATTTGGTAGTTAGGTGGGTCCTTGGACTATGGTACCAGGATGGAGGGGTGAGAGTGGGAGACACTGACAATGATTTACAAGGGGAGTGAGCCCAGCTCCAAAGTAGCTTCCTTCCCACCAGGGGCTAAGACCTTCCCTTCCCAGTCAGCATTTGTAGGCTGGGTGCTCCAAACTCTGGATATCCAGGCATATGGTGCAAAACAGCGCTATCGGGAAAGGGCTGTAAGTCCTGAAACTGAGCCACAGGTGCAGGAACGTCCCTAGACCTTCCCTGGAATCCCATCTAACCCCTCGAATCTTCAATATCCCTAAAATTCCAAAAGTGAAACTGAAAAGTTTGGGAACGGTCTCTGGAAGCAGGCTTCCTTGCATTGTCTCAGGTGCTCCTGGATGCTGCACTAACATAACATCAAGGAGCACAAGCCGCTGCTCCTCACAGGGCCAGGGGGGATCTCCCTCGGATTTTTAGGCGCGCAAGTCCCCACATTCCAGCCACTGGAGTGCCCCAAATCCCCTCCGCATAACACTGTTCCCTAGCACCACCTCAATTCCTCCCTCTTACCGCTGCTCCCCATGAAAAAGGAACACTTGGGCCCTTCGACAATCCTGCGAAGTATTCTTGAGACTTAACAGGGTACTCGCTTCCATGGCCCGATCCCGTGCAAAAATTGTGGGCTTACAAGCCTTAGGATGAGCTGTGTCCTCATCAAGGCAAAGTCAGGAGAAAGAAGGGAGGGAACCATGGTTGAATTTGCAGTTTACAAACAGAACCATTTTGTGCGTATCTTCACCTCAACTGAGCCCCCACACCCACCCCAGGACGCGCAGGATGGGAGTTCTGGAGATGCACTGCGCGCTCCACTTGGGAAGATGAAACGCGTCCTGTCCTGCCTGTCAACAATCGCTCAGGTGGAAAGAAATAACCTGCCATGGAGTCTCTAATGCCCATCTCCCACCCACCTGACACCGCGAGCGGACAGGACACTCCCCACCCCGACTGAACGGAGTCTGGGTGGCCCAATAAAATTACCCTCTGGTCCCTGCAACTGCCAGGTGACCACGTTGTTGCAGAAACTACTGACCTGACCAGTCTTGTTTTTAATTCAATCCTTTAAAAATGCCTCCTCGATCTTGGCTTTGCGCTTTCACAATTGTTGGGGGAAGAATGCCCTCCCAGACCAGCCCACACCAGAGACCGAGAGCTACTGGCGTGTGGCTTACACCCACTGTCCTCCTAGGGTCTTTTCTGGTTGGACTCGCGCGCATACACTACTCCGTTGCTGCGTCGTGGACACTGGCGACCCCTGTCGGGGGACCCCTATTCCCAACTAGGCTACTACAATCATGCATTGTGGGTGGTTTTCCCCCCTAGGCCCAGGTTTACTGGTTTTCCTAAGAACCCCCAGAGGGGTTCCAATCTTTGTCTCCAAACTCCTCTTCGAGACCTTCCCATACCTACCCAGACCCCGGATGCAGACCTTTCCCCAGCACTCGAACTTCCATTCACACCCCCAAGGCTACAACCAAGTCCTGAGCACCTACCCATGGATGGCGTCCCTCCTGCTTCAGTCCAGTCGGTGCTTAAACTGTTGCAAGGGTCAATTTTTACCTAAAATTCACTCCCCATCCCTTCCCTTCCCTTCCCTAGAATGGAAAAATCGAAAGTGACCTGGCAACGCTTCAGGTTGACCTTGTTGGCAAGCCTTTTGGGGGAGGTCCGAGCTTCCTCATCCTCCGCAAGCCTGGGCCCCCCCGGGGGGGGCAACCTCCCACCTTTACGGGGAGTGCAGGAAAACAAGAGCCTATCACTAAATGTGGCACATACCCAATCTCCCTGGACACAAAATGCCATTGACTACATGCAGCCCTCCCTATTTCACCGAGTACCCTGGACAGTTAGTCTTTTTAATGGGCACCTCCTCGCTCTGCCTGTTCCAACAACACTGAGAGGAAAAGAAAACACAACCCCTAAAAGAGGGAAATTAATCATCCCCTCTGCCCTCGTGAATTTTGCACTTCGTGTCAGCAATTTGTCACATCAGAACGTGGCAAAGTCTGGTTCTCTCTCTCTCTCTCTCTCTCTCTCTCTCTCTCTCTCTCTCTCTCTCTCTCACACACACACACACACACACACACACACAGACGTGGAAGAGGGGGTCTCTTTAATACACACCCTAGTGACTGCACATACAGACTTGTGCACGGTTCCACGGGCACACACACACGAGGCAGTTGCGCTTGGATGCTCTCATCCGGGCCCAAGACACCCCTCCACCCTGGACCCTCTAGCAATGGACTAGATACAGATAAACCACGGAAAAAACTGGAATAGCTCTCTCCCTCTCTTTTTTTCCTACTTAATTCGCTAAAGAAGCTCCTGGAGTAACCAAAAGGAGTCGAAACTAAGGCGTGGCAACTTCGGTTGGGTTTTTTCCCACCTCAAAACCTTTATTTTCAGTTTTTAAAAGCCACCTTAGCCCGCCATATTGGAACTGGTACGGTGTCTAAAGACTCCTTCCCCGCTGCTGTAGCGCTTCCAAGAAAACACAAGTATGGACTGGGCTGGGGACGTGTGTCTGGCCACTGCGAATCAACCACTTTCCACACCCAGTGTTCTCCCTTTTCCAGCCTAATCTCCTTCAACCGCTCCAGGTTAAAAAAAAATCAAAAAATACATGTAGCAGTTCCTACCGTTGCTTTTTTTAAAGACCATTTCAGCAAGACACACACGCACACAAAATAAATAAACTCCAGAGCTCAATCGGGTTAGTGATTCTGAAAAGAGGCAGGATGAGTGTACACAAGAAAGCCCCAAGTGACGGAATGTTACTTTAAAGGGTGACAAAAATGAACAAAAAGATCGCCCTTGCTAGAGCTCTCTCCGAAACTACTATTGACAATTTCAATTCCGCTGCACAAGGCAAATGTTTGCAATCGGGCGATTCCAAATGTCTGCGCGATTTTGGAAACAGCCCCCACCCCACCCCTGCTGATCTCCAATTCCACCACCACCATCACCTTCTTCTCCCCAGTCCCCCAAACCTCCAAATACACACCAAAAGAGGGAGACCCCAGAGCCAAGGAGACGCGGGAACGCGGGGTAGGTAGCAGAGGCGGCTGAGTCGCTAAAACGAGTGCACAAACGAGGAAGGTGGGCGGCGGGAGGGAACAGGCTGCACCCGGAGGAGGACGAGGTCACTTTGCAACTCCGGACAGACTCCCGTAAGGCCTGGCTTTTCAGAGCCCGGAGCCCGGGGGAAGAGGGGGTGGGGAAAGAAAAAAAAAATGACAACCCAGAGCGCGGAAAGGAGTTAGAGGCTACGCTCAAATGCTGCTCATTTCCTCTCCAGCCCCTGCTCTTCGGTTTTTCTCCTCCTTCCTCCCCAACCCCCCGCCTCCCCCACCTCCACCCCTAGGCTGGTTCTGGCTTCCTTTTTTTTCTTTCTTTCTTTCTTTTTTTTTTTTAACTAAACTGGAAAAAAGACGCCTTTCGGCGCACTCAACCTGCGGGCCAAAGATCTGCTCGAGGGTCGAGTTAGGCGAGGGGACAGTGGCTGGGGTGGCGTCTTACCTGATGAAGTTTGTCCTGACCCGGATAGTAGAGCCTGGCCCCCGGGTGCGACCGGAGTAGGCGCTAGTCCCGCTCACCCTCCTTCCTAGCTCACTCGCTCTCTACCCGCCGCCTCCCTAGCGCGCCCGCTCGGGTCCTCCAGCTCCCACTACAGCCTCATTCCAATATGGCATCCTCTCTATGCGCATGCCCGGCACTCTTTTTTTAAGATTTCTCTTTCTCTCTGTACAGCGAACTCCTTCAATGACCTTTTCCAGCGCTTGCAAAATGTCTCAAGCCAATTAGCCTGCTGTTCGTGGTAGACTCCTTCCGCCCACAACGCGACATCTCCCCACCCCCACGCTCCGGCATACAGAGACACCTCCTCCAGCAGACACAGTCCACGCCACGCGGCCCCCCTGGGGCCGCTCCCTTCCCTCCTTTCCTTCAACTCCCTCCCTAAATGATGGGTAGAAAGTTCCCACTGCAAGCGTTCCCGAACACCCATTTGCATCTACAACTGAACTAACGCCGCAATTCCTCCACTGCTGTTTGTTTTCTCGGTTTGCAATCGCCTGGTCGACTCAGTATAGACTTGTGCTATCTCTGCCCAAGAGCTTTCTAAGTGGGGAGGATGGGGACCCCAAAACCAAAATGTATTGCCCCGCGCGGTCCGCCCCACCCTGCTCTTTAATTGCGCTTTTCTACGAAGAGTCTCAAGTCTCCTGCCTTTGGGGGAGGGCAGAGGGATCTAGGAGAGGTTTTCCTGGGGCTCCTACCACACATGAGAAGCTGGAGATTAAGTTTGGATTGTGGTGAGATCTACCAGCTGCGATCTACTGGGATGTGTGTGACAAAGCTCGCCGGGCTTCTCGTGGGACACCTGGCCAGGATGGGTTCCCATTGGGTGGGGATAAGAATCCCTGGGCCAGATCGAGAGAAACGAAGACTGCGGAGGAAGATCCACGCAGCCTGGTTTGCGGGGTCAGTCCGCACTTTGTCACAAGACGTAGTGGAAGGACTAAAGAGCTTCCCAGCCTTAGGCGCAATGCCTGGACACAACACAAACGAAACGTCCCCGGTGCGGAAAAGCTGGTGAAGCTCAGGTAGATAAGATCCGCGGGTTAGGAAGCTAAGAAGCAGTGGGGGACGTGCGAGTGTAGAGCTGGTTATATCTGCTAGAAAACAGAGCAAACACAATTGCTCAAGAGCTTTGCTTTTGAAACCCTGGATAAAAGTTCCTCACCCCCCCCCCCCAGTCTCCTATAGTCCATCTCTCTTACACCACTGGCTGAAAAATAACCACATCTGGGATTTGTGTCACCCTTCCTGATCTCCCTGATCCTAACATCCCAAAGAAATATATAATATATATATGCTCCAAAGGAGTGGTGAGGGCTAGGGACCTCCAGTGGAGTGAGGGGGCCAGGGGCTAACCTTGAGCAGGAAAAATCACCAACTATGAGACTTTAACTCATCTAGAAGAATCAGGATGTAACGTGCCCAGAAATGGCTCTTGCCACAGATGGACCTCGCCAAACCCGTGGGCGAAGGTCAGCGGTTCAGGGAGGATGGTGGAAGTTTGGAAAGACTGAGCACTGCCAGTCTGAGAATATCCTATTTCCTTAATGTTTTTGGAGAACTCCTTAAGAGCTCTAACCTTGCCTGGCCCTTACACCTCCGTTTAGTACTTGAGCCACCTAAGACCCAGAAGCTCCCAGTCACTCCCTTAGCAGTGCTCTCTGAGGAGCACACTTCAATCCCCAGACACTCCAGAAGTGTACCAGCCTCTGACTTTTAGGAACACCATAGTTCTGAGCTCATGCCCTTAAAGTCACTGACCGCAGAGACTCCTCCAAACATCCCACCTGCACCCACAACTGCCCCTTTCAGCATCCGGAGGTGGGTCCTGATGATGGATTGTGAATCTCAGCATTCCAATGCTAGCTCCGGGTCTCAAAATCTCACGTCATCTCTTTTCTCTCATTCAACACATAGTAGAGCCTTCGGAGAGGTGTGGGAACAAGATTCAGACTTAAAGTGCAACCTGAGATGCTGTCCTGGAGACTGTGGTCACGGTCTTGTCCATCCCCCAAGTACAAAGCCCTCTTGGACCGGAATGGCCAGGAGTTCACACTGGGTCCTCCAGTTCCCCAAAGCCGCTAGCTGTGGCTGCTGCGTTAGGCGCCCTGGATTGCAGGACTCCTTTGTGCGTCCCAGACCGCCCACCTTGCTCCCAGCTCCCCACACGACTTCCGGGCAGCTCTTGTTTGGAAGGAAATCGAATATTACCACTCCACCAGCCAAAAAACTTGAGCTGTAACCAACCTGCAGTCTCGAGTCTGTTTACTGATTTTAAGTCGTGATTCCCCATAGAACGTTATTCCATCAAAAAATTTAAAATACACATCTGAGTTTCTTACATGATTCTCCAAGGCAATTGAGCAATCTCTTTAGACGGTTGATATTCAGACCCACCTTATGTAATTTTGCCCGTGGATCTAAAATAAATGGCTCGGGGTTCCATTTACTTACTTACGTACTAACTTATCTATCTGTTGTGATTAAGAAATAAAAACATTGCGCTACCACAGCACACAATGGCTGTGTTGTTTACACAAAGAACTTCAATGATATCTACAGCGAACTGTCTCAAAGTTCAGTTTCCTTTACTCTTGATTCATTCTTTGCATGTGACTTTTCTTAACGTACCTCGGCTTTTCTTTCTTTCTTTCTTTGCTTCCTTCCTTCCTTCCTTTCTTCCTACCTTCCTCTTTCTTCCTTTCTTTCTTAAAGCACCTCTAAGGACACCAAAAATGCAAATGAAAAGTGGTTAATAGATTCCCTCAGGCAACTTCATCCACTCAAAGACGTTCCAATTTCCATTTTCATTTCACAACCAGACCCTTTAGGGATGTGGGAATCAAATTGTGGGATCCACCCCGAATCAATAAAACAATAACCTTTGCCAAGAATAAAGTAGTAGTGAAAACAGAAACTGTTTTTCTTCAAAGACAAATTGCACTCCAACTCAGAGGAAGTCATGTGAAACCCATGATTAATACAAGACTTGTCTCTACATCATTAACACTTACTGAAGATTTCCTCTCAAATAAGTATTTGATGGCACCATCTATAGATGTTATTGCACTCTTAAATTCTGATTCAGCCATGGATTTCATCACTATGTTAAAATATTTAAATTAGTTTTGTTAACTGTAAAATATGTATAGGCTGTCCAGTTTCTTTGATGACACAGAAAAAAGTAGAAAGTTCACAGACAAAATTTTCTCCTTCATACTCTGTACATTCCTAAGAATTACATTATGAGGACCTACAGAGTTGGAAAAGTATGCGTTTATTTTTATATTAAGGGCATATAGTGGTCTAAATCTTGTTGCATTCTTAAAATAAATAAATAAATAAATAATAGACAGACAGATAGATAGATAGATAGATAGATAGATAGATAGATAGATAGATAGATATTGATTATTTACTTAGCCACACCCGGTGTTTACATTACCACTTCTTTCAAAGGAAAAAGGGAAGTTGCCTTTCCAGAGACACTTTGTATGTGAATATTACTTAAAGGATGCAGGCCATAGAAGCTTACACAAAAGCAGGAGAGCTAACAGCCAAAACTAATATTTGACAAATGTGTGCAATCATCTATTTCCTGGAACCTTTACCCCAAAACTTGTTTTCTCTTAGACCACATACGAGTGCATTTTCCACCCCCTCCTAAGTCACCAAATCTAAACTCTCTCTCTCTCTCTCTCTCTCTCTCTCTCTCTCTCTCTCTCTCTCTCTCTCTCTCTCTCTCTCTACCTCTTTCTTTATCCCTTATCAGCATTAAAGTACTTGGCCAAAGTACCAGGAATTGAATGACCTTGGTCCCAGGCTCATCATTAATTATCTATGTAACCTCTGGGACTCCAGTGACCTCCCTCTCTGCTGCATTCTCCCCCAGTGGGTAAACTAAAAGCATGGGGTTAGATGTTCTGTAAAACCTGTTAAGACTCCAAAGATTATCTAGTGATTTGCTTTACCCCAAAGCCACAAATCGCTTTCTGTAATAGTCTAACACTGTCTCTACCAGTTCCATATAGGGCAAAGCAGAAACTCTGGGGGTCACAGAGAAGAAAGAAAACACAAGCACAGAGATCTGTGTGTAGGATCCTCTTCACCTGGTTTTCCTGGGAAGGTATTCTTTGGATCACATTTCTTCCTTCCTGGGCTTCTGTTCCATTATTACCATGACCTTGTGGGTTTTGCCTTGCCTCCAGCGATGTCCAGGACTGGGGTGGGCGTGCCAACCATGAAGGTGACTTCAAAAAATACCTAGGAAAAGAAGCCATGCTCACATGGTTAAAAAATTGTTAAGAGGTACATTATAGTGTTGTCCACAAAAGTATAACCACTTCTTATGTATTTGTAGAAATTTCAATGACTCATTGTTGCTATGACATTTCAGATTCCTTTGACAAGAATAAAAAAAAAAACTAAGAGTACACAAAATACTTTTAAGTGAATTGTGCCTAAATGCTCATGTGGCACTTTTTGAAAGAGCTGATACCTTGACTGCAGAGTGTCAGTTTGGAGTAATGGCTTCTCTCTCCACTGAGGAAAGCCCTTGTGGCAAATCTCCCTGAGAATTTTCACAGATATTGGCTTGAGCACCTAGGCACACAGTAACATATCTGAGTGGACAGTGACACACAGTAACATATGAGTGGGCAGTGACACACATAACACTTCATGGTGTTTTCTCTCAGACAGCTTGCTTCCTGTCCTGAAGCCTCAGGTTCAGACGTTCTAGAGCTGGATTTCAGAAAGATTATATGGTCAGTGCCAGTAACTGGATGGAGTTGTGGAGAAGAAGCTGACTTTCTGCTCCTGACCCTTTGTATTCCTCTATGCTCTGAGTGATAAGAGAAAGAAAAGGGGGTTTTGTTTTGCTTCGTGACAGGATTTCATTTACCCCAGGCTAGCCTTAAACTCACTTATACACCAGAGGATGGTGAGTTCTCACAGCAACACCACATCTGTTTTTAATGGGGTTCTAGGGATCAAACCCAGGGCCTTTTGAGCTTAGGCAAGCACTCTATCAAATGAGCCATATCCCCAGCCCCAAATGTGGGTATTTCATACCTAATTTAACCCAGACACTTGTCTAGGCATATTTTTATATCTGATAGCATTTAATAACTACTAGTCAGTAACATGTATAATATTTCTTTTAAGTGGTTTTAAGAAATAGTGTAAATATATACTCCTTGTTATGCATTCTGAGTTCCAACTCACTGTCACTGTACCTGAAACATTGTGTAGAGATAGCATTTCTGGAGCCAGTAGCACTCATGAATGCACAGAGAGAGAGAGAGAGAGAGAGAGAGAGAGAGAGAGAGAGAGAGAGAGAGAGAGAGAGAGAGAGAGAGAGAGAGAGAGAGAGAGAGAGAGAAACCAGTCAGGCTTCTGACTCTAGAACAGTCTTTCCTCTGTGTGTGCTGACCGTCCTGAATGAGGTCAAATTTGGCACCGTGCTAGTTTATACAGTCTCACAGGACTTACAACATAAAATAAAATAAACAAAGTAAAGCAAGCAGGCAAAAGCCAACATCAAAAAGTGATTTCATGCATACATACAATGGGTCACTTCAGTGACAGGGAGTCCACTACTTTGGTGGTGTCTAATTATTGTGTATAGATGAAATGTTGGTGACAGAGCAATGTACAAAATCTCCCTATGTAAAACTTTCTTATATGAGCGTATAACAGAATAGATAATTATTCTCATGATCAAAGAAGGAACATCTCCAAAGGCTTGCTCTGCAGTGCCATCTACTGGAAGCAAACGCTGATTTGCCTTTGAGGTTTGGTTGTTGTTTTTCTTCTTTATTTTATTTTTAAATTTAAATTAGAAACAAGGTTGCTTCACATGTCAATCCCAGCTCCCTCTCCCTCCCCTCCTTCCACACCCTCCCACAAACACCCCTCTCCCCCAATCCCCACTCCTTTCCCCAGGGAGGGTGAGGCTCTCCATGGGGGATATTCATAGTCTGTCATTTCATCTAGGGTAGGGCCTAGACCCTCCCCCAAGAGTTTAGGCTGAGAGAGCATCTCTCATTGTGGGATGGGCACCCAAAGTTCATTTGTATGCCAGGGATAAATACTGATCTACTACGCAATGCCCCATAGATTGCCTAGGCCTCCTCACTGACACTCATATTCAGGGGGTCTGGATCAGTCCCATGCTGGATCCCCAGCCATCAGTCTGGGATACAAGAGCTAACCCTTGTCAGTTCAGCTGTTTCTATGAGTTAAACAAGCCCAGTCTTGACTCCTATGCTCATCAGTCCTCCCTCTCTGTCACTGGCTTCCTTGAGTTCAGCTCAGTGTTTAGCTGTGGGTGTGTGCCTCTGCTTCCATCAGTCACTGATTGAAGGTTCTGTTTCCCAAACTCTCTGGTGGTAGGATTGTAGGCTGTCACTCCCCTGATCCATGTCTAAGATCCATATATGAGTGAGTACATACCATGTTTGTCTTTTTGTGACTGGGTTACCTCACTCGGGATCAACATAGTAAAAATGACAACCTTGCCAAAAGCAATCTACAGATTCAATGCAATCCCCATTAAAATCCCAGCAAAATTCTTCATAGACCTTGAAAGAACAATAATCAATTTTATATGGAAAAACAAAAGACCCAGGACAGCCAAAACAGCCCTATTCAACAAAGCACCTGATCCCTGATTTCAAGCTCTATTATAGAGCTATAGTCCTGAAAACAGCTTGGTATTGGCACAAAATAGACAGGTACTCCAATGGAATCAAATTGAACACCCTGATATTAACCCATACACGTATGAACATCTGATCTTGGACAAAGAAGCTAAAAATATACAATGGAAAAAAGAAAGCATCTTCAACAAATGGTGCTGGCATAACTGGATGCTGGCATGTAGAAGAATTCTGATAGATCCATGTCTATCGCCATGCACAAAACTTAAGTCCAAATGGATCAAAGACCTCAACATAAATCTAGTCTCACTGAACCTCTTAGAAGAGAAAGTGGGAGGTACCCTTGAATGAATTGGTACAGGAGACCAAACACTGAGGTCAATAATTAATACATGGGACCTTCTGAAACTGAGAAGATTTTGTAAGTCAAAGGACACAGTCAACAAGACATAAAGGCAGCCCATAGAATGGGAAGAGTTTTTTTAAGGTAGTCTTTTTGTTATTATTTGTTTGTATGTAACAGGAAGGACATTGTCAAATATAGGCATCAGGAGTAAGGG
This sequence comes from Mesocricetus auratus, assembly GCF_017639785.1. Classification (NCBI taxonomy): domain Eukaryota; kingdom Metazoa; phylum Chordata; class Mammalia; order Rodentia; family Cricetidae; genus Mesocricetus; species Mesocricetus auratus. The sequence continues at coordinate 28,102,171 of NW_024429196.1, read as the reverse complement.
AAGCCATGGATCCTAATTATGTTTAATGTAATATATAATGCATTGAAATCTCTATGTAGAAAGAAGCTGAAATATAATCCTATCAAATCATCCATTCTTTAAGTGTTTGGGACATAAAGTACTTGAATGTTTTTGAAAGGTAAAATTACTTCCAATTTTCTTTTTCTTAAAGATTTATTTATTAATTATGCATACGGTATCCTGCCTACATGAATGCCTGCAGGCTGGAAGAGGGCACCAGATCTCATTACAAATGGTTGTGAGCCACCATGTGGTTGCTGGGAATTGAACTCAGGACCTTTGGAAGAACAGCCAGTGCTCCCAACTTCTGAGCCATCTCTCCAGTCCCCTACTTCCAATTTTGAAAATGAATCATTTACTAATTCTTTCAAAGAGTACTATTTTTTATCATCCACCTAAGAATTTTTTTAATATTTTAAGTGCCCATGAAATGAATATCATGTTAAGGTGTTGGAGGTATCAACCTTATGTTCATACCTTGAAGAGAAGGAGCTCTTTCAAAGTTTTCCTAAGCCAATTTATTGAAGAGGTAAATGTTTATGGTTATGTCTAGAAGAATGTGAAGTCATGAAAACTGATAACAAAGTTCAGGTTATGACTCAATATGATTGTCACGAAGCATGTTCCAGCCCCAGGGTTCTGTTCCCATTACCACAAACAACCAACAACAGTAACTGCTGTGTTCACACCTACTCCCTTAACACTCACTAAAGACCTCCAAAGTCCTAGACATTGCTCTGGGTCTGAAATACGGTGAGAGAAGTTTTACTTCATGGTACTTAGATTCCATTGATGAGAAATCAAAGGTAAGCAATTCTACAACATGCCACTTGGAGGTTCACGATATGGAAAAGATAAAAGCATAGAAAGTGGCAATAATAGCAAAAGGCATTCCGTTTTATTTTGAAGAAGTTTCTGGAATTGACATTTGGGGAAAATGTGGAGGAAACCATGGCTGCAGATGCCCTGGGGTTGTCTTAACTGTTTGAAAGGAAGAATTATATAAAAGTTAGATGATACATGTTCAACCACATGAGCATAAACTGTTAACTTTCCCTGACTAAACCAAGCAATGTGTTCAGAATTCCAGACGGGAAACTACTCAGTCCTCCTCTTTTCCTTCCTTCTTTTTCCTTCTTCCCTTTCTTCCTTCCATCTTTCCTTTTTCCCTTCTTCCTTCCTTTCTTTCTTTTCATTTTTGTTTTGTTGTTGTTGTTGTTGCTGTTGTTACATTCATTTTTTTATGCAGCCCAAGCTGTGAACTCATTATGTAGCTGAAGAACCTCCTGCCTCTACCTAACGAATGCTAGGATTGCAGATGTGGGACAGTCTATCTGTTTTATACAATGTTGAGGACTGAACCTAAGGGCTCCTACACACCAGGCAAAGCACTCTACCAACTGAACTACTCTCCCCTTTCAACTTGATAGCTAACAAAATTATCAACAAAGAAAACCACAGAAACATGTTACTATGGAACCCAGAAATGGAAGAGTCTAATACCCCCCCAAATTAAAATTTAATCTTGAATCATATAAATGTGAGCAAACACTGTATTTTTGCCTTAGGCAAAATGATACCTAGAGATAGCTATCTCCACCCTTTCCTACACCGGGTGCATTATAAAGGTTGCCTTAATCCCAGTAAGTTATTGTCAGCACTATTCACATTGTTTATTTAAGTACCACCTGCTTTAACGTTTATCCTCGTTTCAAACTGCCTTGAACTCTTAGATAGAAGAGAATTACAAAATTTTAACATGAATAAAATTCATGTTTTAGGTGTGAGTGTGTGTGTATGTCTGTGTGTGTCTATGTGTGTCTGTGTCTGTGAAGGTAAGAGGGTAACTTATAGGAGTCAGTTCTCTCCTTCCACTTTGGGGATCATGGGACCAAGCTCAGGTCATTGAGTTTGACAGCAAACACTATTATTGGCTGAGACAACTTGCCAACCTATGGATTTCTTTTTTTACTTTTTCCCCTGACAGGGTTTCTCTGCATAGCACTGACTTTCTTGAAACTCTGTAGACCAGGCTGGCCTCGAACTCAAAAAGATCTGCCTGCCTCTGCCTCGCTAGTGCACCGGCACCATTCATCTGGATGGTATTTCTTGTGGCTCTTTTGCAGGTGTGTCTTTCAGTGGTATAGCAGAAGAAGAAGTAGAAAGCAAGAAGGAAAATTTGTAAAATCAAGACTCTCTGTGAGACAGAAATGTCCCCACTTCTTTGTAGGTAATAGTAGCCATGTTGAATGAATCAATATTTTCCACTTGGAAAAGCCATCAAGTATTTTTTACTCTTTCTGCCTGATAATTGAGGAAGATTATTTACTCTGTGTGTGTGTGTGTGTGTGTGTGTGTGTGTGTGTTGGGGTGTATGCATATCACTCCACCCGTTATTCCCTTGAGTAGGGGTCTCTCACCAGCCTCGATTGATAGTAAGTAAACCCCAGAAAACTTCCTCTCTCCTCTGCCACCTCTCACAATGCTAGGGGTTACAGATGCCAGGTGAGTTCTATGGATTCGAACCCCTGTTTTCATACTTGTGTAGCAAGTGCTCTTACCTGCTGAGTTGTTTTCTAGCTAACTTTGGGCAGTGAAAACACACACATACTAATGATCACAGCTAGAACCTGATATTTCCCTCAGTAATTTGTTCCTCAAAGAGTCTCAGTAAATATTTACAATGTAAGGTCAAGGCATTGGCCTTGACCTGAATGTCATCTATGTACTGATGCCTCCTCCATTCTCTAAACAAGTATAGTGTTGTGTGAACACTTGAGAGCAGATTGTAGAGAAATTGTTCAGTGCCTTTCCTTAACTTCTTAGACTAAAGAGCACTAATCAGATTGATTTGGGCTTTTGAAAGCAAAGTTTATTTACACAGCTTCTGAGTGACCCACGGGCTCCATAAATGCAAAGTTTACACTTGAAGTGACTTACTTTGTGTTGAGTCATTGAGGGAGACAGGGTGGATCCTGCCAGGGGGAAGGTGACAACAAAGGGCTGCTAGTGCCTTTCATAAGAATGCTACTTTTATCAACTGAATGTCCCCGTGTAACAGTCTAGAGGATGCAGAGGTTTCAGTGTGACTCCCATTGGGATAATCCAAGGTGTGGGCATAAAGGTCAGGCAGGGGTTCTTTCTCCGGGCTGCTTTCTTTTTTCCTGTCTCAGCGAAAGGGACAATACCTTGGGATGTTGGGGGTTTTTGTTTGTTTGGTTGGTTGCTGTTGCTGCTGTCATTCTGGAAATTGAACCAAGGGGCTTTGTAGGCTTTTTACCACTGACTTATTTGCCCAGACCTCTTTTTATTTTACTGTTTACTGTTTTTGTTTTGTTTTGTTTTGTTTGTTTGTTTTTTGAGACAAGGTATCTCTCCAAGTAGACGAGGCTGGCCTCAAACGCACAGAGACCTGCCTGCCTCTGCTTTCCAGTGCTGAGCTTAAAGGTGTGAGCTACCACATCTGGTTTCCTGCAGTGCTGGGGTTGGAACCTGAGGCAGGCATTTTAGCCACTAAGCCACTCACCTGAGCCTTAGTTTTTAATCTTGAGATCAATCTCACTGAGTCACTCAGGATGGCTTTCAAGTCACTCTGTAGCTCAGAATGACTTAGAATTTGGAATCTTCCTGCTCCAGCCTACTATGTAACTGGGATTGTAGACCTGTGGTTCCTCCCCACCATGAGCCACTCTCAGCAGCATCCTTGTTACTTTATCTTGAGCCTTGGTCCTGGGAGCCTGTAGTAAGGATACCTGCTGGATTAGTGGCAGCTCCACCTCTCCACTCCAAAATCATGGCCCACAGTCTACACAACTTGGGCCATAAGGAGCACTTTTAGCTCACATTTTCATAGGTTTTATTGGGGGCTCTTTACCTTTGACTTGTGTAGTTGGACTTTCTTTGGATTGCCAGCTCCCAAAAAATAACATGGAGACTTTTCATTAATTATGAAAGCGAGCCTTAGCTTTAGCTTGTTCCCAACTAGTTCTTATAACGTAAATTAACCCACTTATATTAATCTATGTTCTGCCACCTGTCTTGTTACTTCTCCTCAGTACAGTACATCCTACTTTCTCTGTGTCTGACTGCAGAATTCCCTGCCTCTCAGAGTCCCCACAGAATTCCTGTCCCTCTCGTCCTAAGTGCCACCTATCCTCCTAACCTCACCTGCCTAGCTATTGGCTGTTCTGCTCTCTATTAAACCAATAGGAAGGTGCCTTGACAGAGACACATCTACACAGCATACAAAAATATTATTCCACAACAAACCTGTCCTCTGGTGTAACAGCCTCCTCTAAACATTTTCATGTAGAAGGCCTCTGTATTAATAGTGGGAAGTTAGAAGAGAGGAACTTGTAATTTATCATGGGCAAAAGTCTCATGGGTATATGCTCAGACCACTGACTTGTGTCATCATTTCATTTCTACTGCTGTGATAAAATAGCCTGATAAAAAGCAACTTGATGGAAAAGGGGTTTCTTTTAGTTTACAATCTCAGGTCATAGCTCATTCTTGCAGAAGCGTCACAAAGGCAGGATTTTGTGGCAGCTACTCACATCACATCCTCAATCAAGAGCAGAGAGAGAAAATGCATGCATGCATAGTATTCAGCTACTCACATCACATCCTCAATCAAGAGCGGAGAGAGAAAATGCATGCATGCATAGTATTCAGCTAGCTTTCTCATACAGTTCAGTGCCCAAACCCAGGGAATGGTGGTAGTGCCTTATTCAGGCTGGGTCTCCTCACATAATTAAGGCAATTAAGACAACCCCCCCACCGCGGGGCATTGGTGGCACACGCCTTTAATTCCAGCACACTTGGGAGGCAGAGGCAGGGGGATCTCTGTGAGGTCAAGGCCAGACTGGTTTACAAAGCAAGTTCCAGGACAGCCTCCAAGACAATACAGAGAAACCCTGTCTCGAAAAATCAAAAAGACAATCGCCCATAGACATGTCCACAGGACATCCTGATCTAGACAGTTTCTCAAGGAGACTCTCATTTCAGGTGAATCTAGGTTATGTCAAGTTGACAATTAGAACTAACCATTGTAGAGTACAATCAAGGAGCAAACAAATAGACCAGCACTATGAATCCTAAAACTTTTGCTTTCTTCTCTCTTTTGCAAGATGTGAGAGCACAAAAGTCAGGTATAAGCACTCTCATGATTAACCTTGTGTGTCAACTTGAGACTGAGGTGCAAATTGCCCTCTTCTGTTTCTGGAACTTTCCATACTTCCAAAAAAATCTTTAAAGCTCATTTTGCTTACAGCCTTCATTCCCTTCCTCCCTCCTTCCTTCCTTCCTTCTCTCCTTCCTTCCTTCCTTCCTTCCTTCCTTCCTTCCTCTTTCCTTCTCCTTCCCTTTCTTATTTCTGTCCTTCTCTCTTTCTCCTTTTTTTAAAGCAGATTTCCTATTATACTATAGATGTTCTCCAAGCTGTCATCTATTACCTCCCTGATTATAATGCTGATCTCAGTGGCTGTCACTTACAGAGAGCAGTTCTTTAAGAGGCTGCTGGGCTCTATTAGGACTGCCAGAAGCAGGGGTTGGCAGAGGAGAGATAAATGCTTGAGTACTAACTCAAATCTTCCCAGGAGCTCCACTCTGTTATAGGTCACAACACTGCAATAGCAAACACTTCTGCCACTTGCAGACCTAAAGAACAAGAAGTCTGCTTCTCCTTCAGCTCAGATGTAAGCATCATGAAGCACATCTCGATGCTGCCCTAGTCAAACATTGCCTGTTCCTTTTATTTTGTTTGTGAGCCTAACCAATGGGAAACTGAAGCATTGACTATCCCATAGGGAGCTCCTAAATATGTTAATAAGAAGTAATGGAGAAACCAGTTCTGCCAGCTAGTACCCAGTCTTTACACATTCTATGTACTCAGACATGGACTTACCTGATGTGGTACAAATAACCCAAACCACAGTTTAGATTAGCTTGATTCCACACTCTGTTATCATCTTGGACAAGTGATTTTGCCACTTTGTGTCTAAATATCCTCCAGTTGAAAAAAGAGGGAAAAAGAACAAACTTGCCTTTACGTTTTGTCTACATTTATCTGTCCATTTCCTCTGCTTGGGTTGCTGCTGTCATCTTGACCGAGAGATTGTAAGTGCTGTCCCCTTCAGATTCTACCTCTTGTCATTAAGATGAACATTAGCTACAGTCATAGGAACTCATTATGAGACTGTAAGCAAAGATAACTGTAAAGCTACTTCAAACACCAGACAGAGATTTCCTTTTGGAAAGCAGAGGAACAGAAGCAAAATTCAACCGAATGTCTAGATCCAACTTCTCTCCTAACATTTTCCTATGTGGTACACAATCGCACTCTGTTCTACCATGGGGAGCAAGGACAGGTCTAGTCCTTCTGCTCCTGTCCTTGAACCACAATGCATCACTTCTGTTTTGGAAGAATTGCAAGAGCTAACATCAGCATTTCTTTACTCCTGCTATCATTTTAAATCCCAGCTTTAAGCAGGCATGGTGGTGCTCGCCTTTAATCCCAGCACTCGGGAGGCAAGAGGCAGGTTGGTCTCTGTGAGTTTGAGAACAGACTGTTCTATAAAGCAAGTTCCAGGACAGCCAGGGCTGTTACACAAAGGAACACTTTCTCTCAAAGAAAAGAAAAGAAAGGTTCAACTTTAAAAAGAAAAAGAGTGTAACTGAATTTATGTATATGTGTGGGTGTGTGTGTGCACACACTGAAGTATGCATGTGAAGGTCAGAGAACAACCTATAGGAGTTTATTCTTACCTTCCTTCCTGTGAGTCTTCATCTTCTTTCATGTAACAGTCAGGGATTGAACTCCAGTCTGCATGCTTGGCAGCAAGCAGGTGCCTTTACCCATTGAGTCATGGCTTGGACCCAGTAAGTTTCAACCTCACGGTATATCTTTACCTATCAATTGTTCTTCTAGGAAACTAATCTTAAAAAAACAAAGCAAAGTCATAAACATACATGTAATTATCACACAGTTATTAAAAATACTCATCTCTAGAGAGCTTATTGACTCAGCTGATGTACAGGCATTAAAAACTATGTTCTCAGCTTATCTACTTTGACATGAAAGATATTTTTTAAATAGCATGTATAACATGATCTCGGTTTTTTTAATATACATTTCTGCCTGGAGTTGAAGATTCTCAGAATTTGAAAACAAATATGATAGTAATTGAATGATAATAAAATGAATAATTTCATTTTCTATTTATTTGAACTCTCTATACTATGTAATGCATATTATAAAATTCATCTCGACTTGTGAAAAACACTTAATTTGGTAAATAATATTTGCACATATTCAAAATGTGAAGGAGACAAGAGAGCAAAACATAGTAACAAAGGTTGCCTTCTTCCATGATCTAATCCAGAAAGTAACGGTTGCTCCCTTCCTGATGATAGTCTGTCTCCTAGATCTCCCCGAGGCAGGCTCTGCTTTTGCACATCCTATTTTTGTGATCAAGAAAACAATAACAGTAGCCCACTTTGAAAAGAATAACTTTGACAAAATAAAAATTCAGTCTTTAGAAGAAAATGAAAGAACAAAAGCATTAATTTGTTGACTTGAATTTTCTTACCTGTCTGTTACTCAATTCAGTGATGATTAACATTCCCTCCTAATTAAATTCATTCATGTATTGTTGCTTATCTGTTTGTTTGTTTTGAGACCAGATCTTCCAATGTATCCTAGGCTGAACTGGAACTTGGTATGTAGCCCAAGCTAGCCTCAAACTCATAACCCTCCTGTCTCTATCTCCTAAATGCTAGGATTACAGGTGTGATCTATGAAGTTAAACACACACATACACACACACACACATGCACACAAGAGTAAACCCTTTCTCCTGCTCTCAGCTTGACTTTGAACTCTCTTCTGATCCTCTTGCATATAATTATAAGTATGTGGTACTATGTCAAAGTGCCCCTCTTCCTTCTCCTTCTTCTTATCTGTGGAACAAACTTAGGGCCTTGAATATTCTGGCAATCACTCTACCACTGAGCTATAGCCAACCCTAAACAGTGCATTTTTGATGACAAAGTTAGTGCACACACCTTTAATCCCAGCACTCAGGAGGTCGAGAGGCTGGCCAGCCTGGTCTACAGAGTTCCAGGCCAGCCAGGGATACACAGAGAAACTCTGCAAACAAACAAACAAACAAACAAAACCTACACTGAGCCTTTCCCAGGGAGACGAGAGAAGACAAGATGAGAAGTAATGCTCTGAGCTCCGTGCACAACTCAAGTAACACATGATAAAAACAGAAATCTCTGGGTCATCTGAAGAAGTTCCTTTCAGAGAGAGATAAGAGGAAATTCATGACCTGGTCTTGCCCCAAATGCAGGTCTCGCATCAGCACCACAAGCATCACTTCAGCTGAGTGGGGAAGCTGACCTGCAAGGGTCACCTCACAGACCTCCTGAATTCAGACCCGCAGTTTTAACAAGATCCCAGGGTGGCACACGTGCAAGCTGGGGTTTAAGAAACTGTGCTCCGCTTCCATTTCCTTCTTTAATAGGAGAAAATAAAGCCCAGAGTTTTGAAAGAAGCAAATGCGCAGGGCAAATTTAAGATAAACATCTAAATGGAAGACTTGGAATGGACCTATACGATACTGTTACGAACTATGAGCTGTACACTGACTGCTGAGCATGCTCAGTGTATGGCTGTCAGTAGAAGCTAAGGTTGAGGCTTAAATGCAAGAAATGCAAGAGTCACTTCTGTTTCTATGTGACCAGCTGATATGTCCTGACCCCCATAAACACACTTTCTTGGGCAACATGTATAGTCTCTCGATCATTTTCCCAGCATCAGGGCCCTTCCCCTGAAGCCCTCAGGTGCAACTTCAATTAAAAAAATATAGGCTGTCTTCTCTATGATATGATAATTATTGCCATATTTAAAATGCAATCCTCTTCTAAAAATATGAACGTTAATGTAACACCTTAGCTCTACACTGTGATTATCCATCATTTTAATTTCTCAATTGATTTTCCAAACAGTTTCAAATCAGCTAGATATTTATTAGATTTTTTTTCTTTTTCCTTTTGGGGAAAAAAAAGAAGCTGTTATGTTTGGGCCTATGGAGGAAATCAAATAATTACAGATTTTAAAAACTTTTCTGACCTCAATTTTAAAGTCTTGGGGAGGACTAACAATTAATTAGTATTTAGAAACGCTAAAAGTGGAAATAGTTCCTTGAGTACCAAAAGACAGTTAAAGTGTACAACAGTAGGCCTTCAAATTGAGGCATCTATTCATTTAGATAAAAGGAGAATTTGAAGAAAAAACAACTAGGGGTAGTACCTAATTCCAGTGACCTGAGTTTATACACAGATTTCATCAAAAAATCTTGTTTAATTTTCCCATAGAGTATAACAATATGTCCAAGTCCCTTTCTCAATGTATTCTTCTGGAGCCAAAGATTTTCCTGGAGTTTTTAAATTTTCCACTCCCATTCTCTCACCAATCACTTGGTTGGTGTTTACCAGCTGAACTGACCTTGAGTTTTAAATCTCTAATGAAATGAAACGATTCAAGAACAGACTCAGGGAGAGCTAGATGAGCAGTTAGGAGCACTTGTTGCTGTTGGCAGAGGACTCTGGTTTGGGTCCCAGTCCTCACACATTAGAACTCCAGTTCTGGGAATCTGGCATCTTCTTGTGGCTTCTGCAGGCACCAGGCACACACATGTGCTGCACAAACATGAATGCAGGCTAAACACACATACACATAAAAAGGTGAATTCCTAAAAATTAACCCAGATTTAGAAGGAAGTTTAAGGACATTTTTACCAGAACTGGAGAGAAAAATGACAGGGCATGAAAGCTGTAAATCAAAAACACTTCCCGGAGGAGGAAAATGAAGAAAGCAAGCCAAGCCGTTTCAGTTAGGCTGCTCATCATGGAGGGTAGCAAGCTGTCATATGGTACAGACTGAGTAGTCTTAGAAAACCAGTGAGAGGGCCCCAAGTGCCAGAGAAGCCACGCTGGAGCTTTGGGAAAGAGATGGGAGAGGAGAAGAAGAAAAATTATGCTTTTCAAAAGTCAGGACTCAGAAAAAGCAAGCCAGCTTAACTGCATGGCTACAGCTTCATAATCCTCTGTACCAAGGGAGGGATTTCTTATATAATTAATGGGATAATTATTCCTCCCACCTCTTTATTATGACTTTGGGTGAATCAGCTTGGGGGGGTGGTCAGGTGATTGACAAGCCAGATAGACTAACCCTTAGGAGAAAAAGCAAACGTGTGATGTGAACTGTTACAGTCCTTAGGGAAGATCGGAATGTCTTGTCTCCATTCATTCCTTTGGCCAGAAGGAAATAGATTTTTCATTTTTTAATAATTGATTTTTATTTACTGTTCAATGGTGTTTTGCCTGCATTTTTTATTGTGTTAGATTGTCAGATCCCCTGGAATTGAAGTTATAGACAGGTACGTGTTGCTGGTGACCCTGCTCAGACACCCTTTGGGGGGGTTAAGGGGACACAGCACCAGCGACATGGGCACTGGGAGTTGAGTGAGTAGCAGATCGTGCTGCAGACTCATTAATTAATTAAGTTAGACCTGCCTTTATACCCCCTTCTAAGGTCCCATTGGCTCAGGGGACTGACTCAGCTGCATTGTCTTTTTCTCATTGATGTCTCCCATCAGGTATCTCTGGGTGTAGAAGCAGGCTTGGCTCAGGAAGAAAGTGCCTGAGCCTGATGCAGGCTGTCCTGGACAATTTCTCCTGTCATGTGCATGCTGGTAATTGAACCCAGGTCCTTTAGAAGAGCAGTCAGAGCCCTGATACTGTCCAAGACACCTGTACCACTAAACCTTTTCTGTCTGATAGTTTATCGCAAGGATGAAGAACAGACCAACTCAGTCCTTTTGGCTTCAGTATCTGTTCTTTTGTAGCATGCAACACAACATCGCTCAGTACCTTCAGGGAGTTAGAAGCCTTCTTCACTAAGTGGATTATAATATGCGGGTTTCTAAAAATGGCCAGTCATTGTATGAGCATGATTTAAACAAACACAACTGATGTAAGGGAACAGAAGTTCTATGAAAATGGAGTTTGTCTGTAGATAAAGCGAGTAGAATATTTCTCTCTTAAGCAAAGACCAGAAATGATGGAGAGAGGAATTTACAAGCATTATTCAACTGCCTGGCTGCTCAGACCTATAAGCAAAACAGCATACTCTGAATTGAGACTAAAGGATCAGTAATGATCCATAGAAGAGGAATTGGAGGCAAGGAGGTCCCCCCAAGTTTCAGTGATTGCCAGAGTTCTTGCAGTTTACATGTCAGCTTAACGGGGCTACTCTTGTTTGATTCTCCGGATCATATTTGGTTAGGGTTTTCCAATCAGGGGCACACCCTGATGGCATAGTCCCTGTCCTTGTTTGCTTATGTTGCTGTACTAAACACCATGAACAAAAGCAACTTTTGGAGGAAAAGTTTTATTTGGCTTACACTTCTGGGTCACAGTCCATTATTGAGGGAAGTCAGAGTAGGAACTGAAGCAGGAGCTTGAAGCAGAAACCAGGGAGGAGTGCTGCTTGCTTTCTTGCTTGCTGACATGTGCTTAGCTGTATCTCTTACACAACCCAGGACCGCCTGGCTCAGGAGGGTACTGCCCACAGTAGACTGGGCCCTCCTCATCAATTAATAACCAAGACAACCTGCCACAGACATGCCCATGAGGCAACACAATCCAGGCAGTTTCTCAATAGATGCTGTCTTCTCAAGCGGACAATCAAAGTTAAGTAGGCAGCCCCTAAACCCCTCACAGCTCCATCCAGCATCTTTTTATTACCTCTTTTGATCACTGCATTCTAGTCTATCTAGTGATGTGTGTCTTTCTGGAGATAGTTAAATACCTTTGCTATTTTTTTAATTCTTCAATACCTTCCACAGTATTTGAAATCTACAGTCTGCTCTTTTATCTCACAAGGCATATCATTTTCTCCCAGGAAGTGTTCTTTCATAGAGAGATCTTTAAGTTCCTTCCAGATGTTAATTCTCTTAGCAGAAACATCTTTTTTTTTTCAGTTTAGGAAAACAACTGATGTAAGAAGATTCTGTGGCCCATGACAGTCATGTTAAAAATTGACATTAGAACTTGGATAATTATACAGACAAAATGATTCTCAGTATTCCCTATACAGAAAGAAACTAAGATAAGAAACAGGATTTAAAAAAACCCCAAATGGGCCAATGAGACAGACCAGCAAGAAAGGGGGTTTGCTGCAAACTTGTTGTAATAAGTTCCGTAAAACTGACTGTAATTAGTTCTCTGAATTCCAAACATGTACCATGACACATGCACACTCATATATATACATGCACAGACACACAAAATAAATAAATGAAGTTTTTCAAATCTCTAACCATCCAGTAGAGGATCCCGGCACTGCACTGTCCCTGACGTACAAAACTAAAGAACAACCCTTACTGATGACTCGACCACTAAGATACAGTAAAATTCATATGACCAGGCTTTTATCACCGCACACATAAATCATACACGGCAGACTTTTAGGGTTCCTACAAAGTGTCATTTGAATCATTAAAACTAAATGGCACCTGTCAAAATAAATCAACCAAAGACACTTCATGATTCAGAACTCGACGTTTTATTGATTCTATAAATTCGCTCATTCTGAAATCTCTTCCTACAAAAAAAGAGAGTGCATTAAAATGAATTTGGGTATTTAATCTGTGACTCTGCCTTTGGACTCATCAGGTCTAAGTTTTGTCACTCATTTTGAGCTTCCCAGACCCTAAATGGCTTGTCCTTATAAAATGTTGTTACAGCTTTCTGCTGTAAACGTCGATCTGGCTGACAGATCTCCGCGGCCGCTTTTATGTACGTCTGTTTGATTTAACATGCTTCTGATTAACAATAGAGTTTCCTGATGCTGTCAAAATAAGTAAGGTATTAAATACCTTCTAGAAATGACTGTTTTTAAAGGAGAGATTAAGTAAACAAGTCGTTCCCACCAGTGAAAATAATTGATTATGTTGTTGACTATTTAAGGTTGTTTAGTGACACTCCCTGGGGACAGATTATTACATTAGCATAAACAAAGAGAGACAGGGCATTCAGTGAGGGGAGCACAGGGGCACGGGGGAGGGAGGAGGCAGAGATGTGTGTTTGGGGAGAGAAGAACAAATGCTTTCCCTCTTGCAAGTTACTGGCAGCCAGCATGAAAACACCAGGGCCAAATGGAGTGCAGCAAGTTTCATCTTGCTGTAGTAGAGAGAGGTCCTAAGTGTTGTACAAACAGCTCCTCTAGGTCTCAAATGAAACAAGTAATTCTGAAAATATTTTGGTTTATAAAATTGAAAATTCTATGTCTAGCAGGTTTGGAATCCGGCTGTTTTCAGTTTTCCTTTTACTTTGTATCCATCCTGTTTTGTTCCCTTATCCCGGCAATGTTCTGGGAAAAGTCTATTCATCTCTTTTCCATGAGTCTCCTTGGTTAGGATATCACAAAGAGAAACTGATCCATCTCCAAGGTCCCCTTGCTGAGGGAAACAGTTGGCTGGCTACGACATGATGTCTATACTTCTGTCTGCATGATGCTGTGTTAACTTTGTGGATTTCTTGGCATGTATTTACATTTGGGTACTAAGAAACATATCTCTGTTGGATTTTGAAAGAAAAAGGAAGCCCACACTTTAAAAACCTACCACATCTTCCTTATCCACTTGTGGAGGCTAGGAGTTTTAATAGTCTTTTCTTGATTACTTTCTCCTCTAAAGCAGGGGGGAGGGGTAGACATTATCTGCATTTATATAGCTCTAGAAGCCACTGAGTGGGGTTTAGTCATTCACCCAAGGCCACACAGCTCATCAAAGACTTTGCTACATGAACATGTCTCCTTGATGGCAAAGCTCACAATGTTTCCAAGCCCAGTTATGAATGGAGGGTGCAACACACATGATCACATAATCCCCTTCTTGGGGGATTCAGGAGGAAATGCTAACATCAAAGAAGCAAAGGGAAATGTCGAAATACCCAGTAGTGACACGATAACATGAGCCACCTTAAGAAAGCACAACACAACACACACACATACACACACACACACCCCACCCCAGTTTTTCAACGCTTTGCTCAGACTGTCACCTAATTCTCATTGGCTAAGCCAGTGCCATCCTGATTCATCCCATTTTCTCAGGAAGATGAGCTGGCTAAAATAAAGCTGTCAAGAAAATTACCTCAATTCAAGGGATGACATTTATTAACTTGGAAGGAAGTAAGAATACAGATGTGAGGACTGGGGACACAGGAGTAGTGGGTAGAAGATTTATAGTCATTGTTTCACTTCAGAGTCACAGGACTTTTGGAAGTCAGGTTCCTTTTTTCCAGTTCTTGACTATTGGTGTACTTAGGGTTCATATTTGCTCATAGAAGTGTTTTCTCCCCTAAGCTGCAAGTCATAGCAACCACCAGTATAGTTGTGTCATATCCCCATGAGCTAAGTTTATGGTACCATCAAAACCCAAAGCATAGGGAGAGTTGATGATGCACCTAGAACAAAGATGCAACCAGAGTGTGTTTCTGTGTTGTGTTGAGTCTAGTTTCAATACCATGAATTTTGGGTTCAGAATGACTTGTTTAAATAGGTGTGGATCAAGTCACTAACTAATAGAACACATGAGTTCAAGAGTCACATTCTAGCTCCACACAAGGAGGAGTGAAGTTATGTCACTTGCAGGAAAAAAGTGGACTCAACTGGGGATAATCATATTAAGCAAACTAAGGCAGACTCAGCAAGAGAAATATCATGTCTTCTCTCTTATGTGCTCCCTAGATTTTACAGAGATATATAAAATAGTAGAAGTGTGCAGCATTAACGTTGACATGAAAGTGTCTGTGGGTGAAGGGACTAACAGGAGAGAGAATAACGTAGTGAGTTGTGAGGAAACTTTACAGTATATATTTGCATGGAAATTCAACTAAGTACATAAACTAGAAGTTAGAAAACTCTAATGCCCAACTTGCTGTGTGGCCTTGAGCAACACTTAACTCCTCTGCTTGTCCTTATTGGGCTGTGGATTTGCCACCCCAGTCATGTTCAAGGTAAGAACAAGGAGGCCAGTTGGAATCTGCAGGTTCTAATTAGGATATGATTGGCTGGAACAAGCAGTGCAGTAGGGGAAAAAGTGAAAAATCAAGGATGGAACTTGAAACAAGAGAAGTGCATATGGTGCAGCTGGACCGGCAAGACAGTCATGCTTATCAAACCATGTGACATCTTCCAAAGGTGGATGGAGTTAGAGAAGCAAGAGCAAAGCAGGAAATGCTATTTCTGGGCCATGTGGGGTAGCCTAGAAGGATGTGAGCAGGTTGGGCTCTCAAGAGGATAAAAGGAGATAGTGGGAGGAGTCTCACGGAGAACCTCTGATCAACTCTCCCAACAATTCCTCTTGTTTCTTCTTCCTCTTTCTGCTTTCCATAATATCTGCTCACAGGACTCCTAAAAGTCCCAACTGACCCAACTGAATTGCTGTCAAATAACAGGTCATTAAGTTAGTGACATTTCTGTAGTATGTTTGAAAACCTAAGGCTTCCAGATGTCCTATTCAGAGCCTCCTGAGGCTCATTTGGGCTCATTTTTAAAAGCAAGCTCTCCCATGGTAATTTATCCAAGGATAAAAATCAGAGCTAGGTTAACTTTTTGACCCAGGAAGCCAACTTTCTGAGAAAGTGGTGTTTCAATCATTTTAAATCCTCACCACATGTTCTGAAACCCAGTTCTTATCACAATACAGCCAAATTCAGTTGGAGGACTGAGGTTGACCACAGTGTTATTTCTTGTTCCATTTTTTTCAATTACACCAATGCCATAGGAAAGATCTTTCACTGTTAATCTACCCCTTATGCTACCTCTATTATTAATATATCACCCAAGATGTGACAGTGTTACTTTTAGAACCAAACATTAAGTTTCTTATTTATTTAACCACTAATAAATAGTTCCCACGTGGAAGAACTTCTTCTATGGGTAAAAAAAAAGCTCAGTGGCATAGCTCTGTCCTTCGTGGACAACGTTGGGGGCAAAGGGTTGCCTTTGGTGGCAATACAGACACAAGCAGTATGCACAACATAGGTGCTGTGATGGTCACTATTCAGTGTCAACTTGTCAGGATCTAGAATCACCCAGGGGACAAGCATATTTATGATGGGGTTTCTAGACTGGATTAATTAAAGCAGAAAAACTGACCATTCTGTGGGCTGTGGTCAGGGACTGAGTAAAAAGTCAAGGTAGGCTGAGCACCAGTATCCATCTGCCTCTGGTTCCAACTACAGATGTAGTGCTAGCAACAGCTTTACACCCTCGCTGGCTTGACTCCTCTGTCATGATGAGCTGTACTGTAAAACTACATCAAAATAAACCCTTGCTTCCTTCCACTGCTTTCATCAGACAATCATTCACAGCAACAAGACAAGTAATGAGCAGAGGTACAACGCCTTCCAAGCCCTTCTCAGGCTCTCTCAGAAGCATGTTAACCTGGGAAGACCCGAGGTAGGTTTTACAGGCAGATGTCGAAGGTGTTAGTTATTCCTTTCCTCCAACTTTCCCATCTATGCTCCAAGCAGTAACAGCAAGGCTGACTCCATCATGTTGTGAGGATTGACCTAGTTCATATATCAAAGCACCCATCACAGGGCCAGGGGTGTGGTGACGTGGTAGAACATGCGCATAGCATGTGTAAGGTGCCCAGGAGTCAATACAAGCATCAAAAAAGAACAAAAAGGGAAAAGTGCATGCCATATAACAGCATCAGAGCGGATCTTTATGAATATCTAATACAGTACTCTGGTAAGCATTTTATGAAATGCTTTTTCCATCCTCTCAACAATTTGGAGAACTAGCTAGGAATGTTTTTGGACTCCATGAAAGTGGAGCCGCGGAGAACTTACGTGAGTTACTCAGGGATGGGGACTGGAAGATGGGGGATTCCATTTGTGGCTGGCATAGGAGCATTACCAACCCATAAGGACCAAGAGATTTATAAAATAGCTTGCTGCTTCAGAAAGAAAGTCCTGTGCTTCTTCTAAATGAAAATTTAAACTTTTTATTCGCAAATGAAATGACATTAACTTAAATTACCAAATCCAGTGTTGTGTATTTCCCTAAGGCAACCTTCCTGGAACCTAATGATTCCAACTTCTACCTGTTACATCAAGGGATCAAGATGTAATGACATAATGAGGGTGCCATAATCTTCTTTGAGGATATAGAAGACATTTAGAGAAAGGCCATAATCCATGCAATAAACAAACACATGATTTGGGACTGTCCCCTCTCTTTGGATTAAATTACCACATAATTATTGGCAGTCATCCAAAAACAATAGCCCTTGTATATATCATCAGCAGTCAATCCCTAAATGAACTCTTTTAGTGACTGTCCAGTTGTTTCTAGCAATATTAAACTTAGATGTGTGAACTCTCCCCCCAACCCCCACCGTGTGTGTTAAGGGGAAATTGTTTAAGTTAACTGAATAGGGCCTATGATGCTCTTACTGAACAGGAGGGGTACTCGCTATTATACAGGAGGAAAACCATGGCGTTACTGTTTGGAGACTCAGCACAGACTGAGAGATAGGTGACAGCGTTTCCAGGTCTAGGTGCGCTGGGGTGTTGAGTATTATCATCACTTGCACTCTGTAATGTTCTGGCTACTGGGGCATAATGTCCACTTTTAGCAGTACTGAGAACTGGAGCAAGGATAATAAGAGGAAAATGAGTCATGAACCCATTTTATTGCATGCTGTAAAGAGACTTCAACAGGCTGTATTTAGCCGGGTAATAAAGATGAGTGAGGAACAGGCATTTAACATGGCAATTGGTTCAAGCAAAGAACATATTTTTTCTTTTTCTTTCTTTATTTTGTTTTATTTTTATTTTTAAAGCCTTGACAAATTATTTGGGCTATAGGGAAATTTCTAGCGTAGAAATTTTCTACAACCATTGTACAGTTTTTATAGACCTTAGCAGATGTGCTTAATGCCCCCCACACCTCTCCCCTGTTTTCCCTCTGTGGCTTGAAATATTGGTAAGAGCTGTAACACTTTGTGTTGTCTTTGTGGGCCTTTCTCTCTCTCCTGAGCATGCAGGAGAGGTAAGAAGGAAGATGTTCAGAACGTGCCATGTTTCTTAGGATCTACGAATCTTGAAAACGGACCGATCTGTTATTCAGATCTCGCAGTTGCAGCTCAAATGCAAAGCCTAGTCACTGGATCAGGACATATTGTGAGAACTTAATACACACCCGACATTCTTAACAGTGTGCCGAGTCTAACTCCGTTTCCCTCTCATTCTCGTTTGTGACCAAAATTGCAGACTCAGACAAACCTCACGATTTTCCTGTTACTGTGTAATGCAGCCTGGGATGGAAAATGAATCCAGTGAATTCAGGAGTCTTGGCTGTGCCTTTCAGAGTGACAACAATGCTTCGCAGTCACCTCATCAGAAAAGGCAAAAACAGCGATAACAATAAAGACAAGCCATAGAGCTGGGAGGGGGCTCAGTAGGTAATGTGTGAGGACTTAAACTCAGATGCGCAGAGCCTATGTAAAACCGGTGACTCTTATAATCGGTGCTCTTACACGGAGAGAGGATGTGGGGACAGGAAAATTCCTGAAAGTTGAGGAGCAGCTACCTTAGTGTGCAGCAGAAAAACAACAATGAAATTCTCTTTCAAACATGGAAGGTGAGGACCAAGGCCAGAGGCTATCCTCTGACTTCTGTGGCATGTGCACACTCCCCCCCATGGAGAGAGAGGGGGGGAGGGAAAGAGGGAGGGAGAGAGAGAGAGAGAGAGAGAGAGAGAGAGAGAGAGAGAGAGAGAGAGAGAGAGAGAGAGAGAGATCACATGTACAAACACACAGAACTTTTTTTAGGCGACAAGCAATAAAGACCCTTTAGGCAAAACAGTCAGCATAACTTTCTGCAATGAACAAAGAATAGACAATTGTTCTATCACACAACCCTGGACCTGTCCCCACCCCCTAACAGCTCTCAGGCCTTTACGTTGCCCTCTAAAGACGTTTCTGGCCTTGTGGTTTGGAAAGGCTCTTGCACCAATTGCAGAAGAAACTGGGAAGGAGTAAAGAGAGGCAAAGATGAAACGAGCACAGAAGGACAAGAGGACACTGTGGGCTCACTGATCCATTTGCCCAGTGTTGAGAAATAATCCACCAGGTTTTACCAGGGCAATTTTACTGTCCCTGGGAGCATCCCCAGAAAGTGAAAGGACCAGTAAGGGACAAAAATGACCCTCTCGAAATGCCCACATTGTTTCTTCTTTGAAGTCACTTGAGCATGGCTCACCCATGCTTCTTAGCACACCTAGGTAAAAGGTGAGATTGATGCAGAATGTTCTAAAGTCCAAGGTGCCTGCTTCATCTGTGGATGGAAAGTTAGAGTGTAGTTTAAATCAGTAGCTATAAAATGAATTCTGGGGCTCATTTGGTAAAGTGAAGACCTGAGTTCAGATCCCTAGCATGCACACAAAAAGACTGGTGGGTGACATGCATCTGTGACCCCAGCCCTGGGGAAGCAGAGACAGGCAGATCTCTGGGCTCCTTTGAACAGCAGCCTACAGTGAGCTCCAGATTCAGTGAGAGACTCTATCTCAAAATACAAGATGGAAAAAACAACCTTGATGCCCCTCAACTGAAGAATGAATAAAGAAAACGTGGTACATTTACACAATGGAGTACTACTCATTGATAAGAAAAAAAAATGACATCCTAAAATGTTCGGGCGAATGGACAGAACTAGGGAAAAAAAACATCCCGAGCTAGGTAACCCAGATCCAGGAAGACAAATATAGCATGTACTCACTCACAAGTGGATACCAGAAATAAAGCAAGAGATACCCAGCCTACAATCCACAACCTCTGAGAAGCTAAGAACCCTCTTCCAGAAACAGATGGAAGCAGAGGCAGAAATCCACAGCTAACCATTGGGCCAAGCTCCTGAAGTGAGGGAAAAACGATAAAATGAACAAAGGAGTCAAGACCATGATGAGAAAACCTGACCTGAGCTAGTGAGAGATCACTGATTCTGGTCTGACAAATGGGGAACCTGCATAAGACCAAACTAAACTCCCTTAATATAGGTGACAATGGTGGGTCTGTGACAACATAAGAGGCCACTGGCAGTGGGTCCAAGATCTAACTCCAATGCACAGACTGACTTAGTGGAGCCCGTTCTATATGGAGAGATATCTTGCTCAGCCTACACACAGGGGCATTGGGGGTAGATAGGTGCCTTGGTCCTGCCTCAACAAGATGATGGGACAGACCTAGTAGACTTCCTAGGGGAGGCCTTACCCTCTCAGATGAGCAAATGGAAGTTGGGGGGAGAGTGGGAGAAGTGGGAGGAGAGGAGGGAGGGGAACTGGGATTGGAATGTATAAAATAAATCAATAAATATAAAAGAAAAATTATAAGATTGACAGCTGGGTGGCCGTGGCACACACCTTTAATCCCAGCACACGGGAGGCAGAAAGGGATGGATCTCTGAGATCAAGGCCAGCCTAGCCTAGAGAGTGAGGTCCAGGACAGCTTGGACTACACCGAGAAACCCTGTCATATATATGATGGAGAAAGACTCATGAAGACACCTGATGCCAACCTCTGGGCCCCACATGCACATACACAGGTGTAGGAACACTGAAGCACTCACATTACACACGCAAATGCATACACATTACATACACTGGCATACATGCACACGTCTCTCTCTCACACACACACACACACAAAACCACAGATTTTCACTTCAAACAAAATTCAAAACAACAAAAGTCCTAACTGTCTCAGGTATCTGCACTTAATACTTTTTGACTTGGAGTCTCCAAAATCCACCAGAACTGTGCAGACTGAAGACCCGTAATATATAAAACAGTAGTATGTCATAGACTGGGAATGAAATGTTGCCTCAACTGGGGACAATCCACCAGCTCGGGTAAACAATCACTAAGCCTGTCTGCAGATGTGTGGAGAGCGATTACAGTCAAAGCATAAGAAGCGGTCATGTAAACTTGAGTAGTTGATTTGTTTCCTGGCTGCTTAAGCGTCAAATGCCAGTCAATTAACCCACTTTCTACTCTGTGGTATAGTGGGTGTAGTCAAAGCCACCTGACTGGAGAAGTCCAAAACCTTGTGTTCAGTGAACAGGGCTTTGATTTTGCAACAGTTGGTTGTATTTTGTACCCAAATCTGTTGGTCTGGCAGTGACTCAAGCACCTTTATTCAGCTTATTCTAAAAGAAACACTAGCTTGAGTTTAGCAGCCAGGGTGTCATCTTCCTACCCAACGCTCTTGCAAGTACAGTCTCCTGGACGTTCTCGGTAGGTTTGCAGCCCCAGGATTTGTGAGGTAGAAGAGGAGAGGTGAGAGGGAGAAAAGAGGAAGCAGCTTAGCACACCCGGAGAGGGAAGACGGAAGTTCAAGTTCAACAAGTCTACGTGGCCAGTGTCCATCACGAGAGTCAATCTGGAGGTGAGCCAGGTGTCATGATCACAAGATGAGGAACTCCCGTGGGCCTCCCTGTGCCCCACCATGTGTGTGTTTATGTATGCAGGTGCACACAGATGGCAGTGGCCAACTTCAGGTGTTGTTCCTTGGGAGCTATTTACCTTCTTATTTTTGAGACAGAGTCTTTTAACTGCCACCTAGGGGCTTGAAGACTGGGTGGGTTAGGCTTGCTAACCAATGGAGCTCCATCCTCGCAGCGCTAGAAGTACACTTGGGCACCATCTGCCTCTGTATATTTTACTCAGTCACTGCAGGTAGGACTCAGGCCTCTGTGCTTGCGTGACAAGCACTTTGACAGCTGAGCCGTCTCTCCAGCACCTATGTGTCCACACTGGAGCTCAGGTCGTGACATGGGGAAACAAACTGAGCAGGTGGAACCAAGGGTCTCTCTCTCTCTCTCTCACACACACACACACACACACACACACACACACACACACACACACACACACACACACACACACAGAGTCCATGTTCCACTGCTTCCTCGTCTACCGTTTGTTTTTCCCCATAGCCTGAGGGAAAACACAGAAGACAAACACTCCTTCACCAAACAAGTCAGATGTCTTCAAAGTGGGATGAACGAAAGGCTAAGATGGACCCAGGGGCTGGACAAACTGTTGACTCTGTGCCAGGGCAGCTCTGTTCCACCTGGTAAAGAATGGTCTTTCACTGTCTATCTATCAAGTTAAACTAACCCCTGGATGAGCCGATTGCTTCCTGAACAGTGTTCCCAGCCAAGGGATTTTTGCTGCATGTAATCGATGTATATCAAAATAAGTTGGCCAGGTCCAGCAGGTAAACACTGCAACAACAAACACCAATATGCAATGGCTTTCCTGACAAGGAAGTGACCTCTCCACACTTACTTGGGAACCTTGTTGGAGGCTTTAATAAAAACAGTCTGGCCATAATATAGCTTCTTGCTAACAGTCTATTTAAAGTAGGATAGTCCTGGCATCACTGGGTGGCCATTGCTCTCTCTATCTAAATGAATAAGATGAAATATTATATTAAATGGGTATGCGCACCTAACATCTATCCAGAGATAGTATGACAAGCCAAAAACATATTGAATACATTGTATGTGTGTATATGTCCATGTATACATGGATGTGCATGTGCGTAGCTAGATATAAGCCTTACGTGTCTCCCTCAGTCCTAGTCTATCTTGGTTTTTGAGGCAGAGGTTTCTTGATAGCCTGGAGGCTCACGCTTTAGGCTGGGGTGGCTGGCCACTAAGTCTCAGGGACCTGCCTGTCTCTACATTCCCAGTGCTTGGATAACAAGCATGCACCACCATGCCTGGCTTTTAATATAGGTTCTGGGGCTTAAACTGGAGTCTTCATGCTTGTGCTGCAAACACTTTACCCACTGAGGCATCTACTTCCCCATACCTTAGAGGATGTTTCTGAGCTTGTGTTAACACTGGTAATGGAAGAAGTCAAAGAGTGAAGAGTTTCCCAGATCATCAAAATCTAAGCTCGGAGAAGCCAAAGCCATGGCTACTACTAGGCAGGTACTCATCTATCATTGGAATTATTATTCAGAAATAAATGTTAATACATTTTTTTAAATGTGGAATGTTTCTTTTTGCAGTTTCCTTTCATCTTTTAAAATGCATAATTTTAGAAAGATAGTCATCAGTCAACATTTTACAAAGGAGCTCGAGAGAGAAAAGAAAAAGAGAACTAGAAAGCTCCATGCTAAGCAGTGGCCAGGCCAATTCCCAGAACAAAGTTCCTTGATTTCCAAAATGTCACAACTCATGCAAAACAAGATGTCGATTTCCTCTGGGGTATCTGGTCAACTCTCACCAAAGCAAAATTCCGCTCTCAAATCGGCAAAATCAGCTGCTGTCTGGTCAGCATTAGCAATGGGGCTCGCTAAGCTAACCATTTGGGGTTTATTACAAGACTCTTCTAAATTACTTATTTCACACCAGCTGCCAATAAAGTTCATACTTCATCTGCTCATTGATTCACGTGTTGCTATTCCTGTGTCAAATGCTTTAACAGGCTCAAGGCTGTTCAGCATGTAGCAGGGCACACATGCACAATAACCCTCACTCAGACCCTTTTCTGTAATGGTGCTAGCTTTCTGTGCTTGGGAAAATAAAAGTGTTTGATGTTTTAAAATTCAAATAATGATATGATCTAAAATGAAAAAAAAAAGAAGAACCAGGGCCTTTTCCAGGCCAGACTCCAGTCATTTCTTGCATGCCTTCCGATCAATGCTAGCCCTATAAACTTACCACCATGTTTTTGTACAAGTGGAGGCATACAAAGTGTGTGCCTGGTTTTTGTGTCCTGGTTATTCTGTGTCCTGGTTTTTGTAACTGGCTATATTGCTTGGTAATCTTTCTTACATGTGCATCTATGTGTGTGAATGGACATAAGCAGTACCTTGCCTATGCCGGCACTTATGGAGGCTAGCATTGTGGACCTTTCTCCCATCCCTATCTACCTTGTTTTTTAAATATGTTATTATTGTGTATGAGTGTGTGTGTGTGTGTGTGTGTGTGTGTTAGAGTGTGATTGTATTGTGCCATGGTGTGTATGTGGAGGTTGAAGGATAGCCCTCAGGAGTTGCTTTTTTAATTCTACTGTGTGTTCCAGGGGTTGAACTAGGATCACCATGTTTATGCAGCAAGAACTTTTACCTGATGAGGCTGAGCCATCTTGTGGTCCCTCCACTTATTTATTTATTTATTTATTTATTTATTTATTTATTTATTTATTTATGCATGCCAGTAAACCTCTGGTATTCATCTATGTCCATCCCCTTAGTGCTAGGCTTGCAGACTTGTAGGGGCATGCCTGGCTTTTACATGGGTGTTGAGGCTCAAACGCCAATCTTTCTGCTTGTGCAGCAAACACCTTCCCCACTGAACCATCGCCCCAGCCCAGCCTCCCTATGTCTGCATGTAGAGTTCCCCACTTCCTTCTGTGGAGTATCCCACTGAGAAAACACATCACACATACATAATCCAGCTTTCACTGAAAAACAATTGTTATATTTTTATAGACCTTCATATGCATTTCACATGCACTCATGGTGCAAATTTATAAAATTAAAATTGCTTGATCAAAGTGCATAATAATTATACAACTTTTATTGATATTATCAAACAACACTCTAAGGCAGCAGTTCTTAACCTGTGGGTCACAAGCCCTTTGGAGGTCCAACAACCCTTCCACAGGGATAGCCTAAAACAATCAGAAAACACAGATATTTACATTACAGTTCATTAAAGTAGCAAAAGTAGTTATGAAGTAGCAATAAAACGGTTGTATGATTAGAGTCACCATAACATGAGGAGCTGTATTAAAGTGTCGCAGCATTAGGAAGGTTGAGAACCACTGCTCTAAGGTAGCTTAGACAAACGCATCTAAGAGCACTGGGCCAATTTATGCTTGACCTTTGACACATGTGAGGGGTGATTTCCCATAGCCTCTTTAGCACTGAATGTTGTCAAGGAGACAAGTAAAAACAGTGTCCTGGTTTCATTTGAAGTTCTTACCAATGAGACTGGGGACGCTTTGATGTTGGTGCTCTAATCATAGTGTTTTGTCTTGTTTTTAATGTCAACTGCCCACCTTTTGTTTTCTTTCTTTGTCACATATAAAAAAATCCCAACCTTCTGATCTTTATACCATATATAAAAGTCTCCCAGTCTTACATATTGCAAGTATTCTCTCTGTCATTTGCTTTTGGTATATTTTACAGTATTAGTTTGAGGTATGTACTTATAGAAAATCTATAGGGAAAGGAAGAAGAAAGCAGAAGGGAGATGAAAGCATTTCCCTACATTTTAGGAGGATCTGAAGTTGTGTCTTGCATCGAAAAGACTTTGTCTGATCCAAGATTATATGACAAATTCTACTATACTTTCTCCTAGTGACATTTTGAATTTGAAAAGTCCAAATCATTAGCTCCAATGTCTACTTCACAACAGCATAAAAGGCTTTTGTTTCCCCCCTGAAAACACCAAAACAACAAGCAAATTACCATATTTTCATGAGTAGCAAACTAAGATTAAAGACTAGGTGAAGACTCACTGAGCTGCGTTTCATGAAATGAGCATTCCACTGGGTAAAGAGCCAATGGGGACAGTTTCCTTTCCTGATGAGTTTCCCTTCTGTGTATTTCAGCGTTGCCCTCAAACTAAAGAGACATCAGCGGAGCTGTGGATGGTGGTGAAGCCTGGGGGAGTGGCTTGGAATACAGAAATGCCTGAATTGGGAAAATATATTGGGCAATTGCTCTCGCATCCCCACCCTGTCAGGTAAGCTGACAAAGTAGTTTAAGTGCAGAAAAGGTAAAAAACAAAGAGGAGAATTTTGAAGACCCAGGGACTGTCTCACAGTGCTTAGACTCCAGGATCCTACTGAGCTGCATCTAAAAACACTAGGCAGATGTCTAGAATGGAAGCCCAGAAATTCTAATATGGGTGACAATCAAAAGATGGCGGTAGTGAAGGAATGAGGGTGACTTGAACACAAAGTGCTTAAAGCTTCAGTTCAGGTCTAAGGTGATTTGGCTCTAGAAATAATCTGAATATTTTCCTTTTAACATTACCATATTTTGATTATCATCGTGTTTTACATGCACATATTAAATGCAGTAAAAACTTTAAAGCCGATAAACAGGAGATACTGAATGCTAATTAAAAAAAACACAACAGAAAGTTGTTTGAATTGAAAGCAATAAATGGTTGAAAGTAAAAAAAAAAACACAAGCACAGTCAATAGGTCCAGTTATTGGTGTCAGCTTCAATAATTTTAGAACAATTATAATAAATATTTTAAATGCTGTAAGCCAAATTTAGATATAATGGGCAAATATAGAAGTATTTCAGAAGACAAGAGAAAGATTTCAGAGCCCTAAAATGTAATATTTAAAACACGCTAGATGCTATTAACAGTCACTAGCGTTTTAGATGGAAGCATTAGTAAGTCCGAACATGGGCTGATATGTTCAATTGGGACAGAGTGTGGGAAAATGTCAACAATCTAAGGAGGCATGGGGTTAACAATAAGAATCATTACTGACTCCTCATCAGAAATGATGTAAGCCAGAAGACAACAAAAGAAGAACTTCCAAGGGGGAAAAGAAAAACTTTATCAACCAAAATTATAACACATCAAATCCACCTCTCAGAGGCACAGATGGACAAGTCAGATACAAAGGGAACAGTCGAAGTGTGGCCATCACCAGTAAGGAATGGCAGATGTCTGATTCTGAGAACACAAAAAGATGTCTGGTCTCCAGAGCTCCTGTTGGGTCATGAATGTTAGTGTGGTGTCCTTCCTGATAAGAAATTATTGTTCTTTTTATTCCTCCAGTAGTGGCTGTTTAGCCACTGATATATTTTTCCCAAATCCTTGCTTTCTCTTTATTTTTCACTTTGCAAAAACAAATCACCACAAGAAATAAGGGAAAACCTCTAGACTTTGTAACCAGAAAGAGTGCCTAGGATATAATTACTCTGAGACAGATTCCCCACTTACAAATTTTCCAGCTTTAAATTTGTAACTATGAAATGTTTAGATGTATTTCATAAATGTTAGTTCATGCTCTAATTGTTCACATTTAGTATTGAAGCACAGAGAAGGTGACACAAAAGAGAACTCCATGTTTCTTCCCGGGGTTGTGGACCTCTAGGTAAAGCATTTCCTTCTTGCACACAAATTATCTTTCAATTAAACATGTAAATTCTCACAAACTCTTTGAAGAAGATTACAATGAACGAATCAATACTGCCCACTGGTTTGTAAACATTCAGAGATGGGTGACATTGCCCTTAATGAGACTGCACAAATGGAGACAGATGTCATGGGGGCAAATAGACATGTAACAAAGAGAAGAACAATAAAGCTTTTCTCACTGATTTGTATGAGTTCTAAGCTAAATGGGACTCTTTTCTAAATGGCTACAATTTTAGTTAACAATCTTCTGGGTAGTTATCATTTATCTGTAGCTTCTTTAAGCAAATGGTGTGGCTGTTCCTAGGAACTCACTGTAGGAAGTGTCACCAACCTGCCACTTTGCAATGGTGGCATGTCTCCAGTTACTTTGAAGGCAGTGTTTTCACTTTTTTCCCCCTTAAACATTAAGATTTCCATAAAAAAGATATCCTTTATTCCACATACACAGTAGTTTAGTCTACAGTTAATGAAAGCTCTTCTCTGTTCCTTTCGACTCTTCCTCCTCTCTGTATAAATTTTGTCCTCAAGTTGACTGCTCTCAAGGTTGTATGGTGACTACAACAGTTAGACACCACAGCCAAACATCATTTAAAGGGAGGAAAAGAAAGAGGAGGAGAAAAAAGAAAGAAGACTTTATGTAGGAGTGAACCCCACAAAGCTATCTGCCCATGAGGGCAGAGTCAAGTAAATTAGCACAGGTAGAGATAAAAGGAAGCGAAAGGAAAAAGGACCTCCTCTTTTGGAAGCCAGCCACACCTAACTCCTAGCTTGTGTGACTCTCTCTTTCTCTGGTAAATAAATATATTGTATCCCCTACAGCATCAGCTATCATCAGTAACTTTACATGCAAAGAACAGTGTTGGGGCATGGCAATACCTGGTCTCAAATTATTCTACAGAGCCAGAGTGACAAATATAGTCTAGTAACACAAAAATAAACATGCAGACTGTGGAACAGAATCCAGAATCAACCCATACAGCTGCCTCCACCTATTTTTTGGCAAAAATATATAATTAGAAAAAAGATAACTTCTTCAATAGATGATGCTGGGGAAAGTAGATATTCACATTCATAATAACAAAATTATGTTTATGTCTTTTACCCAAGACAAAAGTAAATTCACAACAGGTCAAAGATATCAACATAAAACAGGAAACTTGGAATTACTGTAAAAAGAAACATGAAAAGATATAAACACAAGTAAAGACTTTATGGAAAAGAATCCAACAGCCTAAGAAATAACCCTAAGAATTGGCAAATGGGATTGCATGAAACTAAAAAACTTGTTCACCAGGGTTAAGAAGCACCAGAGAAAGAGGTCTACAGAAGGATGGCATCTGCTGACTGTATGTCAGGGAGGGATTGCTATCTAGATGGGTAAAGAAAGGAAAAAAATTAAACACCAAAAGTCAAATCGTCCAGTCTACAGCTGTCTAAGGAAGAGTTCTCAGAAGGAACACAAATGGCCAATAAATATCTGAAAAAGCATCCATTGTGTTTAGCCAAATGCAAATTACAGCTACTTTGAGAGTCTTTAGGGGGAAATTATTTTCTGATCTTATGGTTTCTGTTTTCATTGCAGATTTATCTTGTTTTTAGTTACGTGAAGGTTTGTGTGTCTCTATGTGGCTATGTGCCGTGAATGCAGGAGCTCGTGGAGGCTGGAGACTGAGCTGAGTTCCAGGTTAGCTGTCCGATATGGGTGCCAGAAAGACTCTGCTGTTCTTCAGGAGCAACACAAGCTTTTGTTTGTTTGTTTCGGTTGTTACTGTTGTTGTTTTGTTTTGTTTTGCCTCTGCCTCCCAAGTGTTGGGATTAAAGTGAAGTACCAACTTTTAGTCACAGAGACACTTTTCACCCAAAGTTCTAGCTTTCTTGTCTTGGTCAAAATGGCTGACATGAAGAAAACAAAGGATACTACATACTGTTGAGAATGTGAGCGAAGAGAAACCCAGGAATGTGTATTGATCTTGCCTATAAAGTTAGAAGTAGGATTACATTATGACCCAGCTCTAGTGCTCCTGGGTGCTAACCCAAGGGGCTTTAAGTCCTGTCACAGAACCACTTGCCCACTCCTTCTTACTGCTGCACGGGTCACGATAGCTAAGAAGTGGATCTAGCCTAGGTGTTCATCAACAGATGAATGGACAAAGACAATGAGCACACACACAACAGAATTTTATTCAGTGTAAAGAAATGTGAGTCATGACTTTTGAAGAAAAATGAATGGTACTGAAAGTCTCCATGTTAAACAAAATAGGCAAGACCCTGAAAGAAAAACACCACAGGTTTCCTCTCATAAGAGGTAGTTCCTAGGCTTTAGCATGTGTATTCGTGTGTGCACACACGCATGCATGCAGAGGAGCACAAAGTCACCCTAACAGCAGGAAGGTGAGGTTTTAAAGGAGGGAGAGTCAAGATAGAAGGCAATGTCATACACACACTATGAAAGAATCATGGTGTTATTGGGAGACAGGAAGGGAACTGCCAAGAGGGTGACAGTTAGGAGGAAGGGAGTAGATGATGGGGAATAAAGAGCAAAGTGTACATAAAATTGTCATAATAAAATCCAGTCTTATAGCCGGGCGGTGGTGGCGCACGCCTTTAATCCCAGTACTTGGGAGGCAGAGGCAGGCAGATCTCTGTGAGTTCAAGACCAGCCTGGTCTACAAGAGCTAGTTCCAGGACAGCCTCCAAAGTCACAGAGAAACTCTGTCTCAAAAAAAAAATCCAGTCTCACATGTTAACTTAAACTAATAAAAAGAAAGGACTCCTCTAATTCAAGTGCATCTTTGCAAGAATGTATCTCTGATTTAAAGAGACTTCCTATAGGTACAGAATGTTTACAAAATAAAACGTTCAAGACTAGGAATGAAACATGGAGATGGCCAGGCTGGAGGAGCTCTGGGCTAAGAGCTACTCTCCTGGACATTAAATTAAAATGTTGATGTTGAAACCTCAGAAACTTTAAAGTTCAGGTCCTCACCATCTTAATATATCACCCCAACTGCTCCTCATTGCATCTCTTTTCCTCCTCCAACATCTACACACTGTTCCAGGGGGACTTTCCTCCTCCAACATCTACACACTGTTCAAGGGGCTTTTATTCCTCAAGGCCATCTACACAGTGTTCCAGGGGGCTTTCCTCCTCCATGTCATCTACACACTGCTCCTGAGGGACTTTTCAGAGACACAAATCTGATCACGTGACTTCCCTATAGTCCCGATGCTCCCATGTGCACCTGTGTCCTGGCCTCTGTCTGTACCCTTAGCCTCACCTCTCACTCCAGGCCCCAGCGAACCTTCTACAGGGCCCTGCTCAGCAGCAGTATGATAGCACACTCTATGCTTCCTGGCCTTCAGCCTCTGTACACACTGCTCCCTCTTCTGGAACGTTCTTTCTTCCTTAGCCTTGTGTTAAAATTCCATTTATCCTTCAAAATTCCATCCAAATACCCTTTTCTTTGAAAATGGCCATTGCCAACCAGAAGAAGTTGACTGTGTCTGATGGAATTTTAATAGTATTTAACATCAGGGGATCTGAACCAAATTCTTCTATCTCAAGTTCTGACAGCATTGTGTGGTCTCATCAAGAACCAGGGGAAGACTGGGTTTTTATCCTTTCTAGACACTATCAAGTTAGCCTGTTACTGCCTCAGGAATGCTGGGAGACCTCTATGTTAGGTCCAACATAGAGGACTTTCTTAATTATGACAGAAAGAGGAATACAGAGTCAAGTCTCTCTCTCTCTCTCTCTCTCTCTCTTTCTCTATATATGTGTGTGTGCGCGTGTCGTGTGTGTGTGTGTGTGTGTGTGTGTGTGTGCGTGTGTGTGTGTAAAACTTGCAGGAGCTGATTCTCTCCATTCATTATGTGTGACTCAGGGATTGGACTCAAGGTATCAGGCTTAGTGGCAAGTGTCTTTACCTGCTGGGCCATCCCCCACACTCCCCACACTTCAGTTAGGAATCTTTTGGTGGGAAAAAAGTCATTCTCTTTTTATGTAAACCTCTTTTTGAATGTGTTATCACGTTAATGGCAATTGTGCCACTAACAAAAAAATTATCCCATGGTCCTGGCAATAAAGCCTTCTTTCTTTTAGATGGGGTCTTAATATGTAGCTCTGATCATGATCTAGTCATGTAAGCCAACTGTCTTCAAGCTCATAGAGATCCATCTGTCTCTATATCCTCAGTGGCTGGGATTAAAAAGTGTGTACCATACAAGTATAACCACACCAAGCTGAAGTCATCTTTCTTATCTGTCCTAGTTCTGCAAAATTGAAAGGGTAAAGGTGTCTGCTTTACAGTCATGTTGGGAGGGCCAAATTGAAAGAACAGAAGAAATATGCCTGGGAGAGAATTCTGCCCAGGCCACAGCTGTGTAGCTACTTATTCTTCGTCAGACCTCATCATCTCACACATCAGCACAAGGAAATGTCTGCTTAAAATATTTCTGGTACAAAAACAAGAAGATAGGAACTTCATTCTTACTGTTATTGCTTTAAATCAGAAATCAATGTGTGAGCTCACCCCCCCCCAAAAAAAACCAAGCAGTGGTGGCACATTCCTTTAATCCAAGCGCTTACTCAGGATGCAGAGGCAGGTGGATCCCTGTGTTCTGGAACTCATTCTGTAAATGAGTTCCAGAACAGCCAGGACTGCACAGAAAAAAAAAAAACCTCTCTTCAGAAACAACACAAAAAGCCAGAAAGCAGCGAATCTGGGATCAAGAGTCCAGTGATTCACTGTTCCAGCTGCTGCACAGCGAATAACCAGGGCAACCTCAGTTCTGTTGTGGCCTGATGTGAAATATGTCCCAGAGGCTCGTGAGTTTGAGCACACGGTGCCCATCTGTTGACAGGCCTTAAGACAGAGCCTCAAGGAGGAAGTAGGCCAGTACAACCCGAGCTTTCTTTTCCCAGCCGCACTTCCAACCACATCTCTACTTCCTGACTGTGATGAGCCACCCCACACTCCTGCCACCATGTCTTCCCCGACTCTGAGGGACAGTAGCCACTTAAACTGTATGCCAGAATCTACCTTCCTTCTTTAAACTGATTTTTTTGTGCCAGGCTTTTATCACAGCCACAAGGAAAGTAGCTGGCACACCGTGCTTGCTAATGAATCTCCTTTCTCCAGACATGGCCCAAAAGAGGAGATTCTGGTCTGCAACAGGCACTTGATAAATCCCTGCAGAATTAATAAATAAAGGAATTCATGAATGCATGATGAAATTTTTACTGAACTGTTGTTGGCTCGTGCTCTCATAGGAAACCATAACAATTCCTTTCTAAACACATTTTTCCTGTAAGAGCTGGTTTTTCTAAAACCGTGGCCAGGGATTAACCTCAGGCATCTTCCACACTCTCTGTCCACCCTGTTTTTAGAGACATACTCTCACTGATTTGGATACTGTCTGCCCAGAAAGCACTAGGAATGCACCTGCCTCCATCTTCCCAGAGAAGAGATTACAAGGGCACCAAACCCTTTTCTGGGGGTTCTGGAGATTGACCTCAGGTCCACCACTCTGCCAATTGAGTTCTAGCTCCCTAACTGCCAGCCAACTTGTGACAAAAAAAAACCTTACTGGAAGAAAGACTTCCCTGTCCTTCAGCCCCATGTGCTATTTTGTGAGCTAGAAAATGCAGCCTTTTAAATGGCATGTGCTCAACTGCTCTCTGGTGTATAATAAATACCCAAAGTGCCTCTCACCCCAGAAACATTAGAGCTGAGAAATGCTTATGGTCCTGTGGGTGAGATGAGATTGACTACAGGAGTATGCTTTCTTTGGACTTGGCAACAAGACCGTGTTGTTTCTTCTGAGTCTACCTAGGTTAGGGATTTAATTGATATGACTGATAGCAATTGCTCAATTCTGGTGACACATGCCTGCCTGGTTAGCCAGAGAGAAAAAAGATCTCCTGTGCTGTGAAGGGAGACAAGATAAGAAAGTGGATAGACAGGGCATTTTAACTAGTCCCAGATTCAATCCGAAACTGACTGATTGCATTTGTGAAGAGCATTTTACACACATATGTGTCTATTGAATCTAATGACATATGCACAAAAATACAGTCGGCTCCCTATGGCTATGAGTTCCTCACTGTGGATTCAACCAATGCAGCAACAAAAGTATTAGGATGCAGGCAGGAGGATCAGGAGACCAAGATCAGCCTGGGACACAGGAGACTGTCTCAAAAGAAGGAAGGAAAGAAAGAAAGAGGGGGGGAAGGGAGGGAGGGAGGGAGGAAGGAAGGAATTAAGAAAAAAATTCTAGAAAATCCCTCAAAGAAAAATTTGATTTGACACATGCTAAGTACTACTCTAAATCTATTTTGGTGAATACATTCACATTATATTGGATATTATTAAAAATCTGATGGTTTGAAGTATACAGGAAGATGTGCTAAGATGTGTGGGTCACATGCAGATATATCTGTAGGGTTTGAGAATATCTAACTGCTGATTAAGTGAAAGGGAAGGTTTTCCTAGAGCCAATTCCACGTGGATAGGGAAAGATGAGTGTCTCTTCTCCATTTAGCCAGAGACTTATCTTTGAGAAGTTGTAGGATAACATTAACAAAAAGAAAAATTTTTCCCCAGATCCAGATGTTGCTATATCCCAAGTTACTTATTTGTTTCAAAGTGGTCCAGCATTGGCTCTTAACACTAGAGCAAAGATGGGGGGGGGGTAAATAGTTTCCTTCTGTATCCTTCACTATTAAAAACTACATAGATTCAATTGCACCTGAAACAATCTGCACAGCAGACTCAAGCTCTCTTTGTGAAAACTGTAGTGTGTACCAAATACTAGATATTAAGAGAACTAAGAGATGCTAATGAGTCCAGACAAGGAAGGGAAATGCGCATCAGGGTATTGCTACATATTGGCCAATATCTTCATTTTCTTCTTGAACATGTAGGAGGAATGAATTTCAAAACATTCAGTGCAGGTAGGTGGAGACCCATTAAAGCGTTTTGGAAAGTGCAAGCAATGTCTAAGTTCCTCTGCTACCAGACTGGGCCAACCAACATCCCATTTTATATCCATCTTCTACACCCTTTCTCTGTATCTATGTGTCCAAAAAGCAGAGGGCATGAGATGGGATAACTAAGCAGTAGTAGTAGAGCTGTCTGACAAATGTTGCTTGCAAAAAAGGATGTAAACAGAAAAGAAGATGCTCTGTGCAAAGCCACTGGGATTGTAGCTGTTGGAGAAATATATTCACTTCTGTCCTTGGTCCTGTAAGTCCATCATAGAGCTTTCCTGTGTCCTCAATATGCTGGAATCTCATCTAAAGATCATCCCTACCTCTAACTCAGTGATTTTTCTGGTGGTAGCAGACATCCTTAACATGTGACCTGTAAATGATTCTAGGAAACTGATACCTTTAGAAGTGACCCTTAACCAACAAGGGGTTGGTGACTGAGGGTCCCAGCTGCTTTGCCTCTTGAAGAGACAACTAGGGGAACATTCTGCTTATTTTTTGGAGTTCTGAGCAAAACTGAGGCCCCAGCAGCTGCTTTTTTGTTAGTGCAAGCCTGGTGTCTTCTCCCTTATTATTCTATTTCATCACTCTTTATGAAGATTTCTGGGATCATTTTTCAGATAAATGACCCAACTCCCTACTTTATTGCTCTGTTATTGTGTGAAGTCACGTCAGTACATGGGATAAATCTCATATTCATTGTTGTTCTCATGCAGGATGAATAAAGATGAATGAATAAAGTATGTACATAACACTTTTAAGATTAAGATATATATCTGCATCCCTAGTGCTTGAACTACTAGATTAGAAGAGTCTAATTTATCTAATATTTAAGGAAACTAAAAGCAGTAATTAATCATAAGAAATACTGGATTCTGTTTTAAAATTCTAAATTATGTATGTGTGTATATGTTTTATATGTGTGTATATAGTGTTTAAAGATTAATTTTGTTAATATTTATATGTCCATGTGTATGTATGCCACATGAGAGAGGGTTTCAAAGAGACCAGAAGAGGATATCAGATCCCTTGGAGCTGTCTTTTCAAACTTGTGAGCTGCCCGGCATGGGTGTGCAGAATGGAACTTGGGTCCTCTGAAAGAGCATAAAGCACAATCAACTGTCTCTCCAACCTGAACGTATATAGGGTTTTTTGGGGGGAATGGGGGTTGAATCAGGGTTTCTGTCTGAAACAGCCCTGGCTGTCCTGGAACTCAGTCTGTAGGCCAGGTTGGCCTTGAACTCACAGAGATCGCCTGCCTCTGCCTCCTGAGTTCTGGGATTAAAAACATGTACACCGTATATAGTTTTTAAAGAGTGTTTTCTGGTTGTAATACCATAGTCACTATATAAAACTTATATAAGACAGGAAATCCTAAAGAAGATGATGACATGTACTCATTATCTCATAGTGGCTTTTCAAGTTTAACTTTACAGGTCTTCAGGGCATCACACGTGTATGCGTGTGTGTATATGTGTATTTGTGTGTTGAAAAAGTAAGATTACATTATATAAATAATACTGTAGCTTGGTTTATTATTCATCAAGAAATAAATGGATTGGTGGATTGGCTTGTTGTCTCATACTTGTTGTAATCACAATGTTCAAGAGGGCTAGGCTGGTCTTGAGTTCAAGACCAGCTTGAGCTACATAGTAAGTTCTAGACCAGTCGTGATGTCCTAGTTAGATTTAACAGTCAACTTGACAAAACCTAGAGTCACTTGAGAAGGAAGTCTCAATTGAGGGATTTCCTATATTAATTTGGCCTGTGGGCATGTCTCTGCGGAGCTGTCTTGATACAGGAGGATGAGTCCTACTGTGAGGATCACTGTTGCTTGGTCTAAGAAACCTAGTTAGGTACAAGCATGTGTGCAATCCAGCAAGCAAAATTCCTCCATTGGTTCTGTTTCAATTTCCTACTTCAGTTCCTGTCATGACTTCCCTCTATGATTGACTATAATCTATAAACTAAAATAAACTCATTTCTTTCCTGTTATTATTTCTTAGAGTGTTTTATCACAGCAACAGAATGAAGCTATAACACAAGGCTACATAGGAAGACTGTCTCAAAAAACAAAAAGAAAATAACACAAAAAAGGATGGAAGAAAAAAGAAAGAAATATGGAGCCTCCACGAATACTACAGGTATTTTATAGTAGGTCTATAGCCCCATCAGTATGTGCCATATAAATGTTGGATTTGTTCTTTCCCAGGCCCACTTGATGTATTCACATACAAGTATCCCAGAGTCAGAAAGAATTAACTGAACAAATTCCAAAAGATTAGAGATTATATTTTTTTATTTTATTATATCCAGAGTTTAGAGCAATGCTTGATAAAGTAAGCTCTCAATGAATATTTATTAGACAAATGCAGGAATAATTAAAGCACCAAACATCTTACTGCATAGACTAGATTCAACATGGAATACTAAACAAACATCAGTGTGGAGGGGTTGGGGACACAGCTCCATGGGCTTGTTGCAAAAATGAATTCAATCCCTAATACCCATTGAAAGAGCGGAGTTCAGTGATACACAACTGTAATCCCAACACAGGGGAGGTGGAGATGGGGGGGTCCCTGGAGCTCACTAGCCAGCCAGCTTAGCAGAATCAGTAAGCTCCAGGTTCAGTGCGGGACCCTGTCTCAAAAAGTAAGGTGGGGAGCAACTGAGGAAGACACCTGATGCTGACCTCTGACCTCCAAGTGCACAGGCCCTATGACATGGATTACACAATATGCATACAAAGCACACACATCAGTGTTGAGTGAGGACTTCTACAAACACCAGGTTTCTAGGATAACTACTGGTTGCACTTTATCTACTTTATTCCTTTATCCATATATGGACCCTCCTTACACCCACAGCAACCACATCCACATCCCAGCCTGATAGTCCTGAGCAGCCTCAAGTTTTCTCTCGTAGCTTTGTTGTATTCTTATAAATCATTCACACCAAGTCACATTTATCAACATGAATGAGTGCAAGTTACAATGCTATAGCCTAGATTTAATCATACAGACCTGCTCTGCTGCCAATTCTAGTTGTTACGCATGTGGTTACAGTCCTGTCACCACTCAACAGAGGCCATGGTCAAAGGACACTTAGCTGACAGTGTCACCAACCTCCCACCTCTTTCTTTTTTCTGCTCCAGACAAGAATTTTTTAAAAATTTAATCTTGTTACTTATAATTATTTTACAGGAAGTACCATATAGAGCATAAATGTTGGGTTCATAATCTCATTCAAGATAAACTTCAAATTTTATGAATTTAATCACACATTTACTTCAGAATAAATATCAGTGAGTCTTAAAATTGTTTTGTTAGATTTCAACAAATGTATGCAATGTATTTCAATCATATTTTAACTCCTCCTACACGTGCCATTCACATTCCCCTTCCAACTTAATGTCAGTGTGTGTGTGTGTGTGTGTGTATGTGTGTGTGTGTGTGTGTGTTATACTGAATACAACCATTCCTGTTCAAATTCTCAATGGTGTGGGGCCATCCACTGGGCCATGGTCAATCTATAAGGGACCACACCCTTAAAGAAAACTGACTCCCCCTCCCTGCAGTCATCAACTCTCAATAGCTCCTCAGCTAGGGGAGAGGTTGCCTGTGCCACCTCCTCATCCATGATCAAACAAGAACCTTTGATTTGTTTCACTATTACTTCCTGCCACTAGAGGGTTTTTAGAACTTTGAAGGGTGCTGTCAGAGACTAGGAAACCTGATTCTATGACCACTTATCTGCAATGTTACCATCTGGTGATTTCAGATGTCAGATGTCACCTGCTTGAACTGGCCCCACAGGGAAAATGTGACTCTGAAAGCTACTTTTAAGAGTTATATTTTAACTGGAGGATAAGTAGGGGAACATATCTTTGGTAAACTTGTTTCACAAGTGATTGCTCCACACCTGGAGTGCAATTCAAACTTTCCCCATGTCTTAGAGCCAGTCGTGTGGGCTTAGCTTCCAAGCAAGACTACAATGTCCTACCATATAATCAGGTGTTATCTGCCATTTCCTTTCAAGACTAGAATTTAATGGTGGTTATGATAGGAAAAGACAAAGGGAACCCATGTAAAAAGAAATTTATCAGTGGTTGTGTCAACAATAGAATCCCCATGACATCCATCTTTGAAGCTGTAGGAGCTCTCACAGGGCACTGGAGACATGGCTTAGGGGTTGAGAGTGTTCACTGCTCTTCTAAAATGACAGTTCAATTCCCAGCATGCACATGGCTTACAACTGTCCAACATCAGGTGACCTAATGCCTTTTTTTTCAGCTTGCATGCACTTGTAAGTACATACACATAAACACACATACATAAGCATAAAGAAAGACCTTTTTTAAAAAGGATCTGTCATAGGGCTGCACATGATTGTAGTGGGCAAGTCATTCAGAAGAACTACATTGAACAAGATGGAATAAGTCGTTAATGGATGGGCTGATCAGGCTAGTTTTAGTTGTAAAATAGGTGTAGTACACTATTAAAATCCAATGCTACAACACTGAAGAGACAAAAGAGAACAGTTATTGCATTTTAAAGACGTGTTCCTAGGAGTTACAGGACCGCACTCATGTAGTTAGACTCCACATCCTATGTGATCATGAGAACGCACGTCCAGCAGACAGTGGTGGCAAAAGGCTGAACAAGACACAGGTGACAAGGTCTGTGGTTCCCTAGCCCAGAGGTTTCCTGGACCTCAGTTTTACCAAACAGTAACACTAGGTAATTAGAGAAGTTGGGTTTAAGCGTTCTTAGGAACTCAAGCACAAGAATAGACTATACTAAACAAAGATGCCAGACTAGGACAGACAGAGAAGCCCAAGTTTCAAAAGTAGCACAGTTCACCAAAAATACCCTTCCCTTTACATCATAATTTGCATGAAATCTCTCACAGTGATGAATTGCCAGGGGAAAAAAAATGAGTTATTTCTACAAAGGAGTCATGGAAAGAGGTTTTTGTTCAAGTGTCCGAGTTCTGGTGACAGTGACCCTTTCTCTGTGCCAGCAAGCAGCATGTGAACACTACACAGCACATCACTCCCTGGGAAGAATGTGTCTGACATCCCAGTTAATTCACCAATCTGTGGCCAGCATCACCAGGAGCAAAGGGGGCTCGTCTCTTAGTCAAGCCCAAGACTAAGGCTTTAAAACTGATCCTTCATCTCTCTGCTCCAAATTGCAGAGGAAAAATGCAGAACTCTCTTCAATCTTAACCCCTGCAGGTTCCTGGCAGAGGGAATGAAGAGCAAGCAGGCTGGGCACCTGCATCCAGCCTCTCCATCAACATATTCTGTATCCGTTAGGTGCTGGGCAATATGGGAAGTCCCTGCCATGCAAAGCAAGAAAAGAGAGAAGCCTGTTTGCCACAGAGTTCACAGTTCAGGGAATCACAGCAGGCGATGGTTAACCCTCATCGCCAACTTGCCTGGATTTAGAAAACCACAGAAGCACCTCTTGTATGCCTATAAGGGTGGTTCCAGGGTGGCTTGACCAAAGAGAGAAGACTCACCTGAAACATGGGTGGTATTCTCAATGGGCTAGGGTCCCAGAGTGAAGAAAAAGGAGGAAGAGCTTCCTGGCTACAGGATGCAATGTGACCAATGCTTTCAGGCCTTCAAGTTACCTTGGCTCAAGTGGTCTTTTGGGCACAGTGTCAGGAAGCTCGAGATCTCAGGGGATGCCTGAGCATGTACCTTCCTTCCTGGCCTTTTTCTCCTTCCCTCTCTTGCTCTGTCTTTCTCCATGCATGTCACCCGTACATTTCCCAGCACATGTTATCTTTGCACAATGAGGGCATAGGAAGTTTCATTATGGGTGTCAGTGCATACGCAGACTATGTGTTGATCATAGTCAGGCCTTGGTGTGGTTAACCTTTGTTAACCTTTATAGACTAGGGGAGAAGGATGACTTGGAGTCAGGAGGCTTTAGTTTCACATGTCGTTTTCTTCTTCTAAAGTTGTATTGGCTATTTGTCTCCCTGGGATTTTATGTGAATTTTAGGACCAGCTTACTGATTTCTGAAAAAGAAAAAGGAACAAACAAACAGACAAAAAGAAACAGCTGAGATTTTGATTGGGAGTATGTTTCTACAGAACTGCAATGATCAAGCAGGTGTGGTAATGCTATAAGGAGCAAAAAAATCAGTTAAACTAAATTAAAAACCCAGCCAAAGAATCCTATGCTTATGATCAGCTGATTTTCTTTCACAAGTGTGCCTGTGCAATTCAGGGACAGGGGGATGATCTTTTCAACAAATGGTCCTAAGACAGACACGCCAAACAAATTTATAATTATGTGAGCCCACACTTGCTCCCATTTGGAAAAAATCAACTTGGAAAGTGCACAAAAATCTATGCAAAAGGGCAACTATAAAGCTGTTTGGCCTGAGGGGTAGGCAGTGTTTCCTCTTCTGCCTAGCAATGTAGTGGTCCTTAAGAGGGGCTTCACAGTTGGAGTTCAGTTATGCAGCTATACTTTATTCCTGCTGTAGGGGGCACTCTAAAGGCCAGCTCTGTGATGCAGCTCACACAGGTGTGCCTGGTTGGATGCTATGTACATGTGCTTACATGCATTATAATGTTCACATGTACACACACACACACACACACACACACACCTACACACACACAATAGTCACTCACAAAGCTGAACTCGATCTCTTCCTAGGTTACTAACAATAACCATCTCTCACAGTAACTCAAGAACTGCAGTCACATTGGTCTTGAGAAAGTTTTAAATATAACTCATGAACATTTTAAACAGAAGTGAAACCAAGTATAAAGAACTATGAAAAGCAGAACTATGTAAAGTATGCATGTTCTGATGGTCTCTTTGGAGACTGAAAGCAAAAGAGAGAATCCTTCCCAAGAGAGCCTTTGTAGCTGTAGGATAGCACAGGGACACACTGGGGCTTTCCCTGTGTGCTGTCTCGTACTCTAGACATGGGCCATATATTGGAGAGTAAGTGTTAAAAACAAACAAACAAACAAGCCCTTACTCTCTGAAGCAGTTAAAGCAGTAAGGAGGTCATGGTAGCAACTCAGCCAGATGTGGTAGCAATGCGTTATCAACCCAGTCCTCCTTCCTAGCTCTGGTGTTAGCTGAGAAACCTAGCCACATATATAAATGAACTGAGAGTATTGAGTGTTACCTGTATGAACTCTCATTTAATACTTAGACAATCTACATTGCTGTTGAGTAACAATTTCCTTCCTGCAAGAAGCTCCTTAAACAGCAAAGCAAACACCTCAAAATGGCTTCATGAAGTCCCTGAAACCAACCAGATTCACTAGGTCCCTCCCTGCCAGAGTAAGCATTAACAACTGAGAGTTGACAGAGCATAGTGGCGCATGCCTTTAATCCCAGCACTTGGGATGCAGAGGTAGGTGGATCTCTGTGAGTTCAAGGCCAGCCTGATCTGCAGGGCTAGTTCCAGGACAGGCAGGACTGTTACACAGATAAATTCTGTGTCAAAAAATAAACAAACAAAAATAAAATAAAATAAAGCCAAGAGTCCCTCTCAGACAAGCTGAGCTGCCGCCAGACAAGCTGCCTGGAAGAAGCGAAAACCATCGGAGCTGCCTGGAAGAACTTTAGAGCAACTGAGGCACCTGGAAAGGACACCCTACAACTTGTTGAGCTGCCGCCAGGCTGTGCGGTGTGCTCCAGGTTCCTGGCTTATGAGTTGTTACCTACGCTGGGATGAGATTTTGTGGTTGAGTCACTTCTGTAAGTAGTCGCTTACCCATAATTCTGTAAGTATCCCAATAAAATCCGTTGGTTCCCCAAGTAGGACTTTGGTGGTATCCATACTTTGGTCTGTTGTGAGATTCCTATCTGGGTTGAGAAGATGTGTGTATTGCATCTACACAGGGAAAGTTTCGTCACACAACAGCTACCAAAAATGAAGCTGATTAAAAACACAATGAACTAAGAGTACTGACAAATGAGTAGCTTAAAAGTGGGGAGGGGGAGGTCCCAATGCCTAAACAGAGAAACAGAAGATGAGATGTTTTTGTCTGGGGTCCTGGAAGATTGCATGGAGGTTGGACTGAGTTGAACTGTGGTGTCTTATTCTTCTTGGGGTTTATGCTACTGTGGACAAGTGTCTTATATCCAGAAGAGCTGTCAGGACAATGGGACTTTTCTTCGTTTGCATCCCCAGGGCCTGAGCTGATCACATTCTGGTTGTAATCTGAGGGCTTGACAGAATCTCTTTCTTTCCAGATATACCACAAGCCATACCTCCTGATTGGCTGATGTTATAGTTGTGTGTCCCAAGTGCTTTGGGTATATGGGAACAGCCTTAATACTGAGATATGAGCCTGGCCTACAGAGCGAGTTTAAGGACAGCCTCCAAAACAATACAGAGAAACCCTGTCTCAAAACAAAAAAAGCTGAGATATAGGCAGAGGGCCTGTCTGAACTTCCAACCTCCTGGATGTGACTCGCCCTGCTGAAGGGATAATGCTTTGCATGCTATGTTCGCCCCTTGAATTGGTTACTTTTCTGTTGCTACAGTGAAATGGTGTGATCATAAACAACTACAGAAGAATTAATTAGGGCCTATGGTTTCAGAGGGATAGCAGTTATACTGGTAGACTGTTCCTCTGATGTCTCTTCATCCTTTGGGATTGATATGCTTCCTTTACAAAATGTCATAAGCATCCCCTTTTGCTCCTCTTTGTCCCCATGCACTCCTGCCATCGCTCATTTCCCCAGCAGACATTTGCATACTATTTGCTGAGTTCTTATTATAAATGCTCTATCGTTGACTAATGAACTTTCCTCATATTTTTTAAGACAAATTAGGTAGAACATCTGAGGATAGACACATGCTCTTCCTTCCCCATAAGCTCATTACCTACAACACACTGGGTAATGAAGCATAAAGCAAGTTACAGGCTAAAAGAGCTGTATTTTGTTTGTTTGTTTGTTTGTTTGTTTTGTTTTTCAAGACAGAGTTTTACTGTGTAGCCCTGACTATACTGTGTAGTAGTCCTGGAACTCACTTTGTAGACCAGATTGGCCTCAAACTCACAGAGATTTTTCTGCCTCTGGAGGGCTGGGATCAAAGGTGCAGGCACCGTAGATTTAAACAAGGCAGAAAATACCAAACTATAACATCTCAGGCCTGAGATGCAGTGAAATCAAGCGTGTTTTCTAGAGCTGCATGCTAGTGAGGCAGCCATTAGCAGGCTTTTCTCTGAGTCATCTGAGACTCGGAACTCAGCAGGAGGCCAAAGGCACTGTGGCAAAATGACTGAACAATCTATCTTCACAGCCATGGTTTTAACACTGATGATTTATGACTTTTTGCAGGAACTACTGGCCTTAAGCCAGGGGATGCCACAGTAGCTGCCCAAGTTGTTACTGACAGTCCCTAACCACATTTACCCAGCTCATGCCACTGTGAGGACAGTGTTTCGGGTATCCTGGCTACTAAGGCTTATATGAGGTAGCCAGAAATTACAGATTGTTCAGGTGAAGAACTGTCACCTTTGGGACCAACCAGGGCCAGCCCAAGCTAAATCAACACCTCAGATAGTTTATTTCCAAACCTTCTTTCTCCCAACTCTTGCCCATCCCAGTTCCCTGCCAAGTATCTGTTTCTTCATGCTGATCCTAGCGGTTTCTTTCCAGATGTGGCTTGGCAACCATTCAACTCTCAAGTTCCTTTCTTTAAAATGTATATATTATAGAACATCACTTCAGTATCTCAAATGTAGAGAATGTGGATGGCTCCCCCTAAGAACTGATGTTACAGACAGTTGTGAGCTGCCACATCAAGTAAGTGCTGGGAATTGAACCTACGTCCTCTGATAGAACAGCAATGCTCCTAACCACCGAGCCATCTCTCCAGCCTGAGCTACTGGACACTGCCTTCATATGGAAAAAGCAATCTTCAGTGGATATTCATTTTCTAGAAAGAGTGGAGCAAAAGTGGAAGGTTTGGGATCTCTTGAAATTTCCTTTTGAAGTCAACTTAGTTTGCAAACTGCAAACGTGTAGTGGGAGAAACAGTGGTGTCTTTCAATGGTCAGCACAGGGTGGGCATTCACATGCTTGACAACAGACAGAACGGGAAAAGTTAAAAGCCAAAACTTCATTAAGAGGTAGTCCCCCAATCCAAAGAACCTCACCCCT
The DNA here is from genome assembly GCF_017639785.1 of Mesocricetus auratus. Lineage (NCBI taxonomy): Eukaryota > Metazoa > Chordata > Mammalia > Rodentia > Cricetidae > Mesocricetus > Mesocricetus auratus. The sequence continues at coordinate 28,057,719 of NW_024429196.1, read as the reverse complement.
AGGACCTTGCTCCTCCTGGGGTTCTTTAAAATGCCCCCAAACCAGAAACCTTCCTAACAACTTTTGAATTATTAACATACAAAAAAAAACCCTTACCAACTTTAGTGACATTCTTCTAGATTGAAAAATAGTCTTAGTTCTTACTGTTACACCCACTAAATAGAAAAAGAATTCGTTTTAGGGGAATGTGTCTCCCTGAAGCAAGATAATGCCATGTAATACCCACTATGGTTAAAAGTAGTCTTCCATTAATATTGATAACATTTTTAAAAATTGAGGCAGAATTTCAGGTAGCCCGGACTGGCCTCCAACAAGCTGCGTAGGGGAGAATAACCCTAACCTTCTGAACCAGCTGACAATGCCTCCTTATTGCTGGGATTACAGGCCTTTGCCACCCACTTGGTTTGTGTAGGTCCAGGGATGTAAGCCAGAGCTGTGTGCCTGTTAGGCAAGCCCTCCACCACTGAGGCAGCACCCCCAGCCCTCGCAGCCAGTTTTCTGTGAGTGCTTATTTAAGATCACTTAAAGGCAGTGTGCTCTTCTTACGCTTATTTCTCTTTATTACATTTTTTGTATCTTATTAAATGTATGTGTATTTTTCTTAATGCTCATACCATGCTGATTTGTTAAAGGGAATTTAGAAAATGGGGAAGTCAAATTTCTCTGTAATTTCACCTGGTATTTTATCATAGTAATCAAGGCAAACTGACACCCAAAAAAGACTGAACACTAGCCCACAACAAAGGCATTTAAACTACTCATATACTACTGTAAAATATTATATGTTTATATTAGAATTGGGGAAATTCACACTATCCTATATTCAGTAGCTGTCTGTAATTCCATAGAGTATCTTTTTACATAATCGGCTATTCTGTTATGTACTAGACATGTCAGACCTATCCCAGAAACCCTATCCTTGCCCTGCACTGAGGACTGGAAAAGATGACTGTTTCACCATCTGATTAACTCATGGTATGTCCTCATTCACTCTACTCTCACACACATCCCTGATTGTACTGGCTCTAGAGCTGACTCACACTGAGCCCGTCAGAGTCCAGATTCCCCTTTCCAATCATTCGCTGTTGAACTGTCATTATTGGCTTAATGTTGTGTGGTGCCAGAATGTAGAACCCTCAAAACGGATGTAAGTATCCTTTAAGAAGAAGCAGGACAGACTGGAGAGATGGCTCAGTTGCTAACAAACATGAGCACCTAAATTTGTTTCCTGGCTGGTGTGTGTGGAGGGGAAACATGGTAGCATTCACTTATATTCCAGTGATGACTGAAGTCAAAGTATTCAGATATATGAGCCTAGAGGGTGCATTCTTCTTCAGACCACCACCCCTATAAGTTGGGTGTAAGTTTTGGAGTCATTGCAAAATACCAAAAAGGAAAAGGAAAAATAAAACAAAAATATCTAAACAGGTTTGATATCATCAGGTTTGCTCTTGTTCCTTCAAGTGCTCATTGCAAGTTAGTTGTCTGACCACTCAAGCACAAAAGAAAGAGGGACCAGAAAGGATGATAAGGGGAGAAGAGAGGAGGGGAACAGAGGGAAGGAAAGGGAGGAGAGGAAGGGAAGGGGAGGGAAAGAGAAGCAGGAAGGAGGAGATGCACCAGGAAGCTCACTCAGTCTTTGTTGCTGGCTCATTTCCCTCCATCTGGGCTGGAGGCCCTTCTCTTACACCCTGGACAGTTGCTCTTCCTTCTTTCTTATGGCCCAAAGCTTCTCTATTGCTACCAACAGGATGTGAAAGTGAGGGTTGATGTTACGGATGTGGGGAGAATGCTCAGTGGGTAAAATGCTTTCTTTGCAACCTCCAGGACCCAAGTTTGGATCCCTAGCCTCACATAAAAGCTGAGCACAGCAGTAGATGCCTGTGATCCCAGTGCTGGGAGCAGAGACAGGAGGATTCCCAGTACTTGCTGGGCAGCCAGCCTAGCTGAATTGACAAGTTCCCGGTTCAGTGACTACCCTGCCTTAGGGAACAGGGAAACAATGTTTAAGGAAGACCCTTGGTATTGACTTCTGACCTCCTCAAGAGTGTGTACACATTCACGCTCAGATAACATTTTATTTTAACTCATTAGACACAAGGAACACCATGGTAAGAGAGTAGCTGATCTTTTTCTCCCATAACCACTCACAGAGCAGGAAAGTCAGCCTTTGAACTCACTCAGCCTAGTGTCCCCGTCCCCGGCATCAGGCCAGTCTCCACCCCTCCACCCCTGCACCTGATACCACTCTACTCAGCCTGGAAGATGTCGCTGTTCACAGTACTGGTTTTGACTGGAGAAACCTGGTGTGCCACTGGAAGTGCATTGGAAGTATCGGAGTGTCTTAGTGGGTACAGCTATGTGAAAACTCCACACATGGATGACTGCTGGCTCTCGTGTCACCTATCAAACCCAGAACACAAACTCTGGAGACAAGGGCAGCCTGGTGAAGCTCCATTAGATACCCTCCCCATCTGCTTCCTGACAGTCAGGGATGTAATCCTGCACCCCCTCGAATTCCCCAATACTGTAGTCCTATTTCTGACCATTTATTTTATCCACATACTTCCAGTTTCTGTATTTATGATCGCCACTAGTCCTATTTAAAGTACAGTCCAGACCACACATGCCATGATAGCAAGTCTGCAGGCCTGCTCCCACTAGCATTGCAATAAATTCTCAAAGTTATTGCAGAAACCTTTTTTAGTGATTATGATTTTTGAGAGAGAGAGAGAGGGAGAGAGAGAGAGAGAGAGAGAGAGAGAGAGAGAGAGAGAGAGAGAGAGAGAGAGAGAGAGAAAGGAGGCAGGAGGGAGAGAGATTTGTTTTTATTTGTGTGGCTGTGTGTGTATCCACATAAACATATTCCATATGAATGCAGGTGTCCTTGGAGGCATAAGAGGGTGTCACACTGTAATCCCCAGTCTGGCTGGCTACAAAGTACAGCCCACTACTCATTATTCCTTGCCAATCACAGACAACTCTTGTGAAAATGACTTTCTCATTGGAAGTACTCCATTTTGTTTTTATTGGTAGCACAAACTTGAGACAATATCCTCAATGTCTGTCCTAAAAATGTTGTAAACAAATACAACACAGACATGGAGTGGGTAGCAGATGAATTGGATCTTTAATTCCTGATGCTGACCATGAGCATATTGATGAAAGAAACAGTAAAGAAGGGGAACACATATTTCAAATAAATGGGGAATGAAATATTTAGAGATGGAAGGTTCTATGATTTGATACTTTTTTAAAAAATTTTTTTCTTTCACTGGAAACATCAATTTTAAAACTAAAATTCTGCTTAAGAAAAAAGCTTATAAATTATTTAAAATCCAAATAATTGAAGCCGAAGGAAAGAATTCTATCAATTTTCATTTCATCTGTGTTCTATCTTCCCATCATACCCACATACCACCTCAGTTCTGCTTTAGACATATAAGGTTATTGGCAAAATAGATATCAAATTGATTTTATAATAGTAATTTAAAAAACTTACAGCTTATTTTTGAATCCTAGTAGCTTCTACTTGATGGGAAAAGAACATCTCATTATGAAACTGACATCATTTGCAGAGGTGTTCCTGTCTTGTTCTCAGAAGGCAGAGCGTTTGCTGAGAGCGTCCAGCCATGGCTCACAGAGCACTGAGTGAGTCCATGGTACACCATCTCAGTTTGATTTCACAGCATGGGCTCACATCACTCTAAGTTCCTCGTCTGGATTTACTCTGGAGTTTTTGTTATTCTATTTACCATATTCAAATCCAAAAATTCCATGGTTTCACTAACACTCTATATTTTCTGAAAGATACAGAAATTAAACATAATAATAAATTGTATGGGATTTATCAAATATCTATAGATGAAGATTTCTTTCATAAAGCATCAGATATGAGTGCTTTTAGATTTCCATCAGAATAAAACAAGAATACCTATTTCTAAAAGTAACCCTTTTCTTCCAAGCCTCTGAATACCTAGCATAAGTAGCATAATATCACATTTCCAACTTGAAAACTGGTTATAATTAAGAATAAGGAGCTAGCCGGGTGTTGATGGTGCACGCCTTTAATCCTAGCATTAGGAAGGCAGAGGCAAGCAGATCTCTGTGAGTTCAAGGCCAGCCTGGTCTACAGAGAGAATTCCAGGAAAGCCTCCAAAACAATACAGAGAAACCCTGTCTTGAAAAACAAAAAACAAACAAACAAACAAAAAAGGAACTATTGAAAGGTATGAACTTTTTCTGTTGGGGAAATTCATTTATGAAATTGAAAGTTACATAAAGTGCATGACCTACATGAAAATATATGCTAACCTGTTAGTTTTGTTCCTTTGTTTGACACAGTGTCTGTAACCTTTCGTGGCCTGAGATTAACTATGCAGACCAAGCTGGTTTTTAACTGACTCCACCTGCCTCCTAAAATTAAATGCCCTCCTGGGATTAAAGGTGTGTGCCACCATACTCAGTCATGTTAATCTATTATTATTTGGTGTCTCTTCTAAAATATAGTTTGATATTAAATATCTAAAACATTAAAATTGTAATTGTTAAGATTGAGAAATTGGTTCATGTGAAAAGTATTTTAAACTATTAGAAGTCTGAGTCATAATACTTTGAAGATGTTCAACAGCCATGTGTTCTGTGTGTCTGAACAGGTGTGTCTGTGTCTATATGCATCTTTCTTGGGCTCTTTTTCTATTGTTAGTTTGCTTGCTTCATTCCATTCTGGTTTGTTTGTTTTGATTTTATCTTATTTTACTACTATTTTTAGACGCCTCTTTGTATTCTAATGAGAGAGAAAGGGGGGGTGGTATGGATTTGGGCGGGTGGACAACTAATTGGGAGAGGGAAAACTAATCAGAATACATTGTGTAGGAGAGAAAAACAGGGTGTCAGATCCCCTGAGTCCGGAGTTACAGGATTTATAAACCACCCGACCTGGGATTGGATATAAGAGCTGCAGGTGCGCTTAGCTGCTGAAGCGTCTCTCCAGCTTCCGGTGACTGTGCTCTTAAAGGTTAGCAGTCTCTGCTCCAGGCCATCCCTGGCTCTGGTCAGACCACTCAGGACACTTGACCTCATCTAGCACCCATGTTCTTTATTCTCTGTTCACACTTGGCTAACATAACGAAGGATCCTGAAGAATCTTTGAAAAAGCAATTTCTGAAGAACTGTACGTGAGTGTTCATTCCACACAGGACTCACTTAACAAATGCTGGTGAAGTCAGTGTGCGCCCAGCCTAATCACGCATGTGCGGCCAGGGAAACGCATCCCTGCTGTTCTGACTCATAATCCGCCCATGGAGCAGTTTTCAGTTTCCATTTCATTGCTGGTGTCCAGACAGCTGTTTCTCACGCCCCCTCCCGGAGACAATGTTAGTTTCTGACTGACACAAATCTTATTTTTATATGTCATTCTTCAGATCACACCAAAACATTTGGGGTTTTGTTGTTGTTAGTTTTTTGTTTTTGTTTTTCGAGACAGGGTGTTTCTGTATTGCTTTGGAGGTTGTCCTGGAACTCGTTCTGTAGACCAGTCTGGCCTCGAACTCACAGATTATCTGCCTGTCTCTGCCTCCCGAGTGCTGGGATTAAAGGCGTGCACCACCAATGACCGGCACATGTAGTTATTTTTTCACTATCATTTATCCCTTGGGAACACAAAACTAAAAATTAAGCAAGAAGAGATTTATCTCTCCTTTTGTGTACATTAAAATATACAAACAAGACCAGTCTCTGAGAACTGCAACTCTTTTGAGGTCAGAGAGGAATGGATAACAGTAAACTTCTATAAGCATGCCCATTGTGACTCAGAGAGTGATAATGTATGAAACCACATTTCTTTCTTTCTTTTTTTTTTTTTTTTTTTTTTTTTTTTTGGTTTTTCGAGACAGGGTCTCTCTGTGTTGGTTTTTTTGGAAGCTGTCCTGGAACTCCCTCTGTAGAGCAGGAGACCAGGTTGGCCTCGAACTCACAGAGATCTGCCTGTCTCTGCCTCCCGAGTGCTGGGATTAAAGGCGTGTGCCACCAACACCTGGCGAAACCACATTTCTATTGGGCCTGTTCTGAGGGACAATCTTCCTGAGCAGAAACCACATAAACTGTCTCAAGCAGCAGGTAAAAACTGGGTACTTGGTCATTCAGACCAAGTTGTCGCATCTCTGCTTTTTGACCATAGCTGGATTTCCCAACCGGCAGTAGCAGTCACATTACCCTTAATAGGAGAGGGTGTATTTTGGTTTTACAAAACTTCTTTGTTCATGGGCCTTGGCGTGTTTTCACAGCACACCCAGATCACATGTGTATCCCGTCTCATTTTAAATGCTCTTTTACAACTCAAAACCAGAAAAGATCAGAGCATTTCAAATGAGATGGGATACAAAACAAACAAGTATACATACATACATACATACATACGTACATACATACATACATGTACTTTTTCTCGGCAAGTTATGTCCCTCCATGTAATTTCCTTTTAAGGCTGCAACTAGACACACTGATGGAAGCGTGGGGAGATGCAACCTGATTTCTTGGTGGTCATCATTGTCCCTGCAAGGAACGAGACTACTAAACCACCTCTGAAGAGATGCCCAGCAGTGACAGAAGTCACATCATCATACCTTCATATCCTTCCCTTGAGGCAAGGTTTAAACAAGGAATGTGTCGTCAGGAGTGACCGGAGGATCCACCCTGGGAACAGCTGAAAAGCAAGGGTGAAGGAAGGGCTTTTTCGTCTTCACAATAAAACTAAGTGAAGTGATCTCGGGTTACTCCTCATAACATTAAATGCCTGGGGGTATTCTGCTCACTAAAAACACGATTCTCAGCTGAGGCTTGTGCGTGAGTGTGTGAGTATGTGTGTGTGTGTGTGTTGCTGCTGATCCAAACTTAAGTCCTGTCATTCACTCCATGGGCACTTTACCAAGTGAGTCTTCCCGGCCCTGAAATGCTTTTTTCAGATTGAGGTCTCGGAACGGATGTGAGTCAATTGCCTTTATGGTGGGGAAGTGATTACTCACTGGATATGGTAAGTGGAATAACTGGTGTCTGCTGGAATTCTCCACTTCTGCTTGGAAGGAGCCACAGAGAGGACAACATTTCTCCCTCTGCCTCTTATTGATTCAATGCAGAAATAACATTAACCAAGAGTCACATGTTTTTTTTTTCTATTTCAAATGTGAATTGTCAATTACTTCCTGTATCACCTTTTTGTGTCTTTTGAAAGATTTTGCATACACTTGCATGGCATTTAATTTTAAATGCTCTTCCATGGTATTTAAAAATAAACGCAGATTCTTTAGTGTTCACAGAACACTTAGTGAGACCCAGAGGTGTGAGTACAGGCGATATCTTTATTTACCAAATGTGTTTCCTTTCTATTTCCATGGTTTTTATTTCCCTCACACTTCGCTTGGAATAACATCACCTCTTATCTATCTGGGGATAAAAGATGATTACCTTTTTGTTCAGAACCCTCTAAACTAATACAGTTTTTCAGTTTGTTGCTAAGCAACTGAGCTGGGTTACCTAGAAGCAGCCCATTCCACTCAGTTCCTTGTTCCCTTTTTGATAATTGACCATAGAGAGTTTCCCTGGGACGGAAGAGGAGTTATAATCAAGAGACTTGCAGAGTAACAGCAACAACAACAATTGACTGTCCAGAGTTATTAAAAATACTTTTATATTGAAGTCTGGTATATTCATACAGTGAGACACAGAAGCAAGGATGAACCCTGAACATGCTAGAATGAAGCCAGAAGCATGCAGGGCACAGTGAGTGACTCATTCCTGTAGTTTCATCACTCGGGAGACTGAGGCAGGAGGACTGACATGAGTTGGAGGCCAGTGAAGACTGCTGAGTGAGTTTTAGGTCTTATTTGACTGAAGAGTTTGAAACCAGGAATGAAAAAGTAAGATCATGTGTGTATTAATTACATTTCTGTTGCTGTGATTAAAATACCACAAGCAAAAACAATTTACATAAGAAACTGTTTATTGGGGCTTCCAGTTTCAGGGGAATATAAGTTCATCATGGCAGGGAGTCTGCAGCCAGAGCAGGAAGCTGAGAGATAATGCACGTCTTCAACTACAAACACAAAGCATCCAGAGTGACCCTAAAGAGGGCTGAGGCTATAAACTCCCCAACCCCACCCACCTAGTGATGAAATTCCTCCAGCAAGGTTCTGCCGCCTAAAGGCTCCCCAGCCTCTAGAACATCACCACCAACTGAGGACCAAGTCTTCAAGTACCTAAACTATGTAAGACATTTGTCATTCAAATTCCCTCAGTGTGTTTCATTTTGTTATAAAACTCTTGAACAGACACGTCTAGGGCTAGAGAGAAGGCTCAGTGCTGTGGGCACTTGCTGCTCCTGCAGAAGACCAGACTTGGGTCCCAACATTCACATAATCGCTTACAGACATCTGTAACTCCGGTGCCAGGGAATGTGACACCCATCTTTGGTCTCCGAGGGCACCAAGAAAGCACATGGTGCACATCCATGCAATCAAGCAAAGCATTCATACACATGATATAAAAAAACAAATCGTTTTAAAAAACATTTCAAGTATATTTTAAGTATAAGCAATGTAAGGAAACAGAACATAGACAAAGTTATCTGACAGTGCAGATAGGAGAGTCCGTGGAGACAGGGATGATGGAAACTCCATTGTTTATATCTTGACAATGTAAAAGTTGCACACGAGTGTCATTTCATAAGTACTTATTATTGTAAGAAAATTACATTTCTACCAAGAAACCGAAGCCCTCACTGTACCTCATACTCTATTAAATTTTGATTTACTAATATTATTTTCAGGGCTAAGAATACCTTTTCTTCTATTGAGGAGTATTTTTTAAAAAGCAGGAAAGAAATTACTGCCACACAAGTGAGATGTGATTTCTTTCTTAAAGTGAGTTTGTTTCATTTGTTGAAGGATGCTTACTTAAGAAGTGTCATAATTAATACTTCTCACCTGGTTGTTTTTTCCTGTGATGCTAATTTTTATTAAAAGTGTATATGCAAACAATTAGAGATGAGAATTTTCAGCCTTTTCAGCTGCCTCTTTTGGAAGGAAATGATTCCCATTTCCAGAAAGCAGATAATTCTGTTTCATCTTGGCTCTTCAGATTTTGTTTCCCTGACTTCTTATTCTGGAAATTCGTCCCCTCCCCCCCTCTCATCTACTCCTCTCAATGTAGGCATGTCACGGTTTTGTTTAGATTGATATATACATAACTATAGTCACATCCATGCCGTTCATCACTGAGAAATAGCAAACTATCATACTTTCACTTTCCTGCAGGATTTGTGAGGTTTTCTTTTTCAGAAGTTACTAGGTGTCAGGGGTTTATGTTTCTTGCTTGCTTATTTGTTGAGTTTATTTCAGCCTGGTCTTGTGCTCTCCATAACTGGAAATTTTGGGTTCCTTTCACTTTCATCTTGAGACACTAATGTGCCTGGTGCCATGACCACCACATGATTTCTGGATTTCTTTCTTTCTTTTTTTTTTCTTTTTTTGGTTTTTGAGACAGGGTTTCTGTGAGCTTTGAAGGCTGCCCTGGAACCAGCTTTTGTAGACCAGGCTGGTCTCGAACTCACAGAGATCTGCCTGCCTCTGCCTTCCAAGTGCTGGGATTAAAGGCGTGCGCCACCACAACCCTGCCTCTTTCTGTGATTTCTAAAAGACAAGGGACAAGTTTCTGTGGCTAGAAGCAGAGGGATGCTAAGGCAATAATTAACAATCAGAAATATCCAACAATAGAAGGATGACATTAAAAAATCACTTTGGGGTTCCAAAGAGATGGCTCCATGGTTAAGAGTGATTGCTGCTCCTCCAGAAGACCAGAGTTCAGTCCCCAGCCCCCATGTCAGTGTCAGGTGTAACTCCAACTCCAGAGTTCCAGCGCTTCTGACTGGTGGGCACTCGTGTGTGTGTGTGTGTGTGTGTGTGTGTGTGTGTGTGTGTGTGTGTGTGTGTGAGAGAGAGAGAGAGAGAGAGGGGGGGGGAGAGAGGTTATTTTTTTTAACAAAAGCTAGTTTGCCCTTCAGACACTTCACCTCTACACTCAACAAACCTTGAAAGTCTACTTTTACCAACCATTTTAACAATGAGAAGACTGAGGCTTACAAGGTGACATGATTTCTCCAAAGCTACCCTAGTTGGAGCTATAAATTTAATTGTAGGAACTAGCAATGTAACTGGGAAGTAAAGCACCTGCATAGGCACAGGGCCCCACATTGGGTTCCCAGCACAACAGAAAACTAGTAATACTGAAGCCAGCAATTATTACCCTGGACCACGTTGCAAGAGACGCGAGACACGGGTATCCCTTGCAGACTTTCTCTTCCAGGACTATGTGGTTTTGTATCTTGAAATGATTTGCCCTCAACAGATATATTTTCACTGGTGGCTTCCTGGGAAGCAAGAATGCTAAAACTTGTCAGCTGAGACTCAGTTCTTTAATAGGCAAAGTGGGTGGATGCTTAGGAAACCAAGAAGCCATGACATCATCTTGAGTTTCCAAGGCAGTGAGTTAAAAAGGCAATATATGGGCAAATGGCCAATATCCTCCCTATCCTACCAGCAGGACATTGTCGGAAGTATGTGTCCTTGACCTTCTAAATTTAAATCTCTTGAAACTGAGGAGGAACAGGAAAACTTAAACCAATCCCAGTAAGATCCTCAGATGCCAAAGTAAACTGAAGAAGTCCCCATCTGCCTGAAATTCCAACTCAGTAGAATAGATTAGCCATCAAAGGTTTACTTCACAGTCAGTCTATTCAGGGAGCAAGCTGGAAGTCAGAGAAAGCATGGAAGTGTTGACAATAACAAGTCACCATTTCTGAAGCAACCAGGCTTCTGAGTGCTGTGCCAGCCAGCCAACCATCTGAGCAATGGTTTGAAAGAGAATTCCCATTTTGAGAAAGCTCTGAAAACAAACAAACAAAAACAACAACAGCAGAAAACAGAATAAAGGAAAAAGCAATTCTTTTCAAACTTGGCCACATTATCAAGGAGAAGACTGAACCAATCCAAGGCCGATGCACATTTTCATTGTAGAATTTCTGCAAAGCAGAGAGAATCGCACATTGCATCTGCTCCAGTCTCTCTGCTTTTATTCATGACAGCCACAAAAGGGACAAAGGTATCTAACTGATGGTAGAATTTGATTTCCCAACTTCCTGTTCTGGATTGCTTTTGTTTGCAAGCTCTGGTCATGTTATTTTAGGGAAGGTGTCCTTTGGAGGTGTAAAGATTTAATAGCATCACAGAACTGAGGAAGATGTCTCCATGTCTGGGTAGAGTGAACCCTAAAATCATCTGGAGGTGAGCCAGGAGTTGGTGAGTTTGACAAAGCTCAGAACTTGAACAGAAATTGTCTGATCATGGTGAGCCTCCTCAAATGGCCTTCCACAAATAGAGATGACCATTTTGAAGTCAAAGTTTGGCAATAAAGATCATGACCTGTGGACACCACAACCCCCTTCCTTGTATCTTAGTGCTTTATTGATTTCATTTCTTATAATAATAGAAAACAACTAGAAGATTACAATGCACAGATTTCTGAAAGTCTGCTCCATTTCTGAAGTGTGTGGGCTCTACAGCAATAGCCCTAAAAGAGATGACATTTCCATTTAGGGAAGGCTCAGGCTGACATACAGACAGATGCCTCATAAAAACGCCTGAGCTGAACGGCTCAGAGTCCCATACCAGCCCATCCTGTCTGCCTTGTGCGCCTCATTTTCCCGGCTTGTATTCTTTTTTCTTACTTAGGTAAAGACTGTTATTACTTGGAATAATAAGGACCTGCCAAGTAATTATTTCCAATTATTCTCATGGAGGAGTTAAAATTGAATAGAAGGACACAAATAATTCATCCAATGCAGAACGATGTAATTCTAAGGAAGCTAGCTATACGTGGGGGGAGTGTCAGCAACTCTATTTTGTCTGAAGCTGGGATTTCTTTTTAGTTTATTTTTTAAATCTCATTGTATATATGCACTGTACTCAGTACTATGTTATATAAGTACATTTTTGTAAAGTATCATTTTGTGTATGTAGGGGACATCTCATCTTATCTCCTGATGACCTTTCTGAGACTTATCCCATCGATCTCCTATCTTTCAGGTCATCAGAATGTGGCTGAACTGTGCCACCCAGAAGGTTTCCTGCTCTGCAGATTGCAGGTGGAAGATTATGGGGTTTCCCAGACTCCATGATAGAAAGATAAGGGAGAGGCGCCGAAGAGAGATGGCTCAGGGCTCTTCCAGAGGACACCTGGGTTCAATTCCCAGCACCTACATGGCAGTTCACAACTGTCTGTAACTCCAGTTCCAGGGAATCTGACATCTTCACACAGACATACATGCAGGCAAAACATTAATACACATAAAATAAAAATAAATCATGAGCCGGGCGTTGGTGGCGCACACCTCTAATCCCAGCACTCGGGAGGCAGAGGCAGGTGGATCTCTGTGAGTTTGAGGCCAGCCTGGTCTACAGAGCCAATTCCAGGACAGCCTCCAAAACAAGAGAAACCCTGTCTCGAAAAACCAAAAGTAAATAGATAAATAAATAAATAAATCATGAAAACAAGTTAAAAAGTAAGACAAGGGAGAAAATAGAAAGCTATTAGCTAGTCAATATCCATCCATCCTTGTGTGGTGTGTGTGTGTGTGTACAAGTATGTTTGTTTGTGTGTGTTCATGTCTGTTTATATGAGTGGAGGCAGAGTTAAGGTTGGGTATCTTCCTAAATTCTGATACCTTTTTTCCTCTTGTTTTATACAGTCCAGGGTAGCCTCAGATTTTCTATGCAGCCAAGGATGACCTGAGACTCCTGCCTCTATTTCTCCATTGCTGGGACAATAAGTGTGTACCACCATGCCAGGTTATATGTGGTGCTGTGGATGGAACCAAAGACTTTTCTGCAAACTAGGTATGTATGCTCCCAACTGAGATACACACATCTCCAACCTGTTCCCGCCATCTTAAACACTGTTTATCTGAGTGCTAAATATTACATTTCCTGACAGCTTAACCTTACCACATGACTAAGATGTGGTCAGTAGCATACAAATGGATGTGCTGGATAGGACTTTCAAGGTGTTTTCTTGGAAAGCATAGACTACAGGAAAGAGCCCCCTTTTGCCCCTTTGGTTTTTTCTTTACGTTTTAAAAAATGTGATGTCAGGAGCCCCAGCAGCTGCTGTGGAATACAAACTGACCTTGTAAACAAAACCCATGTAGGCATGGAAGACATCAGTCTGCAAGCATTACCTTCCCAGCTACAAAGGACGTGGCAGGGAGGCAAACATTGACCTTGCACAACCAACGGTTACTTTGTAGCTTTCTGCTGTGACCAAGCTCAATTTCAACTAAAAAGAGATCAGTTCCCTTTTGCCTTCTGACCCAGAGAGAGTGATAGCAGTTACTGTTTGAAGTTCCTACATGAGTCTCAATGACAGTTTATACATCCCATGATGAGCAGAGACAACTTTTATTTTAGGATTTAAAAGATTGAAACCTTCATGTTTTCTTACTCATGTTCTTTGTGGTTTGCTGCTCAAGTTTCAAACTGTTTTCCAGGCATTACCACCTTCTCCAGCCTTCTGGCTGAGTCTCACCAAATAGAAAAAACTAGAACAGCCCCAGTTCTCCTTCTAGCTCAGGTGGTCCCAAGAGGGAGATCACAGGCATCCTCTAACACTCTCCTTTTGCCCAATGCTTTTGAAGACTTCTAGAAGGGATCACTTCTGCCTATGGTGCTGATGAGGTCCCTTATATGTCAGTTAGTTCTAAACGCATCCTCTCTGTTGGTTCCTTTAACTTGCCCCCTTTGCGCAACAAGGAAGTCACATGTTATCAATACTTTTCGGGGGGCTTTTAATTTTAATGAAAGTTAGGATTGGGATACTATGAGTATCCTTGGACCACATGGGAGGAGAGAGCTGACTTCCTCAAATGTCTGCTGACGTTCACATACGCACTATGCGAACACATATGCACACACACAACAAATAAATAAATGTAATACAAAACCATGACTGGATAGGTCAGGTAGAGTGCTTAGCTGGCATGCAGAAAATCTGGGGTTCAATCCTCAGTTTTTCAACAAGCAAGTAGATAAAAATGCTGAATAGATGTTTATTACTCGTACCACACACACCATTGACCTTCAAACAATACGTACCGATACTATTGTTAGTGTCCTTTGATCAAAAAATGACTCAGAGAAGAGTAACCAACCAGAAGTGACAGCTCTGGAATTATAACTGGATTTTCCGGTTCGTTTTACGGTATTCTTTGAGGTGAATTTGTAAATTTATTTGGGTGGCATAATTATGTAACAGCTACCAGAACAGAAGTGCAGGCTGTTCTGTTCAGTGACATTAAAATGCAAATGATCAACATCACAAATGGGCAGCCACCGCCACTTTTTCTTTAGAATTTACATAAAGTTCCTTGGCCACCAATCACACCAATGACTCAAAGGCACGTGTCATGTCATAGATAGAGGATAATTCAATCCCCTAAACATCTGATATCCTTTGATGTCTGACTGGGCTGCAGTGCAACCCTTGAGGGAAACACAGTAATATACAGTGCACAGGATATTTTAGTAATGGAAAGTCAATTTTTACAAATTAACATTTGGATGAAATAAAGAACAACAATATAATCAGAATGAGTTGCAACCTGCTGCTTTCCAGTGTAATTACAACTTAACGCAGAAACTTGAGAACATAACTGCCGTCCAATTGCTGCAAACCACAGCTGACAGGGTGTTGGGAGGTGTGAGCTGCACTTCCCTGTGTCCTATTTTTGCTAACAATGTTACCAGATTCCTGCTTTGTAGTCTACACTCTGGTTGGTTTTGGTTTTGTTTTGTTTGTTTTCACTCAATATCATGTTTCAATTTCCTGTGTGCAAACACTTTTGCGGCTTCTCATATGCCATGTTTGCTGAACTACATTGTACTACTTGCCCTGTAAGAGGGACATTTCTATTGTCCCCTTATTTGAAAGAATATCATAGGCAATGATGTCTGGTTTTTCTTAGCACACATCACCAACATAGGGTAACTGGCTTAGACTGTCAGAAAAATTTTAAGATTTTTTTTGTTTTGTTTTTTACGAGACAGGGTTTCTCTGTATTGTTTTGGAGGCGGTTGGTCCAGCCTGGCCTCAAACTCACAGAGATCCGTCTGCCTCCGCCTCCCGAGTGCTGGGATTAAAGGCATGCGCCACCACCGCCCGGCAAATTTTAAGATTTCTAATGCAAAAGGTAGCAATCCCTCTTACCATGGATTCCCAGGTCTGCCTAGAGTTTCAAACTTACCAAGCAGCTTTCTTTGAGGCACCATGGTTGCCCCGGGAACTAAACACCATCTCTATGATCCAACTCTCTCATGCCTTTGCCTGAGAGAGCTTGTTACTTGTCTAAGTATAGGTAGCAAAGAATGTCCCAAGATTCTTTCAAATCTGTATCCCTACTCTCTGATTATGGGTCCGGGTACTTGGATGCCCAGGAAAATTCCCCATCTATATGTCTGTGCCCTCCATAAACTCTTCTCTTCCTGTCTCCCAAGCAGGTGAACAGCAACTCTTCCTTCCCTGCAGTAAGGCTGCAACCAGAGGAAAACATGGGACCACCCTGGGGCTACCCATGAACTTCTGTTTCTAAGCCACTCAAGAATACTATATGTAAAGGGAAAGCTGCAGTCGCTGTCCTTGCTGAAAGGGGCGCCTTGTTGCATTAACACTAACACTGGGAAAGTGGTCATCAAGGCTATTTTAAGTTGTACTGAGACTTAGGTTGTTTGCTAGCATTTCCCCTGTCCCCAAGGGCTTATGAAATTAGTGGTTCAAATTTTTATATGACTGGGGTAGGGACGAAAGTAGGGTTAGTGGGAGCATCAGTGAAAGATATGTGTTGGAGTAGAGACTGCTACTTGCCATCATGCTCTTGCATCCAAGGGAAGGGGTAATGATGGATGGACAGTGTGAGGGTGGTGGGACTTGGTTACCTAAAGGCTCCAGCAGAGGGAGGGGCCATCTGGAAGCTGATCCCACATCAAGGATCTTGAATTCTCCAGCTGGTTTGGGATCTGCATGGAGAAACAGATATTGCCAGGAGGTTTCCTACAAAGGACTGGGGTGTTTGTGGTCCTTGGGTCAATCTCAAACTGAGGGAGATGATTTTCTTTTGGAGATGAGTGCCCTTAGTTAGACTGAGATGAATAGATCTGATTGCATCTGTCGTCCGAGCATTTGTGTCGTCCGAGCATTTGTATCTCTTGTTCTCAGTCTTGCCATTTTTCTGGGTCGATAATATTATTTCTCAAGTTGTGAATAAAATCTAGCATTTTAAAAATAGGACAGAAAGCCACAGGCTTAATAAAGGCTGTACTCCTCATTCATGATGACTGCGTTTATCTGAGGCATCTCTTGGAAGGAGAAAAGAAATCAAGAAGTGATTTTTGTTGTTGTTGTCTTGTACACACTGATGAGGGAACAAGTGATTGTTCTGGTAGAACCCAGATATTTTCAAGGTTAAGAGTAACTTCGCTCCACCAGCTCAAACCGGAAGGAAGTGATGTAACGGTTACAAATTAACTCTTTCCTGTGGATTCTTCAGAAGTGAAGATTCAAAGCTGGACAGTAGCAGACTAGAATCTGGAACAAACCAGCAATGGAGGTCAAAACAAGAGGCTACAAACCGGGCAGTGGTGGCGCACACCTTAAATCCCAGCACTAGGGAGGCAGAGGCAGGTGGATCTCTGTGAGATCCAGGCCAGCCTGGTCTACACAGTGAGTTCTAGAACAGGTTCCAAAGCTACACAGAAAAACCCTGTCTCAAAAAAAAAAAACACAAAACAAACAGCAACAAAAGAGGCTGCATAGACTGGAGTAGACAAAAACAGGGAACTAGCTTGGACACATACGCGGGAAGCAAAATCTGATAAATATTTCCTTGAGATTTCTATCTGCTTGCCTTTCAAAAGGCTTAAATATTTAGAAAAACAAATTGGGTATCAGGAATGGTAGTACATGCTGGTAGTCACACTCAGGAGACTGAGTGAAGCAGGAGGGTTGTGAGTTTGGAGACCAAACTGAGAAACCCTTTCTCAAAATATAATTGTAAAGGGGGATTGGGGATGGAGAGTGGGTTGTTCTGTAGAAAATTTCCGTTGAGTCCTGCCTTGGAACTGGGTCACATGCATGATCATGTGGAACACAGTTTCTAAGAACAATAGTGCAATTCTCGATCCTTCACTCAGTAGGGAATGTGGGCTAAGCAACAGCTCAGACCATGAAGGGTTTGTCTTACAAGCTTGAGGACCTAAGTCTGATGGCCAGAATGCATGTTAAAAAACAAAACAAAATAAATAAAAACATAAATAAGCTGGGCCTGATGAGTTCTTAGAGTGCTTATTATCTCAGTGCTAGGGAAGCAGGGACAGGTGAGTCCCTGGGGCTCACTGACCACGAAGTTGTAAGTTAGTAAGATATAAACCCTGCCTACAAAAAAAGCAAAGCTCCCAAATGATAGCACCTGGGAATCATGGATACACATGTGTACACATGCACCTACCCATGCGTGCACATGTATGCACACACATATATATGGAGGAAGGGTATTTCCAGTATTGAGATCAGCTTCTCTCATGTTGAGCCAAGACTTAGGCTTTGGTTTGGCTTGTGTCCACACTTGCTTTGAAAAGTTACTCATTGACCTCATCCTTGATTTGTCTTTTGGTTCTGTGCTGTAAAGCCCCAAGGACAGGATGTTTCTCTCCCACACTGTGATATTTCCAGCATGAGCAATAAACCCATACATCACTGAATTGCATGACTTGAAAATGTCTCACTAGATTGTAAGTTCAGGGACAGCAAGAGTCATGGTATCTTCTGTCATTTCTCCATGCTCTGGGGTAGCTGAGATGGTGTTTTATACCTAGCACCCTTGTAAAATATGGACTTGATAATCTAGGTGTGTGAAATGCAGTCTTGTTTGTCCAATGGCAAAAGGCCCACAGACAGGAAGCAGGCTGCTGTGGGTCTACTTGTAGAGTAGAACAGGTAGGTCAGGATACATAGTGAAGTAGGAAGCCAGTGCTCCATTCAGCTGTCAGGAACAGTTGGATACCTTCTGACACTTGCCACTTGTAAAACAGAAACAGTGTCAAAATGAGTCCCCCAAGTCAGAGTCACAATCCTGGCAGTAAATGCCACTGGAATCTATGAAGTTCAAATTCTGGTGTGAAGAGACCAGTAGAGTGCCCAAAATGGAGTCAGGTGCCATCTTTGCTCTGCATGTGTTACAGGCCAGAAACTTATGGCTATCATTTGAATGCCCCCTCTGTGAAGATGCAATCCTGTGCACTCCCTAGTGATGCTTAAGACTCTGATTCTGTTTTCTCTTATCACTTCCTACCAAGGGTACATTCCTACCACAGTTTCTGAGGAGTAATTAAACAATATGACTGAGGACCATTTTCTGCTACCAGATGCTAGGACATTGTAGATCATAGAATGTTGTCTTGAGAATAAATGCATTGTAGTGTGGGCTCTCATGCCATTGAATCCTGTTGCTTCCTGCTCTGATTCAACGATTTAAGAGATGCTTCCTTTGTGGTCTATGTTTACCTAGGTATTCCTATAGAAAATTCAGTGGTGATGGAGGAACTATAAGGACCTCAGAGAGGGGGAACCAGGAAGTCCAGGCAATTAGAAAAAACTGAGCTGTCACATAGAAGAGGCATATACAGAATTGTTTTCATTTTTAAGTGTGTGTATGTGGTTGCATATGGAGACCAAAAGAAGGTGTCAGATCCCTTAGAGCTGGAGTTACAGGAGATTGTGAGCCACTCCATGATGGTGTTGGCAACTGAATTCGGGTCCTCTGCAAGAACTGTGTATAAAGTTATCATGGCGACTTCACTCCAGTCCCTGTAGTATTTAGTGTTTGCAAAGCAGCTCTGAGGCAGATCTCTTCCTCTCAGCTTAGACCACTGTCTTTAAATCTACACTGTCCACATGTTCTGACATCTGTATCTTCAAGTGTGTACCGTCTGTTCCTGACACTCCTGTGCCAAATTTCAGATCTGCTCTCATTTTGCTTCCAGAGATACAGCTCATCACAAAGCTACACCAGAAACGTGGGCATTCTCAGCTCTCAAAAACTCTCCTACATTACTAGTGTTGGCCCATAACCTACCCTTAACACCTCTTCTTGGGTCTCTAATGGACCCCGTGTTTCCACGAGCCCAGCACCGTTCTCTGATCCTCACTGCTTTCCTAACTGGCAGGGACAGACAGCAAGTCCTGCATTTGAAAATGGGTTTTCAAAGGTATGATGGAGGGTTTCAGGAGTTTTAAGGGTGCTCTGCAGAAAACACAGTGTCCTTTGAAATTGTCCTTTGCTAGTCCTGTGGGAGGCTCCGTTCTCCCACCAGACTCTGGAAATTCCAGTTTGTTTTTGTCTCTGTGTTACGCTTATCTCAGCAAGCCTTGCAGGCAGTCCATTGCTTCACAAGGAAACCAAATTATCCCCTCAAGCAATAATGATGTCCCCAGAGCCGGCAGGGCCCTGTAAAACCAGACTTCAGATAAGGATTAAGCAGGAGCCAGTTTGATGAAGACTTATTTTCCATGCATGGTCCTGGCCCCTGCTTCTTCCCTGGTCCTTGAAAAGCCACAGCTGTTATCAATACCCCAAAGAAAAGTCTTCGGGTGAGCCGCCCCCTTCCCAGCATGGCCATCTGGGTAAATCTTTTCTCTCCCTCCCAACGCACCTTACTATGGCCAAATAAGGTCATCAATTTCGCCAAGATCCCCAGAGTCAAATTCCCCGCTTAGGAACCAGCAATACAAGAACTCACACGAATGTGGGAGAAGGAATGCGCAAGCTAATTTTCTCTAGATACAGCACCACTTACTTACTTAGAGGAAATTCATAACCCAGAAAAGCTGACAGAGTGCTCAATGGGAAACTGTTTCATTCTGTGGTTAAACAGGAAAAATAAATCTAAGAAAATTTATGTGAGAATTAACCACAGGAAATTCAACACAGTTCAATAGATATATTATTCAGGTTTTACATTTTAATATTTTCATTGTCATAATGCCTGTTAATCTTGATTGTCATCTTGTTGGGACTTAAAGTCATTTGGACACACACCTATGCATTTGTCTGGGAGTGATTTTCTAGACTGCGGTGATGGAGACGGACGAGATACACCCTAACCGTGGGCAGCCCTATTCCGTAAGCTGGACTCTTAGACGGAATGAAAAGGAGAGAGGTTGCTTAGCAGCAGGTGTCTCTCCTGCTGCCTGACTGTGGACACATGTGAGCAGCTGCCCGTGCTCCTACCACCGTAACCTCTCAGCCACGGCGGACTGCGCCCTGGAGCTGCGAGCTGGAATGAACCCTTCCATATGTCGCTCTTGTCAGCTATTCTGTCCCAGCAGCAAGGAAAGTGGCCAATGCAATGCTCTAGCTTGAACTATTAATTGTTTTAAAATGGTTTTTAAAGAGAATTGTGAAGAAATTAGTAATAATGACATTGAACTAAAATCATATTTTCCTCTTCTCACTTTTCATTTTGTAAATTGGATCACAGAATGTTAACTACAAGGGGAAATCTTGTAATTCCATTATTCCATTAAATAGAACAAAATTAAAATAGATACTTTCATTTCAATTTTATTTCACCCGTTCCTGAGCAGACCCATGAAATATTTTATGGTTATAATCTAGATGAGGAATTGAGTTATTACGCCTGTGTTTCATTGGTGAGAACTAGCCATGATCTATATCTAGCCACAAGAGAGTCTAGATCCACTGCTTTGGGCAGTCTCATGCATTGCCTTAACTTATCTCTCCACATCAAGAGAGGATGGCATGTTGGCAAGCAGCGATTTCTACTATTCAGATTAAGATTAATAAAAGAAGAGCTCCCCTGATTTTTCTGCTCTCTTCCATGCCTTACACAGTATCTGGCTTACGGGAAGCAGATGTAAATGCTTGTTGATAAATGCATGCATGAACATCAAAGCTGAGCTGTATATGAAATCATCTATCAAGTCCATGCATAGTTCATGCCTCCAAAACCAGGTCTCAGGTCTCAGGAAAATGTAGACAAGAGTTCTGCTAACTGAGCCATATCTCCAGCCTGATGTTTTCCTTCTATGTAGTAGTGATTTATCAATCTGTACAACTACCAGAGTTAAATACATCAGCATTGAATGTTATTCTAGCAGATCCCATTCACTGACTGACAAATATTTAATGGACTTTATACAGAAGACTAGTATGGATTGTATTTTCAATGGCTGTTTGAAGATGTTTCTGTTAAAAAGATGTGTCTGAAAACATTTAACACAAGGTCAAGAAACAAAAGTGTATACTTTATCCATTCAGAAAACCTGCTCAATAATTTCTTAAATGTACATTTACAATGCCTATGTTGTCGTCTAGCTCAGCATTGTCCATTGGGTGTTAAACATATCACGGCACTATTCAACAGGGGCCTAGCTCTGTGTAATGGCTTGTTTCTGTGTGTGCAGATAAATGTATTGCTTTTTAACAACATGTTGTTGTGGCCTTAGAGAGTTCCAGCTTCAACAATGTACGTTGTGTTTATTTTTTTTCCCCTCATGTAGACAGGAACTGGATCAATAAAGAAAAAGCATAATGACTTTCCCTGCTTTATTTTAGTAGGTTATCTGATACTGTTTGCTGTTTTAGTCTTAGTCAATATTAGTTTCTCCCGGGAGGTGGTGGGGCCGGTGACTCTCCCCTCAACCCATTTCTTTTCACTGCTAAATACAAAGCCAGTCAAGACAAAGGGCGCTGATGGTGCTAGCTAGCGGGTTTTCAAGCAGTCCTTGGACCAATGACAAGTCAACCTAATTCCTATCACAGTGATGTTCTTTGCCCTTCCTGGGATCGTGACTTTGTACTATGTATTGCAAACTTGTGACTCTCTGAGGATGAGGACAACAGGGCCAGTTTCCATCGAGGGCAGCATGGCCATGTCCCTTAGTTGAGGGCTTGCAGCAGTTCCCTGACAGTTCAGAGGCAGGTTTGCAAGGTCCAGAACAAGAAAGTACCAAGCAAGCAAAGAAAAGGAAATTCTTGGACTCAAGTCTAGATTTCTCAAGTTGTAACAAGGCCACAGGGTTGTGGGGTACCATGCATTTCCCTTCCTTGTGTCTGAAAGCTTGCAGCCCCGACCCCCACCCTTTCCCTTCCTGCTTGATTTCCACAAGTGTTTATTCTCCACCTGACATGGTGGAGAGGCAACATATTTTCCGGGGCTTTTAAGTGCTTTCTGGTCTTAGTAAACCGGTGTTTATGGAAGCGTCTTCTTCTGTTCTAGACTGCCACCACCAGAAGGGTACTGGTGTCCAAGAAAGCCAAATGACTTTGATTAAAACTGGAGCTGATCCCCAGGAAGCAACAGGAGCATTTTTGCTGTGATCTCAGTCATTTTCTGGGTTCTCACCTCGTGTGTGACAAGATAGAGGCACAAATAAATAAACACTTTGATGGCTGTGAACCACTGCCCACTACTGCTCTGAACCCATGTGTAACAGAACAGCATAAAAAGATTGGGCATCCATACTTGGGAATCTAGCTTAAATATTAAGTAGATAGGACTTGAGCTGGTAGTTAGATGTCACTCTCATTGTTAAGATGTCAAAATTGGAGTAAAATATATAGGGTTTTAGGGTGTTCTGTTGTCTGTTTTTATCTCTCACAGAAAATAGCATATATTTAAAGCCATTTATAGTTCGTGATATTTATAATGAAGTGAAATACTACCTCCTCCCCCCCCACAAAAAACCCCACTTGTGTTGTGTTAGCTCTATCTATCCTTGTGACAGAACACTTGGCAGCCTGAGGGAGTAGGGATTTATCTCGGTCCTGGTTTTAGTGTATCTTCCATCATGGCAAGAAAGGCTTGGAAGTGGGAGCAGTTTGCACCTGTGGTGACAGTTACGTGAGGTTCCTTGCTCACATCTCAACAGTCCAGGACTGAGCCTGCACTAGGTGATAAACAGACCCACTGTCCCCAGGCCCAGTGATCCACATCTTCCATCCAGGCCTGTCTTTGAAGATTCCATAGCCTCTGAAGTAAAGGTCACACACTGAGGACTGAGTGTTCAACCACGTGGGCCGGTGGGGGACATTTTCAGCTCAAGACACACAATTCTCCATACAATTTGAGGAAAAGAAGGAAGGGTGTGGGTGGAGCAGTTATGGGGGACACTGCCTCACACTCACTGGGAGACTACAGCACTCAGGTGTCCCCCAGGGAAAGTGTCACCCTTCCTTTCTTGTTTCACAGATGGGAAGTGAAGGGGGAAGGGGGCTGTTTTTCTGGTGGTCCGTTTTTAGAGAAGGTGTTTCGAGATTTCCATGCTTTGTTTCCAAGCCTGAAGGTGAAATGCTAAGAGTGGGCCAGCTTTCTTTTCTCTCATGAGGCAGACATCCCACTCATCGATTCTTACCTCAAAATTCAAATGATTTTCATTCATTCAGAGATGAAAATTCAGTACCCAAGTCCTGGGACAAAGAAATTTAATTTAATGGACCTTTAATATAATCTTGCCTCCCCTTATTTGTGCTTGGTTGCTGGTGAATTTTAAGCAGAGGAAATCTAGATTCCTTTACAACCTCCTTCTGGGATTTTTCTAGATTAACCTTTCTTAGCCTGATTGTTATAAACTCCACCTAGGGAACAAACTGTCCATCGTGAATGGTTTAAACCAGATTTTAAATCCTCTAAATAGAGTTACAAATGACTCCACATGTATGTCAATACACGTAATATTTTTACCTGAGCAGAAAGTTCAGTTTTCTCTCAGAAATGCAAAGAGACCCTATTTTAAAGGAAACCACGAATAAAAATATTGTCCCAAAGAGTGGGAGTCACTCTTCTGGGTGTTTATAGGACTTGACTGGTTAAGGACTGGTTAAGGTTATTTTCCACCCTACTGTCTTAACTAAACTGGTTTTGGAGTTACATCTCCTGGGCTTTAAAAAATACCCTGAATTTCTGAAGCAGAGGTTTTGTACATCAGAACTCTACCCAGTGTGCTTTTCTGCTAAACACCTCTCATGACCCATTTGATGGAAGTTCCAGGCTGTTAACTGTCTACTAGTCCCAAGCACAATGAGTTTACTCAACACTGAAGGCTCTGGAGCCTCCACCTGCTTCTTTTGCAATTATCTGCTTATGGGAACTTTTTTCTCTGTTTCTTTAGTGAAAATACTCTTTGCTGCTCTTTTGTGGCATTTTCACAGTCTTGTTTCTCTTCCTTCCCTACTGTGGTCTGGGTCTGACCTGTTTTCTCTAGGCTCTGGTTTTGATAGGCCACTTTGTCCTCAGTTTGTGGTGTTGTGGTTAGAAGGTGGGACACACCCCAACGGGCAGTTCTCTGGAGGGGTGAGCACCTCTGACTCCAGCCACTCTCTGCTTCTTGTCCACCATCTTGTTAATAAATAAGTCACTGCTCTCTCTTGCTGTCCCCCGAGAACCCTCAAACCTTCAGCTGCAATAAAAGTGTCCTCCCTTAAGTGGCTTCCATCAGTTCGTTTGGACAAGAGATGCAAAGGTAACTAATGTACCTTCTTTCTGACCCTAGTTTGGAATTTTAGCTACGGTGGAGTGCATATGTCTCTAAGATGAAATGCTGGCAGAAACTGGGAAAATTCAGAGACTTGTCATGAAATATTGTAACCTACAGAAAACAAACCTGAAAGGCACCCTCTTTGTATTACCCATAAAGTCAGATATGCATTCTTTAGTACCTTCTTCTGAATTTTTAAATTAATTACTGGGCTAGTGCACAAAGTAATGAGTTTCATCATGCTGTCCTTATACATGTATAATAACGTGTTCTCATTCATCCCCGCCTCTTTTCTCTCCCCCGCTGTCGGAAGTCGCCTTTTCTCTCCTGTTCATCTCAATTTCTGCTTTCCAATTATGCAGATCCCATTACTCTATTTCCCACTTCACTTGAGTTCTCTTCCTCCTTTATCACGATCCCCTTCTAGTTTTGTTAACCCCTAAACACATAGATAAAAACACACAGATAAGCACACATACACATGCAACACATACACATGCAACACATACACACATCACCCACACCACAGAAATGAAAGTGACTTTTAAATAGACCCAGGGTGAATCCTGGAATGTGAGGTAAGGATACACATGGGAAAAAAGAGTAAAACACCCTGTGTAAGTTCTCTTGATGGAAACTTCAGTGGAATTTTCTTCCTACACTGATAAATCATTGGCTGTTTTGTATGACCAGGGCTTCACAGAGACACCCCAGGTTGGCATTTTGGCTTTGTAGAAAGCATGTTAGTGGGTAGCTTCCTTAGGCAATAAATACAACTCCACAATGCTGTTTTCAGGACTTGGGAGTCCACTCCTGCCAAAGCACCTAAACAATTGTCTGTCTTTGTCTTCAATAACTCAGGAAGTCACAGTAAGCACATGAGTCAGTGCAGCTAGAATGTCCATTCACAGGATACTAGAATGCCCGTCCACAGTCCACAGGATGCTAGAGTGCCCGTCCACAGGATGCTAGAGTGCCCGTCCACAGGATGCTAGAATGCCCATCCACAGGATGCTGTTGTTTTTTTTTCAGGCAGATCATTTTCCTTTGGTCTCAGTATACATCATTTAAATATCACTGTTACATACACGCATCTGAATACATATCACCTAAGTGAATCCCAGTATACTCATTTAAAGAGGCTTGCTCCAGGAGCTGGAGAGATAGCTCTGTGTGTAGAGTTTTCTACCCGTGCATGAGGAACTGAGTTTGGATCTCACTACACAAAAACCTGCCGCAATGGTGTGTGCCTGTCACCCCAGTACTTCAGAGACAGAGACAGGAGGATCCCTTGGGCTTGCTGGCCAACCAGTCGGGTGAAACAGCTAACTTTCAGGTTCAGTGAGAGACCTGTCTCAAAACCTAAGGTAGACATTGGTTTCTGCACACATGTATGCTTGAGTGCACACATATGGGCATGCTCTAAAACAACTAATACTTAAGAGGTGCCATGCAGCCGAAAGCCTTAAGCTCCCAGCATCCAGCCTCTTAACCCTGGCTTCTGGACCAAGCATCTCAGTGGATGGCCGATTAAGCAGTTAATTATTTCTCATTGATACTAGCCCGCCCTTTTCTATCTTTTAATACAACAGTTTTACTGTCTCTGATAATTACCCTGTTTCAGATAACTCTTTTAAATCTAATGAGGCATGGCAAGCTCAGCTTAAAAGGCAACACATCATTAACTTCTTGCTTCGTTTTTTTGTCATTTTATCACACTCAATTACTATATCACCAGTGGGAGAGCAACCTGTTATTTGCCAGGGGCAGAACAGTGAGAGTTGACCTGCTGTCATGAGGCAGTGGTACTTAATAAACTTCCAGGGGCATCCACAGCCCTAGACTTTATCCCAGTCAGGCGGAGGTGAGCTCCAAGCTTCCTCAGCTTTCCACTTAGTACAAATTAGCTCTCTAGACGGTGACCTTTGCTTTCTTCCTTCTACCTGCGGGTTTGATTTTTTAACAGATTGCAGAGTTTATTTGTTTGTTTTTTTAAGGTCTCCCCCACCACCTTGAGAAAGTGTGGGAAGAAATACCTTGAGTGCTTGGGTCAGCTTCGAAAGCTCTTCGCCATCTCTATGGGTTGGGGCAAACTACACAAACTCTCTAAAAGGAATTCTTTATGCAGAACAGTGCATTAATGGTGCATTTCTGAGGTCGTCTTGAAAGTTAGGAGAGGTCATTCTTACTTGTATTATCAAGACAAATTCAGGGGGAAAATAGTGGACTGTTATGCAGATAGGGTAGTGTGTAAATAAATGTAGAGTCACGACACTCTAAAATTAATTAATTTCTTGGGTTGGTAGAACACTTTTCTGGCATGCATGAAGCCCTAGATAAGATTCCTAGCACAGCAAGCACCAGGTGTGATGATATAGCTCTGTACTCCCAGCACTTGGGAGGTGAAAGCAGGACCATTGGAAATTCAAGGGCATCCTTGGCTACATGGTACATTTGAAGCCAGTCTGGAATGCATGACACCCAGCCTCAAAAAGAAACAACAAAACTACCAAGCCCCTCAATTGTTCTAAACTCTCTAACTCGTTGCCATTCCCAGGGCATTTGAACATCTTTGAAATTTAATTTAGCATCCACCATGTTCTATGAAGAATGCTCAAGCAACACGCACTTCTTCATGCACAGAGGAAAAATGGAATGGCGATTTTTTTTCACAGAACAAAGGCTGGCCCATCCTCAGTAGGTCAAGTTCCAAGTTCTGAATATGCTCCTGGTGTTCTAGAGAGGTCTAATGTGACAAATTGAGTTGTGGTGGCTGGAAGACTGGGCTCCAATTCTATCTCTGTTGCCTTTGACAGGTGTAGAGAGTGAGCACATCATTAGGATGATGGCGGTCACGCAAGATTTGGACAGATAAAAAGACGTATCTGAATGCTGTGAACTAGATCGTTGTTAGCAACACTGTCATTGATTTGGGTCAGTTTCATGAGCTATGAAGTTCATTACAAGAACTGTGATAGAAAGGGGTGAAGGTTACTGTTAACAAACATACTTATTCATCTATCGAGTGGAGTGTGGGAATGAACACCACATGGAGGTCAGAGGCATAACTCTCAGGGGTGGGCTCTCTCAGCCCACTGTGTGTCCCGAAGAGGATTAGGCTTGGTGTCCAGTACCCATACCCAGTGAATTATCTTGGTGGCCCAACAGGGGAGATTTTAAATAAGGCTTCTCTGTGAACAATTGGGACAGCTGCAATCCACCCTTCCTCTGCACTTCATCATACCACATTCCTGCTTGGCTTCCAAGCTCACAGCTAGGTAAGGCTATGTCTAGACATGAATGTCAGAGGAAGATCACAAAGAAAACCTCCCATCCTGTTGCGTTTCATCTCAGTCACAGATCTCCAATGGAATGGTCAGTTTTAATCTGAGCATGCAGATCTCTCGCTCTTTGCAAAACACAGGGTTGAGTCATTCGTCAGATATTTCCAGGTTATCATCTGACGAGGTGCATCAGTAAAGTACATCTGTACATCTCACAATCCAGAAAGCTCTTGGACAGTTACTGTCAGACTCACTTTCATAGCAAGAGGAAAATGTGTGGGAATGACTCCTTCATAAACAGCCAAAAACAGTGGCAGACGCTGCTGAATCCTCCTGGAAAACATAACTGTCGCACTCGCTGCCACTTAAAGCACCATATGCCATTCTGACGTGGTCCTTCCTCGTCTGTGACCAAATGAGAGGTGAGAGGTGTAGCCCCTATGAGCTGTGTGCCCTATTCTTAAGAAAGAAGACTTTGCCAGTCTGAGTGCACACCTCCATGAAACCACAGAGCTACCACTTGCTATACAGATGCATTCTGTCACACCCCTGCCTCCAGGCCACTCACCCAAAGAGAGCTGGGCTGGAAGCCCCATTGAGGAGCTCGTTGAGAAGAGATGCCAAAGATCCGGGTGGCCTTCTGGGTTCCCGAGAACAGCAGACAATTCTGCACTGCCCCCCCATGTCTACCACACTGGGTGCACTAGGTCACATGGTGTCACTGTGATGGATAAAGGAAGCCCAGCCATCCCCCCTAAGCACCATCCCACCTAGGGCTGTGAACTTTGACCTTCCTTCATACCCAGAAGTCTCTCCATTCAGAGATCTGAGTAATGGCTAATCAAGTCACTTCTGTTGAGTAGAACTTTCAGCACTGCCTTCCATGACGTCCTCAACACAGCTAAGGGACAGTCCTTCTTATCAAATCCCTGTGTTCATTCATGAATCAGATTTTTCTTTCAACAAAGCTCACCAAGCACTCACCACTAGTCAGTGCTGTTCTGCTTTTAAAAGATACATACCGTGTTTGCATGACCCAGCTTTCAGAGTCCTCCCTACAGTGGTGGCCCTCTGTTAGATTGTGAGTGAGACCGCATGCAGGCTATCGGTTGGCTCATCCTCACTGCCCATCCCTGGTTTAGAAGGTCCTGTCTGTTGTTAGTGATCCCACAGACTGGATCACTTTTAACACACTGCAGTTGTTTAGCTTGTTTCATCGGTCGCAGAAGGATGACAGCCCAAGCAAGCTCATAAAAAGCACTGACCCATCTGTGGCTTTTGAGCTTTTGTTGTTGTTATTGTTAATTGTTTATATGGCACAAGAAATGGAAGAAGCCAGGACCTGCATTCTAGGCAAACATTCTATAAAATTACAAGCCTAATCCTTTAATAATTTCTTAAAGGCTTCAGCTCCTCATACTGTTTCAACAGCAATTAAATTTCAACATATGTTTAGGGGACATAAACATTCAAACCATATCAGTTCCCATCTAGGTTAAATATTTTTCCAATTCTATGCATTTTCGTGACGGGGACTAAATTTCATCTGTTACTTAACTCAGCAAAGAAAGTAATTAATTCATGCACCCAATGGTTAAGCCAATCTAAACCAGCAGCTGGCAGGATCATGTCTTTCCAAGGCTAAGGCGCTTGCAAGGATGTATGCACTTGACACAACCTGACAGTTCCCAGCAGTAACTGTCCATTCAGGTCCCTGCTGCCCCTGTAGATGTTGAGACAGGTTGATTAATTGTGGTCACTGTCAGGGTTGTGTGCTCTTTCTGTGGTCACTGGCCCCATATGTAACCAGTGGAAAAGAACATTTTAGTTTTTACAGTGAACAGATGAATTTTAAAACTCATTGGTGACAGATCACAAAACTTAAATGAGTCACAATGGGCTGCACTGAGACCCCCCTCTTTTATGAAGAGAAGCTATGAACACCTGATACAAACAAAGTTTGCTTTGCTACAAATGAATGGAATGTTAAATCCACATATAGAGAAGAATCCAAACACAGGTGCACCCTACTTCATAAAACAAACACTACTAGATGTAAAGCTGCAGATTAATGCTACCATGGTGACAGTAGACGATTTTAATGCCCCATTCTACCAATAGACAAGGCCGCTCAGGCATAAACCAGAGAAGCTTTGGATTAAATGACATCAGATGTCTTAATAGATGAACTTAACACATATTCAGGGAATATTCACAAAAAATCTAAAAAAATACACATTCTTCTCATCAGTTCATGTACCTTTCTCCAAAATTGACCATGTTATTAGGATACAAAACAAGACTCAACAGGTATAGGAAAATCAAAATAACATAGTGGAGTCTATCTGACTACAATGGGATAAAAGTAGTATCACTCACAGTAGAGACTATGAACAGAACACAAACTCAGAGAAATCAAACACATCATGGAGTAATGTATGGATTATTGAAGAAGTCTTCAAGAAAATAAAAATCCCAAGATTGAATAAAAGTGAAGACACAAATGCTAAAATCTATAGAAACATAACGAAGGTGGTCCTAAGAGGGAAGCTCATGGTTCTAAATGCCTACATTAAAGCATTTGAGAGATGTGGGCCTGAAAAATGACTCAGTGGTTAAGAGCGCCGGCTGCTCTTCCAGAAGACTGGGGTTCAGTTCAGCACCCACTACTCACAGCCATCTGTAACTACAGTCCCAAGAGACCCAACACCCTTTTCTGGCACTCAAAGGCACTTCACACTCATGATACAATGGCATACATGCAGGAAAAACACTCATACACATTTTAAAAAATTAATAAAAAATTAAAAGAAAATTTGAGAGAGCTCAAATAAATCAGTGGTACACTTTAAGGCTTTAGAAAAAAAAGGACAAACCAAACCCCAAAATAATAGATGGGAAGAAATAATAACACGCAGAGGGCAGTGAGAAAAAATAAAAAATTAAAACGAACTTCACAAAGAATTAAGTGTTATGACAGGAAAGTAAACCTGGAGAACAAAGGGTGTCCTATAACTATTGTCCACTAGATGGCAGAATCAATCCATTTATCTGCCACTGCCTACCTCTTCTACCAGGTTAAACTCAATTTTGATATTTGAAAGCTAGAGGGCAAGGTTTCCCTACAAATAAGTCCCCGAGTGAAAAATCTAATAATAATATTTCCAAGTCTTTCACAGGAGGGAAGACTTCTGAAGGTCTCAGATGACAAGGTGAAAGGTCACAGGACGAAATGAATGTGTGATCTTTGTGACTTTTTAAGTGACAGACACCATTTGTCATTCCAGGGAACAAGCCCTCCCCTTCACAGTCCTCAAAGCCGAGCTCTCTCTCTCTCACCCATAAGATTGCACGAGATGAGGACTGGGCTGTTTTTTAGGCATTCCCATGCCGGCAAGCGTGAGAATAGGTACTGCATCGGTCTGAGAGACTCTTCTGGAAGTCATAAAAGCCACTCTCAGAAACGTCTGCTGTCCCTCTTGTGGCAAGTAGCGATGTTTCGTGGCCTCTCCTGGGTCCTAGGTCCCAGGATTCTCACTATTACAGCAATCATGTGTTGCACTGTTTGGTGGCCCAGCTTTGGTCAGAAAGGGAAGTTTAGACGTTCAGTTCACTCTCCTGTTCTGCCCAGAGTCACTGCCGGCTTCCTGCACATCGAGGGTTACCTTTGGTGCATTTTGTGATCTTAGTTGCCACTAAGATTTAAACACAATATTTGTAAATGCAAATGTAGTATGCATGGAGACATGTAGGCGGTAGTTATTTTTGACTCATGGGGAGTTGAGCCCATTTCCTGGTGAACCTGAGCATGCGTGACCAGCTCTTCACCTGGAAGTGGGGGCTGGTTCACCAGGAAATGGTGGCAGGGAAGGCCAAAGCCGCCAAGGAAGGAGCTCCCCATGCTCCATCACCAAGGTGATGAGATGCAGGTGACAGCTGTACCCAGACCACCCTGATGCTAGTCTGCTCCAATCAACATCAGCACTACGGTGGCGCGGCCTCCGGTCCTCAGGAAGGGGACTCAGACACACTGACGAGAAGAATTGAACACCCCACTGCTTCCCACGTCTGCGTGGCTCCACACAGGGGAAGATGATCCCGTGCTCAGGCTCTCCTCAGCTGCCCTACTCCCATCCACTCAGGGCACCTTCATGTACCTGCTGTTTTCACCAGGCTACGCGGCCCGGGTTCGCTAACAGCGCTATTTAAATCACTTTCTCCAGCTCTTGTAATTGTTCCCTTACATTTCACTTACTTAAAACAAGGTTCGTTTTATTAGTGTTAGTGTGGGGGAATGCACACATACGCATTGGATACGCTAGAGATGAAAGTACAGGCAGTAAACTGCTGATGTGGGTGCTGGGAACCAAACTCTGGTCTTTTACAAGAGCATCAAGGGCTCTTAACTGCTGAGTCATCGCTTCAGGTCCTCCAAAGCATTGCTAAAGATAAAGAAGAGGGAAGGGTGTGGGGACATAGGAAAGAGTGTGTAGCCTCTGCAATGCCGAATGCAGCTTCCCAACCTAAGGCAACTCACCAGAGACACAGTTGAGATTGCCATTTTTATCAAGACAAATGACAGGTAGAAAAGTAGGTAGGCAGGTGATGATAAATAGATAGATAGATAGATAGATAGATAGATAGATAGATACATACATACATACATACATACATACATAGACAGACAGATGATAGATAGAGATAGGTGGATAGATAGTACAGATTGGTAGATGGCAGAAGATAATAGATACCTATAAAAAGAGATAATAGACTGATATATACATAGATAGACAGACAGACAGATAGATGAGTGCTCTGGTGGATAACTGACCACTGAAGGAAGACTTTGACTGAGTGTTTAACTGATAGAGATTGGACCTATTTGTTCAGAAAACATCCACCCAGAGGTCATAGTGGAAAACGCCTCGGCACATTTTCCTGGAGGTCTTAGTAACTCCCATTCTTTACAGAGCCACATGGTCGATATGTTTACCCCAAATAAGCCACTCTCGAAATATTAATGATTGATTAAGACTGACTCCATCCAGTCACTGTGCTTCTTGCAAAGGACCCCAGATAGCTGTCTTGTTGTCTTTGTGCACTGACTGGTGTGACTACAATGGGCTCGCTTAATTACAACGCCACATGTTTTAAATATTTTTACTGAAATCGATCAGGCCACAGGGAGAGAGGACCTTAGTAGCTAGGGAGGCTGGGGGAAGCCCCAGGCATGGGGGAAGATTCCTTCAAAGGGTCGCCCACCCCCACCCAAGGTTATGATTAAGAAGTGGAAAAAAGGAAAAGTCCTTCACAAGCGAGCAGGATAGAGGTTCTGGTCTCAGTCTACACCCTGCGCTGACTATACCTGTGTCAATTAGTCTGAGAACATAATTGCAGGGCTCTGATTTTTTTTAACTTTCTCTTCAAGTAAAATGTATAAAGACACCAAAGGACAAAAGGTGCCCCTGGAGTGTCAGATTGATCACTTTCGATACTCGGGACTGATGGTGATCCTAAGACTGCCAGCCTGCAGAGCTCCTTCCTCAGTGACATTTTTGTTTAATTGCTTGTTAGTCTGGAGTGAAGAGTTTGGTGGGGGAGGAGGTGTTCATTCTTATTAGAGTATAAAATACCCTTTTGCACTAAATAAGTTCTTCTGATTGTCACATGCCAAACACGAAAGCCAAATGAGACCAAGCCAGTGTTTACAGAAGCACAAAATGTTTTTCTTCAACTTCTGCTGCTTATTTTTATTCCTTTTTTTTTTTTTTTTTGGAGAGTTTCACTGTGTGACTCAGGTTGCTTTGAACTCAAATCCTCCCACGTTAGCTTCTCAGGACTGAGATTACAGCCATGCTCCACAGCACCCGAACCCCCTGCTTGCTTTTGAAATGCCATTGGTTTGCACAGATGAATGCTAACCAGCTCTGTGACTTTGTGAAGACGTTTCTCCACCTCAGTCTCCTTATTTTTTGTGAGACTGAAAGGGCATCATTACACACGGCTACATTGTTCCACGTCATTAACAATGTACCCTACATTCCACCTCACCATATTGTGAAAATAAATAAAATACAAACCTTTCAATTTAGTTTCTACAGCGGAATCACTGTGACAGACAAACATCTTTCCACAGAGATTGGCTGAATTATCTGTACACATAAATATTCATATTTGTTTTTCATTCATTGCTACAGTGGGAAGTGGGCTAAAGCAGTAATCGGCAGTATTCAGTATGATTGACACCCATTCTTTGACACAGCAGTGCTTCTTAACCGGACTGCTCCTACGCCCTCATGATACACTTTCCTCTTTCTTGTTCACCCTTATTGCGTGAACAGTCTTCAAGAAAGCAACTTAGTGAATTCTGACTGGAAATGCCATGCTGTTTTACCTTTGCTCTAGGGAGAGGATTGGTCTCAAGGTTTTGTGTGTTTCTAAGCTTTTGGCAGTAGTGTAGTATATTAGAAGCAAGACAGGATTTCACAATAGCCTTCAATTGTGAAAACCTGGGTCAATTCCTACCATTTCATTCCAGTCTATACTCGGTTTGAAGCACAGAAATTAGTCTGTGCCCTCTGCTTGTGGCTTTGTGCAAGCCCCTCCTGTCTTATCGGATCTAAGCCTTTTCCTGTTTGTTCCTAAGGATAATCAATTCTTTAATACTCCTGTCTTTAAAAAAAATCCATTCATCAGTTCACTTCTTCGGCAAATCTGTATCTATTGCTTATTGTTTGTCAGGCACACGTTCTGGGTTTCAGAGGGAAAACAAAGACTAAAAACGTACCTGCTTCATGCTCCTGGACTTAGGAATCCAAGGGGAGAAAAGACGTTAACCAAAGAATCCTCAGGACCAAATGCAAAACGGGCACACGTGCGTGCGCTGGGAAGGACACGGTGTGTAATGTGATCCCAGGATTGGAGAGAGCAATACAAATCAACTGGAGTTCCAAAGATGGAGAAGCTGTGTGAGCACAGAAGGAAGGAGAGGGGTCCTTCCCCACCAGCTGAGAGTCAGAAGTTGAGGCGTGTGCAGAAAGATG
Source organism: Mesocricetus auratus (assembly GCF_017639785.1). NCBI lineage: Eukaryota > Metazoa > Chordata > Mammalia > Rodentia > Cricetidae > Mesocricetus > Mesocricetus auratus. Next base: position 28,022,741 of record NW_024429196.1, on the reverse strand, counting down.
ACAGGCAAGGAGAACATTGGCTAGGTAAGGGAAGACAAGGGGACAGGGGACAGTGTAGGCAGGCCTGCACTGCATGAAACGGCAGCAAACTGGGGTTCCAGATGATCTCTCTGGATGCGATGCTGCTGACACACGGAGGACTCTCCTGGGGACACACAGTGGAGCCAGCTTGGGAACACCAGTCTCCCAGGAACCCAGCCGGAACTCACTGGAAAACCCAGGGAAGTGCTTCTCCAGCAACACAGGCAAGGACACCCGTCTCCATACACAGAGTCTCTGCATGGAAGCTGCAGCGTGGTCCAGTGGGTCACACAGCACACCCTTTGTCCATACATCTTACTTGTAAATGTTCATTGTAACTCGTCTGGCTTGGGGCCTCTGCCTTCTGCTACACTATTGACACGCAGCCCTCACTGGGACTCCTCTTAGATATCCTAGTGTTTCCTTGGTTACAGAGATCCTGCAGCGTTGGATCTATGTGTCTGGATCCTTCTCATGCTCCAGCAGTTCATAGATGAGGGGATGTCAGGGTGGGCCAACTCATAACCCTGATGGGAGCTGAGTTGGTCAGTCTACTAGCTTTCCCTCACCGCCAGGGTAAGCTTTCCCTCACCGCCAGCGTAAGCTTTCCAGGGTTGCCCTGGCTAACTCACCCACTGCTGCAGACAGCAAGGAGCAGCACCAATTCTCCAGCTCCCAAGCCCTCTGGGCCAGCTCACCTGCACCCACACCACCGGGGCCAGCTCTACTGTTTTGCCCAGGTGAGGTGCAGGGCCCGCTCTCCTACTCACAGGTTCCCGAGGCCAACTCTCCTGCCTGCTTTAGGTGGCAAGGGGTAGAGGACCGGGAGGAGGACCGGGAGAGCATCTTTCCCTCACCCATGCCATGGAGAGGCAGACGATGAGGGTGTGGTCAGCTCTCCTACACTCATGTCCTCAGGGCCAGCTCACCTGCACTCCATCAACAAGGTCAACTCTTTGTGCTGCCCAGGTGAGGAGCAGGGCCACTCTCCCTGCTGCAGCCGTTGAGGGACAGGGTCAGCCTTCCCACTCTTGTGACCCTGGAACTAGCTTTCCCACCTGCAGTAGGTGTTGAGGGGTAAGGGGAGCATCTCTCCCTTAGCCACACCACTTCCTGACAGACAGAAGTGGGGCCAGCTTCCTACCCTCATGCCTTCAGGGCTAGCCTCCCAGCACCCCTGCCAACAGGGTCAGCTCCAATGTGCCTCCCAGGCAGGGACACCTCTCTTCTTTATCCAAAGACAAGGGACAAGGATTAGCTCATTTAAGTGACAACATGAGGTGACTGTTGGCAGGCTAGCTTCGCATATTGAGCCTTGGATGCTTTAAAAGGCTTTATGGATAGGAAACAACATATCCTTCTTGGAAAATACATTTACAGGTATCTTTTGTGGCCAAGGCCTGTGAGCATTTGTGTAGTGGCTCCTGTTTACTCTGCTCTTCAGTTACTGGACTCATTTTTTTTCTGGGATGTCTCTGTGAGAATGCTCCTCATCTTGTCTGGAGTGAATTTAGCATCAGGGTTGTAAAATGGAGGCATGGTAAAGACCGAGGAAATGCATTTGAGGACATTTACACTGTGTCACAGAAGGAGAAAGGGGTGTGCTGTTTCTGTTTGCCCAGGGCTTCGCTGAATGTCACACAGGGTGGGCCACCATTGTGGGAGCAAGCTGCTCTTGTGCTCAGTTGACAATAGAAGCTTCAGGAGCTGTAGTGAGAGCTCGGCTGTGTGATCAGGGTTCACCTGCAGAGTGGAGCATGCTCAGCTCGTTGGGCAGAGAACGATTCATTACAGGGCATTAAGTGGCTCCCAGAATTCCTAGTGGGGTGAGGAAGTTAACAGACCTACCTGTACCTAAAGCTACATTGACAAAAAACGACCACCAAGAAACGAGTTTCATCTTCATCAGAAAATGACTTGTCCTTGCAGATGCCCTCTGGACATCTGTTTTTTTAGTGTCTATGCCAAGGCAGTTCACTGTGGCTCCCTTTTTAGGTCAGTCCAGAAGTTGCTTCTGGCTGGTGGAACTTAAGTCATATTAAGGATTTGGTAGTAGTCATGGTCCTCCAGAGAAACAGAACCAATAGGAGTGTTACTGGTTCACACAATGATGGAAGGTTTGCATGGCCAAAGCCTCTGCAGTTTCTTAGCAGAGTGGATACCCAGACTATTGATGATGTAGTTCATGGTCAAAGACAATCCGGTGATAGAATCCTTTCCTTCTGGAGGAATCTGTCTTTTTCTCTAAGTAGGTTGTAGCCAGGTCAAGTTGACCATTACATTTCTATTTGCAATGGGAACTGGCAAATGTGTCTATCTTCCTCAAACATACAGTACAGGAAGTAACCCCAGAAAGTCTACAATAGGTACTTTGCTAGGTTGTCTGCAGGCTCTGCCAGACATCTGTGGAGAAATCCTGAGAAAATTAGAATGATTCTTCTGGAAAAATTTATGTATAGAAACTTGTAGATTAATGACAAAGTATCGTTTGCATCTTTTGAGGCAGGGATATTGGTGAGGTGCTTGCCTTGCAAACATTAGGCCCTAAATTTGAATTCCATCTTCCACCTGAGAAAGTCATCCAGGTGTGGTAATCCTGGTGCTGGGGAGGCAGAGACAGGAGGATTCCTAGTATCATTGGACATTCTAGCTGAATCTGTGACCAATTTCCAAGACATTAGTGCCTCCCAAGATTTCAGCCAAATTTCCCCTTAAGTAAGAATCTTGAATCCTTCTGAGAGTTGACCAGCTCAGCCCTCAAAACTACTGTTTTAATCACTGCATAGCTCTAGGCACCATAGGCACTAACTGAAATGCACACATTGGACTTACTCCCAGCTGGGTGGTGCTTTGTGTTTGGAAACTGCTCGTGTCTGTTGTCTTCTTTGGTTTTCAGGCAAGACAGTTCCTGCATTAATCTTTTCTTCCTGCTTTCTCCGCAGATGAAGACAATGGAAGCTCAGATACATTAAGAGATGTTCTCTGTAGTATGGTGTTCGAACTGAGGGCAGAACTTAAACTAATTGGTTTCTAGTTTGATTCCCCTCTTCCTTTAGTGCAAAATCTCTAGATTATTTCCCAGCACAACTCATGTAACTCTAGAATACAAGACTCTCAAGACAGCATCTCTTAGGTATTTCTCAGCTTTGGTGTGTAGTACCACCCAGGATGTAGTTCCAACAGGCAGTGCAATTTATCAGAAGTTAATTTGAATCACATTTTTAAAATACATTTGAAGTTTATGCTCAATATAGACTTTTCTCTGCTTTAGCATTTTCTCAAGGTCTCCCACCAGGGGGCAACAAGAGTTCTCAGAAGGGCTAAACGTGGCAGCGGTCTTTTGTTAGGCATTCCTTATTTCTTTTTTTTTTTTTTTTTTTTTTCGTTTTTCGAGACAGGGTTTCTCTGTATTGTTTTGGAGGCTGTCCTGGAACTCGCTCGGTAGACCAGGCTGGACTCGAACTCACAGAGATCCACCTGCCTCTGCCTCCCGAATGCTGGGATTAAAGGTTTGTGCCACCACCGCCTGGCTGACATTCCTTATTTCTAATCAAACCAGAAAATTGGCTTACCATGAAAATTCAAGTATATTCGCTACAGGTAACTTCATGAAAACTCTGTTTTAATTCACTTATTTACTGTTTTCTTATTAGAAGTAGATATTAAATATTAAGGTTTACACATTTACTAAACCCCTTTTCTTTGTTTCTTCCATCTTAGCTTTTGCTGGCATTGTCTGATATTTTCTTGGAATCATGTCCATTCAACACTTCTGGCTCTTTGCCGAATGTCAGCATGATGACCCACATGTAGGGCCCAATGTGTCTTGGGCAAAACAAAACAAAACAAAAAAACCCCTGACAGCAAAGATCACAATTGTGTTAATTTAATGTTGGGAGCTCCCTCCTTCAAGGGAAAGACCACTGTAGCATGGGATCATCTTGATGTCTAGGTTATACCTAGGTTATGGAAAAGTTGTCCTCAAGTAATTACTCAAGTGCTTGTAGGATACAAAACGATGAATGATGTGAAGAATGAGTGAAGGAATTAACCATAGCTCTACAGGCAAGACAGAAGAGGAAAATGGCAGACTTCTGAGTCTAGTGCCAATTTCCTGGAAACCATGTCCATAGCTATGTTTAAAAGACGAAAGTACACAGAATTACAATTTTTAATGGCATAAAAGCAATGCTTATTTTCTTTGCACCAATAAAAAACAAGACTTTTTTGTTGTTGTTGTGCGTTGTTTGTTTATTTGTTTGATTTCTTGCCAAGAGAGTCTTTCCACTGACTTACCTTGGACTTCCTGAGAGTTTTTTGATTCTGTCACGTACTGGGTTTTGCTGAATTGTGACTGAGTCCCTGAAATACATGCACATCCACAGACTCTTTGTCACACTGGTTTTACTAGGTATTAAAGTCACCTGAAAAGAAGCCCCAGTGGCTCCTCCCCAGAGCCACGCATCATCAGCTAACATCTACTGAGCACCTTTTGGATGCTACACAAAGCCCTTGCTATTCGACATTTTCTCCTTTAAGCATCCCAGCACCCAAGCAGAGTAAGTGGTCTCTTACTCATCTTGAAAGATGAAGGAAGGCACGCCCTCCAGGCTCAGCACTAAGGCTGGAGCTCTGCCACCAGGGCTCCTGGCTGGCCCTGTGGTTCTAACTCCAGAGTGTTTTACCACTGTGCAATCCTGCTTTCTATTTAAAAGTCTATTTGGAAAGGATTTCTTTGAGCAATTAATTTTGTTTTTGAAGTTTTCTGAAACTTAACTGTTGTCACTAATTCCAGGTAGACTTGAGCTGGGTTTTGGTAGACATTCAGAACTTGAAAGGCTAGGAGTAAGACTGCCCAAAAAGAGTAAGACTGGGTCAAAAAAATAAAAATAACAGCATTATGGTGTTCTGAGATAAGACTGAAAACAGCCTGCCTTGCAGTGAACTGCATGCTAGGATTTTGCTCATTAACCTGGGTGGCTGATGAATATGGATTAATTTCTAGTTACCCATGTAGAATTCCGACAAGCAGGGATAGTTCTCTTGGATATATGTTAAACAGGTCCCAGTTTTGTTTGTTTGTTGTTTTTATTTTGAGACATGTTCTTACTATGCAACCATGGCTGGCCTGAAACTTGTTTTGTAGACCAGGCTGGCCCTGAACTCATGGAAATCTGCCTGTTTCTGCTTTCCAAATGCTAGGATTAAGGGTGTGTGACACCATAGCAAAAGCACCGGTTTTGACTTTGCTGAGTTTTCACATTTGTAATCAATAACATCAGCATAGCACACACGGAAGAATCCACAGGGAAAGGATATTTGATTTTAAGAGGTGTGACCCACCCCCAAGCCCAAGTGTGTCCAAGACCTGGAATCTGGCCACAACATCAACATGAAATAAGTTGAAATCTCACCTTTCTGCCTGAGGGCCACAGGAAAAGGAAAGAAAGTCTGGAGAAAGGGACGTGGGCAGTCACAAATGTCCACCCAGAGTCCAGGGAAGGGGAAATAGACTACATCTTTATGGGATAGTAGTGAGATTAGAAAGCAATTGGGGTTGAGTGGTAGAAGTATCTTTTCATCTGTTTTTTTTAAAAGAAAGCATAACTTTCTTCTGAATCCATTGCACAGAAGCCTGCCCTCTGGAAGCAACAGTATTCTTTAATGTAAAGTGGGCACCCTCAGGACAGACAACCCTTGCCATCATGAAACAGTGTCTCACCCTTCTTCAGTGCCAGCCTTCTCTTATAAGTAACACTTATTTTAATTATTTCTAATTACACGTACGTATGTGTGTCTATGTGTGAGTATGTGCACACAAGTGCAGGTACCTTTGGAGGCTGGAGACCCTGGCTCCTGATCCTCTTAGAGCTGGAGCTACAGGCAGTTGTGAGTCATGAAACATGGGTGCCAGGAAACGAGCTGGGGTCCTCCACAAAGGCAGTAAATACTCTCGGCTGTCACACCATCCCTCCACCCCCAATGGCAGCCTTCCTTGGGTCTTTCCTGTAAAGAACTGCCCTTTCTCAGTGCAGGCTAAGATGTCCAGTCTCCCCTGCCCACTTCCGTTGTAATCTTTCAGGACGTACTCCACCTCCCCCTGCCTTCTCCGGCTGCACTACTTGCCATTACTCTTTCCTTTCTCTGAACTTTTGCTCTCTAGATCACTGACTGAACCCTACAGATGATTCCTTCTAATGCAAGCTAATTTTCCTGCGTGTGTTCTCCTTTCAAGTAGATAACAAGCCCCGGGCATCTCTCCCAGTGCCTTGTACAGAGTGGCCATTCAATACACGGTTCTTGATTAGATTATGCATTCATGACATCACTGTAGAGTTTGGTTCCCTGGGTCACATCAATGTGGAGGGAAACTGCAGCCCTATGACCCACTGTAAACTTGTCCCATCTCATTCCAGCGCTCAGCTGCCCTTCAGACAGGAAAATAAATGTCAGATTTGGCTTGTCTATCTGATCTTCATGCAACTGTGCCTTCATACCTCTGGGGACTGAAGAACTGGATCATTTCATAATTGCTTGGAGTTAAGTGTAAAACACTGGGTGAGAAGGGAAATATCTGGGAAGGGTTATGATGAGTGGAATCTGGTTGGGTGATGCTCATTTTTCCTTTGTGTGGGAGACACGCAGATGGTGGGTGGGAGGAGTAATGGCTTTCTCGGGCTGCTCCACCATCAGGGAGTGTATGGGAATAAAGCTGGTCAAGTTACCCACATTAATGAAGAACCCTGGCAGTCGCTTTTTCAGGAAAGGTCTTTCCAACAAACACCCCAGCTTTGTTTAAAGGAACAATTTGTCACAAGCAAACATCAAGAACTTACTGAAGGTGTTTTCTCCATGGACTGAGCATTGTGGGTCTTCCTGAATCCGAACAGCCCAAGATGAAGAGAGTGTGTTTGTTCTCTGATTTCCTTGTCTTAGGACCCTGCTCTGGCTGGCTCCAGTAACTCTCTCTGCAGGAGAGATAGCATTGCCCTAGTCAGAACTGTGAAAAGGCCCATGTAATATGTCCAGTATCCATGGAGGTAAACAGAGAAAGATTGGCTGGAATCCAAAGATGACTTCAAAATGATCCTGAATTGTAGGGAGGTGGAGCAAGCCCGCCACTTACGAAAGAAGTGAAAATCTGAATTCAGTTCTTTTGCTGCTCTCTTGTCAACTTTTCCTGCTCAAACTGTGCTTATTTTATGCTGCAATTTCCTTGGGTTTTCTAAAGCATATGTCTATCCCAGATGGGTGCTGGGCTGAGGAGAGATGCCTGTGATTGACGCCAGTGACTTGCTACTGGTTGGAACATTCACAGACCATAGCTTTCTGCCTCCTGACAACCCCCCAACTATAACCTCTTCCCTCCCTTCCTTCTTTGCCCATCCTTAGTTGGCAAATATCAGCCATGTGAATCCAACGGTAGGAACATCGTATCCCAGCATGCCACTTCACTCCCTTGCTATTTTAAATTTTATATTCTACTTATTTAATTGTTCATTTGTTTACTCACTCATTTATTTATGTATTTAGGGGATGGGACACATGTGGAGGTCAGAGGACTACTCTCGGGAGTCTTTTTTTCTCCTTCTACCATGTTCATCCTGGGCACGGGACACGGGATGTCAGGCTTGGTGGCAAAATTTTTACCTGTTGAAATGTCTCGCTATCCCTTTGTTCATATTTGTAAGATTTTATTTTATTTTATTTCTCTCTCTCTCTGTCTCTCTGTCTCTGTCTCTCTCTGTGTGTGTGTGTGTGTGTGCATGTATATTCACATGAAGGCAGGTGTCTGTGGAAGCCAGAAGAGGGTGTCTGATCCCCTGAAACTAGAGCCATAGGCACTTGTGAGACACATGACATCAGGGCAGGGAACCTATGGACTCAGATCCTCTGGAAGAATCGTATAGTCAAACTTACTAAGCCATCTCAACACCTCACCTCCATGGTTTAAAGGTTGAGTCAGGGGAAGAATAGAGGAGAGCAGGATGAGAGATACCGTAAGAGAGGGAGCCATTATAGGTTTGAGGAGAGATCTGGCACTAGTGAGATTTTCAGAGATCTACAATGATGACACCAACTGGCAATCTAACCAATAGTGGAGAGACTACCTTAAATGCCCTTCTCCCGAAAATGTGACTGTTGACTATCTTGTATGCTATCCTAGAGCCTCCATCCAGTGGCTGATGGAAGCAGAGGCAGACACCCACAGCTAAACACTGAACTGAACTCCTGGACCAAGTTGCAGAGAGGGAGGAGTGATGAGCAAAGGGGTCAAGACCAGATTAGTGAAACCCACAGAGACAGCTGACCTGAACAAGGGGGAGCTCATGGACCCCAGACTGATGGCTGAGAGGCCAGCACGGGACTTATCCAGACCCCCTGAATGTGGGTGTCAGTGAGGAGGACTCAGCAATCTATGGGGCCTTGGGTAGTAGATAAGTATTTATTCCTGGCCTATGAATGACTTTGGGAGCCTATTCCACATGGAGTTATGCTCTCTCAGCCTGGACTTCTGGAGGAGAGCCTAGGTTCTTTCTAACTTAAATTTTAAAAAGTGGGAAAAAGACAACATTGAAGTTTAAGAAGACATTGAATATTTTGCACTTTAAATTCTTTTTTAAGCATGTATTTAGTTATTCATTATTTTTGGAGGCAGCTGTGGGTGTCATAGCACATATATGAATGTCAGAGGACCATTGAAGGGAGTCAGTTCTCTCCTCTATCATTTGGCTCCAGGGATGGAGCTTGGGATATCAGGTCAAGCAATCTCACCAGCCCAGGATTTTACTTTCAGAGATAGGTTATTTAAAGGCAGAAGCAGTTGTTCTCTAGAAAGAAACCATATGGCATTTACATGACACCAGCATGACGGGCACACAGGCAGCAACATTTCATTCATGACACGTTCAAAGAGTAAGAAGAAAGTTTAACACAGATTCCATTCTGTTTCCAAGAAACCAAACTAATTTTGCATAGATAAGAACAGAGCTGAAGATGTTCCTGGCTCTTGCTTACTTTTGTCTCCCACAGGTATATCTGGGGTGTGACACTTGGGATCTGGGAGTCACTCAAGGTCCAGAGAACATGGGGGAATCCCAGCACACATACAGCTCGTTCTCTAGTCACAGTCAAGTCCTGTGAGCATGTGTTCTGCCAGCTGCAGAGACAGAGGTTCAGTCAGTGCGTTGCCATGGCAACAAGCTATGTTTCCATAACACAGCCTTCCCACATGCTCACAAGCCAGCGTGGATGTTTTGCTCTGCCTGATGCTAGTGAGGCTGGGAAGTGAGCAGGGGCCTTTGGGAATGATACTCTGGTTTGTGTGTGTGAAAGTTGAACTCTGGCTAAATCTGGACATACACACAGCATAGGCTGGTATCCAAAATGGGAAGAACTGTGCACCTTCTACCTCCTTTCTCTCTTAGAGGCTTCCCTGAACTTATTGAATGTCCCAAACACTCTGCAAGATGTGTTTGTGAAAGCAGAGTAGTGTAGGGAGAGGGCTGGAAGACAGAGGGTGGTGAACTTATGACTTATGGGCAGGCGAGCACTAACTTTCATTGTCCAAGATTTTAGAAAATGACTTGTAAATTTTCCTAACTTCCTTGTCACAAAGGCATTCAGTAATACAGTGTGAACTTGAGATGAAGGAGCTCTTTTGTGTCTTGGCCTGAGTCAGCCACCCACCATCTGGTTTCTTTGTGTTATTGCAAAGAGAGCCCAACCCTTTCAGAGTGCTCAGCTTTGCTTAACATTCTCATGGGCACTCATGCTGATCCACAGCTCATTGGCGATCAAGACCCAGAGAGCAGACAATTCTGCTGTGCCTCCCTCAGAGAATAGCCTGGGCCAAAGCGGGAGGAACACTTTGCTGATCAAGCATTGGCAGAAGCATCTGTCCTGCCAGCCAGCTCCCAAATAACCACACAGAGACTTATTAATTATGGATGTTTGGCCGATAGCTTAGACTTGTAACTAACTAACTCTTACAACTTAAATTAACCCATGTCTATTAATTTACGTGCTGTTACATGGCTCATGACTTGTTACCTCATTTTCTACACATCTTGCTTCCTCTGTGTCTGGCAGGCGACTCCACTCTTCTTCCCCATGTTCTCTCAGTTGGGCTCTCCCACCTAACCTCTTCCAGCCTAGCTATTGACCAGTTAGCTCTTTATTAAACCAATGAGAGTAACATATCTTCAGAGCATACAAAAAGATTATTCCATAGAAACCAAGAATCACCTGCAGCCTAGATGAAGCATTCCTGGAACTGAATCAAGGTGTTATGGGGTCCCTGTGGCTGCTCATGCCATTACTATCTTGGTCATACAATCCCTTCTCAGGGTGATAGAATGACCTCTTTTCCACCACAAGCTCATTTAGTCTTGATTGACTCTATAGTCTGTCCTAGTTACTAACATGGGGCAGATATCTGTTTTTGTTTTTTTTTTTTGAGGTAGGTATTTTTTGTATGATTTATTTTGTTCCTGTATTTAGCTGGCTCAGAAAAATTTAGTGTGCAGCCCCAAAAGATCTCTCTCTCTCTCTGCCTCTCTTTCTCTATCTCCCCCTCCTACCAGCACACCCCACCCCCCTCTGGTAAGACAAAGTCTTATGCATTTCATGCTGGCCTAAAATGACTTTGGATTTCCTATCCTCTTGCCAATACCTCCTGCATGTTGGGATTTAGCAGGAGCCACTATAGCTGGTTTCTGTGATACTAGGGATTGAACTCAGAACTTTGTACATTCATTCCATGTCAGCATTCTACTGACTAAGGTATATACCTAGATCACTTTTTTCTTTTCATTGTTGTTGGTTTGAAATAGGGTCTCATTAGACTAGGATAACCTCAACCTTGCTGCATACTAAGGCTGGGTTTGAACTATTGTTCTGCAAGCATCCTCCTCCTGAATGTTGGGATGACAGGTGTGCTGATCTTGAGTTCTCAACATTTCTGTCTCTGCTTCCTGAGGTCTGGGATTACAGACACATGCCATCATGCTTGATTCTGTTTTTTTCTCAAACTGTCCCAGTTAATAGAGTATCCCATAACTGTTTATTAGTCTTTCCTATCCCTATATTGAACACTGAGTTTCTTGAGCACATATGCTGTTCTTGTCTCTATTTGTATTCCCTAAATAGATTTTGTGTTTAAATAACAAACATGTGGTGAACATCTATTTTAGTAGCACAAGCCAGTGTTTGAATAATGCACACGTACAGTAAAGCATCACCCACCAGGCAACAGTGCCACTGGGGGATATCTTAATCCACCTACCAGGAGCATCTTGATGAGTATGTAGATGGTATTTTGCTTCTCAAGACATTTGTTTTCATCTATTTGGGAAAAATAATTTCATGAATCTGTCATCAGTATTTAATTTGGCCATAGATTGGGTTGGTACTTAGACTCTGACCACTTAGTTACTCTGATGCAATTCTTATACATAGACCTTGGAAAATACCTTAACAATAAAGGCAGTTAGCAGTAAGTGCTGGTAGAGATTTGAGCCTGGATCCTTTGTTATTGGTCCTAACACTGCCATGTTGCTCATATGGTCATTAGAAGAACAGTTGCTAGACTCATTCATTAGGAGACAGTGTTGGCTTCTCCCCACCATCATGTAATTAATATTCAATCTATAAAAGACTTTGGAAATCCAGTAGAAAAGCATTCTAGAAGGCCATTTCTCTCCTAACAATATAATAAATGTCAGTAGTGTCTGGTTCAAGTTCTTAGGCTTGGTAGATGGCCAGCAATGAGCTTGAGAGAATGAACAAATCAAAATCCCAAACTAGCAGCAAGAGTGGGGTGTCCTTACTCTTGGCCATCTGGTCCTTCTGCACACACCCAGCTTTGGGAGACTTCCCCACTTTGCAAGGCCTGCCTCCCACGTGGAAGTGTTGGAGGAGTTTATTTCTTGGACTCAAGTTTCAGAGAGTTGAGTCCAAAAGATCTGCTTGCTCTCTCTCTCTCTCTCTCTCTCTCTCTCTCTCTCTCTCTCTCTCTCTCTCTCTCTCTCTCTCTGTCATTTGTATCACTTGGCATGCTCCTCAGGAAGCTTTTTAGGAAAGAAAGATTCCTAACTGAGAGTGTGCACATTTAATATATGTGGTGTGAGTGTATAAGTACATATATACATGCATGCTCATGCGTGTAGAGTCCAAAGGTCAACCTCAGGTGTGGTTAGTTTTTTAGGAGCCACCTACTTTGTTTTTTGAGTTAGAGTTTCTCATTTGGAACTGGACTCATGGGGTTTGTCTAAACTTGTCCAGCAAGCTCTAGGAATCATCCTGTCCCTGAATTTAAAGCAGTGAGACTATAAACATGTATCACCATGCCTAATTTTTTTGTTGGCATGGGGATCAAAATAAGGACCTTCTGCTCACGTGGCAAGCCATTTACCAATTGAGACATCTCCATAGCCCTAGAATCTTAGGAAAAGATTCAATCTTGACTCTTCTCAGGGTGTTTAGAATTCTACAGTCTTGATTTTCAGGCTTCATAAAAGTATGAAGTAAAACTGATAAAGGGAAAGAGGTTTATATATTTATTCAAAGTGTGATTCAAAGACACTAGCAGGAAGCAGAAATGGCAACTTTTTGGAATTGGAGGATCTCAAATTTATCTATCTTTCTGTGGTGGTTTAAACAAGAATGAGCCTCATAGGCTCATATACTTGAAGACTTAATCATCAGGGAGTGGTGCTATCGAGAAGTATTAGGAGATGTGGCCTTATTGGAGGAAGTGTGGCCTTGTTGAAACAAACGTATTATTGGTGTATAGGCTTTGAGGTTTCAAAAAGCCTAAGCCACACCCAGTATCCCTTTTACTTCCTGCTGCCGATGGATCTGAATGTAGAACTCTCAGAACCATGCTGCCTGTGTGCCACCAAGCTCCTGGCCATTGTGATAATGGACTAAACCTCTACCACTATAAGCAAGCCCCAGTGAAATACTTTCTTAGGCATCGCTATGGTCGTGGTGCCTCTTCAGAGCAATAAAACACCAAGACAGAAGTTGGTACTGGGAAACAGGGTATTGCTTTGGCAGACCTGAGCAAACTGTTTGTTGGAGGAATATGGAAGACTTTGGGATGTTGGACTAGAAAATTGGTTGGATAATTTATGCAGGATTTGGGCTGGAGAGATGGCTCAGCCGTTAAAGGCTAGGCTCACAACCAAAAATATAGGATTTAATGGGCTATCCAAGTAGTAGCATGGAAGACAGTGGTGCAGAGGTTTCTGTGAAGTGTGGAATCCTTGCTCAATAGATCTCAGAGAAGACTATTAGTAAGTGGCCTAAAGACAATTCTTATGATATTTTAGTAATGAATGTGGTTAATTTCTGACCTTCTCCAAAAAAATCTTCTTGAAGCTAAATTAAAAGAGTTTTGATTTAATGCTGTTGATAGAGATTTCAGTACAGCCTAGTATTGACTCTATCATGTGGTTATTAGTATTATGCAGACCTATAATGAAAAGGAACAAGATGAGAAAGTAAAAGTACAAAACACACAGTTTGAGTAGAAAAAGAACGCCAGAAAGTATAATGGAGTTAAATCCAGTGCTCAAGGAAATAAAAAGTTCAAAGAAAAGCTTGATGTTAAATGTAATAAAGGGAATGGTGACTTTGGGGCAAGATCCCATCAAGCTAAGCTTCCAGTTTGTGGAAAAGAATTAAAGAAAAGGTTAAGTGGTGAAGGAAACCGACAATAGAAAACTGATACAGATATAATTAAAAGAGGGGCTCAGGTTCCAGGTCAACCAAGCAGCAGAACTTGGCAGCTCCGGCCACTTGGTTAAAGTCAAGGATACAAGAGAAAGTTTGTGGAATCTCTCTCTCTCTGCAGCTAAGGAAAGCCACTGAGGCCAGCATGTGTCAGGGACGTACCTGCATAGAGGCCCAGAGAGATCATTGTGTGAAGCTATGAAAATGAAGCCTGGATTGTCTTGGAAACCTCAAGATGTTAGAGATACCAGAGTCATAGAATACCTGCCAAGGAAAGCTAAGAAAAGGGAGTAGAACCAGCCCAAGAGAGAAGTGTGTTGCTGTCAACAAAGCTGAAAGGAACTGGAGGTCTGAGGTGTGCTTTGACATCAGACAGGGAGACCTGGAGACATCAGAAATGGAGATGCAGAATTTAGAATTTTCCCTGGTGATTTTTGGTCTTGCTTTTGGTCCAGTAGTTCCTCATTTTGTTCCCTTTCTTCCATTTGGGGATAGTATTTGAAATATATATTCTGTGCTACAGATGTTGGAAGTATGTGATCTGTTTTTAATTTTGATTTACAGGGTGTTACAGCTAAGAGATTGCCTTGAATGGCAAAAGAGACTTTGAACTTGGACTTTTAAGCAGTTTTTGAGATAGTGATAGACTATGGGGACTTGTGAAGTAGGACTAAATTCATTTGTAGCATTATGGTATGACTATAAGTCTCTGGGGGCCAGGGAGTGTAATGTGGTGCTTTCAATAAGAATGGCACCCATAGGCTTATTTATTTGAATGCTTAGTCATCAGGGAACTCCTTCAGAGGATAAAGAGATGTAACCTTCTTGAGTAGTCTCTGTGTCTCTGTCTCTCTCTGTCTTTCTGTCTCTCTGTCTCTGTCTCTCTGTCTCTCTCTCCTGACTGCTGTGGAACCAGTTCGAGAACTCTCTTAGCTACTTACTCTCTCATATATGGAATTCAGACATAGATCTGGGGAGTGCCAGCCTACAATCCCATGGCTAGAGAGTCTGGGAAACAGAACCTTCATTCAGTGGCTGATGGAAGAAGAGGCACACTCCCATGGCTAAGCACTGAGCTGAACTCAAGAAAGCCAGTAACAGAGAGCGAGGACCGATGACCAAAGGGATTAAGACTGGGTTGGTTTAACCCCCAGAAACAGCTGACCTGACAAGGGTTAACTCTTGAATCCCAGGCATCAGCCTGGGAATCCAGCATGGAACTGATCAAGACCCCCTGACTGGGGGTGTCAGTGAGGAGGCCTAGGTAATCTATTGAGCCTTGGGCAGTAGATCAGTATTTATCCCGAGTATACACATGGACTTTGGACTCCCATCCAACAATGTGAGATGCACTCTCACCGTGAACTCTTGGGGGAGGGTCTAGGCTCTGCCCTGGATGAAATGACAGACTATGGACACACCCAAGGAGGGCCTCACCCTCCCTGAGGAAATGAGGGGATATTGGGGGGCTGGGGAGAGGACACAGGAGGAGGGGAAGGAAATGGAGAGGGACCTGGAACTGACTTGTGAAGCAACCTTGTTTCTAATTTTAATTTAAAAATAAATAATGATAAAAAAGAAAACATAAAAGAAGAACTATCTTAGCTACTTCCTTCTCCAGCACCATGTCTGTCTGTGCCACCATCTTCCCTGCCATGATCACAATGGACTAAGCATCAGAAGCTATAACCCAGCCCCAATTAAATGTTTTCTGTCATTAAGTGTTGCCATCCTCATGGTGTCTCTTCAAAGCAATAGAGCACCAACTAAACCACCTTCCCAACTCCAAACCATAATCTGCACTTTAACACAATTTCCAGGTGATTATAGGTACCTTAACGCTTGAGAGGACTGGCTGAGAGAAAAGCCCAAGCTGCAATCTTCAGAATAATGAGAAGTGGCTACTTGACCAAATCAGAGGGAGACAATTAGCACAGCCCCACAGAAGTCAGAAAATTCCAAAAGGGTTTAGCAATAATGATGTAGTTCCAATAAAAAGCATCATTGTAGAAGCTACTGGCTCCCTCACTTGTAAATGCTGGGCAAGTCAACAGCCAGATTAGGCCCTGCCAAATCAGGACAACATGCAGAAGGGTGGCTGAGGAAGAAAAAGAGATAGGATGTGATTATTCTCTTATTAGTTCTAAAGCAATTCATATGCATTGTGCATTTTCCAAACTCTAAGGACATACAGAGTATGAAGCATGGGCTGAAGAATTACTTCCTTGAAGACTGAACTTATCTCACAAAAGCAGTTCAGGCTGCACCCTGGAACCAATGTGCACCATGGAACCAAGTACACACTAGCTGTGTAATTTCAAGATTTTTCAATTCCCCTGTGCCTCAGTTCCCTGAACTGCACAGTAGAGTTAACAGCTGGGATGTTTCTGGTCACAGGTTGGCTGTTATTCTAACAACAGAATGATGATTTTTTTCACAATGAAAACTTTGAATCATGTTGTATTTCAAAGTAAGAATGGCAGTAAGGGGTTAAGAATTTACTCTTCCTTTAGTTCAGTAATTACTTAGTTCTACCAGCATCATTTATTGGCTAATCTTTCCATGTGTCTTATAGACTGAATTACGTTATCCCCCCAAATATGCTGATTCCTGTCCTGGAGATTTCTGTTGCTGTGACACGTATCTCGATGAAAATCAACCTAGGAAAGGAAGAGCTTGTTTTGGCTCACAGTTCCACGTTACAGTTCATCACTGCAGGGAAGTCAAGGCAGCAAGCACTTGAAACAACTGGTCACGTGGCATCCACCATCAAGAGCAGAGAATAAATGTGTGCATGCTAGTTCTCAGCTCACTGTCTATACTCTTACACAGTTCAAAACCAAACCCAGGTGCCTCCCACAGTGGGCTAGGTCTTCCTACATCAATTAATGCAATCAAGACAATCCCCAGCAGACATGACCACAGACCAACCTCATCTAGACACTCTTTATTGGGAATCCATTCTCAGGTGATTCTAGACTATGTCGAATCACAATGTACTGAACTCCAGTACTGTGAATTATGACCTTGTTTATAAATTGGGTTGTTGAAGATGTGATTCACTAAAATGAGGCCATACAGGGATAGAATTTGGTTCCCATCCAATATTAGACTGGTCTCTTAATAAGAATGGAAAAGACAGGGACATACAGGAAAGACAGCTATGGTAGAGACAGAGACAGGCAATTGAGTGATTCTGCTATAAGCCAAGGAGAACATGCAACCCCCAGAAGCAATATCTCTCTCCAATTGGTGGAAGCTTGGAAAAACTGCTAAGATGCAGGCAACAGTTTATAGACTCAAACCACAGACAAAACTGAAGACTGTGCTGCTGGAAAAAGTCTCCTTTCCCTTGCTTAGGACAATGTGCTTTATAAGGAGTATAGGTGAAGTTGAATAGGGAAAGTGTCAATGCCAAGTTCTATTTCACTAATATAGAGCAAACCAGAGTGGAATAATGAATGACAATCCAGGAAGTAGGAGTCCTCCTGGGGAGCTAAAGGCAGCCCTTTGGGACTTAGCATGTGACCTCCTCTGTGGTATAAATAGGGATGCATTTCATAGCAGCTAAGCAGCACGAAATATGCTTTTAATTATCACTTAAGATGTAACCTGTCAGAGGTATTCCTATTTCTTATATTTAATGAGAATTGATTTTGGATTGTATTACCCAGGAAGCCAAGGATAATGGAAAGTTCTGGGTCTTTTCTGAGACCTTTAGTCATGACATGCCTCTGTGATGATGATCCCCCACCTCAACAGTCACCAGACATTTGATCTGCCCACATGCAACCTGGGCCAAGCATCCCTCAGCCGGAAAGTGGCTTTTAATGAATGAGAGTCCATAAAGCCAAGCTCAGCTCAAGAGTCTCATTGCAGAGTGAGGAAGCCCCAGGGAAAAGTCTGAGGTGTGGAGATGTCCACAGGCTGCTCTTGTCAATCGGAGGGCAAAGTGCCAAAGCGATGTATCAGTAGAACTGTTCAAACAGCCCCTGTTGAACTGACCTTTGGGTTTGTTTGTGTCCTTGTTTGCTTTTGCAGTGCTGAGGATCAAGCGTGGGGCCTTGAGCACTCCAGGCTCTCAGCTCTTTGATTGTGTGCTACCGTCATGTTAAATTGCTCAAGCTGACCTTAAACTTTCCAGCCTCCTGCCTTGGCTCCCCAAGAAGCTAGGATTACAAGTGTGCACTTTTTGACTCGTCTAAAATGGTGGGTAATTCCTAAAGAGGTGGGTAATTCCGAAAGGGTAGCTGTGCAGGAGATATTGCACATGTCTGACTGTTTCAGTGTGTCCCAAATTCGACACTTCTGCTCCGTTTTCATTTTTTTTCCTTGATAAAAAAGTAACACTACTTCAGTAATCATTTGGCTAATATTTTACTCAAGAGTGACTTGGCTAACTTTTAAAATTTATCTTGCAAAGGCAATTTAAATTGTGACATTAAGAAGGTCTATATTTCATAGGTATACAAATGTCACCATAAAATCCATTAATCGGTGTGCTAGCTTTAAAAATAATAAAGGTCTTTGCAGGTCTTAAGCAAAAGTCTGTGTTACAGGTCTGAAGACACAAGACACAGCATCTTTCAGTTACAGAGGGATGATGCTGAGTGCTTGGGGTTTTGCAATATGGGTCATTGATCCCTTAAGGTCATGGATATTTGAGCAGCACTAAGACATAGAAGAGAAGAGGGAATCAGGATTTCTCTTTTTGTCTAATCAGATTTAGAAACAGTGAAGATGATTTCCAAGGAGAACTTTTTCATCCTGGGATCCCATGATATTGACATCAATGCCTGCATGTAATGTAACAATGGTGCCAGAAGTATCACTATAAGGGAAATAATAAAATCTGTGAATGATGTGTGGGAACTATGATGGAAGCTGGGGAAGATGGACTGCCAAAGACCAGATGAAGAAGTAAGAGCAGGCAGGTCCCATGCATCAAAGCATGGTTTCTCTCAATTATACAACAAATACTGCTTTGTTTTGTATAAGCATGTGCACGTGTGTGCATGCTTATGGCATTCCACCTTGTTTGAAAGTCTCTTACTGAACCTTGAGCTGACACTATTGAACTATGCAGGCTGGCCAGCAGGCCCCAGAGATACTCCTGTCTCCATCTAACCAGCACTGGGATTATAGGCATGTACCAGTGTGCCTGGCATTTTATGTGGGTCCTGAGGTTCCCAAATTAGGTCCTCATGACTGTGCAGCTACTGTACTGACAAAGTCAAATTCCTAGCCCAGAAATGCTGTGTTTAAAAGAAAATGATAGAGACTAGCAGTTAAGAGCACTGGCTGCTCTTCCCGAGGACTTGGGTTCAATTCCCAGCAACCACATGGCAACTCACAACTGTCTGTAACTTCTGTTTCAGGGGATCTGACACCCTCACACAGACACACATGCAGGCAAAGCACCAACGTACATAAAATATAAATTAAAAAAGGAAATGTGCCTGTTTGTAAGCCTAAAAGTTAGGAGACTGGGGAAGGGGAAAACAGGCTTGAGGTTAGACTGGCCTATCAATGAGACTTTGTCAAAAAGTGAAGAGAAGAAAAGAGGAAGGGAGGAAGGAAGGGAAGAAGGAGGGAGGGAAGAGGAAGGAAGGGAAGAAGGAGGGAGGGAAGAGGAAGGAAGGGAGGGAAGAGGGAAGGAGGAAAGAATGAAGGAGGGAAAGAAGGAAGAAAGGGAGGGAGAGAGGGAAGGAGGAAAGGAGGGAGGAAGGGAGGGAGGGGAAGAGAAGGGATCAGAATTAAAGTTGTCCTCAGCTGATTCTGTCCAGGTTATTATATGCATTTTGTGTGTGTTAACTGCCACTCATGTTAATACATGACACTGTTCTATATACTGGAGCCATAATGACACATTGTCCTCAAAGATCTTATGCAGTTCTACAGACAGAAAAACAGATTAGATGGAGAATGTGGAGTCTAGCAGGGAAGCCAGTTGAATCCACTCCTGAGAATGGAGAGAAGCTTCTTGGAAAGAGTGGTATCATGATGATGACATGTTCTTAATATGGGGAAATAGTGTATGTTGCCATAGCGATATGGGCCCACTGCCCACTGACTTTCTAGATAGACAATCAATGTCCCCTAATTTAATTAGTATTTTGTGAACCGTTAAAGGGGTACTTGGGTATTTAGTTTAAGATAGTAAATTGCTCCCTTCATAAGCTGCTGGAACAAAATGCTCTGACAAAACCAATTTAGGGTGGAAGGGTATGTTTTTACTCATAGTTCAAAAGTACAGTCCACAATGGTGAAGAAGTCATGAGGGAAGAACTTGAGGCAACTGGTTACATTGCATCCTCAGTCAGGAAGTTGAGAAGGTTGACTATTCCTGTTGAGGTAGCTTCCTCCTTTTGTGCAATCCAGCACCCAAGCCCAGGAAAGATGCCTTTATCCCTTAAGGTGAGTCTTCCCATCTTCAGTAACTTAATCAAGATAAGCCCTCACAAGCAGGACCAGAGATCCCTCTGGAGACCTCTGGAGACTTGTTCCCTGAGCGACTCCCATTCTGTCAAGTTGACAACAAACACTGTCACAGATGGTCTAGTTACTAAAGTTCCAAAGGCCTGGTGGAGTGATATCTCAATGCTCCTGTACTCTTGGTAGTTTCTGTAAAAACATTTCTCACTTCCCAGGTATTTCCAGTAGCTTTTGAGAACAACCCCCCACCCCCACCCTCATCTCTGTGGCTTGTTCAGCTCAGCTCAGCTCAGCTCAGGCCACAGGAAGAACAAGAAGGGGCGTTTCAACTGGTTTTGTGGGTTGATGTTCAGAAAGTGCTTTGGAACCAAGAACGGATTGGATCTGGCCAGCTGTTGACTATTTAGTCACAAGTCAGAAGGCTTCAGCTTGAGGCTGAGATTTAGACCAATTCTCTTCTTAAAATGGATTTAAGATACTCCATTTTATTCATCATGAAGCAGTTTCACATATTAAGGCAGAAAAGGGGATATAATCAGAGTCACCCTGAGGCTGGAAGACACTTGTCAACTTCAAGGCTTCCCTGGACTCTCAAGGCTATGAATAACTGAGGATTCAACTACTTGGTTTCAATGAACTGTTCTGAGCGCCACTGCTTTGTTTATTGTTCTTTGTGGGTCTGTGTGAGTCTGTGTACACGTTTGTGAAGGCAGAGCACACAGGTGAGCAGATGAATGTGGAAGCCAGAGGTCAGCTTTGGGTGTTATTCGGCAGAAGCTACCCATCATAAAACAAATAAACAAACAAACAAACAAACAAAAGCAACCTCATTAACTGGTTGATTGTATATTGCTTTCTTTTCCAGTCAATACATATGAACCTCTTCCTATGCCTTTAAATATTCTCTAATAATAAACCTGTCATGTAGATATGTAATAGTTAATGCTACTCATCAACTTTCAATAAGATTTTATGAGGTCCTCTTGCTATCCCTACTCTAGCCCACATCCTGGTGACATTTATGGACCACTTTTCTTGAAGAAACAGACACATATTAGAGATGACAACAATTGTCAAGCTGCTTTTTGGACAGATGGTAACAATTTCCCTTCACATCATTATGATCTCAGACTATCCACTCTGTTGAGTATTATTTTCTACTTAATGGTTGCTAGAGAGGGGTTCAAAACAGAGGCTGGGTGGTAATGAGGAAGGGAGAGCTGACCAAACAAACACATGCAGACTCTAAACTTATGTGAATACTGGAGTAGGAGGTGAAAGTTCTGAGTTCAAGGCCTTTGCTAACAAGCTGTGTGATAAGCTCCAGCTAACTTAATTTTTTGGAGTCTCAAGTCCTTTTATTCCAAGTGTGCATGTTGGGTGATTGCACATATGTGTATATGTGTTGTAGGGTATGTCAGTACATGTGTGTGGGTGCAAGCACATGTGTGTGTGTGTGTGTGATTTTTTAATGTGTATGGATGTTTTTCCTGCATGTATGCATGTGCACCATGAGTGGGCAGAAAAGGGTATCAGATACCCTGTAATTGGTGTAATACATGGTTGTGAATTACCATCTTCTCTACTTTTACATTGTCCTAAATTTATTATTATTGTGTGTGTGCAGGAACATGTACATAGAGTCAGAAGATAACTTAATGGAATCATTTCTCTCCTTTGCTAGGTTCATGTTGCCAGACTGGCATGGCAATTGCCTTTGTCCACTGAGCCATCTTGCTAGGACCTTTTATTTATTGAAACAGGGTCTTTCACCAAGCCAGGAGCTCATGGATTTGGCTAGTCTAGCTATCCAGCTTACTCTAGGAATCTCCTCAGTCTCCCAAGCACTGAGATAGCAGGTAGGCTACCACACCCATCATCTTTAATATATTTAAAATAAAATATATTTTATAAGTATTACATTTTATTATATATTTTATATATAATTTTATGTGTTGAGATGTTTTCTGCATGTATTTATATACACCACATGCATTCCTGCTGTCCAAGAAGGCCAGAAGATGTCAGATCCTCTGGAACTATAGCTACAGATGGTTACGAGCCAACATGTGAGTTCTTGGAATGAAACCTAGGTCTTCTGCAAGTGCAGGCAGTGCGCTTAACCACTGGGCTATCACTCTAGCCTCTACCCCCAGCTTTTCCATGGAGTTCTGGGCTCAGAACTCCAGTCCTCACACTTGCATAGCAACTATTTTATCCACTCAGCATCTCCCCAGTCCCTTCAGTTTTCTCTTTCGATGAGTGAGGTGATGAAAGATATGATCTCTCTGAAGCAATCAAAATTCCTGAAGTCTAACTTCCAGCTTCTCGGAAGTGTCTGTGCCTGGGAGCTCCTGCGCCCTCTTCACAGCTGTGGGCAGATGGCAAGGCAACATAACACTCATTCTCAGTGTCCTGATCTTACACATTCTCCTGGGTTGCTGAAGACTGTACTTCCTCATGCTTAACTGATGGAGTCCTGCTTGGCAGCAATAATCATGTGCAGTTGGTTCATAAAGTGTCTGTTCCTATACTAGGCTCCCTTCTTGAGTAGAAGAGACCTGGTGGACCTTACGGGATGGGACAAGCTGAAGAATTTCACTTTTGGTAGTCACAACAGGATCCCAAATCTCCTAGTTCCTATGTGAATGTTTTTTGTGTATGATTTGTCACCTAAAAGGCTCTTCCTCAACTGCTCCATGGATTTTGTGGATTCAGAAAAGAGACCATGTCATAACCATGCAAAAATAGTTCATCAGGGGGCTCTCAGCATCACACTGGAGAAATGGACTTTCCTAGATGCTGCATTTGCAAGGACAAAACTAAGACAAAGGCAGATTGTCTCCATTTATACAGCAGAAAGTGGTGAGGTGAGGAGGACCCCCAGGTTGGACACACTAGGTGGGGCACAGCTATGTTCTCCCTCCTGTCTACCCCCACACTCTTGAGTTAGAGTGTGCCCTATGCCTTGCTTTCTTCTCAGCTCATCAGTGGACAAGGGGTCTTCTCAGGCTGTCACTGGGTCTGAGTGTCTCCTGAGGGCAGCAGTACCACTTGGAACAATAAAGTATCTTCCACGGAGCTCAGCATGACTGAGAAATATTCATTCCCATCCCACTCCCCCAGAAGCTCATGGGAATTCTTTCTGGCTTATGGTCCAGGGAGTCACACACTTCACATTCATCAGAGCAGGAAGATAAAGCATAATGAGGTTTCCCCCATGTACTCACAATTCACACTCCTGTGCCTCCCCTACATCAATTTCCCAAGAGGCAAACTCATAACAGAAGCCAAGTCAACAATAACAGCAACGACGGCCTTCCAGGAATGAGTTGATAATTACTTGGGGATGGCCAAGACTTTAATCAATATAGACTGACTAGTGCCCTAATTACCCACACACCTCGGATGACACAGAGCTCTGCACTCAGTTTCCCCGAATGGAAATTCTGCTGGCTGAACATGTTCTGATTGGTGACCATCTTTTTTTTCCTTTAGTACTTGATATGCATTAGGCTTTTTTGTTTACATTGACTTCTTGGTTTTATCTACAACTGGGGCACAGTCATCAACATGACCATGTTACACCTGAGGATGCTTTCAAACTGTTAAATGACTTTCCTGGGTTGGATACTGCTTGAGTAGGTGCTTAAGTTGCTCATTGAATGACCTTGTCAACACAATTTCTTTGTCTTATGTGAGTCAAGAAGGATAGGCTCCAGCTCATTTTGATAAGCAGAAAATGCAGTAAATATTGGTCTATTATGATCCAAATCTTTGTCTCACACAATTTAGTTTAAGTGTCTGAGTCTTACCTCCTTTTATTTACTTATTTATTTATTTGACATTAGGAACAGGACCCAGGGACCTGCTAGGCAAGCCACTGTGTTTTATCTCCAGGCCTGAATCTCACTACCAGACACTTTATAGCAGCTTATTGGGTGTACTTATTCTCACTGTCAGGACAGGTATTTTGTTCCTCATAGATAATCTGAAAACAGATCTCTACTGAAAGCTTTTCCTTCCCCATCCCCACAAAAGTGCCTAAAGGAGATAAAAAATAAAACCAAAAGGAAACGAATTCTTTGCAATCATCTGTATTTTTCAAGGCATTTTGAAAAATACACAATGAGTATGTATTGTTAGCCATCAGATACAAACTCTGCTTTGTTGGTAATTGAAATCAGAAGACTATCAGTCCGACTTGTAATGGAAGCAGAGCAGCAGCTCGGAACCCGTTCTCCTATGCCATTTCTCAGGTGCCCGTTTCAGCCAGTGCTCTGAGGTCACCGCATGCTGCAGCGTCTTCCAAACATGAACAAAGGCCCTTTCTCACATTCATTATCGCCTGCCAGTTACACATGGGAACAGAGCCCTGTTGAGTTAGAAACTGAAATATTAGAATGGAAAGCAGGGGAGAGTTGCAATTGAACCTTAGGAGTAGCTTTCAAAGCAGGAATCTCTGTGGGTCTCATTTGACTATCCATATGGACTTGGAACTTTCCTAGTTTTCAGAGCAGGGAAGAAGGAAGAGAGGGAAAGGAAAGGGGAAGGGAGGGAAAGGGAGGGGAGGAGAAGGAAAGGGAAGATATATAATTGATTGAAACGCATGGCTACAACTCCACTTGGATTATTTTGAATTATAGCAAAGACCTGTCATTAAAGGTGTGTTTCATCCATGGTTAGGCATCGTTACGAGTGAAACCATTCATGGGTTCTGAGATTTCAGATGGTAAAATGAAAGTCCCAGAGACATAGTGTCTTATTCATATCAACAACCCAGACCTAGAAGAAGTTTTACCTTCACCAAGTGTATCAGCCTGGAGGTACCCTTCAGACTGTGTTGGAGAAGTTGAAGTTTGAGATACGATTGGCTTCTTTGCCAGCATTCTTAACATGTCAAGAAGCACAGGGTAGATGACAATGTGCAGGCATCTCATAAAAAGCATGTCATTAGGAGAGACCAGCTACCCTCAGAGGAGCCAGATATTTCTCTTTAGTCTCCAAAGACATTTCTGGTTCTGTAAGTCATTTGAGCAGTTCCAGTTAGCCCCTGTCATTCGAGGAACTTTGTTTATAACCCCCTCTTTAACACTTAAAGTATCCAAGGACCTTCTCTCCCAGACAGTCTGGACAGGTGCTCACCACTGCTGGACCATGTTCAAAACCCACATCACCAACATCCCAGTAATGGATGAAGTTCTTGGTCCCACCCCATCTTCTAGTGGGAGAAAGGAGGGTCTGGATGGCTCTAGCAATGCCTGACTAGGACTTCCCTAGCTACAGAAGCAGCCTATTGTTGAGGTGCTGCCCATGCCTTGTATCCTGGTCCTACATAGCCACTGGTGATTTTCAACAGATAGTAAAAGACTCATAGGACTTTTATTTTAAGTCATGGTAAAATATACACAGCATAAAGTTCATCACTTTATCTCTTTTTTTATATGCAATTATTGTTTTCATATAGTTCTATTCTACCAACTAATAACAAATTTAATTTTTTGCATTAATGTTTGCAACTTTTGTTCATAATTTACTTTCACTGGAGCACTTTATTACATGTTATTTTACTATTGTGTTTATCTCTCTTTCCTGCCCAAACTTTTTTTTAGCTGTGGTACTGTGATGGTTAGTCTAACTGCCAACTTAGTACAACATAGAATCACCTAGAAGACAGTGTCAATGACAGATTGTCTACATTGGGTTGGTCTGTGGACATGTCTATAGGGCACTGTCTTAATTAAGTTAATTGGTGTGGGAAGACCCAGCCCTCTATGGGTAACACCATTCCTTAGGCAAGGGTCCTGTGTTGATTAACAGTGAAGAAATTTAGCCTAGCACAAACAAGCAGGCAATCAACATGCATGAACTAATTTCTTTCTGCCTTTGACTATGCACATACTGAGTAGCTGTTTAAAATCCCTGCCTTGATTTCCCCCAATGATAGGCTGTAATCTAAAATTGTGAGCTAGAAGAAACTCATTTCTTCCCTAAGTTGCTTTTTGCATATTTTGTCATACCAATAGAAATATAACCAGAATAGCTACAAACCACATAATGTAAAATTTATTATCTTAGCCATTTTTAAGTGCACTTCAGAGGTGGTGAATGCATCCGCAGCGTCATGAAGTGGATTTCTAGAATGTCTTCATCTTTCAGAACTGCAGCTGCATCCATTAACCAACTCCCCATCCTCTCCCACAATCCCACAGGCAGTTTTATTCTCTCTCTGTCACTACCCAAAGAGCCTTTTCTATAACTGAAGTCAGGCAGGATTTGTCTTTCTCTGGCTGGCTCCTTTCAGTTTTAGCACAATGTCCTCAGGGTTTATCCATGTTGTAGTTCATCAGAGCATCCATCCTCTCTAAGGCTGCATGTATGTCACACCAGCTTATCTATCGTCAGTGGACTTTGTCTCCCACCTCTTAGTTATTAGAATGGCTCTGCTATGGACCTGTATGTACCGATACATGGTAGTCATCACTAAACATGCAATTCAGTGGCACTAAGTGCATTCGCATTATTGCTATGGAAGCAGAGGACTGAGAAGAATCACATAAGTCTGAATTCCACTGACAGATGGCTGCTACAACAGCCAGGCCAGGCCAGGGGTTGACTGGCCTCCCACAGAGAAGGTTTCACTCTAGTTAGTCTAGGTGAGTTCAGCAGTCAGAACCATCTATGGATGTCTCTAATCACAGCCACAAACGGCAGGGTCTGCAGCATCTTAGATGTAGGTCTTAACTCCAGGCTGTGTGCTTCCCATGCAGACCTCATTATGTCACTAGAGCCTGATGGGGTGGAGTGAGTGAAGCTGCCTTCTGGCAAATGTTCCCCCTACAACTTTGTCTCCCCTCACTGCTCCTCAAATGCCCTCTCCTGTCTCCGGGGTGCTAAAGTTTCCGGCTGAATAGTGGGGGGACATTAAAGTGCTTCTGTGTTTATCAGAGTTCATCAGACTGCTGAACAGCAGGCGCCGGGCTGCCAGCATCTCCTCGACTTGAATTTCAACCCTTTTACTCTGTTTAACACCTCCCAGACCTCCCTGTCTGCCCCCACATAATAAACTCCATTCTTTACCGACAAGCTAGGAGCCATAGTAGCCTGGGATCTACCTTGTGGGGATAGGAATTGGCTCTACTTAACCTGCTGTGATGTTTTTGATTCCCTTTCCCACCCTTCCTGCCCCAGCCCATTCCACTGTAATCCTAGTAGACCCCAGCCAAAGAGGGGCACCAAGGCAATTGCCTCTGGGAAGAATTAACCCCACAGGGTGAGGCGCTGATAGCTCAGCTCTACTTTGCACTGGCTGTGTGGTCATCAGTGGGTCACTAGGTGTGGCTTGAACCTTGAACCTAGAAAGAGTAGGCTTACCTCCCCTGACCTCATAGGGATGTCTTTGGAACTGAGGTGGCATAAATGTTAAAGTGTTGTGGAGACAAGTAACTGAAGAGGTATAGGGGAAAAGAAACGAAAGCCCCGAACAGTTAGCAGTTTTATGCTAGAATGAGGGATTCACCGAAAGGGATGGGCAGGGGGAGTAAGTGAGGCTGTTTGAGGGCCTGTGCTGGGTGGATTATGCTTAAAACAGGACAGGGTTGCAAGGCTGAGACGGAAGTCTGGTTGTCCCCAGAACATGGCAGTGAAGAACCCTCTGCTATACATAGCTGCACCAGGGTGCCTTCTAACATCCTTTACCTGGAGGCCAACTTGCTTTTGTGTATATTTCAGATGCCTAGACCACATAGTCCAACACACGCTACCACAACAAGTTTTTATTATTTTTGAAACATATTCTGGGGGATTAAAGCCAGGCATTCATTCTTACAAGGCAAGTACTTATCTGACTGAAGTCCATGCCCTATAGATTTCAGATTTCATAGATACTGAAACTGTCCAGTACACAAAGGCTGTTAAACATAGCATCATGATTTAGCTGCTTTTAGCCGTTTGAGCCCCTGTTGCCTAGTGAAAAATAACTAGCTACTCATTGTTGACTTGTTCATTCAAACTCTAGGACTAAGTTTCTACGAGAGGAAACATCTGCCGTTAGATCTTAAACAGAGGCATTGGACATGACTGATTTCCCTGACAAGGGTGGGGGAAGAAAGAAGGAAATAAGTATAATTCACCTACCTTGTACCAGAAGCCAGAGGCAAAGACATCTTACAGATCTCCAGAGACTGGTTACATTTTTCAAATACAGTCCTTCCCAATTTCATTTTGCAACATTTATCTGAGTGAGATTTGATGATCAACGGGAGAGTGGGTATTGACATAAGAAACCTTTTTCCTTAACAATTTTACCTTAGGATCATTGTATTCTTTCTAGTTTTTTTTTTTATTTTTTGTGTGATGTGCATGATGTATACGGGGTTTATGTGTGTATGCCTGCATGTAGGGGCCAGAAATTGATGTTGGGTGTCTCCCTCAATGTATGTATTGAGTCAGGGTCTCACACTTAAACATAAAGCTCACTAATTCAGCTAGTCTAGCTGGCCAGCTTGCCCAGTACTGCTTCTCAGTGCTGGAATCACAGCCATATCTGCCTGGCATTTACATTGGTTCTGCCATCCAAATGCTGGTCCTAGTTTTTGTGGGGCAAGGGCTCAATCCACCGAGCAACCTCTCCATGCCTGGGCCATGATGTATTTTTTTTTTTAAGACGGGCGTCTCTCTATGTATTCCTGGCTATCCTGAAACTTGTCATACAGACCAGTTTGGCCTCAAACTCATAAAGGTTTTCCTGCCTCTGCCTCCCAAGTGCTGGGATTAAAGGTGTGTGCCACCATGCCTGGCCCATGGCACTCTTATACCGTGCGCCACTCTTCCTCATTCCTTTCTGGACACTGGGAACATAACTCATGTGCACATGACCCCATCTCAAGTATATGTGCGCCTTCCCCTTTCGCACAGCGAAGCTCCTGGAGACTTGCTTATCTCCTCTGCAAAAACTAGGGCACGGCATGTCTCACAGCACAGTTGCAGAGTGGGTGTCAGCAAGAAAGGAAGTTCCTCCTGCTTCTGCTTCTCAGCCTGATGCCCCCTCTGCCAGGTGCCGCCCAGCGCTCTCATTAATCATGTCAATAGCCGCATTGTGTAAGCTTCTCTCAGGAAGACAAGTGACATTTCAGAACCACTCAATATGCATATGAGTCTGTCTCGCTATTCCTGCATAGCTAGCTAGCTCTTGGCTTGTGATCCATGGCCTCCTTCCCAGCTCCTCAGTGTGTTTCCGTGTCCTTCCATCTCACAATGCTTTCCTCCCAAATCCTCAGAGTGAAAGATGTGTCTTGGGACAGTGTGTTTGTGGAAAAGTGGGAATGAGGGACTTCCAACAGGCTTGCAGTGTCCAGGTCTCCTGGGATCTATGGAATTAAGTTGAAAAAGTGTCACTCACCCATGGGTCAAGCAAAAGGGCCTAACTGCCACGTTTGGGTTCTCTATCCAGGCTCTACATTGCCCCCCCTTTCGGGCCACTTCCTTTTTCTTTTTTCTTTTTTCTGGTTTCCAAGACAGGGTTTCTCTGTGTACCCTTGGCTGTCCTGGAACTCACTTTGTACACCAGGCTGGCCTCAAAATCACAGAAATCCATCTGCCTCCCAAGGGCTTAGATTAAAAGCATGCGCCACCACTGCCCAGCCCCGCTTTCTTTTTTATCCAGTGGCCAACACCTGGAAAACAGTGGCCATCCTTCCTAATGATTCTTCCTGATGTTTACCCATCAGAACTCATGGCAAACCCAAAAGCAACAGAGCGTTCAGTCACTACTTCTGAACCCAAGAACACACACAGCTGCCACCACCTTCCTCGTTCTCCTAGCCCTACGATGAGTGTGAAAAGTACCAAACACACACACACACACACACACACACACACCCCTCCCACCAGCTCCCTCTTCTCCCTGCCCTGTGATGCGTGTGAAAAGCACCATGGCAGCTTGGTCTCAGGCTCCAGCAACCCATGGAGCCACAGAGAAGCTCTTGATCTGTCTTGGTTGACCCTGAATAGAGGATGCTCACAGCAGCTGAGGCAGCCACAGCCCAGGAACTGGGTCTGAGATGAGGGCAGTTCTTCACTCGCTCTGCAATTTTGCTCCTTTTAAGCAATTTATTTCCCTTTTTCTTAATATTGTTTCATGAAGAATCTGTAACATCCCCGGGCATTGCTCCTTCTAGACCTGTTCAGTAAGATCGAGATCAGCTGTTCTCAGGGGTCTCAACCCCTTTGACAAACTTCTGCCTCCAAAAATATTTACATTGTGATTCATAACAGTAGCACAATTACAGTAGCAACAAAATAACTTTATGGTTGGGGTCACCACAACAAGAAGAACTGTATTAAAAGGTTACAGCACTAGGAAGGTTGAGACCCACTATGACGATGAAATGGAAGTTCTTCTTTGCCTGAGGGTATAAAGAGTCTTACTTAACCCCCTATTTCTTTGAGGCTCTGTAGATGGGACTGCTGCCATTACCCTAATTAAGTTTACCCCTGGGCCACACAGGAAGATCAGCTTACATCTTCCACTCCCTCAATGCTGCCAACCTTCCTCTTGAGTGAATGGTGAGGACGCATGTCTGTCTCGAGGCACTTCCTGTGTTGGAAAAATTGCTCAGACAGCACAGAATGCTAGTGTCATTGAACAGTGTTCAAGTTTTTGTTCTGCGTTTCCTTCAACACCACAGGTTCTCATGGAGATACACACACAGTGTCCCAATCAGGCTGATGAAGAGTTAAAAAGATAAGTAATTGCTTACAAATGCTAGAAAATTCAGCTTCTAGAATGTTCCTGGGTTTCAAGTATTTATTTTAAATAATACATTTCACTTCATAAGTGTGTATATGTGCACCTGCATGTTGATTATGTGTGTACATGTATATACAGAGGTCAGAGGTCAGCCTTAGGTGTCTTTCTCATCACTCTCCACCTTGATTTTGGAGACAGAGTCTCACTTAGTGATTGTTCACTATGCTCTTCTAGAAGTCTATTTGGGGAATCGAACTCAGGTCCTCACACTTGTTTGCTGAACGCTTACCAAGTAAGCCACCTCCCTAGCTTAGTACTTCACTTTCAAATTGAGTCTTGAGCTGTTTTTACCTTCCTGTGAAGAGGTTTGTTTCTCTTGTAGCTTTCTATATGATCTACAGCACAGAAGCTAGACTTCATTGCTTGAGCTTCTAATTTATTTTTCACATTTTTAGAGCTCATCTCAGCATCATGCCCTAAAGATCACAGAAATGAGGGCAGATTTCCAGTTGAAAGTTTAACAGGATGAACAAGTAGATGTCTACCATTCGGGCCTTCATTTTGCACCAGTGATTCTTTTTTTGTTTTGTTTTGTTTTTTTGGTTTTTCGAGACAGGGTTTCTCTGTGGCTTTGGAGGCTGTCCTGGAACTCGCTTGGTAGTCCAGGCTGGTCTCGAACTCACAGAGATCCACCTGCCTCTGCCTCCCGAGTGCTGGGATTAAAGGCGTGTGCCACCAACGCCCGGCTTGCACCAGTGATTCTTAACCTGTGGGCTCAAACTCCCTTGGGTAAATCATATCAGTTATCTTATATAGCATAAAGTTTCATTATAATTCATAACAGCAAAATTACAGTTATTAAGAAGCAATGAAAGAATTTTAAGGTTGGCGGTCACCACAACATGAGGGAGGGTATAAAGGGGTCACAGCATTAGGAAGGTTGGGAACCACTGATTTACACAAAGCTATTTTGAATATTGTATTTTCTGCATCACTCTTGTAAGTTTGTAAAACCATATTTTTGAAATAATATTAAAATGTTTTCAAAATGAAGTTTACACTCATAGTTCAATGAAATTATTTTGTGACTATGCCAATAAATTTAGTAAGTGTGATTTTCAACTTATATAACCAAAAATTCCCAGTAAGCTGTTGGAACACTGGGTCTTTTCTCACACAAACACAGCTGTTGTTTGGAGAAAATAAAATGATTAGGAAGAGGAACAAGAGGAGGGAGAGTCGGCCAAAACTAATGCCGTACAAAAAAAAAAGCTTTAAGGAAATCTGATACCTGGTAAACTAATTAAAAGATAAAAATGTTAAAAATTTAAAAATAAGATAATATAATTAACAGAGAATCCAGCTCCCTGTGAAATGCAGCCAGATCATAAATATGCATATCTGCCTTTATTACAACATCAAAAATAACAAAGGATAACGCTGGGATTTTTCCTTCCTTTTGGCTCGGGTTCCCAGATGCAAGGCCGCATGAAATTACAGACACTTTGAAGAAGGAAAGTTTCCTTCAGTTCCTGAGTTTGAGATAAGGACAGAGTACCTACTGGGAAGTGATGTCTGAAGACCACACCACAGGGTAAATTCAGGAGCCGGCTATGCAGAGACACTAGATCAGAGCTCTAAGGGGAGAGGGTAAGGAACCAAGGAGCAGCCCCAGGGCAAAAGCAGTCAGTAAGAGGAGAGAATTTCATCAAAGGAGACTGGGGAAAATATAAGAAATGCCAGTATAAAGTGAGAGACCCAGAACCATGGGAAAGAAGGAATCCCAAATACTGCTAACGGGGCTAGTGACACCCATAGCCAGAGTTGGACACGGGGAAGGAACCAGCTGTGACATCAGAAATTTGGTTCCACGAACATAAAGAAGACTGAAGCTTGAATCTGAGGTATAAACAATGGACAGGAGCAGTTCAAACTGATGCGCTACAAGGAATTGGATAGTTGCAGGTTTCCCTGGCGTTAGCAGGAGCCATGTTGTCAGAATAAACCTATCATGAAGTTCTGTGACTGCTTGGTGTTCTCCGAATCCCAGGACCAGGAGAGGCGTGATGTGGACATGGATGGTGATGCATGAGACACAGGGTCCAGGAACCAAGCTCTGATTCCATTAAGTGTTCACAGAAACCACCAAACAGTTACACTTTAAACCGAATGGAGGAAGCAGATTGCTTCATGTGGGCGATGCTGTCCGTTGTCTAATGTCCTAGAAAGCCTATGTTAACCTAGCGTGTCAGTATATGACACTCTTCTTGCGACTTAATTCTCCATTCCTTGGGCTAGTTTCCTGACAGGCCCCTGGTCCTATCCTAGTTGTCCCTCCTCTGTGCTCAAACCACAGCCTTCAGCAAAGTTGTCATCTATCATGTCCTTCAGCCTTTGCACACTGTTTGTATGTCCTGTTCTCTAAACTGGAAGCCATGGTGAGTGGGGGTGTGGTTCTCTAGTGGTTCCCAGGCCTGGCATAACGGAACTCTAATGTATCAGGGCCACCGACTGAGACTCTACTACTAACCACTGAGCAGCTCAGGAAGACTCATCTGAAGGCAGACGATGGCGTCAGCTTAGAGGACTTGCCTAGCACATACATCACCCTGAGTTTAACCTTCAGCACTGAGAGGAGAAAGCGTTAGGGGAAGGAAACCGAAAGCAAAAGACAAAGAGTAAGGCCAGGGAGACAACTAGGAAGAGGGTTTGATTCCCAGAGCACAGGTAAGACGCAGTGTCCCGCATCTGTAATCCCAGCACTCTGACTGTGAGATAGAAAGTGGAAACAGGATAATATGCCTGAAGCTCTGCAGCTGGCCAGCCTGGAGTATGAAGCCAGAAATGTGCAGAGACCCTGTGTTGGAAAAAAAGTAGAAGGAAAGAATCAGCTCCAGAAAGCATCCCTCTGACCTGCCTGAACACACCTGAGTTTGGGGTAGGTTTTTCTTTGTTTGTTTGTTTGTTTGGTAGCTTGACACAAAATAGAGTCACTCGGGAAGAGGGGACCTCAATTTAAAAATTGCCCCCATCAGATTGGCCTGTAAGTAAGTTGGGGGAGGGATTTTCTTGAGTCATGAGGCGGGAGGGCCCAGCCCACTGTCGGTGGAACCACCAATGGGCAGGTGGTCCAGGGTTGAATAAAAATCAAGGTGAGCAATTAGCTATGGCAAGCTTTGTCTGTGGCCTCAACTTCATTCCCGCCTCTTGGTTCCTGCTTGAGTTTCTGCCCTGTCTTCCTTTCATGATTTACTGTCGGCCTTAAGAAACTTTCCTTCCTCAAGTGGTTTTAGGTCATGCTGTTTATCACAATAGTAGAAAGAGACAAACTAAGACACCATGGTACACATGCACCACACTGTGCATACACACACACACACACACACACACACACACACACACACACAGTCTTTTTTATTTTTAAGATAAAGGTAAAGCATCTCTGAGTTTATCTAACCCAGTTCCTTCATTTTACAGCTGTTGAAGTCAAAGCCCAGAGAAGTCAACTTGCTATCAGTCAGTTGTGTTCTCCTTGACACAGCCAGTGGGTGATGTCACTCTTGTGTTCTGTGTTGACTTTATTTAGAATTTAACATAGTTCAATGAGATCTAAACCAGGTTGGGCTGGAGCACTCAGGACTGGAGGCAAAGGCGCCGGAGTCAGAAGCTAGAAGTACCTGAGTGAAACAAATTGGGGGGTGGTGTTTTGGCTTGCAGTTCCCCAGGGATAGAATATGCTGCTGGATAGGACACGATAGCAGGCAAAGAAAGTATGGCGGCAGGAAGAGAAGCTGGCTGACCACACCCAGTCTAACTCAGGAGGCAGAAACGGCAAGAGGGGCTGAGCTCTAAAACTCCAAGCCTGCCTCCAGGACATGCTTACTCCAGCAGCCTCCATATCCCTGGACCCCCCAAATGTGAGTGTCAGTGAGAAGGCCTGGGCAACCTATGGGGCCTTGAGCAGTGGATCAGTGTCTATCCCTGGAATACAAACAGTCATCTTGTGCCCATAGCACAAAGAGGGATGCTCCCTCAGCCTGGATTCTTAGGAGAGTGCCTGGACCCTACCCGGAGTGAAATGACAGACTCTAGATATCCCCTATGTGGAAGAAATTGGCAATAGGGTGGGAGGCTGGGGGGGATGGGGAGTGTGGGAGGAGGGGAGGGAGAGGGAACTGGGATTGACATGTAAAACAAGCTATTTAAAATTAAAATAAAAATGATAAAAAAAAAGAATCTATAACCATCTCAAACAGCGACACCATCTGGAGACCAAGTGTTCAAGCATATGAGTCCCTGCAGGACGGATGGGGTGTAGTGAGATATCCCCAAAAGGGCGTGGTCACAGGTGAGGACGTGACTGGAAGTGAGTTTAGGTCTGGGGTCCCGGCAGGTGGCTCTCAAGGTGTGAATCTTTAGAGTGGGAACCTGCGGTGCCCATCTGCTTCTTATGTAAGTGACTTCTCCCCGAAATAAATTAGATTTAACCTGTATTTGAGCCTGGTCCCGTAAATCATTATTTGTGCCTCCACAACGGCCACTTTCCTATTCAAACCACAACAGTGGAAAGAAATTCCTTGCTTGGAAGAAGCACCAAGCAAGATGATGTGATAAAGTGTATGCAATTGATTAACCCAACAAGAAGGTGCTGAAAATTCAGTATGTCCGAAGAGCCCGTCCTTCTTGTGTATTTGATCGATTTATAAAACACGGGGAGGATTGGAGAAGTGACTCCGCAGTTAAGGAAACTTGCTGCTCTTCCAGAGGACACAAGTTCAGTTCCCAACACCCACATTGGTCTTCTTACAACTTTCTGAACCCCAGCTACACAGGATCCAATACTCTCTCCTGGTCTCTGCTGGCATCTGCAAATACACACTTGTGCATACAGAGATACATGTGCACAGGAATAAAAATAAAATAAAAGATCACAGGGATAGCATCTGTAAATTTTCTGCTCTCTATGTCATTCTCCCAATGTCTGCACTCTACTGATGGATTGTATATATAATTGCATGCCACTTAATGATGAAATGCATTCTGAGAAATGTGTTGGAAGGTGACCCCTCTTGTGTTAACATCATATAATATACACACCCAAACCTAGATGGCAATGTTTATTATTTACCAATGCTGCCTCTCATATCTTATTGCTTCTGGAATACAAACATGTATAGCTGTCACTATGAATCCTTTAAGCAACTATAACACAATGGTAAATATTTGTGCATATGAACACATCTAGACATTAAAATACAGTAACAATATCAGGCAATAGAATTTTCAACTCTATTATAATTTTACAGGACCACTGTCATATATATGGTCCATCATTGACACAAGAATACTTATGCTCAGGACTGTAGTGCAGAAATTTCTACAAACAAGCAGTGTGGTTAGAATTATCAAGTTTTATTCTCAGTAGCCCTGATTCCATTTTCCCTTAGAAAATAAACATACTATTCTGTTTGTTTTTAGACATCATTTTCTTACAAGCTTTTAAGAAATAAAGCCTCTTGAGATGCGAACAATCTGTACTCTACTTATTTAAAACAGGCTAAAATAAATATTTAACATTGCATCTCTAAGTATTTGGTTAGCTGTGTTATTGTAGTTGCTGTTTATTTTAGCTGGATCATGTCCTTATGCTTCCAGGAGTCTTTCAGATTTTAACAACAGCATTACTTTTGTAAATTCTGGGTAGCCTGAATAAAGGTGAAAACTATATTTTCAGTACTTTATTGTCTTAGTGAGTCTGGGCTGTTATACGAAGAATACTATAATGTGGATGTTTTAAGCAGAAAGAATGTATTGCTTGGAGGTTTGGAGACTGAGAAGATCTAGATCAAGGCACAGATCTGGTGTCTGGTGTGGTTCCTGGCTTCTGCATGGCCACCTTTGTGTTATATTTTTACATAACAAAGAGAGCAACTTCATGCCTTTTGCGTGTGTGTTCATAAGTGTAGGTGCACATATGTGTCCTAGTTGTGCATGCACATGTGCAGGGCAGAAGATAACTTTGGTTTTTATTCCATAGATGCCTTCTTCTTAGTCTTTCAGAACAAATTCTCTCACTAGCTTGGAATTCCCCAAGTCCACTAGACTGACTGGCCAGCAAGCTGAGAGATCTACCTGCCTCTGCCTCCCTGGATTGAGTGTGTGCATCCCCATGCCTGACACTTTTGAGTTCTGGGGATTGAACTTAGTTTCTTGTCCTTGCAAAGTGAACACTTCACCAACGGAGTCTCATGCTTATTTTTAGCAAACATTTTTTGAGAATGTCATGCGTGAGGACTGAATTTACATCATTTCCATCCTTTCTGAAATAGTCCACCTGCACAGATCATCGCAGTAGGGAGGTATGCTTAAGCGTGAGGATTTTGGAAAGATTCTTTCAGTCTACAACATTCATTTATCCAAAGAACTCTGCTCTTATCCCTCTGTGAGGACACACGGTTCAGGGTGTTACACACACACACACACACACACACACACACACACACACACTGATTTTTTTTATACAGGGTTTCACATAGCCCTCCCTACATAGACCCAGCTGTCCTAGAACTCACTATATAGCCCAAGCTGGCCTCAAACTCATAGATCTGCCTGCCTCTGCCTCTTGAGTGCAGGTAAACATTGACTGGGACTCCTGATAAGAACCACAAACTGTTGTCCCCAGTTCCTAGCTTCCTACAATTTCAGGGTGGCTTCTGAGCCCACAAGGGTTGACACAATACTTCATCCTGACAAACATTCTCAGTATCCATGGGATGGGCAGATGGGGGTATAGTCAGATCATTTTATATGAAATGGTAATGAGAAGACTCTTTTAAATGACCCATTTCTATGCCTTTTTCATTAGTGGGGCGGAGGCGCTAGAAGCCAGAGCATGACTTACTCAACTCTTCAGATCACTGACTCATTAACACTAACTACTGCTATAACAACTTGATTTATCTCATTTATTGTCAACATTTTCCTCCAGCCCAGTCACTCTTACTTTATCTTTTACAGAGCACACAAGGAAAATAAATGATTGACCAGGTGATGAAAAACATCAAATCTAACATGTGAATTCTGCAGTTCAACTCTACCCCTACTTTATATCTTACATGTATAACTTGAGAAAGTGGTTCAGCTACCTCTATTTCCCCTTTTGAAAACACAGTCTTCTCCATGAAGTTTCTTGAGTTTTCTGTCTACCACACACACATATCCAGTAAAATGAAAACTTACCTATTGGTGTGTGGTTTGGGGTGCGCAGATAGATATAAGGTATTTTAGATCATCGAATAGTAAATGCTTTTTGCAGAGAGAGAGACAGAGACAGAGAGAGAGAAAGAAAGAAAGAAAGAGAGAGAGAGAGAGAGAGAGAAAGCTACTGTAGAATATCTATCTAAAGTTAAAAAGCAACTTCTGAGTAAAATCTGTCACCTTTTAGATTGACTTCTTTTCTAGAAAGAAGAGCAAGTGATGGACATGATGGACATTTCATTGGTATCTCCCATGGGCTTCTGCTCTTAGACAATAGCAGTAGAAACTGCTCTTGCCTAATGATATTCTTCTGTTGGGGGTGAAGCCAACATCGAGAACAACACACCCATATCATCACTCTGAGTGCAACCCAGGGGCCTGGTGGGCTGCTCCTCCCACCCCTGGGCTGCCCCTCCCACCCCAACCCCCCCACCCATACTCCCCACCCTTAGCTCCGGAGTTGTCTCTCCAGCTGGAATTTATGTAATAGGAAGGTCCCTGGAATACGCCATTGGGGCCAGCATGGGTTATGCCTGGCTGAGATCCTCTCTTTCTCTACGCCTGAAAAGATGGAAACATCTGGCAGCCATACGGTTCCTCATCTTTGCACTCCTGGCCTGAGAATGGACAGATGAGTCTGGGAACACGGGGAGTCAGATAAATAGCACAGCTGACCGACTGTGGCCTGGTGGGTTCGTGGAAAAGAGAGAAAGAGACTCACGCAACCCTAGCTAGCTCTTGAGGCTGCTTGGGGGTCAGACAGGAAGAACATGTGGATGTCATTGTGCTGCTCAAGTGCTTCCCACAGGAAGCAAAGCAATTTTCTAGATGCCAGTTTCTCTCCAAGTGCCAAGCAGCCTTCCTGTCTCACTGCAGAGGTTGCCTCGGCACGGTGCTCAATGGAAGAAATATTATGTGGGGACAGCATAGAACCTTTCACTCAGGTCCCCATCAAAACACTGCTTCCCCCAAGTGTGTTCCTTTCCTTTCTCTGTTGTTCGTTCCCATCACTTCCTGCTCACCTGTTTCCAGGCAGGCTCCTCACACACCAGCCCCAAGCACAGCCAAGGATGGCAAGGAGTATAAGAATGGAGGCCCAGGCTCTCCGGCATCTTCTTTGCTCTTGGATGAGATGGACAGACTCGATGGAGGACAGTCCCAATAAAATCACACATGTTAATATTTTAAAGTCTCCTCTGATTGCAGGCTTTCCTTAGGGGCTTAGCGTCATCTAAGTGCTACAACTAAAACTCACACTGATTTCCTAGCTTGTGCCCATCTGAGATGCGGGAATGTCTTCTTAGATTTTTTTTAGTGTATTCATTCACAATTTCAGGCATCTCCCTAATGTACATTGATCCACTTCACTTCCTCCCATGATCTTCTCTTACAACTTCCTTGTCCCCTCTTATTTTCTTGTCTCATATATATATGTGTGTGTGTGGCTCATTGTATTCAATTAGAGTTGCTTACTGTGAATTGGGCATTATTTTCTTGAGCAAGGACAATTTACCAGCAGATATTCCAGCTGAGGATTATGACACCCCTTTGTCAAGCAATTAACTGCCCATAGCTCTTCAGGCAGGAGTGGGGCCTTATGACCCCTCCCCCATCACGGATGGAATATTGATGGACCCTGTCTTCTACAGGCAACCAATACTGCTACTAGTTCATAGTGAAACAGCCATGTTTCCAGGCACACAATCACTTCCTTCTGAGAAGGTAAAAGTTGATTCTTCCCACAGGTAGGCTAAACAGCTACTCTAGGCTAGGGTTCTCTGTTATGACAGTGCTAGTTTCATGTAATTTACATTTCCTGGACATCCAAAGGCAAAACCAAAAGGTATTGGACTTACAGCATGAGCTAAAGTGCTCTGAGTAGAAGATTTATCATTCAACTATCTTGCTATCCAGCACCAAGACAGGCCAGTAAAGACCATCCACAGGGAATTGTCCTGTTTATTATAAGCACTTAGCTTATTAGAACAAATTGGAAAGCACCCACCAGCAAGGTCAAGTTACCTCATAAGTCAATTAAGAAGAGATCAGTATCTGGAAGATTGAGTTTTCTATTTTTAGTTAAATTTTTACAATGAAAACTAATTTTTAAAGGCAAGATTCCACAACAGAGAAAAAACCCACAAAAAATAAAAATACCAATCTTCTGCTAAGAAAAGCCTTGGTCATTTAGAGCGATTCAAGTGAGGACTACTTATTTGCGTCATTGGTGGCCTGGCCTCAATGTAGATGACCTTGAGAGAAGAAGTTGAGAGCACCATCTGAGGAAGGCAACTGAAAAGAGTGATTTCTAAGCATGAATATAGGGCAAAAGCAGACTGCCCCAACTCAGACAATGCTACAGAGAAAACAAATCCCATGGCAACCTTACTTCCTCGGGAAGGGTGACTTTACAGTAGACTAAGAGGTGGCCATGCCAGGTGCTACACAATTTTACTTAATTAGATCTCCTCTCCTCTTGGTGCTACCATTTTTGTCTAGTACAGATGGGATGAGGAAGGTAGGAAGAGGAAGTAGAATATAGTATTTCCACTCCAGCTTCCTGCCCTGACTCATTGCTCTAGCATACATTGGACCTCCACTCCACCAGGAGGCAGGCTACACAGTGCAGCTCATAGCAAGAGGCAAGACAGGCACAGGTAACAAGAAGAGCTGCATCCAGAGTAGATCCAAAGTCGATTCCCTGTTAGACACTCTCCTCATGAAGACTGCCAGTCTCAGCTCTCCTGGACCTCCTCAGGCCCAGTATGCTCTCCGTGTCAAATGGATGAGATGCTAGGTAGTTCTTATACACCCCGTCAATCAGCTTAGCGGCATTGTTTCTGTCAAACCAGCAGTCTATCTGCTCTTGCCCATTATAAATCTTCCTTTGCTTCCAGACCACTGGAACTTGGCGTCCTTTCACCTTTAGGATAGCCTCAGGAATCTCTTCTGTCTGAGGAAATGACTGATTACTAAGATTCTTGCTGTGCACTGCAGGAGTTTCTATGAGTTTGGCATCCTGGTTCAGGAACTGACCTGAAAGAGGGGAAAAACTGATATAAGTTGAATGCAGACAAGAGCTGGTACCTAATGTTGGTGGTGTCAGGGGCAGGAGGGTTTTTCATGGACCATTGTCCTAGGCTAGGCCCTCCCTGGAGGCATTCATTTATTGTCCAGGTTGAGATGAAACCTGTGCATGAGACTATGTGGGTTCTCCTCATTATGGTCTGCCCCTTCTGGGAACTGTCCATTTGCTGAGCAAATGCTGAGACAACAAATGGAGTTAGGGCAATCTTGGCTAAATTGGTAGGACAGCATGGTAGCAGATAAGTAGGACATAGAGCCATGCCCTTCCTCTCCTCTCCTCGGCAATAGATTCCCTTCATACCATCCACTTGTTGTTATGTACTGGGGGTAGAGTAGTGGAAACAGTCAGCTCAGTTCACTCCTGTCACTCAGTCTCAGAATTTTCCAGGTCAAGCGAGGGCATTGCTCAGGCCAAGGGAACATGGAGACAGAAGTTATGCTCGGCAGCCAAACACAATGAAACATAGCAAGCTCAAGTGCCAGGAAATCCTGCCTTCTAAACCGAGCTCTGAAAGTGACTCACTCTTCATTTTGGGGCAAAGGGCCCACGTGAGATTGCACGTTGAAGAAGGCTAGCCAGCCAGCGTGGCCGGCCTGCTGCTCATAGCAATACAGATGACTGCTAGGAAAGGCATCCGCCTCTCCTGTCAGCCCTGGATCTCCTTCTTCTCACAGAATGGCAAGAAACCAGCTCTTTGGATGACTGCTTCTTACCTCTTTGAGTTCTCAGAAGTCTAATGAGAACTGGTATATAAGTCCCACTCATGAAACAAGTACAATTTTCAGGGCTGGGGAGATGACTCAGTGAGCAAAGTTCTGGCTTCAAATGAGTGAGAACATTAGTTTGGTCTCTGGAACTCATTATAAAGTTGGTCATGGTGGCATAGGTTTGTAATTCCAGAGATAGCTAGGTGTGGGATGGAATAATCCCTGGAATATAATGGGCCAGCTAGTCTATAGCTGCACAGTTCTAGGCTGACGAGAGGCCTGCCTAAAAAAAAAAGTGGAAGGCATCTGAGGAACAATACCCAAACTGGTCCTCTGACCCTCACATTTCCATGTACCCCACACATACATGAACACACACACACACACACACACACACACACACACACACACTAATGTAATTTTCACATGATATATGAAGTTGGGCTTTCTGCAGGTGACATTCTGACTTCTTTGTCAACTGTAAACTGATAATTCATGGGAGAACATACACTGACACTGACACTGAACATACGGACTGCCTTCTTGTCATTATTCCATAAACAATGCAGTACAACAACTACTTGCATAGCATTAACAGTACTTTGGTATGTAAGTAGCTCAGAGGTTATTTAAAACAGAGGGAAGCATGTGAATAGGTTTTATGAAAATGCTGCATGTTTTAGACAAGGGACTTCAAGCATCCTTAGATTTTAGTGCTCTTGAGAGATCCTGGAGCTACAGCCTCAGAAGATGGTGAGCACAGAAGGGCCATACTCCCACTGTAATTTTCTGTCAAGCTCATGATATTGGCCACATGAACTTCCTTTTAGAAAACCCAATTCTATCCTTGGATCACAGACTGAGCATGGGAAGTCACCTACCTAACAAGCCATGGCAATTGTCAGAAAGGCCTTTGCTGTTGGCAATATAGAATCCAAGGTGGTTTCGCTGGAAGGGTGCTGGCTTTTTGTAGAGGTGAATGAGGATGACAAAGGCAATGGTTCCCTGGATGGTGACAGTGACATTGGCATTGGCAGACACTGACACCTCAAGTCCCCGACTCCCTACCACCACACTCTGATTGCAAGGGAGGACCAGTCTATCTCCACCATCCAGGATGACCCTGTTTGGTGTGATCTCAAGGTAAGATCTCTCTGGCCGGTTGATGAGAATGGTGATGGTCCGGAAGTATGTGCGCTGTTTCTTATGACCATTTGGAGGTGCTGGGGATCCAATAAGCTCTCCATTCACAGTTACACCTCAAAGGCCAAGAAAAAAACAGAGGTTAGAAAAGTCAAGTCCATTCTCCAACTAAAAGCATCTGTTACAGTTTGGGTTCAAGCTGCCTCTCCCAGAGCACATGGAAAGAGGACTGATCTCTCAAATGGTAGTTATATTTTAATAGATATTAGAATTTGGGAGGTAGGGGCCAGCTGGAGGGAACAGGTCACTTGGGAGTATCTTGTGCCACCCTACTGCTTCTGTGACTCTCTACTTCCTGTCAGCCATGATATAAGCTCCCTCTGTCCCATACTTCCACTACCATGATTCTTTGCCTCTCTATGAGCTGAGAACTGATGAAGTCAAGTTATGAACTCTGACATCAGGACCCAAAATAAGGACCCAAGATGTCACACATTTTGTCATTGATACAGAAAGCCATTGATCGTATCTAATGAATGTCCTTCCACCTTTCTTGTCTCTGTATCTATCACTAAGACTGCTGTCTGAACTACAGCTATGGGCCACTTAGTGGCTGCTGACTGAGTGAGTGAATGCATGAATATAGGAAGGAAGACATAGGTTTTGGTCAAACTGTCATAGAAAATGACTAATATCTTCGTGTACTTTCATTTTTGTGACATTCTGGTATCCGCTGGTGTGGTTCTGATAGGCACCATGTCTACAAGCTATCAATAATGCTAACTTAGATCCTTTGATGTTGCTGAGCAGGATTCAAAGTTCAAATGCCTTTTTTATTCAGTAGGCCAGTTTCTTCTACCTTATACATGCTTATCCCTGGAAAAGTTGGTTAAAACATTAATATGAAGTTCCTTGTCTTATAAAATATGGGGGAAATATAAAACCTAAGAGAACTGGGAGGTGTATTATAGAAAG
Source organism: Mesocricetus auratus (assembly GCF_017639785.1). Taxonomy (NCBI): domain Eukaryota; kingdom Metazoa; phylum Chordata; class Mammalia; order Rodentia; family Cricetidae; genus Mesocricetus; species Mesocricetus auratus. Next base: position 27,978,625 of record NW_024429196.1, on the reverse strand, counting down.
AGGCTTACATGAAAGCCATCAACTGCCATTGGATACAACTCCTTCTCTGTTTGCTACATCATAAGCACAACTGCAACTTTCCGACCTCTAGAAGACCTGGGAGTTCCATCCCAGAGTTCAGTGCTGTGTTACTGAACAATAAACAGATGCAGTTGTATGTGGGATATTTGGGAATGAGTTTGATGTATGCTGTATGCTTTGATTTCACAAAAAGAGGTAGTTTTCACCAACAAAATACTGGTATATAATTAATTTTCATTTTCTTTGAGATTATCTTCAATATATCTTGGAAACTCCTTAGATATCCAAGGCGAAAAGGTAGGAGAAATCCCAGCCTGAACAGACACCCTTCTTTAATACCTACAAACTGATTTCATGTCTTAGGCACCATTGTGAATACAGAAACCATGGAAGATCTTTTTTTGTTGGTATAACAGAATGTCTGACTGAAATAAAAATGGAATGGTTTATTTTGGTTCAGGGCTTCAGAAGGATTTCAGTTCATTTGGTACAGAAACATGGCGAGGCAGCATTCTTCACGGTAATGGGACTATGTGGCAGAAAGTCTTAATGCGGGTAGGGACCAGGAAGCAGGTAGCATAACAGCAAGAAATCAGTTCTTCTCCAGGGACTCAATCATAGTGACCCACATCCTCTAAGTAAGCCCTATCTCCTAAGAGTTCTATAGCTTCCCATAATCAGTGTCATCATCTGAAGACAAAGCATTCAAAACATGAAGGATGTTATACATCCAAACCTTCTAAAGCTTTTAAGAGCAAGCATGTTCAGGGAGGGATACAGTTAGGTCACTGACTCAATACCAGCTGCCTTTTAAATGAAAAATATTACAGATTTAACTCTGAGGCTAGAAAGATGAGAGCCTTGTCTACTTGACACAACCTGGGATCACCTAGGAAGAGACTCTCAAGGACAGATTGTCTGTAGTGGGTAAGCCTGGGGACATGTCTGCAGGATGTTGTCTTAAACTGATTGATGTAGGAAGGCCCAGCCTACTGTGGGCAGCGCATTCCCTAGGCAAGGGTTCCTGAACTGTATAAGAGTGGAGAAATTTCTTTCTGTCCTCGACTGTGGAGGTGATATGACTAGCTTCTTCAAGTCCCTGCCTCTTTTACTTCCTCTCAGTGATGAACAATAACCTGGAATTATGAGATAAAATAAGCTCTTTCTCTCCAAGTTACTCTGTTCAGGGTGTTTTAGGTCAGCAACTGAAATGAAGTGAGGACAGCCTGCAAGAATACAATCTGATAATGGAGATCAGGGCTCAAACTTCATGTAGCTACATCACAAATGCCACCCGAGGAGGCTGTTTACAACCTGACTTACCAAGACACTTCCTGCTCAGTACCTAGCAATACTAGAAGGTGCATGCCAAAGCCAATCCTCACTCTGCTGGACTGTGTGACTGTCCACATGGCTGTCCCCAAGCAATTCTGCCTGCATTATACTCATAAAGCATTTTTGGTGCTAATTTCTTTTACTTCATCTCTCTATAGACCTAAGGTGGCTAAAGCTCCTTTCATATCTATTCATGAGCTGTGTGTTTAATGTTTGGGATTTCCACATGAGTCTCCAGGGACTATGACCTCCCTACCACCACAGCTTCTAAATGGAAATAATGACAATACGATGTGATAAATTTCTACAGCACTTTAGTGTTCCTATTCGTGATTCAGTTGAATCTACTATGTAATGGCCTGGAGACAAGCAGAGTATTTCAACCTCCATTTCACAGACTCTTCAGTTGCTATGATGCATGCCCAGAGCCACACTGGGGGTATAAAGTAAGCGTCTGATTGTGTGTACAGAAACTGTATAGTTTCTTTACCAATCATCATTGGTGCCTACTGAGCATCCAGGATGTTTCTCTTCTATAACTGGCCATTCACCTTTGGCACAGAGAATGAAATGCCCCATCCCTGGGCTGTGACTAAGTACCTCAGAAGAAGACAGAACTTACCAGAGTCCAGGTGATCAGAGACCAACCGTAGGATGTCCCCAGGTTCTCCATCAATGTTAAAGCAGACAGTGAGTTTGCTTAAGGGGAAATCCACAACAAAATGGGGATCACCATCCACTGCCAAAAACAATAGAAAAAGAAAATTAAAATGTTTATTGATTAAATGCTACTTTATGTTATCAAATGGATCACTTCTTTAATCATAATCAGAATGCTGAAAGAAGGGTGTTCTCAATTCTAAATGAGGAAAATATACAGAAGTGTAATGATCCCCCAAAGTCACCCAGTTTGCACATAGTGAGGGTGCACTGACTTCTAGTCTCCTGAATTCAGATGTCATGGTGTTTCTATCACATTTCAGACAACTAAGCATTGAGAGCTAAGATGATATGAAAAGAGAAGGGGGATGGTCTGCACATTTTCAACTACGACAGAGTTCAACTTCCCATGTGAATAAACATATCATTTTCTTTGTCCCTTAACTGCCACAACACGGAATGAAGCCCCAGAGCTGGAGAGATGGCTCAGTGGCTAAGGGCACTGGATGTTTTTGCAGAGGTTCCAGGTTCGGCTCCCAGCACCCACATGGAGGCCTACAACCGCCACAACTCCTATTCCAGGGAACTAGACACCCTCTCCTGGTCTCTGTGGGCACAGCATGCAAGTGGTACACAGACATACATGAAGGCAAAATGCTCAAACTCATAAAACAAGAGTAAATAAATCCTAAAAGAATGATGATCCTTTCTTGACTATGCCAATAGTTCCATGGAAAATAATCCTTTGCCAAGGAAGTCTGGTGCGCCCAACCCTCATCCTGAGGATAAGTATGAATCAGTCCAACACAGTTTAAACTTGCTTAAATCATTGAGGATTTTTTTCAGTGAGTATACAGATGTGTATGTGTGGGAGTATGTATTCTCACTTGTGGCACAAGTGTTTGTGTCTGTGCATACATGCAGAGACCAAAGGAAGGTATGGGGTATCTCTCTATTATTCTGACTTATTCACTAAATCTAGAGCTAGGCTGACAGCTAGCAATACCCCTAAGTTCTTCTGTTTCTGTCCCTGTGGCACTGGACTACAGATATGAAAGTGGTCACGTCTGAGTTTTGACACAGCTGCTGGGATTCAAACTCACACGTGTGCAACAAGTGCTCTTACCTACTAAGCCATCTCCCCAACCTCATTATGGATTTCATCTACCTTTTTGTAGCCTACTTGTAGGTTCTAGAATGTAAATTTTGTAGATTACAACTTCATGCCACAATGTCAACAGGCTGGACACTTCTGCTACACAATCTTATAAGCATACAGTGTGAGCTACTTGTAATACTTGGCACTCACGGTGGAACCGAAGTCCACACAGTGGCAGGTAAAGCATAAAAGTCACTAGAAAGCCTAGTAGCACAATAGTGATGGTGGTAGAAGTCTCCCTTTTGGATCACACAGATGGAACTATAAGCCTCAGCCCTATTCTTTGTTTCTTCCAGTTTCTGTGTCTGCTAAATATAAGCAGTCTCTGTCTCTGCTAAAAAAAATAAGCAGCAGACTCTCCCAAGAGTTAGCACCCATAGTCTTCTCTAATTATGTAGGACATTCAGTTTCTCCCTGACTTATATATAAAACAATGCAACTGGGAATACCTCTCTGTTTTGTGGACATGCAGTGTGTGTGTGTGTGTGTGTGTGTGTGTGTGTGTGTGTGTGTGTGTGTGTGTGTGTGTGTTGGAACTGTGGGCCTGGAGGAGTTCAGTCTTTTCAAGTTGCAAGGACATTCATGTCTTCCCTGTGACTGCTGAACCCCCTTCCCTCCAGTACTATTTCTCAGAAGACTTTGAAACACCCGGCAGCTCTCACAGTGAAGTGCCTCAAGCCCCATGTGAATGACAACAGAAAGAAATACAAGATAAGGGGGGTGATGGCTCAATTGGTAAAGACAGTGGCCTCCCAAGTCTAGGGGCCTGCCTTCAATTCCTAGGAAGCATATAAACAGCAGGTGTGGTAGCCATGCTTTTTAATCTCAGTGGTGGTGAGACAGGCGGATCCCTGTAAGCTTGATGTCACCTACTTGAAGTTCTGAGCCAAGGGGAGATCCTGTCTCATACAAAAGGTGGAAGGTACCTGAGAAATGAGGCTGGAGAGTATCCTCCGACAGACACACACATGGGCATCCTCCCACATACAATGGTACCACCGAGGGGAGGAATACAAGGCATCTGTTTTGATGATAGAAACAAAATGCCTAGAGGAGACAAAGTTTCTTTCCATCTTTGGCACAGGTGTGTATGGACATAGCTTGCCTGACCTTTGTCTGGAAGTTTCTACTGCACTGAAAACATAATTTCCACCCTATTTTTGTACAAGAGAAGCTGTTGTTTGTTCCAAAAGTGTGTGGAGGGGTCCAGCAATCACCCCCACAGGCAGCTTCCAGGAGAAAGGTTTCCTTGCGTTCCACAGCACAGATGCACATTAGAAAACGCATTCTCTCCACGGGACACTATGTGCTTGTATCCCCACAGCTAATCACGGGATGTCCCAGGCTTTGTGAACTGGCACGTCTGGCTCATTCGCAGAAAGGCAAGAATCAGAACTTACAAGGGAAAACGTGGACACTGGGAGAATAAAACCCAGACGTTCTTCCATCCTGATTCTTACTATATTCTATTCTTAGAAGATGCTGCCAAAAGGAAAATTTTACTACATCTTCAGTCTGTGGTTCCCTTCCGAGCCAAGGACTCAAAAACAGCAAAAATTCAGAAAAGAAAAATTCTGCCTATACAGCCAGACATCTTTATTTTTGTTACACCATTTTTATCTTTGGGATCGCAAAGGCTGGACGCACACTTCACTCTCCAAAACCCAGTGTCCTCTAAACACAGCAATGGGAAAATGAGCTACCACTCTTCATCCCCTCTATTGGCACTGCTGCCAGGCTGGGTCATCTCTGCTGTTTCTAAAGTGACTCCTGCTGGTTCTGGTTCATGTGCCTCATGCTGCTGAATAAAGCAGGTCATGGGGACACCTTCTGTGCTCCTGCTTTTACTGGCTTCAGAGAATTGAAAAAATCCCTTACTCTCCATTATCCACTTACCTGATGTTTTAGAGATTTTAATTCTTGGGCTATATGGTTTCTTGAGAGCAGGTCCTAAAAAGGACACGGAAAAGAATAGCTGTTATGTGGTTAAAGATGTATGGAGAGGCACAGAGAGCAGCAGGTGGAGATGAGAAACATCACAGTGAAGTGTCACAAACTTTGCCAGCACAAGCTCCATCTGAGACTGGGAGAGGCTTGCACGCGAGGGCCTGAAATCTTCAAGACATTTACGGGACTACACATCCCATGGGAAAGAAAGACAGCCAATAGTAATAGAACACTTCTTTCTGTGCCAAAGGATACCGGCTGAACAGTTAGTCCTGGCAATGGACTTCATGGAACGTATTATTATCCCCACTTATAGGCAAGCAACTGTACTCTCGGGGAGGCCTGTTAAGTGTGTCCTGAACTTCACAGCTGCCTGGGAGGGTCCCCGGATCCAAACCTCATGTTCTCTCTGCCACTGCACGTGCTTGTCAGAGTTTAACTTGAGAAATAAATTAACCAGCATTTGTGGGATTCTGAGAGGGTCTGGTTAACTTCAGTCTCCTCTCTAGGAGATGGAAATTTGACAAGAACTATAAAAATGTTACACATTAAAAAGCAGGCCACTTTCCACTTGTTGGTGGTAGAAATGATGCAGCCTTTGCTTTGGTTTGGACTTCTCTCCTGTTACTGAGGACTCTGTCAACTGGCATCAAAATGGCCAGTGTGTAGATCAGGAATTTTCAAGAGTCCACACATTGTTTTTTTTTTTTAACGTATATGTTTCTGTTTTGTTGAGACAGGTTCTTACTACATAACCCAGGCTGAGCTCAAACTCACTGTCCTTCTGTCTGAGCCTGATGTGCTGATTTCAGCGGGCAACATTTTTCAGCTGCCTGCCATTCTTTTTCATGACTCTTGTGAGCTACAGTTTATAAGGAGTATACCTATTCGAGAGGGCATCTGGTGACCGTGCACTTCATGTAAGGCCATTGCTTATAATAAGTGCAATATGAGAAAACAAAACAGACTTCTGCTGAGGTTCCCTTGGCCTTATAAGGAATTGGCACTCACACACAGGCCACCCCTGAGCCTGTGCTACCTGGCTGTGTGTCAGCTCCTGGCAGGCTCTGTACCACTGTCTCAGGTCCTGTGGCTGCAGACATGCCGCGGGTGTCCTCCAGCCCGTCTGTGCGAGGCCCTGGCTTCTTCAGCTTCATGGCGGTGAAGGGGGTGAGGAAGTGATAGTTCAAGGCTAAAGCCTGCACCTTCTGCCTCAGCTGCTCCTTCTCTTGTTCACTGCTGCTCTGCCGCCAGGAGCTCAGCAGTTCCTTCACAGTGAGGTAGCTCCAAAGACGCTCAACGTGATTGGGGTCCTCCCGACCATCACGGGCAGGCCCGGGGGTGGCTGTGACGTCATTCCCCAGCTTCTGGGACTCCACGGGGATGTCTTTCTTCAGGATGACAAATTTCTTACTGTTGCTGGCAGTGACCTCCACATGGAACTGATCAAACTTCCTGTCTACCATCTTCCCGGCAATGACGATCTCAGAACCATTGAAGTAGTTGGGGAATAGGGTTTTGGTGGCATGCTCTACTACGTCAGGAGGATAATCTACGCGGATGTCAGAAAGAAGCGGGGTTCGGATTTCATCATAGAACCTGCAGAGGAAGGACAGACAGAATCAGGGCCTGGCTGGGCTATAGGTAGTCAATCCGGAGAACTCAGACTCTCTAGGGTCTAGGTCTGACTACGCGTGATGGCCTCCTGCACTTCTCTTAGCGCAGCATTTTGATAGCCGATGAAACATCTTCCAAGACACTTGCTTGCACTAAAACAGCTTGTGCTCACGATAGTTTCTTTACTCTTGTTGGGACGAGAGATCAGAAATGACACTGACCTACTTTCAACATTGCAGATAAGGATAACTCCTAAGTGGGACACAGAGCAATGAAGTGGAATCAACCTGGGCCACTGAATGACTATATGGAGCAGGGGCTAACCTGTATCAACTATCAGAGGAGCCTTAAATAAATCACTTAGTAAGCCTTTATAGCCAGAGGCGTCGGTATAGCATTGTAACTTCTAGACTTATCTACCTGCCCGTGATGGGGGGAGGACCCCAACCACATAGGGTCATAGGACATGATGAATATACAAAAAATGCATGGTTCTTTTAAGTTCTTGGGAAATGCAAGGTAGGGACAGCATTCCCAGTAGAATGGCAGTGTAACTAATTGGCTTCAATGTAATTGCTTTTCTTTGTGACCTCCTGACTAAATCCCAGTTCTATGATATAGTACAGTAAGTTTTTCTCTCTTTGAATTTGGTTTTGAATAATTTTTATGGTGTAGGAAGCAGATCTGTGTGCTCACTTAACTCTTGCATTAAAATCCCAGGAGAAAAATGGTAGCCAGTCATTCCCTTAGCAATCACCTGTTTTTAATTGCATGTCTTAAAGACTTTCAGTCAGCTTATGATTCATAAATTTCTTTGATTGTGGCTACGAAAAAACTCTAGATAAAGCAGACTTTTCCTTTGCAATAGATCCCATATTTGCACAATGTTGACTGAGTTCCACTGTGCTGAACCTGGAGACAGTACTTAATCAGCCAATAACAAAATCATGCAACATAACCAGCAACATGGTCTCTCAGAAAAGGTAATTCTGTCTTAGAAGACCTAAGGTCTAGATTTTTTTTCTACCACTTTTTTTCCCACAAAAAACATTTTGAGTTTTCATCAGTCTTAATTGATCATTTTGCTTCACATTATAATATCATTTCACCAGTTATTCAAAATATCAATTTAATCCTACATTGATTGCTAATGGGTAATACCAATTGTGCCAAAGCTTTACTTAATTTTCCTCATTAAACTACCATCAGCTGTAACCTTCATTTTGCAGAAGAGGAAACTGAGACAAGGACAGTCCTAAAAACCTGCATAAAGCCACATATTAAACTTGAATCTGCCTGGATTCAAAGCACATTATTAGTCAGGCACGGTGGTATATCCATGTAATCTCCAGCTACTGTACGGACTGAGACAGGAGAATCACAAGTTCAAGGCCATCTGAGGAATTTAGCAAGACTCACATCTCAAACTGGAATATCAGAAGGGCTAGCACAGTGGTGGGTGAATCATTTACTTAGCATCCTCAAGACCAGTGCTACAGAATAATAATTTTTAAAAATAAGAATAAAACACACTACAATATTCCTCAATGCAATGAGCTGTCTTTGTTTCCAACAGATGTGAGGATAAGGCCCATGCAAAGTTATCCTCAGCTCCAGGTTCTTACTGTATCCACCCTCAGCCCCTGCCCCAGCCTCTGGTTATGAGAAGACAGACAACAGACCCGATGAGCTGTTCTCCTGCCTTCTCCTCTTCATGAACATGCCGTGAAAGACCACAGTTCTCCAGCGAAAGTTTCTCTAACAGCTTGACGTCCACGTCATTGCCGATGCCAATGGTAAAGATGCAGATCTGACCTCCAGTGGCTTCTTTGGTATTGCTGATAATCTTGAGGGTATTGGTCTCCCCAAAGGTGGGTTTCCCATCAGTGAGGAAGACGATGAGGGACACACTCCGATCTTCAATATCATTCTGGGCCACATAATTGTTAAGCAATTTGATGGCCATCTGGAGGGCCCCATTGATGTCGGTGCCTGTAGAACATCAACACAGGACAGCTCATGACTTTGCACTCACCTTCTACCTCTGAATGCACAGTAACAGCTGCAGCAGCCTTCACCATTGAGGGTCTGGGCAGCACTTGGATGCAGGCAGCTGCACTTCCAGGGTGACTCTATGGCCTAGCTAGAAATCTGACAAGTGTTTGCTAAGTAAATGCAAGTGACTTGAAATGATCCCAATGTAAAAAACCTCTCAGAACTGAGAAGGTACACACATGCATGTGCATGAGCGCGCATGCACGCACGCACACACACACACACACACACACACACACACACACACACCTCCCTGACCTTGCCATCCCAAGTCTGGAGCATCTAAAAGTATATGTTTAATCGTATCTCTGATTAAAGCAGTCAGATAGTGCCTTGAACAGATGCTAAACTACTGTTTTCTTGGAGAAATTGTCAGTTGATTGGGTGACATGGAAAGCGACTGCAAGAGTAGTGTTTCTGGATTACCTAAAAATTCCATTCAACTTATCAGCCGCATCATTACGACCAGGAGGGAACTCTGTTCTTACTGTAGCATTGAACATCTGTTCCTTTTAATGATTCTTTCTAATCACTGAGATAAAACTTATACACCAAACACCCTCATTTTAACTCATTGGCTTTTTTAACTTGGCTAGAGATAAAATGTGTATGTCAAAATGTTTTCACATGCTAAACAGTGTTTTTAGTAAAATGTAGAGCTGTGCTGCCCCAACCACTCTCCAGAGCCCTGTCTGGAATGGGAAAAAATGTACCATGTTAAAAAGAACCAAATTATGGAGATACGATGTAGGCCGCCAGAGGAGTAAGAGGTCTGGACCCTTTTCTCCGGTAAGAGAAATACTTAGATTAGCAATTATGGGTTAAATACTTAAGTCAGTTAAGTCAGAGCTAGCCAGTAGAAAAACCAAGCAAAATACCAACAGCTTCATAATAATAATAAAAAAGAACTGATTTCTGTCCTCAACACACGTGCACGCTTGTGCGAGCATACATACACACACACACACACACACACACACACACACACACACACACATGAAGCTGGACATAGTGATGCATATGTGTATTTTCGGCATTCAGGAAGTTGAAGCAGGAGGATTTCTGAGAGTTTGAGGCCATCCTGGGCTATAGAGTGACATTGTCTCAAAGCAGAAAATAAATGAAAAAAAGAAAAGTGGATAGTCCATGCTCTGGACAAATACATCAGTAAATCCTGCTAAAGTACACAGAGACCAGATAGATGAGAGAAGTGCAGCTGAAACAGAATCTAGCATTTGAGTCATTAATTTGCCTTATTCATCACGTCCAGTTTCATTTCATCTCCATATATGTGGGCATGAATAAGTAACAAGTGTCTGTACTGTCTTTAATCTGCACTAACAATACCAAATCGCTCCCTCCACTCTAAAGCCAAGGAGAGCAGGGTAAAAATGTAGCTTTAGTTTTTAAGGTCGCATGCATGGTACATCAGGGCTCAGAAACACAGCTGTCCTGAGGCAAGACATTTCCTGTCTGCTCACCATCATTGGGTCCTCTCCACAAGCAGTGTCCTACACAGCTGTCCAACCATTCTTCTGAGAGCTCAGTGGATGCCCAGGGGACAGAAAAGGGACTACTCAGTTGGATAAAAACAGAGATCACATCTGACACTTAAGGAGAACAAACCTCTTACCTGCTATGGCCCTTCAACACACTTGGAATATTTTAACTATTTCACTCGGATAGCCAGGTTATTGCCATCCTCTTATTTCGTGGATGAGGAAAGAGGCAAACGACTAATAGATAGTGGAGCTGGATTCAAATGCAGGAAATCAAGCTTCAGAAGCTAAGTCCCAACCTGGAAAGTGCATTTCATAGAAAATGCAGAGTCCTCCAATGCTCTCCAGCAAAGGGCTCGGCAATGAAGTGTCAAAAAAATAAATGAGAGAAAGCTTCGTGGCTAAGACCTCCTACTGCTCCTGCAGAGGACCCAGATCAGTTCTCAGTACACTTTTAAACAACTCACAAGTGTTCTAGGAAACACTGCCCTCCTCTGGCCTACATGGGCATCTACACATATATATTATATGGTGGGGGGGGGAGTGAGGGAGAGAGAGAGAGAACAAATAGTTTGGGTTTCAAATGAACATAATACCTAATAATAACTATTTTCTAAAGATGTCTATTATCTCTCCATTATGCACACCATTCCAATAGTGAGAATGCCACTAGCATAAATTATCAGATAATCACTGAATGTACATCATGTGTTAACAGGCATACTAGGACTTAGGGGCTACAAAGAGGAAGGACTTCACAGTCTTGTCAATTTCCTGCCATAGATAATAACTATGATATCAAATCTAATATTTTATTTCCCCTGCCCAATGATAAAACAGTTCCAGTAACTGGATGGAAGATGATGACTACAAGGAAATAAACATCTTTAGATGGGGGAAGGCTCACTTGGGTGTTTACATAGTGTTTCCAGTTACTGAAAGTAGAATTAACAAATGTGAGAAGTCCACAAGATAGCGTATCTGCCTTTGAGAAAGGGCCAGGTGGGAGCTGGTGAGAAGACCCATCAAGTAAAGGCATTTGCTATGCAAGCCTGACAATCTGAGTTCAGTTCCTGGAACCCACATAAGGCTGAAGGAGAGAATCAACTCTGCAAAGACATTCTCTGACTGCTGTGGGACCACCAGGCGACGTGCATGCTGCCTCCCCCCAATAATAATAAACGGAAGGCATTTTTCTTTTAAAGAAAGGAGTCACAGCACAGTGGGCAGCGGAGCGCCTGGTTCTGCAGTCTTAGAAAGCTTCCCTGTCTTCACGCCCCTGTCCTACCCTTCAGCACACATGCTCAAGGTTTGCATATGGGAACTTGGAGACCAGCACTCTCCTCCTTCCACTTCACATCCACAGCCCAGCCCAGAGCATCTGAGATTCATGCCTTCTCACCATGCTTTAGCTCAAACAAGACCATAGCTTGTTTTACAGGGCAGTTCCAGCTGCAACTGTTAGAATACAAAACACTGGATCGTGCGCTTGGGCTTCAAATCTCCATCCTAGGGAGAGATAGCTCAGCGGTTAAGACTACTTCCTGTTCTTCCAGAAGAGGCAAGTTCCCAGAACTCACAACTACCTGTAATGCCAGCACCAGGAGATCTGATGCCCTCTTTTAGTTTCCACTGGCACTCCTACTTAGGTGTCATCGATTTATAGAAACACACACATACAAGTAGATAAAGATAAACCTAAAATTATTCTCCAACTAAGACTATTTCCCAAAACCAGCTTCCTTGTTCAGGATCCAAATTATGGATGGATTTTCCAATGATAACTTAAGGTCTAGGAGCTGAGAATTTGTAAACTTGAAGAAATATAGGCACCTGGGAATATTGTTATTATTGCTTTCCTGGTTAGTATCAGCTTCAACTTTCCAAGCCATGTTTCTTTACAGAAAATGGACCTATGATCATGTCAACACTGGGTAGAAAGGCCGGAAGAAATCCCTCTTACCTCCAGTGGGTGACAGGTGGTAAATGTAGAGCTTGCCATTCCTGATGCTATCAGGAGTCACTGGTAACAAGCGGTCCTTCCACACTTTGATCCGGTTGGAAAACCCAATGATATTGAAATGATCCTGGGGTCGGAGATCGTTGAGAATCGTGACGAGGGCTTCCCTGGTCTAGACAAAGAAAAACCCAACTTGGTCACACCTGAGCCCATTAGTCCGCTTGTTCCCTGACTAAGAAACCGACTACCAGGGCCAGTGTCAGGATTTGTATTCAATGTCTGCTATGTAAAGGGCACTTGTCACCATTTGGAACATGGTAGAAATACATGACAGCTGAATAGAAGACTTAAATGAGTGTTTTACTCAATCCTAGGTCACATGCTGCTACCAGCCGTGGTATGTCAGATCAATGCATCTTCACATTCTCTTCCCAAACTTTTAAATTAAGGCTTCATTTTGTATGTTTGTATATGTGTGTATGGGTATGTATGTGAATGCACACTTGGCATGTCACATGAGTGAGTGTGTCAGAGGACATTTTGTAGAAGTTATTTCTTTCCACCATATGAGTCCTGTGGGCTGAACTCAAGTTATTAGATTTAATAACAAACATCTTTATCTTCTGAGCCAACTTACAGATCACAGCCATCATTCTCCTGAGCTAGAGTGTTCTTCCACATTGCTTTGTCCTAAGAAACCACTCATCATTGTCCAGTACCTAGAAAGATGGGCTAAATTCTCACTATGAAAGTTGTCCTCAGTGTTCCAAAGAGACCTGCCATTCCTTCCTCTAATCTGGTCCTCAATTTTAACACACTCCTGTCATAAAGTACATTTCAGAGTAATGATGGCTTGTTTTATATCTTTTTTCCATAACAGATGCTAAGGTTTCTGCAGGTGGGTTTCACTCATCATCCTATCACCCAGTAACATTTAGGAAGTGGCTTGCACAGGTGTAGTGCTGAATGAATGATTTATCGTGTAACAAATTATAAAATTAAAGCTAATAATAAATATATTTGTGACAGTTTGAATGAAAATGGTCCCCATAGGCTCATAGGGAGTGCATTGCAATATTTGAAAATATTAGGGAATGTGGTCTTGTTGGAGTAGGTGTGTCCTTACTGGAGGAAGTGTGTCACTGGGGGTGGAGTTTGAGGTTTCAGAAGCTCAAACCAGGTCCAGTGGCTGGCTGGCTCTCTCTCTCTCTCTCTCTCTCTCTCTCTCTCTCTCTCTCTCTCTCTCTCTCTCTCTCTGTCTCTGTCTCTATCTCCCTCCCCCTGTCTTTCCTTCTTTTGTCCTGCTGCCTATGTATCAATGTATCAGGCTATAGAACTCTCAACTACTCTTAAGCACCATGTCTACCTGAATGCCATCATGCTCACTTCCATGACGATAATGGTCTAAACCTCTGAACTTTAAGCCAGCCCCAATTAAATGTTTTCTTTTGTATGATGCCGTGGTCATGGTGTCTCTTCACAGTCATAGAACTTTGACTAAGACAGTAGTCCTTTTCAAAGATTTTATTACATTATTTATTTATTTGTGTGGGTGGGTAAGGTGTGTGTACTTGTGCAATATTGTGTAGAGATCAAAGGACAATTTTCAAGAGTCTCTCTTTCTACTATGTAGGTCCCAGGGATTGAAGTAAGGTCATTGGATTTGGTGGCAAGAGTTTTTATTCACTGAGTCATTTCTTGGGCCACTGTCATAGAATTTTAAAATATTATAGAATCTCTGAAACAGAGTAACATGCAGATATTCTATAAAGAAAAGAGTTTGAAGATGGACATAGTAGTGCACTTGCAATCCCAGCATTCAGGGCTGGTGTCTGAGCTGAGGCTAAGGCCAGTTTGAGCTACATGGGGGGAGATTTTGTCTTAAGAATTGAGAGAGGGGTAGTGGGAAAGGGAGAAAGCATGAGAGGACTAGGAGTAAACAAAAGAGAGGAAGTGAGGGGAAGGGAGGGGAGGGAAGGGGAAGGAAAGGGAGGGAGTCTCATGCTGGGGCCCACACTGCCATCCAATACAGTGGGATCTGCAGCTCCAAAGTCACGGGAAGCCAAGTCTCCCCAGTCAGAGCCTTTCTAGTTTGCAGCTTGTTTCGGGAGCGCTTCCAGCTGGCCAACTAGGCTGTTTCTTTCAGTTCATTTTTTGGCAGCAGCTAATGAATTCATCCTCTATAACATCCCTGAAGAAAGCACTGCAGGAGTTCCACATCCACCCAGAAATGAGAACAATGGGCACAGTTCATTAGGTCCATCTCCTCGTCCTTCCCGGGGCTGCCTCCCATGGTCCATCTCCTCATCCTTCCCGGGGCTACCTCCCATGGTCCATCTCCTCATCCTTCCCGGGGCTGCCTCCCACTCCCAGTTCTTCCAGGAAAAGAGAAGGCAGGAAACACTAATTGTACCTCATGAAGTTAAGACATCCCTTGTCCCATTTTTCCTCTCCTCTGCTCTGATCCTCCTAGCTTAAGGCCTTTTCTCAGAAACTGAATCTTGATGCAGAGGGTTCCCTTCTCAGCCCTGACTCCTGACTCTGATCCGCAGGAAATATGTCTGGGTGTCCTGAGTCAATACACAGAATCTACACTCCAAAAGGCCAGCACTTCCTCCGGGACATCGTGAGATACTTTGCCATGAGGGAGCCTTCATCCTATGAATGGTTTGCTCTGGCTTCCAGAGGTCCCCTGTCTATCTGGGGTTCCCACAATCTCCCCCAGTGCCTCCTTCTTATTCCAGTCGATAAAAGAGTCATAGAATGACTTTTTAAAGTGAAATTTCCAACTCAGCTCTCATACCTCACTCTTTCCTCCACCCCAGCAAATTAGTTATATCCAGGGTATAACCACCAATCCTCACCTCCCAGATTTCCAGATTCCCCTTTGGAATGTGCTTCTCTCTAAATTCAGAACGACCTGCCAATTGGCTCTCCAGGCAGGACCCTTGGGCAGCTCAGACTCAATTTGTTGAAAACTGGAAACTATCATCTTCCTCAAATCTGCCACTCTTTGCTCTGCTCTCGCTTCCAGGTAAAGGAACCTTTAGAAGCCCCGAAGTCCAGCTAACAAAGGTGGATATCGTGTCCAATTTTCTTCCTGCCCCACCTGCAAGTCCCAAGTTCTTCAGCACCCAATCCTGGGATGGAAGCTCTTCTTTCTAAATATCCCAAGGACTGTAATCAGAGTGTTCTTTCTTTGCTGTTGTCATGTTATTTAACTTACATACCTGTTTGCATACCGTATCTGAGACAGTATCTCACTGTGTAGCCCAAGACGGCCTGAGATCTGATATGTAGCTCACACTGGCCTCCAACTCATAGATTCTTCTGCTTCAACCTCCCCAGGGTTGAGGTTCCAGGCATGTGTCTAGTAGTTGTAACAGTGGTGGTAGCTCCTCTTCCAAATCCACCTCATCCCCTTCCTCCTCCTTTTCTTCTTGAGTCTCACTGTTTATCCCCTATCTAACTCAGAATTGCAGAGACTTTCCGGCCCCTGCCCTGCCCTCCTTCTGATTTCTGATTTCATTAAATCTTGTACCTTATTTTTAAAAGAATAGTAAGTAAGTAAGTAAATAAATAAAGCTCACATAATCCCGTTCAGCTAGGAGTAACCACTGGTAAAACGCTGGTGTGCTACATGGTCTTTCAGAAACTTTCCTGTCTCCCTGTGTGTGAAGGAAGGAGACAGATAAAAACAAAAAGAAAAAGAAGAGAAAAATAAACGAACTTAGGAAAAGACAAGAAAAAGACAGATGGACAGTCCCAGTTTTGTTAAGTTTGTGATGGATGCAAGGAAGAAAACCAGACTGGACTGTGGAAACTGTGATGGCTAGTGGCCATTGTCAACATGACAGAATCTATCATTGCCTGGGAGGTGGGCCACTGGGCATGCCCATGGATAACTGTCCTGATTACATATTGAGGTGGGAAGACCCATGCCCTGTGGAGACACTATTGCCTGGTGGGAGCCAGGGCTGCACAAATGGAAAAAGAGAACTGAGCATAGCAGGCCTCCATCGCTCTGCTTCTTGACAATGGATGTGATGTGACTAGCAGCTACACCTTCCTGCCACCTGACCAGCTGCCAGGGTGGCTGCACCCTTGAACTACGAGTCCAAAGAAACCCTTCTCTCTCAAGTTGCTTTTGTCAGGAGCTTTATCCCAGCAACAGGAAAAGAAACAAATTCAGGGACCTAGAGAAGAAAATACTGAGAGATGTCACAAGTCACTGAGAGCTGTGAGCAGCAGCCTCACAGTGGCCAAGACACCAACTACAGTGAGAATATGTAGTTAAATGTCTGCACTCCAGAATACGCATGGTGACCTCATGCAGGAAACTGGTCATCCTGGGCTTCTTGCTTTTGTTTTCATTGACAGCTAGCTCACATAGCATGAACTTCAGACAGGTATCATTCCCCATCAAAGCATCTAGATTCCTGCAAGGTCTGAAACACCATGGCTGAGAATGTCAATAAACAAGTATTCCCTTTAGGCTGTGTTTCTGGGAGCTCAAATCCACAGCTCTGAGGGACCTGGAGCTGGCTAGGCTGTGGTTCAAAGGCCCTTGTCAAAAATAGTTGTTTGTTTAGCTGCTAGTATCTCTAGGGACTCTTAAACAGTATCCTAAAAACCTTGGGAGCAACCAGCCTGTCTCCTTTGTGGGTATTTTCCCCATCGTGTTGAATATTCTCTGTAATCATTCAGTCTCCCTTCCTTCCTCTTGGCTCAGTTGCTACTCATTCCTCATGACCTTGTAAGGCCTCGGCTATGGCTTCCCCTCATGTGCACCAAGGGAAGGAGGGCCAGCAGCCCACAGTTGTTTCATTTCCAGTTCCATTAGAGCTACCTGGGGGATCTTGCAACCCATCTCAACGGGACATTAGAGGCATACATCCTCTTGACCGTACCTTAACCCCAGGCTGACTCTTTAATCCACCTTGATCAGCTGATCAGCTTCAGAGCTCTGCCTTCCTACCAGGGTCTGGAGGGAAGTGGTGAGTAAGGGCCACACAACTGTCAGCAGTAGTGAGCTTGCTCTGATCTTTCTCTGCATCACACTCAAATGTTGACGATTAACAGGAGCCATGTCAACCTCTGACCAAGAATATAGTCCAGAAACAGGCTTAGCACATTCCAGAAAGATCAGAGGAAGCCCAGAGAGGCAGAACTATGTAATCTAAGCTTCTCTGAGCCTTGGAACTGTCCTAGAGGTGAAGTAGTAAAGCATGAGGGGCTGAACTGGATTCTTTTGGGGGGTTCCTGCCAAAGCAGATAAGGTTCATTGTAACTACGGTGTATATGTTTTAGTACAGGTGATGGACAAGGTAGGCTATCACCAGTCAGCGCACTTCTAAGGCCTTAACAAAACCATGGAAACCTCAGGAAACCACATTGCTTAGATTTCTTCTTCTATTCTCAAAGCTCTCTCTGGGCCTTGTGCACTTGAGAAAAGCCAAGGAACCCCCAAATGTACTACATAGTGCAGTGGTGCCCCTAAATTCATTTATGAATAGGTGACCAAAGTCAATAAAGTGCTTACTGTTCAAACATGAAGAGTTGAACATGAACCTTAGAACCCACAAACAAAAAGCCAAGTGTGATGACACATAGTTATTCCTGTGCTAGGAAGATGGAGACAGATGGTACCTGGAGCTTACTAGTCAAACAACCTAGACTAGTTAGATATCAATAAGAGACCTTGTCTCAAAAACAAAACAAAACAAACAAAAAAGACCTTCTACAAAATAAGGTGGCTAGTTCCTGAGGAAAGATACTTGGGGTTGACTACTGACCCCCATACAGGAAAACAAGCAATGATTCTATATGAACACATACCCTCCTCTGCCCCCTTCATGAACATAGTGCACACACATAACAGGCATGCACATATACACATATACTGCACACACACATACACATACACACAAATAGATATAAAAAGTTAATTAAAATCAGGCATGGTGGTGTAAATATGTAATTCCACTGCTTAGGAGACAAGGTGGAGGCAAAGAAAGGAGATTACAAGTTTGAGTCCAGTTTGGGCTACACAGTTATATCTTGTCTCCCTAATTTTGATGCATTGTGTAGTTTCAGTGGAAGAGAATTCAATTAGTGGGGGGGGTCTGATTTGGGGGAGGGGCTAAATTGTCTGATGCCAGAATGTTACTTATGTTCCCAACAAGTCACTGTCCCTATTCAGTGTAAAATTCCATGAAAAGACACAGAAGAGAGGGAGATTCAGATCATGCATAGCATCGGCAGAATGGCGACTCTGCAGGGGGAGCTGGGAATACTTGAGAACAGGCAAATGTGCAGAGACAAGAAAACCAAATGGATGTGTCTTCGGAGAGAAAAACAAGGAATTTATGGAAAGCTTGCTGAAGAGGAAAGAAAACTCCTAAAGAGATCATATAGCAAGAGGCCCCTGAAAGGCATATGCTAGTTCCCAATAGTGCCAACCCACAGTCAACATCCACCCCCCCCCCGCCCCCGTACTCCTGTTGACACACAAGGACCAGCTGCAAATGTCATCCAGACATGTCATCAGGAAAGACCTTGAAACTTCCAAGTTATATTTGTACATAAAGGTATAGAAAGATATTTAAAAATATTGAAAGATATGCAAAAATAAATATAATGTCTATTATGTAGATAAATGGGTACAAATATATTTATTTGCCTAGTAAAGCTAGGTCTGGGTGCAGATTATTCTTTGCTTAACACTATTTTATTGTGACAAACTCCTCATCCTGGGTGCACTTTCCTTGGGTTAAAAGAAGACTGAAGTACTTTCCTTTAACATAATGCCCTAGACATTCATTCCAGCTCTGCCTTAGGTTGACTATGATGTAAGTCTTTACTCTCCATGAAACTCATCCAGGCACTTGTCAGGATCTAAATAAACCAAAGCACCTCTTGACTTCAGATCTTCCCTCCATTCCTATGATGGAAGTGATCCTTCTTGTTCCAATGGATGTAGATGAGGAACATTCCTTACATTCCTTAGTCTTCTTAATGGTGCCTATAGAAGATAGAGCTGGGATCCTAGACATACAGTCCCCTGTTCATTCTTCACCCCCAGAGAAGGCAGCATTTAGAGGCACCTCTGTCTTGAACACTCTGGGTCCTGCATTAAGCTACACTTAGAGACAAGAGATGGAACTTGGATTTCTATTCCTCTCCATCTTTCCAACAAAACTGCAACCACGCAGCTGCAGGCTCTTGGCACAGTGCCCAATGGCATAAGCATTCCCCTATGGCAGCTATTGTGCAGTGAATGACATTAGTGTCCAATAAGACCTTCAAAGAGAGGTCAGTGGAGCCCATGCCAAGCCCAGCTGCTGCTCACTCCTCCCCAGTACTTCCATCAGGGTACCCATTGACACAGGTCTTCTTAAATAGCTCCACATCTGTGTCAAACCACACAGGAACTGACACAGAAGGCTTTTGTACCACAAGTCCTAGGTTGCTGGGCATAAGACAAAGGGGAGCCGGTGACGTCATAGATGAATCCAAGTTCAAAGGAACAAGTTATTAGCCACACTGTGTTTTCAATACAATGACAGTGTTGTCCCCTCCACTTAGTCCCCCATACACACCTCATTCTAAAATGTTTACCAAGGAGCTGACGCTTTCTTTCATTGGTCTCCATGGCCCCTTTGAACCAACCCAAGAGAAAAAATTCTTAAAGCACATGGTTTAAAGTAGCCCGACACAGAGCTCAAAGCCTTTCTGTAAGTCTGATGAGAACCATGGAAGTAATCAGAAAACATACACCAAGGGAATAGTACTCCATTTCTGAGAAGCAATGCCAGAAATGGAGTATGCCCAAGACACGCTGGACGCCAGAGTGGAAAGGAAAGTATGTCTGCGTTGCCTCCGGGCCCATCAATCATGCCCCCTTCCTTGGGAAAGGGGATTTCCAAGAACCAATCCAATGGAAAGCACTGTTATTCAGGCACATACAGTGAAAGTAACAGAGTTGCAAGAGGACTGTCTTTCCATAGCAGTGTGAAAATAAATTTTAATGGATAGTTTAGACTAAATGTAGCAGGTCTTCCAGTGCTTGAGAACGGTGTGACTCTTCTGCCTCTGCGCACTGACTGCTGGGACTACAGGCATGCACTGCCATGTGTTGAGTTCCATTTTACTCTCACTCCCCTGTAAGCATCTCCTGGCATGGAGTACATTTGATGTAAGACTTAGAAAGCAATCAGATACTCTCTCTTAAGCACTGAGCCTTCTCTGCCCCAGGTCTAAACGTCAATATCGCTGCAGGACTGAATCTCAGAATGGCAGTCAGAAATAGGGTCTATGCCTGCCCCAACCTATTGTGCCAAACTTTGTTGACACCTCCTGGGAACCCTTGCCCGTGAAGAGGAGTGAACTGACTGTAGGCTGGCGGGGAGGTAAGGGAGGTGAGAGGAGGTGAGGGGGTAGGAGGAGGGATAGGAGGGAGAACTGTGGTTGGAATGTAAAATGAAATAAAAAAATGAAAAACGAAACAAAAGTCTACCTAAATTCAGCCTTAACATTTGCTAAAGACTGAAAATGTTTATATCCTAGAATAATTTCTGTAAAATAAGCATAACTTAATCTCTTTAGTCTTTGTGTTTGAGTGACATCATCCTAACATGAGGGACAAATTGCCTCATCTCACCCTTCTGGATCCCATTAAGATGACTTTCTAGTGCTTTGACTTTGCTTTAACAAATGTGTCAAACATTAACCTAATGATGTCATGGTGCATTTTTCTATAAAGCTCTTTGCCAGTAATATTTCTTTACATCTTTGTGACATGCTGGGAACATTCATGGTTTTCATGTTGGATGTGCAAAATATTCAAACACCCAAACAGTTCTGTTTTGGGGGACAGGGTCTCATGTATCCCAGGCTGTCCTCAAACTCATGTAGCTGAGGAGGATGACCTTGAACTCTTGATTTTCTTGCTTCTACCTCCAAAGTGCTGGGATGGGTGTGGTGTTTTGTGCAGTGCTAGGTATCAAAGCCAGGGCTTTGTCATGGTGATAAGCATGCTGCCAACTGAGTTATATCCCTAGCACTCAAAACAGGTTTCTTTCTCTGGTTCCCGCTTTGTGGAAAGTTAGTGCTTATGACAATTTATTCTCATGGTCAATTTTACAGCTCTCACCATTGACAAATTCCAACCTGACCACATTTCTTGGTTGCCCTATCTAAAATACAGCCCATCTCTATCTATAGACTTGATAGTTTGAATATAAGATAACCTCCACAGGTTTATGTATCAGATGATTGATCCCCAACTGGCGGCACTATTTTGGTAGATTATGGGAACTTTATGAGGTGGGCCCTAGTTGGAGAAACAGACCTCAGATGAAGGTGGGCATACATTGAAGGTCAGTCTTATTCCCAGGTCTCTTTCACTTTCTGACCCCTGTCCACCAGTGATGGACCTTCTCCTCCTCCAAATGCTCCTGAATGCTTTGACCCTACGTCACCAGAGGCTTAGGATCAGTGTAGCCACTAGAGCTGAAACATACAAAGATTTACCCCTCCAAGTGTTCTCTCAAGCATGCAGAAGTGACTCACTCAAGCTACAACGGTCATCCCTGGGAATGGCTTCTTTCTTCAACAGAGTGCTATCAAGATAGGCCTGAGAAGATGGCCTGGGTGCATGAGTTTAGATTCCACAATATCTGTGTTTCAAAAAAAATGGGAGAGGCATCATGTTCCTGTATCCTCACTGAAGGGGAGGTAGAGAAAAGAGGATCTGTGAGGCTCACTGACCAAGCCGGCCTAGACAAATTGGTGAGCTCAATGTTTAGTGAGAAATCCTGTCTCCAAAGTATAAGGTGGATAGTGACTGAGAAAGACACCTGATGTTATCTACATACACCTACACACACACACACACACACACACACACACACACACACACACATACACACACACTTGCCGTACAAACCTTCCTGGTAAGTGCTATCCTTCACCCATTGATCTTATAAGCTTACTAACTAAATTTATGGAACACCAGGTCCCCAGTGTCTGCTCTAAATCCTGAAGTTTCTATTGTC
Source organism: Mesocricetus auratus (assembly GCF_017639785.1). NCBI lineage: Eukaryota > Metazoa > Chordata > Mammalia > Rodentia > Cricetidae > Mesocricetus > Mesocricetus auratus. Next base: position 27,956,314 of record NW_024429196.1, on the reverse strand, counting down.
TAGCTTCATGCTTGAGCTGTAGAACCCTGCCTCATTCATTCTGCAGATTTGTGATGTCTAACTCTTCAACTGCCTTTGAGCCATTCAACTGGCCTTTGTCCCATTCAACTTTCTCTTAGGTCTTGAGTTCTCATGATTCATATTTCTATGGCTTGTGTCCATGCTTGGAATCTCACTCTAAATTCCCAGGACATGGAATGTTGGAACCATAAAAGAGAGGAACACAGAGGCTGAGAAAAAGCCATACTCAATGTAAAATTGTTGGACTATTATGCAAGAAATAAACACAGTTTACCAAATAATTAGATTGTATATTCAAGAAATGTTTAGAAGAAGTGGAGCCCTCATCTGCCAGGCAGGGAGAGTGATGCAATCCTTGTCTCCATCTATCTCCCCATGCTCTTAAGGTCACCACAAAGTTGGACAAGCAAGACTTTCGTTATGGAAGGGAAGAGATCACAAAGTCAGCCTAATTATTAATTGGGTTAATTGCTATGTTGAATTGTTTTTCATCTTCCTTATTTGTTCTAGGAGATTGAATTCAGAATAGAAAAGGCAAGGGTTTTCTCAGATGTATGGAGGGGGTGGGAACAAAACTGAATCCTTACTGATGTGATCCTCTTGCTCAGCTGCCCAGGGGGAAGGGTATTAGTTCTTTTCTCATTGCTGCATCAACATACCTGATGGAAGGAAACTAAAGAGTTCTTTCAGCTCATAGTTTGAGGGTATCATTCACAGTGGCAGGAAAGAGGTGGCAGAGAAAGCAGCTGTGGCAACACGAGCAGGAGGTGGCTGGTCACATAGTGGCCGCAGTCAGGAAACAGAAAGATGGACGCTGATGCTCAGCTGCCTTTTCTTTTTTATTCTGAGATGAACCCACACTCAGAATGGTCTCCTTGGACATGAGGCATGAGCAAGGTATGCATTTATACATGCAGGCAACCCATTCATACTTACAAAAAAAGAATAAATATTTCACATTCAGAATGGGTCTTTTGTTACAGATAAGCTTCTCTGGAAATATTCTCACAGACAAGCTCAGAGGTGTGTTTCCTAGGTAACTCTGAGCCCAGTTACAAAATAGAAATCAACAGTGTCACAAAATAGAAATCAACAGTGCAGACTACCCATTGGTATGAGTTTCAGATAGCACACCAAAATGTACCACACACAGAAATTTGTGTGGTGGACAATATGAAAATGATTGAATAAGTCGTAGTCTCTGACTTAATCTGGACTCAAAAACTTTACTTTCCACATGGCCTACTGAAGCTCCTTCTGTTCCCCTCTGGGTGTCTTCCTTCGTCTAACAACTTCTCTATGCTACCCTAGTGCTCTAATGAACACACCAGACTCCTTAGTCTCTATAGCTCCCTGCTGCCTCCACCATAGGCAGAACACAACAGCATCACGCTCAGCATCATAGCTTTGTTCCCCCTTTTCAGTATTATCTAATGCCATGGAGACATTAAGAGCTAAGGTCTGGAAGGTGAGCATAGGTGGGGCAGACCCCTGAAGGTTACAGCCTCACCTGGCCTGGCTTTTGGCTTCCTGATCTGCTGCTATGTGAACATCCTTTGGTTACAAACTCCCCACACCATACCTCCACCACGTCTTCCCTGCTATGAAACAATGAGCCCAAATCAACCTTTCTTCCTTCACCTTGCTCAGCCAGGGACTCTGTCACTGTGATGCAAAGGAAGCTAACGCCCCCCCGCCTGTTCTCATGGTTTTTCAGACCAGGAGAGATGCCTGGTGATCAGCTGGCTTCTATTTGGTGGTTAAGCATTTGATATAGCCTGGGGGAGTGTGCAATGAACTAAATTTTTGCATGTCTTCCCATCTTACTTAACATTATAACCACACCCAAGAAAGAATGAGATTTCAGAGATTCAAAGAATCTCTGGCTTGGGGATTATATGACTTGTCTCTCCTCTCATCCCAATTCAGACTAAGGGCCAGTTCAAGCTGGGTGTCGAATGTCAAGAATGCCAAATGCCAAATGTTCGTCCAGGAGAGGCATAGTTTGGCCCTCACAGAAGCAGATCTACCTGAGCCAGACTCAAGAATATTTTGCCCAAAATTGTGAAGTCCTTCAATGGCTGCTCTAGATCCATGATTTTGCCATCCCTGGATCTCTGTGTGTACAGATGTTACATACATGTGCCTATGTGAGTGTGTGCACCTGTTTGTGCAACCACGCATACAAGTGTGTGCATGTCCATGCATGTGGAGGCCTTGTTTTTTTGAGACAGGGTCACACACTGAACCTGATTCATCTAGGCTGGCTGGCCAGTGAGCTTCAGTGACCTACCTATCTCTACCTCCTCAGAACTGAATTACAGACATACATAGTCACACCCAGCTTCTTACATGGGTGCTGGGGAGCCAAGTCCTCATGGTCATATGATAAGCACTTTCCCAGCTAAGCCATTCCTCTCCAGACCCATTCCTGGTTCTTTAGCCTCAAGACACATGACTATTCTACAGAAGCCCCAAACTTCCCTCTAGTATATCTTCACAACACTGTATGCATCAGACAACACTAACCAGGTTGCATGCTACAAATTGAGAGATACAGAAGGCGGCTCTGTAACTACTGGGGTGGGAGTGGGGGCATGGGGGTGGTCACATGAATGTACATGAGCAAGTCCACAACTTGATCACCACCACTGAACAGTAGAGTCAATGAGTAGAAGGGGCTTTCATTGTTATACTAAATTCCATCTCCAAAGTATCTCTTCATCCATTCTAGAATTACTCATTATATGGACAACATCCTTTTCCTCCCCCTACCTTTTCTCCCCTCTCTATTCCTTCTCCATAAGGCCTAGACTCTCTTCCTCCCTAAAGGAATATCATTCATTCTTCATCTACTATTTCTGTTTGTAGATTTCCCAAGTCTACACTCCAGGTTTGATTTCTTTTCAGGACAGTTATAGCACTTTTCTCTTAGTCTGCTGGAGATATAATCCATGATATTCTTAAACACAAAGCACTTCCCAACTTCAGGATTCCATACTTTAAACATGACTCCAAAGTCTATGGCAGCTCTCTTTTCCCGCCAGTTTGAGGAGAATGAGAAGGGACACCTGGGGTGTTAATGACTTCCCAGGGGGTTTTACTAGAGAGGAAACTGCAGCAGGGACGTACATTCCCCATAAGCTTCTACTAAGAACTTCTGGGTTATCTTGGCTTAGGAGCCCTTTATACATTTTATCAGAGAATTCCTTGATAATATGACTGTATAGTTAGATGACCAACCCAAATATCTTCAGGTCTATAATTTACTTGAAACTTATGTTTATGAATAAAGTCTCCTTCTCCCATCCCAAGCAGGCCTACAGACTAGAAAGGCAAGGTGTCATTTGTGGTATCATGTTAGTGGGTAGAAGTTTTTCATGTTATAAGGAGAGGTATGGTCCTTCCAAGGAATTAGCTCTGTGCCAGGTTGCAAGCTCAACTCTCCATCTCAGAGGGTTCAAGGTCCCATCTGCTGTTCCCATGGGGGTGCTTATAGTTTGAACTATGGAAACTAATACCCTCTAGAGGAACACCACTTAGACACTCACCACTTGCTTTTCAACAATCCTTCCTTTCTGTCTTCCTCCCTCCCCCTCCCTCTCTCTCATTTTGAAACAAGATCTCACTATGAAACTGGCCTATGACTTACATGCTCAGGCTTTCCTCTAACTCATGGCAATCCTCCTGCCTAGCCTCCAAAGTGCTAGGATTAGAGGTGTGAGCCGCCATGCCTGCCTCTTCTGTGTTAGACTCTATGGTGTCGTTTGCTTGTTCAGCAGTCCAGCTATACACTTGAGGACTTGTTCTGATTTTATTTTCTTTACAAATGTTCATGTCAAGAAAACGTTTGTATTACCTACTCCAGAACTATCATCCAACCCTTCTGACTGTAGCATGTTCGTTCTTGTTTCCAGCCTTTCTTCAAAGTCACCCCTGTTCTGCCAAGAAAACTGCATTCAATGGCAGCCCCTTCTTACTCTCCCATCATTAATTTTTTGCTACTCAGCTCTTTCTTATTCCTAGAATTCTTTCACTATCTACATGACAGAACAGATTTGAATAATGTGCAAATATCCGCATTTCTCTTCCCCAGCAAAATGCTAATGTCCTCCATTACAATGGCTTACAGTTGGATATGCTTTCTTGAATCTCTGTGGAGCAGTTACTTTCCCTGCTGCTATGATAAAACACACTGGCAAAAGCAGCTTTAGTAGAAAAAGTGTATTCTGTCTCACAGTTCACAAAGCAGCCACAATTACACAACAGAGAGCAATGCATCCATGCGTAGTACGCGGCTCACTCAACCAAAATCGGACAACAGAGAGTAATGCATCCATTCGTAGTACGCGGCTCACTCAGCCATAATCAGACAACAGAGAGTAATGCCTACAGTGTAGTACATGGCTTACTTTCTCTGTTTTATGCTGGATCCCATGTGTAAGGAACAACCCCACCCACAATCAAGATGGGTCTTCCCACATCAATTAACATGTAATCAAGAAAATCTCCTGCAGGCATGTCCAGAGGCCCAGCTCTCAGATAAGTCTAGATTCCATCATGCTTAACACTAAACATCTCTCTCCCATATTCTTGTGCACGCCACCTGTCTGTCTTCTCCCTCATTCTTGTCTCATTCACTCAACTAACTCCCAAGAGACTTTTAGACTCACTTATGCCATCCCCTAAGCATTCCTCTCCACATACACACCTCTTTATCCCTAAGAACTGGTCCCCACCCTACGGTACAATGACCAAAGCTTCCATCTCTATCCTGTTGAGGACTTGGCAAGTCGGTTTTGTCTACTTCTGTTTCTTTTGGCTTCTTGTGAGAAGCTCCTACTTAGTTATGTATCCCTGATGCCTCACAGGACACAATCACATGTTTGTTTCATTCTTGGAGAAGCTGAGTCTGGACTCAAAGCCAAGATGAAGTTTGGGGGAGCATCAGATGTCCTGAAGGGGGTAGCTGCACTCTGGCAGCTATGAGGAATTTACCCAATTGCAGTTTTAATCTCCCAGCCAAGGCTGTGAAGTCCCTGGGGTTGACAAATTTCTGACACCCAGATAAACACTTCCAGGCTGGTTATCTCATTTAATTCTCTCTGACTCACAGTGTTTATCTCTCTGTTACCTGAAGTGGTTTCCTTTCAGCCTCACTATAGCCCTTTTGTATAAAACCCTCACTGATCCCAGCTGGAGAGTAGAGAGCAGATTTTTCCAGTAAGAGAGAGAGACCAGGCTTTTCAGTTACCAGCTGGTGCCATGATTTCAGACGCTGACAAGCTGCAGCCTGAGGGGCATGCTCTTCTCCACAAGCTTTCTTTGTGTGCTAGTCAGAGTGCCTGTGCTCAGAGACACTCTGCATTTCTGAGCATGACCTCACTTAGGGAAATCTTCAATGGCCTCAAACACAAATTTTTAAATGGGGAGCTCCATGTTATGTAAAGTTAACTGTGTTATTGCAAGATGGGTTGGTAGGTAAATGTGCTTGCAGCCGAGCTGGGTGGCTTAAGTTCTAATTCAAGGACCCATACAGTAGGAGAGGGCGAGAACCGGCATACCCTTCAATGTGCACACTTGCAGACAAACACACACCCACTGAATAATTACACTAACAAAATAAGTGTCTGCGTTATCAATGTGGAAGAACAAGCTTTTCTTAAACCTATAGACCTCAGGCCTTACAAATGGCCCAAGGAAATTATTTTTCCTTCAGTTCATGTATTAATTACTTCATATCTTTGCTCAGACAGACAGACAGAAACACACACACACACACACACTTTCTTCACTGTCCTGTCGCATGTTCTAGATCCCTATTTTGAAATATATTCCTGAGATGTCAATCCTCTGGTGGCAAGGGCAACTAAATAGGAGCATCAAACTGAAATGACTCTAGTCACATATGGTTAGTCATGTGATAGGTGGGAGGTCAGCAAACTATGGCCCACAGCAGAAGGCAGATCTCAGTTTGTGCCGGGAAATAAAATTTTATCATCAGAATATGACACTACTATTTCCCAGTGTGTTACTTAAGGTTGCAGGACAATCGTAAAGATGCTGGGCTGGAGGTGTATCTCAGTGGTACAGTGCTTGCCTAGCATGTGTAAAGTCTTGGGTTCAATCCCCAGTACCACAAAAAACAAACAAGCAGTCCAAAACAGTGGTGATCAGTGGTCACAGTGACTTCTGGCATCACAGACATGGCTCTATTCAGAGTTCTGGCTGCTCTTGCAGAAAATCTAAGTTTTGTTCCCAGCACTCACATCAGCTCACACCATGTGTAACTCAGTCCCAGAGGACTCCACTTCCTTTTCTGGTTTCCTCAGGCACCTGACATGCTTGTCCTGCATACACACATATATGAGGCAGACACTCATACACAGAAAATAAAAATCAATCTCTTTTTAAGGTAGTTACAGTGGTAACAACCTGCCTGAAGGTATTACTCCTGTCTAAGAAGTTTTTAAATCCCCAGAAACCAGACAAAGGAGGCCAGGTTCTTGTGTTGTTTCTTAGGGCCATAGGACTGCTTCCAGTATGGTTGCTTCCAATGACGTCTAAGATCTAAACAGGCACTCAGGATACCTGGTACTTCATACTAATTTTCTCTCGTGTCATGACACACAGTCTTTGTCTTCTAATCCCTCTAGGGTTTTTAGACACACTCTCATTTGACATGCTTGCAACACACCTTCCCTCTGAGAGTCTTCATTCATTCTGGAAGCTTCATCCTCCTGACCGGGCCACAAGTCTAAGGAGGTCCTATGAACTCCACTACTCATGTGCAGCTCCCAGATGTTAGGTTATTGCATAATACCTCCCTTGATCCCAGTCACCTAAAAGCTACTTCATTTATACCCTGGAATCTTCCAGAATCCTCCCTTTCAAAATTTTGCAGGCTCACAGGTTCATGAAGATCCCTGTGCTAGACTTTTGGACATTACAGGACCTCAAAGTCATGTCCTCACTTAGCAACTCCAAGGTTTCATTTTCATGGTCAATCTGCCCAACCAAATCACCAAAGTGAAAGAAATATGCAACCCTGTTTGTACCCAAGGTGGGCTTCACGTGAAATGGGAATAAGTTACTCATTCACTATGCGCAGCAAAGCAGAATTACATCATTAGTTTTTCATAGCAAACCAGCTGCTGGCTGGAACCCCTGGAAGGTGATTGCTGTGGGCATTCATCTGTGTTGTGCAGCATTCTCCATCACATTCTATGCCAACCAGAAGCTAAAAATTTGAGAGTGGTCCATAACTAATGCTACTTTGCTGGGGGCTTAAGAGTGGGCTTGGGGCAAATTTGAATCCTAACTTTCTTTTTTTAACTTTGTGTGTTCCAGCCTAGTGACATTATGTTCCTGCCCATCACCATACCATAGGTATAAAAAAAGGTGACAATATCGATTTTGTCATTGGTTTGCTAAAAGACTGGATGGTGAGGTTGCTGTGGGACGATCTTTGTAAACTGTAGATATGTATTACTTTCATTGGTTAATAAAGAGCTCACTGGCCTATAGCTGGGCAGGAAAAGATTGGGGGCAGTAGAGCCAGGAGGATTCTGGGAAGACGAAGGGTGGAGTCTCACAAGTCACCAGTCAGATGTAGAGGAAGCAGTGTGGAAAGTATATAGATGAGGTAAACAAGCCTCAGGGCAGCATACAGACTAATAGAAATGGGTTAATTTAAGGTATAAGAGCTAGTTAAAAAAACAACCCTAAGCCATCAGCTTAGCGTTTATAATTAATATTCAATTTCTGTGTGGTTATTTGGGAGTGACCGGTGAGACAGAATTGACCAGAAGAAAAATGCCACCGATATGAGATCTATAAAACGTGATGCTGGTGAGATAGCTCAGTCAGTATGTGCTTGGTTTATAAGCATGAGAACCTGTGTTCAGACCCCTAACAGTCACATTAAAAGTTTGGCACTGATACACATGCCTGCAATCCAGGCTGGAGAGACAGAACCAAGAGGAAGGACCACCAGACCTTACTGTCCAGCCAGTCCAGTCTAATAGCAAGTGCAAGACTCAGTAAGAAATCCTGTCTCAAAAAGTATGATAGAGAACTGGGCGTTGGTGGTGAACGCCTTTAATCCCAGCACTGGAGAGGCAGAGACAGGTGGATCTCTGTGAGTTCAAGGCTAGCCTGGTCTACAAAGCCAGTGCCAGGATAGTCTCCAAAGCTACACAGAGAAACCCTGTCTTGAAAAACAAACAAAGGTATGATAGAGAATTGTTGAGAAAGACACCCAGCATCAGCCTCTGGCCTCCATTAGCAAAGGTACACATATACATGAGCACCCAAATACATATATGCACACATATTAACACATGCACATACATAAGCATATAAAGAGTGTAATTTTAAAAAGTGTACTTGGTTAGAAAGCACCAATCACTCAATCGTGTGTTGTACCTTTAAAAATACAAAGTAAATTGAATGCTCATGTGATAAGTGCTGGAAACACATTCTATAATGGTTAAAACTAAGATGCCCCCAAGTCCATGGAGTTCACCGACTGTTCACCTGGAAGGCAACATCAAATAAAACAACCAGCTAAATTTAGAACACTATGGATCTGGGCCTGCACAGCTGAAGGCTCTAGAACACAAAGAAGCAAACTCACCCAGGAGGAGTAGACACCAGGAAATAATCAAACTGAGGGCTGAAATCAATATAGTAAAAACTAGGAAAATAATACAAAGAATCAATGCAACAAAGTGTTGGTGCTTTGAGAAAATCAACAAGATAGACAAACCTTTGTCCAAACTTACCAAACGGCAGATTAAAAAAATCAGAAACAAAAAGGGGGACATAACAACTGACTCTGAGGAAATTCAGAGAATCATCAGGTCATACTTTGAAAACCTGTACTCCACAAAACTCAAAAATTTAAAGGAAATGGAAAATTTTCTGGATAGCTATCACTTGCCAAAATTAAATCAGGAACAGATAAGGAATTTAAATAGACCTATAGCCCCTATGGAAATAGAAGCAGTCATCAAAAGTCTCCCAACCAAAAAAAAAAAAAAAAACCCAGGACCAGATGGCCTCAGTGCAGAATTCTACCAGAAATTCAAAGGAAAGCTTATACCAATTCTTCTCAAAGTATTCCACGCAATAGAAGCAGAAGGGCCTTTGCCAAACTCTTTCTACAAGACTTCAATAACCTTGATACCCAAGCCACACAAAGACACAACTAAGAAAGAGAACTTCAGACCAATATCTCTCATGAACATTGATGCAAAAATACTCAATAAAATAATGGCAAATCATATCCAAGAGCACATCAAAAAAATCATTCACCACGATCAAGTAGGCTTCATCCCAGGAATGCAGGGATGGTTCAACATACGAAAATCCATCAATGTAATCCACCATGTAAACAAGCTGAGAAACAAAAATCACATGATCATCTGATGCTGAAAAAGCCTTTGACAAAATCCAATACCCCTTTATGATAAAGGTCTTGGAGAGATCTGGGATAACAGGAACATACCTAAACATAATAAAAGCTATATACAGCAAACCAACAGTCAACATCAAACTAAATGGACAGAAACTCAACGCGATTCTGCTAAAATCAGGAACAAGACAAGGCTGTCTACTCTCTCCATATCTCTTCAATATTGTACTTGAAGTTCTAGCTAGAGCAATATGACAACAAAAGGAGATGAAGGGGATACAAAATGGAAACGAAGAGGTCAAACTTTCACTATTTGAAGATGATATGATAGTTTACATAAGTGATCCAAAAAACTCTACCAGGGAACTCCTACAACTGATAAACACTTTCAGCAAAGTGGCAGGATACAAGATCAACTCAAGAAAATCAGTAGCCCTACTACATACAGACGATAAAAGGGCTGAGGAAGAAATCAGAGAAACATCACCCTTTACAATTGCCACAAACAACATAAAATACCTTGGGGTAACGCTAACCAAACAAGTGAAAGACCTGTATCACAAGAACTGTTGAGTCTTTAAAGAAAGAAATTAAAGAAGACATCAGAAAATGGAAAGATCTCCCATGCTCTTGGATAGGTAGGATCAATGTAGTAAAAATGACAATCCTGCCAAAAGCAATCTACAGATTCAATGCAATCCCCATTAAAATCCCAGCACAATTCTTCACAGACCTTGAAAGAACAATAATCAATTTTGTATGGAAAAACTAAAGACCCAGGATAGCCAAAACAACCTTATTCAACAAAGCAACATCTGGAGGCAGCACCATCCCTGACTTCAAGCTCTATTATAGAGCTGTAGTCCTGAAAACAGCTTGGTATTGGCACAAAAATAGACAGGTAGACCAATGGAATTGAATTGAACACCCTGATATTAACCCATACATTTATGAACATCTGATATTCAACAAAGAAGCTAAAAATATATAATGGAAAAAAGATACTATTTTCAACAAATGGTGCTGGCATAAGTGGATGCTGCATGTAGAAGAATGCAGATAGATCCATGTCTATCACCATGTACAAAACTTAAGTCCAAATGGATCAAAGACCTGAAGATAAATCCAGCCACATTGAAACACTTAGAAGAGAAAGTGGGAGGTACCCTTGAACGAATTGGTACAGGAGACAGCTTCCTGAACATAACACCAGTAGCACAGATAGTGAGATCCACAATTAATACATTGGACCTCCTGAAACTGAGAAGCTTCTGTAAGGCAAAGGACACAGTCAACAAGACAAAAAGTCAGCCCACAGAATGGGAAAAGATACTCACTAACCCCACTTCTGACAGGGGGCTGATCTCCAAAATTTACAAAGAACTCAAGAAGCAAGTCTCCAAAACACCAAAGGATCCGATTAAAAAGTGGGCTACAGAACTAAATAGAGAATTCTGAATAGAAGAGTCTAAAATGGCTGAGAGGCACTTGAGAAAGTGCTCAACATCCTTAGCCATCCAGGAATTGCAAGTCAAAACAACTCTGAGATACCATCTCACTCCTGTAAGAATGGCTAAAATAAAAAACACCAATGATAGTTTATGCTGGAGAGGTTGTAAAGAAAGGGGCACTGCTGGTGGGACTGCCAACGTGTGCAGCCACTTTGCAAATCAGTATGGAGATTCCTCAGAAAAATGGGAATAAGCCTACCACAAGACCCAGCAATTCCACTCTTAGGCATATATCCAAAAGATGCACATTCATACAACAAGGACATCTGTTCCACTATGTTCATAGCAGCATTATTTGTAATAGCCAGAACTTGGACGCAACCTAGATGCCCCTCAACTGAAGAGTGGATAGAGAAAATGTGGTACATTTACACAATGGAGTACTATTCAGCGGAAAAAAACAATGGAATCCTGAAATTTGCAAGCAAATAGATGGTACTAGAAGAAACCATCCTGAGTGAGGTAATGCAGTCACAAAAAGACAAACATTGTATGCACTTTCTCATATATGGGTTTTAGACATAGATCTATCTGGGGAGTGCCAGCCTACAATCCCACAGCCAGAGAGTCTGGGGAACAGAACCTTCATCCAATGGCTTGGAATCCAGCATGGGACTGATCAAGACCCCCTAAATGTGGGTGTCAGTGAGGAGGCCTAGGCAATCTATTGGGCCTTGGATATTTGATCAGTATTTATCCCTGGCATACAAATGGACTTTGGCTGCCAATCCAACAATGAGAGATGCATTCTCAGCCTGGACTCTTGGGGGAGGTTCTAGGCCCTGCCCTGGATGAAATGACAGACTATGGACACCCTCCCTGCGGAAATGAGGGGGTATTGGGGAGGTTGGTGGGAGGGTGTGGTAGGAGGGGAGGAAAAGGGAGAGAGACCTGGGATTGACCTGTGAAGCAAACTTGTTTCTAATTTAAATTTAAACTTTAAAAAAGAACACTATGGAAGAAACTGATATCCTAAAAGCATAAACCATGCCCATGAATGAATGAATGAATGAAGCATAAGCTGTTACACAGGACACTGAGCAAGTCCTCCCACCTGCTAATTCACATATTCACTAATTTCAAGGTATGAATGACATACCTTGTTCTCTATCCTCTGATATTGTCTCTATCCTCTGAAATTATGAGTGAATGGAAGACAACTATCCAAGCTACCTCGGAACCCAGGACTGACACAGAGAGAGAAAAAAAAACCCAACATGGAAACACCTGTGAAATAATCCATTCACACTGTATTTGTTAAAGACATCCCAGAGCCAGGCCTCTCTACGAAGGTGAAAGCAACCGATCTGCTCATACAGCTTGGAGGGCCAGAGAGATGGCTTAGTGGGTAAGGTGCTTGTGTCAGGAGTGTGGGGACCTGAGTTCAAATGCCCAGATGAAGTAGTGAGCAAGTGTAACACCAGCATTCCTGTGGTGTAGAAAAGGGAATCCCCAGAAGTTCAAGGGCCAGCCTGCCTGGCACATGCAGTAGGCAAACAAAGAGAGACCGTTTCTCAAACAAAGCAGAAGGCAAGGACGAACATTCAAGGTTGTGCTCTGATTTCCACTCAAGCCCCTGGCACCTGTGCTTGTGCTCCCTCCCTCCCTCCCTCCCTCTCTCATTTCCTCTCTCTTTCTCTCTCCCACCCTCCGTCCCTCCGTCCCTCCCTCTCCCCCTCTCTCTCACACACACACACACACACATACATGCACACATGCAAACACACGTGCACTAAGATAAAAAGTTAATTAACAACAGCAACAATAGTCATAATAATAATTGTACAAATTAGAGGGAAAAGTGTGGGCTTTGGTCAAGGAAAAAAGTGACTTTTTCGAGAAATGTTTACATTTATTTGTGTAAGTGGGGTTATAGGAGTCAGAAGACAGTTCTCAGGAGTCAATTTTCTTCCTCCATGTAGGTCTCAGGGACTGAACTCAGTTCATCGGGCATAACAGCAAATTTCTCCACCCACTGAGCCATCTTGCCACCCCAGAAAAATGTGTCGTTACCAATGTTTTCTAGGACAGATATGTTTGCAGATACTCGTGCCTTCGTTGTGTAAGCCAACTAACAAAACAAAGATAAGCACCTAGGCCACATTACCTCTCTTCCTGTTACCCCTCTCAGCTCCCACTTTATCGAGTTTTTGGACTAAGTAGCAGAGGCCTTTCTGACCCAGTGTCAGAGTCACCTCTCAACACATCCACTGCAAACCAACTGGAAGACAAAAAGCCAAGTATGTGCCAGTGGCCAGCAGGAGGCCCCTATCTCCACCCTCAAACTGGGAACACTTAGCACCCAGATGCACATTCCCTGCACACTAAAAAAGAATCAGAAAATTCTGCATGCATACAGATTTAGGAGCTCCCAGGTACAGGCATGCCCCCTACTGTGCATGTATTTTTTCCAGGTCAAATGAACTTTATTGTTTGTGTGGGGAGGGTATGTGTATGTATGTATGTATGTATGTATTCATGTGTACGCTCACAGGTGTGAAGGCAGGTGTCAGCATCACATGTCTTCTTCAGTCCTTTACTTACTTACTTGCTTGTTGGTTTGAGATAGCCTTTAACTGAGCCTGGAGCTCACCAATCCTGCTAAACTGTCTTGTCAAAAACCCGTAGAGATATTCCTGTCTCTGCCTCCCTAGTTCTGACAGTACAGGCCCGAGTCATCACACCCAGTTTCTTTCACATGGATGCTGGGTATCCAAAACAAGTCCTTATTCTTGCATGGCAGGCACTTTGCTGACAAAGCCATCACCCCAGCTCAATGTTTACAGTTCTTTATAAACCAACTGTTAGTTATTGCTAAATTAATTTTGGGGGGGCATATGCACTCTTGTGTGTCATTACACATGTGTAGAAGTCAGAGGACAACCCTTGGGGGACAAACTCACGTCATCAGGTTTGCAAGGCTACTGCCCTCACCCATTGAACCATCTCCGAAGCCCTTGATTAATTATTAAATACCAGCTATACACCTAACCTAATGATAAGAAGAGCAAAATTGTACAAGCCTGTCAAAGTTATGAGAAGCCAAAAACATGGAGTATGATTCATAACAGGATCCAAGCGGACCTGTGACAAATGTCTCATATTGCCAGTCTGTTGACACAATGCAGAAGCCTTGTGCTTGGGACAGCTGTCTCTTTCACCAGTTACACACCATCGTCTATGAGACTACCACAAGCCAGCCGAGCTTTTCACCCAGTGCTGTGGCTTTTGAGAAATTATGGATTGCTAAAATAGGAGTTTGCAAAACCACTCAAGGCAGCAAGGGGCTTTGCAAATTGCTCATACATGTGTTTGGCTGTCCCAGGGTGATTCTCCTGGAAAGGGGCCATGCTGTTGCTTAGAAGCCAGTAGAAAGAAGCATGCCAAACTGACAGTGACTAGCAAGGAATAGGATTTTAATGTCCAGAAATGACAGAAGAAAGAATAGCGATGGTCTCACATCAGTCATTGGATTGTTCTTGCACAAAGGAGGAAACTCATGCCTTCTAGTACGCAGCCTTCTCAATTACGTCGTAAACTAAGAAACAGCATTGATCTTGCATCCACCTACACCTCTCTTGGCTGCATGATGTAGCTCACACAATGGTGTGGTGCTCTCATGGTTTCTTTCCTGGGCTTCAGAGGAGACCTGGAACCAAGGCCTGAACCTACCACTTATTGGTCAGGTTATGCACCTGTGCAAACCCTCAGTTCTTCATCGATAAAATGGAATGGTAGTGAAATGGTTATAAAGATTGAACATATCCATATGACATAATTCATGTAATATACTGAGGATAATAAATACCATGTTGAATATTGCCCTAATCTATTTGTAAGAGGTCTTCAAGTGTCTGGAGAGATGGTACAGTCTCTGTAAAGTGCTTACCATGCAAGCATAAGAACTTAAATTTCATACCCAGCACCAAGGTAAAATCTGCACAAGGCAGCATGTGTGTGTAATCCCACCACTGGAGAGGGAGAAACAGGAGGATCCTGGACAGCCAGTCTAGGCAATCAGGGAACTCCATGTTCAATGAGAGACCCTGCATTAAGGACACCCTCCACCACAGTGTATATGTACATAGGTGTGTATATGAGCCATATGAGAGGCCCATGCTTATTTTATGGTTAAAGGTGAATTCAGAGGAGCCTTGATTCATTCCTTTGTTTGTTTGGTTAGTTGATTTCTCTAAATGGTTTGGATGTGATTTACCTCTACTTTTCTGAAACTTACTTGGCAAGATTTCTTTCTTTCTTTTCACCCTTTTTATTTATTAATTTATTTTGAAAGGGTTGTGTTATTATTAGCCCTGGCTGGTCTTGAATTCACAATCCTCCAGCCTCATTCAGCCTAAAGTGCTGAGATCAAATGTGGACAACAGTCAAGCTTATAGATAAGGATATCCTTGACCACCACCTGCTCAGAAGACCACGTGTGCTAAAGCTGGTCTTGGACTCAAGCTGTGAAGTAACTTGGGCACTCGAAGACAGGCCCTGGAGGGGATTCAGCCTTTGGGAACAAATGATCTCACAGTGAGTGGGGTGGCGACTGTAGACTGGCTGAGCATTTTCCCACTCCTGTACTTCTTAAAACTTTATTGAGAAATAATACTCTGTAATATATGGAAATGCATATTATTCAAGGTGTCCTTATGAATAATTAATAATATGTATAGTTTTAATCTATGGAGATAAAAATGTGTTTATTTTTATGCTGTTTTTGCTGTGTGTGTTTGTTTTTGCTTTAAATAAGCTCCCATTTATCGCTGACTGGCATGGGACTGCTATGTTGTCAAGGGTGACCTTGAACTTCCTGATCCTCCTGCCTCCACCTCCAGAGTGCTGGGATCACAGGAGGGCATCACCACAACCTGGGAGTTGTACCAGGACTTAACGAATGCTAGGCTTCAAGCACTCTGTGATCCCTGTCAGTTGCTTTTCTTTGTTAATGTATTTGCCTCCCTTTTTCATATTCTTAATGATTGTTTTTCTCATGGATTGTCTTACATCCTTTGTTCGCTTTCTTTTTTTAAAGAAATGATCTTTCTTTTATTTACAAAGTCCAGGATGTCTTGTGATATCGAGATCACATCCGAATGTGTAATGATCTACCTCATCCTTCACTTTTATATAAAACAGACACAGCATGCACTAAGGGGTTGGATTTGAAGAAAGAATACATTTTTGCCTAAATTGTTACAGAAACCAGTCTTACCTGCCAACAGTATTTCATTAACCTTGTCTTCCACAAGTTTACATCATAAATATAATGATGTAATGTTCAATTAACAAACATATTTTAACCACAACTAGGCATTTTCGTAGCGTCGATACTGATTCCTTGTTCTGGCCAGAGACATGCATCTTAGATGGCAAACGCCAGTCCAACACATAGCCTTGTGGCCCAATGCTCACAGACCCTAGTTTCCTTCCCTATAAAATGCTTGAGATTTTTAACTTTTGAGTTTCCTGAAATGGATTGATTTTTCTTGAGAGTGGGCTTGCTCTCTGTCCCAGCTCCATTTTCCACGGTGCTGGCCTCTGAATAAATCTGATTTCCTTAATCTCCATCTCCCCCTTCCAGTGGCCATCAGCCTGCCATGAGCCTTGCCACAGCAGCCAGTAACACTTCAGTGCTGATTCTTACAATAATAATAAGTTTGCCCTATGGGAATCTACATGCGTGTTTTACTTAGTGTAACTGTTTTCTCTTGAATAGAATATCTTTTATACATAACTACTGTTAAAAATGAAAATCAACACCAGCATTTGGGTAGAAGCCTCATGATGTTTTAAAGTGTGTGTTAATGGTTGAGAGAGTACTCGGGACCCTCATAATCATTAAGCACACTTTTTTCACTTTCTTGTGAAGGTTTATTTCTTAGTGATCTGGAATAGCTCACTGTTTATGGATGATAAACAGTTATCTTTTTTCCTGCATATAGCTTTCCAATCATTTATTGCTTTTTTTAATTTATAGTGGACATTTACATTTTTCTTTTACCTGAAATAATTGTTTTTTTTCCTGTGTAATCACTTTCATCTTTTATTTTTATCCTTAAAAACTTGCTCTTTGCTATAAAACTAGTTAATAATGAACCTATTTTTTCATAGCTTTGAGTGTAGCTCACTGATTATCTTTACTTAGCCATTTAATGTATCTGGGACAGGTTTATTATGATTATGATTATTATTATGATGATGATTATTATTATAAATCAATATAGTCTTTCTAGAGATTAATGCACCTATGTGCTCAGCTACTTTTCTTCACTCTTAGATGGTTCAGAATCCCCTAGGTAATGATGCTGTTCATGGTGGGGATTCTTCTCATCTCAGTTAACATAATAAAGATCTCCCTAGATTTGCCTCCTGGGCAACCTTATTCAGATGAACCCTGACTGTGGCTTCCTTCCTGAGTGAATCTAGATTGTGACCAGTTGTCAATGAAAGTTAATATCACTCCTATGAATTCACAAATTCATAAATTATGAAAAGAAAAGCTTTCAGGAAGAATAAATAAGAAGCCATTATTCTAAAACTACAGAAAACTAATATAAATGAGGAAAACCACAAAATCAGATACCAATAAAAAAAAATCTCCCAGAAGGGAAAAAAAGTTAATTTTGTTTACTTTCAAAAACAACAATATAAGTCACCCAACAATGTAAATGCCCTCTAATGACCCTTCTGAACTTGGAGCTGTGGAGACGGGCTTTGATTTTGTGAGAATTACTCCTGAATCATTGAGACCTGAATTCTTCGTTCTGTGGATATGCCAAAGGGACTTGTAAGGGTTCTGTTCCATTGTTCATAAAGGAATCCTCACTGAACACAAGTTTTGTTACTATGGCATGTTTTTGTTTCATTTTGTTTTGTTTCATTTTGCCTTGTTTGAACTAGGTGTCACTATGTATCCCAGACTGTCCTGAAACTTGCTATGTATCTCAGGCTAGCCCTGAACTTGTGTTCCTTCTGCCTTAGTTTCCTAAGTATTTGTGTTTCAATGTACATCACCATGGTCAGCTAACTGTACTGTTGAGTGGCCCTCTCAATGTTCCTATTTCACACACATTGTCCTCTCTGCCAATATGTTTTCTCTAGCCTTCCTTCTGCTTTCTTCAATTCATAGTATCTATCAATGGCTTACATGAGTCAGCATAATGATGTCTGTAAGTAGGAATAGCTGGGTAGTAAAGCAGACATTTGGCACCAACTGAATATAATTTAATTCACAAGGTAGATCATTGTCCCAATCAAAGCATGATCCAATAAAGGGCAGGTGGCACTCACTTACCTGCTGGAGTTTCGTTCCCACCATGGATGCACTGATGTCAAGCACGAAAACCACATTCTTGGGTAAAGGAGGGAGGTCTTTAGGGGCAAAGTAGTGCACAAAGTAGCCATTCAGAACCTGGTAGAAGAAAATAAAGTAACCAAAGTAGCATTAAGTAAAAGGAAGGACATTATTAGAACAGTCTTTGGAACTTCCAAAACACAAAGATGGCATGAAACATAAAGATGATATTAGACAGTCTAGAGCTACATTCCACACCAAGAACAAAATTATTTACAGTCTTGGTCCCTCCAAGAGAGTTAGTTGTTAATTAATATAATAACCATCTCTTTTAAAATTAATATAATAACCATCTCTTTTAAAAGTATTCATCATGGGCTGGGGGTAAATCTCAATGATAAAGTGCTTGCTGAGGATGTGTTTATCCCAGGGTTCAATCTCCATCACCTTGAAAATAATATAAATGTAAGCATAGGTATAGATGCATAGACCATAAATTATGCATCTTATTCTGACCTTGGTTCTTGAGAATCCTGCTTCTTTCATTATCTATTTTTACTAAACATCTTACACAGAGAGGTATCAATGTTGTCTACATTCAATGTGCACCTCCACATATTTTAATATTCTCACCTTGTCTCTGCAGCAATACAACCTAAAGGGAAATAAGCTACGGAACAGTCTCTTTTAATTAAAGTTGAAGAAGTGCTAAAATTCTAACCTCATCTAAAACACCACAGGGAAAATTATATTATAGATTTCATTTGCTGTCTAGGTTACTGAAGCACGAAATAGGTACCCTTGGCAGCCAGCAAGGGAGCATCACTAGTTTCTTTGAAGACATATTTTTGGGTTTAAAGAGTTTTACTGAGAACCAGACATATCTTTCACCTTTAGGTAAGTATTGAAATCCATAGTTCTGAATTGAACAGAAAGGATCATGCTTAGCATATAGTGGTATCATCGAAGTCATTACCTGAATGTCACCAATGGTCTGCTCTCTCTTGACATCATATCGAATGATGAAATCTCCCAAAATTCCATTCTGGGCAATCTTAGCTTGTTGGACCACAGTAGGCTTAAAAATAACTTTGGCAAAAGTTTCATTTTGGTTGATGACAGTAGAAGGGGGAGGACCCACATCACCTGCAAGTAAGATATAAACACAATAAATATCTGAGATCATAAAGACTTTTCCTGGAAAGAATTACCTTCTTGCATAGACACAGGATGTTAGACTTCCATCCGTTGGATGTTTGAAGTTCTTCTGGCCTCTTCTAAGGAGGCTTGTTAATTTCTCAAGAAAGAAATGGTTTATTTGAGCTCATTGTTTGAGAGGATACAAACTATAACAGAGTGGAAGTTGTTCATACTGAAACCAACGTCAGAAGGCAGAGAAATGAATGCCCTATTCAACCCAATTTCTCCTTTTCATCCAGTCCAGGACCCCATCCCATGGAACAGTCTCACCCATTGTGAGACTCATCTTTTCCATTGCAATAAACCTAATCTACATGATCCTTCACAAACATGTCAGATTATCTCTTGGGTGATTCTGGGTCTTGTCAGATTGGCAATATTAACCATCCCAGTGAGTCAGAAGAACTTGTGTTAAAATACTGATCTACTTGCTCTAGGAAGGGAAAACAGTGAGATCTCCTGGGTAAACTGGTGAAGGGGTGGATATAGGGGAGGGGATGGAGGATGGAAACATGAGGTATCAGAATATCCGAGTTGGGGGAGGGAGAGAGAGGGAGAGCAATGAAAGGCATATCTTGATAGAGAAGACAATTATGGGGTTAGGAAGAAAGCTGGTGCCAGGAAAACTCCCAGGATTCCACAAGGATGACCCTAGCTAAGACTCCTAGAAATAGTGGAGAGGGTGCCTGAATTACCCTAATTGTCATCATAGAACCTTTACCCAGTAACTGATGGAAGCAGATGCAGAGATCTACAGCCAGGCACTGGGCCAAGCTCCAAGAGTCATTTGAAGAGAGGGAGGAGGAAGCTGGGTGTTGGTGGCACACGCCTTTAATCCCAGCATTCAGGTGGCAGAGGCAGGTGGATCTCTGTGAGTCTGAGGCCAGCCTGGTCTACAGAGCGAGTTCCATGACAGCCTCCAAAACAATACAGAGAAACCCTGTCTCAAAAAACCAAAAGAGAGAGAGGGAGGGAGGGAGGGAGGGAGGGAGGGAGGGAGGGAGGGAGGGAGGGAGGGAGTAAGCAGAATCATGATCATGATGGAGAAATCCACAGAGACAGTTGACCTGAGCTCTTGGGAGCTCACGGACTCTAGACCAACAGCTATGGAGCATGCATGGGACTGACCTAGGCCCTCTGTATGTGGGTGACAGTTAAGTACCTTGGTCTGCTTGTGGGACCCCTAGCAGTGGTACATGAGTTGGCTTTTTGGAACCTATTCCCTGTAGTGGGATGCCTCACTCAACCGTGATGCAGGGGGAAGCGCATGGTTCTGCCTGAACTTGATATGCCATGCTTTGTTGACTCCTATGGGAGGCCTTACCCTTTCTGAGAATTGGATTGGGAGGTAGAGAAGAGGTGGAGGGAGAGATCAGGAGGAGGGAAAGGAGGGGAAATGCAGTTTGTATGCAAAATAAATAATTAATAAAAAGATACTGATCCACTTCGTACTATGTGTGAGTTCTTGCATAGGTTACCAAGCCATCTGTAAAATACCTTAATAGCAGTACTAATGTTATGTTCTTGAAAAGGTCAGTGACATGGTGTATTTATCACCATCCTGGTTCATGCTAAGCACTACACTAGGAAGGTTATTACCAAACTTCTGTATTTGCAAAGTAGAAGGGGGAATTCAATGTCACACTCAGGATGATATATAACTATCACAATGAAAGAACCTACAGGTGATGCTAATAGTCATGTTGAGGGAAAGCATCAGAGAGTGAAGAATGTATTCTCTATTCTTCATTTACATAGAGTTCAAAGTCAAGTTCAACCTTTCCAGAGGCAATTGAAGTAGGGTGAGTGCTCCTTTGGCACTAAGTTAGAAAGAATATAAAAGAACCTTTGATGGGAAGTATCCTATGTTTGATGTACAGTATAGCAATATGGGTGTCCCAAATGTAAATGTATGAATGTGTATGTGTGTGTACAACTCATCAATACTTATACATAACTTTTATGCATTTTACTGTTTTTAAATTTTAAACATGGGTGTTAGAAAGTAGAATAAATTGAACAGTCTGTGGCATGGAACATAACAAGCATAGTGTGCCAAGTGAACACTTCTCTGTTCTTTTCCTTGGAGTAAATGTGTTTGCTGAGTCACTTATAAGGGATTAAGGGTATCCAGAGACATTCCAGCTGGCAGAATTAAGGCCAGGGGTAGAGTTCCTGGGAAACAATTGCCATGCCATATCAGTTAAATCGAAGAAAGTTATCCTAGTGGCACCTGCAGTTGTCATCCCTCACTTCAAGTGTCCAAGCAAACCCTGGGAGAGTCACCTGCAGCATTAAAGCAGGCCTCAGTCTTAGAAGAGGTCAGCAACACCATGGAACGTTCTAGAAATGTCAGTGCTCAGGTCCTTCCAAGAAACTCTCAACCAAAAACTCTGGAGTGAACTTCAACAAGTCCTGTAGGTGACTCTGGTTTCTGAATATGGAAACTAAGGGAGATTCCTTTCACCCAGACCTCATACTTTACATGCAGAATATAGTCACAGCATTTGTTACATGTAAGTACACTTATCCCAACATTCCACAATAATCTAACACTTTGTCTTTAAACTAACAGCATACACCCACTTTATCTTGCTCCAAATCTCTCTCATAAAATTGCTTTTTTATAAGTTCCCCAACTTAATCCATTCATAACAAAATGAAAGCCCTGGGAATTTAAAGCCTATAACTTCTTTCTTCTGATTTATTTAAGTAGGCTTTTTGATACAGATCACGAGAAAGGATGTGCATTTTTTTTTGCCTGTTGACCGCTGATGTTTGTTCATTCATGATGAAAATTCATGAGTTTCATATAAATGCACTTATTTCACACACACACTGAGTGGGTAGATTCTCTGGTTATTCAGGAAGAAGCCAAATTCCTGATGCTCCCACTCACTAAGTGCTACACAGTAAAAGAGATCCAGCAGGGTTTCTACCACTACGGGGAACAATTCAAGAGCAGTATCTTTTAAAAATTATTATTGAGTAAGGATGCACAAGTGTACCAGGGCATGCATGTGTTGGTCACAAAACAGCTTTCAGGAGTCAGTTCTGTCCTTTTCTCTTGGGTCCCAGGGATCAAACTCAGGCTGTCAGCCTTCCATGACAGGCTCTTTCTCACTCTGACTTGAGGGACCTGCCCATATCTATAGAAAATGAAGATATTATGGGCTAAGAAGATGATATAGCGTGAAGGCGAGTGTTTCATTTGGCACCCATACAGAAATATGGGCATGGTAGTGCTGAGAGATAGAGATGGGATTCCTGGGATTCTCTGACCTGAAAGTCAGTCAGTGAGTTCCAGGTTCACTGAGAAATTCTGTCTTTAAAATTTTAGCTGGGGCCGGGTGTTGGTGGTTCATGCCTTTAATCCCAGCACTCGGGAGACAGAGACAGGTGGATCTCTGTGAGTTCAAGGCCAGTCTGGTCTAAAGAGCGAGTTCCAGGACAATCTCCAAACCAATGAAGAGAAACCCTGTCTCAAAACAACTACAAAAAAAAAACAAAAATCAAAACAAAACAAAACAACAACAACAAAAAACTTGAGCTGTATTGCTGTCTTGCCCCTCTACCCACTGGTAGAGAGGTGAGTGCCAAGGGGTCTTCTAGCCCACCTTTCCCTCTTGGAGTCCCCTGACCTGCTGCTGCCAGACCCCTCCTACCGCCAGACCCCCCACCACCACCAAATCTCCCAGATGGACCTGGAGGCAGAACAAAACATCCAGCATCAGCCATCATTCCTATCTTGCCCCTGCACCCTCCAGGACAGAGGAGAGGGTAGAGCCTTGAACCTATACCCACCAAGAGAGGAAGAGACACCACCTGTACCCACTGGAAGAAGAGATGGAAAGAGGAGAGTAAAAGAACACATCCAACAACAGAAAGACTTATATGGCACTCACAGAGTCTAGGAATTCTACACCAGCAAGACCTGAACATCCCAATGCAGAAGAAGCAGAAGAGAATGACCTTAAAAACAACTTCATGAAAATGATAGAAGCCCTCAAAGAGGATATGAGAAAATCCCTTAAAGAAATGGAAGAAAAAACCCAAGAATAATAAGTACAGAAGGCAAACATATCCAGCTCAAAGGTGCAGAAAATAAATTCAACAAAATCACAGAAGAAAACTTTCCCAACTTGAAGAAGGGCATGCCTATGAAAGTAAAAGAAGCTTACCGAATACCAAATAGACTCTGTACAATAAAGGAACTTCAGAAGGCATCACCATTCTTGATTTCAAGCTCTACTATAGAGCCATAGTAATGAAAACATCTTGGTATTGGCACAAAACAGACAGACAGACCAATGAAATTGAACTGAAGACCCTGATATTAGCCCACACACCTATGAACACATGATCTTTGACAAAGATAAAACTATACAATGGAAAAAAGAAAGAATCTTCAACAAATGGTGCTGGCATAACTGGATGTGGACGTGTAGAAGATTGCAGATAGATGCATATATATCACCATGCACAAAACTTAAGTCCAAATGGATCAAAGACCTCACACTGAACCTCTTAGAAGAGAAAGTGGGAGGTACCCTTGAACAAATTGGTACAATAAATTACTTCCTGAACATAACAGCAGTAGCACAGACACTGAAATTAACAATTAATAAGTGGGACCTCCTGAAACTGAGAAGCTTCTGTAAAGCAAAAGACACAGTCAACAAGACAAAAAGGCAGCCCACAGAATGGGAAAAGATAACCAACAACCTCACATCTGACAGAGGGCTGATTTCCAAAATATACAAAGAACTCAAGAAGCTAGTCACCAAAACACCAAATAATCCAATTAAAATATAGGGTACAGAACTAAACAGAGCCAGAACTTGGAAGCAACATAGATGTCTCTCAACCGAAGAATAAGTACAGAAAATGTGGTACACTTACACAATCAGCAGAAAAAATGGAATCTTGAAAATTTCAGGCAAATAGATGGAACTAGAAGAAACCATCCTAAGTGAGGTAACATAGTCACATAAAGACAATTATGTTATGTACTCACTCATATATGGATAGTAGACATAGAGAAAAGGATTACCAGCTTACAATCCATACCTCCAGAGAAGCTAGGAAACAAGAAGGATCCTAAGAATGACATATATGGTCCCCCAGTTAAGCAGAAAGGGACAAGAGCCCCTAAACAAATTGGGATCATGGGGGTAGGGGGAGGAGGTAGAAGAAAGAGGAGGGAGGAGAACATGAGGGATCAGGCAGATTGAGTGGGGAGAGGAATAGAGAAGAGCAAGACAAGAAACACATTAATAGAGGGAGCCATTGTAAGTTTAAATAGAAATCTGTTACTGGGAAATTGTACAGAGAGTCACAAGGATGACCCCAACTAGGAATCTAAGCAATAGTAGAGAGGCTACCTTAAATGCCCTTCCCCTATAATGAGAATGATGACTACCTTATATGCCATCCTAGAGCCTTCATCCAGTAGCTGTTGGAAGCAAAAGTAGAGATCCATAGCTAAACACTGAGCCAAACTCCTGGAATCCAGTTTCAGCAGGGAGGAGTGACAAACAAAGGGGTCAAGACCAAGCTGGGAAAACCCACAGAAACAGGTGACCTGAGCAAGTGGGAGATCATAGACCCCAGTCTGAAAGCTGGGGAACCAACATAGGACCAAACCAGGCCCCCTGAATGTGTCAGCTAGGAACACTTAACAGTCTATAGGGCCTCTGACAGTGGAACCAGTATTTATCCCTAGTACATGAATGGACTTCCGGAGCCCATTTCCTATGTAGGGATACCCTCTTAGCCTAGATACACAGGGAAGGTCCTAGGCCCTGCCCCAAATGACTTGGCAGATTTTGATGGTCCCTCTTGGAAGGCCTCACCCTCCCTAGGGAGTTGATGGAGGATGGGATGGGGTGTGGGTGGGGGCCTTGGAAAGATGGGAGGGAGGCGGAACTTGGATTGATATGCAAAATAAAATTGTTTCTAATCTAAATAAAATTTATAAAAAAATAAAAATAAAAAATAAAAGTTGAGTTGGCTTTTGGAACCTATTCTCCATACTGGGTGGTCTCACTCTGCCTTAGTATAAAGAAAGGAGGTTAGTCCTACCTCAACTTGATATGCCATGTTTTGTTGACACCCATGGATGCTAGTCACAAATAGATATTCCTTTAGACAATCTCAAATGCTGTAGGAAGGATGCCCATTACTACACATATTGTAGGAGCCAAAGAACCGTGTTCAAGGACACGGGCTGGAAGCTACAACCCCAAAAGCCGATGAGCAGAGGGATTTCCTGGATTCTATTTCCTGCGGGCTTTGTATCTGGCCACTGTCAACCCCGAAGCTGCCAATACCTGGGGTTTTTACAAAAGGTTTCCCAAACAAACACAGCCTGCTCATTTCCCCTGAAAAGAAGCTAGATAGTCTGGGTTTGTTTATAAAAGCTCATCACCTGAATACTGAGTTAAATCCCGGACAGCCAAAAATACAGTGACTTATTGGGCAGCTGCAATGTAATGGTCCAATAAAGACAAAGGTCATGCAAATCAGCTGAGTACTGAAATAAAAATAAATCAGAGGCAATGAGAAGAAATCGCTATTTTTTACAAATCTCTTATTAAACAGTTTTCTTATTGATGGTGACGGTTACTATTGATTATCAACCTCACTGGATCTCGAGTCACCTAGGAGACACACTTGTGGGTGTGTCTGCGGGGACTCATCTACAGTGATGTGAGAAGGTCCATCCTGAATGTGGAAAGTACCATTCAACGAGCTGGAGTCTCAGACTGAATACAAAGGATGAAGTGAGCCATGATCTGCTGCTCTCTGCTTCTGACGGCAGACACAATGTGATCAGCTACTTCATCCTCCCGTCTCCATGACTTAATGCACAATGAACAGGAGTCCCTTGAAGGGGAAGCCAGAACAAGCCCTTCATTCTATGCTGCTTCTTGACTGGTCTCAGCAATTAGTAAAAAGTAACTGCACAGTTGGTGTGGGGTTTTTTTTTTGTTTTTGGAGAAAGCATCATATGAGCATGATAACATTGCACAGCACAGAAAAGCAAGGAAAATTTATATTTTAGAACTCAGGAGGTCTTTTCTTTTTATATCTATGGGGTTTTGCTAGAATTTCTTAACAAGTTTGCTTTCTTCACTACTTCTTTAAGCTTCTTCCTCCCTCAAGTTACATATTACTTTCCATCTTTGAATGTGAAGAAAGCTCACACATACTGAACACTTAATGTGAAAGTGATTGTCATATGCATAGGTGCCTGGGCAGGTAGACAAAGCAGCCTTCCATGAGAACTGAAGATACTGATCACGGAAGTATGTCACCAGACATAGCAGGTGACTCTCTGATTTTAGTCACAGCTGTGATGGGTGTTTTCATTCACATAGTAACATCTACCTCACACACTAGGAGAATCAAAGAAACAATGAGCAAAGTTCTACAGAAAGAATGGGCTGCTCCCACTATTGAACTAAACACTGAGGGCCAGACATAGGTGACACACTCACATCTAAGTATGCTGTCCACAGATGGCCTCAACTAAACTACGATCAGAACAAGGAAGGTGACATGGACTTCCATGCCAGGATGAAGAAGGAAAACAAAACCAACTCAGGAGCCAAATGATTCACACCTGAGTCACTTCTGAGCTAAATAACACTGAAAAACTTCACATAACAATTGCTTGTTTTCCTGGCAAAAGTTCAGAGATTTTTCTCAAGGCCAAACAGGGCTATGCCCTTCCAGCTGCCAAAAGGCAGCCGGATCCAGGGAAAAATGTAGAACCAGGGGCTTGGTAGTGAGTCACAACATAGCACTTTAGTAATGGACACTTGCCGGATTTAGAAAATCAAAATACAGGATGTTCACTTCCACTTGAATTTTAGGCAAATCACCAGTAGCTGTTAGTACATCCAGAATGTGGCATGGCAACATCTGTGGTTTACCCACAAAGAAAATGTAACTGGGCATCAAAATTTCACCCAGCAGCTCTAGCAAAGTGAGATTTAACATAGAATTTTTTAAAATCAATATCTTCTAAAACTAGAATAGGTAATTATTATGTCTGCCCTCTAATCCCTCCATCATAACAATAAGAGAGATAGACCCAAGACCAGACAAAACTAGAGTAGCACCTGTTGAAAACATAACAGCTCTTTATTACAAAGCTATTTTTCCTTCATTCATTGAACAAAAGTTCATGAGCATCCATTCCATGATAGGCACTACCACAGGGGACTGAAAATATAACCTCAAGAGCTACCTTTGGTAGTCAGTTGTTAAAGCAGTAAAGGAAAATACACATAAAAGCTTAGGGATAGGTTTGATTCATCCCTCCTGAACATATGACACTGTTCTGGTCTCAAGTCAGAGAACTTAGAGCTTGCACCACAATGAGTCTCTGGTCACTACCTGCCTCTCAAATACATGTGTCAATAGCGTCTACTTCTAATGCAATGTGGAATAAGCTGTATTCAGTGGTTCTCTTCTTTCTAATTAAGCTACTCAGTTTGGGGTATTACTGAATGTCAAAATACTACAGGAAGCTTTGGGGTGGAGGGGTTGAGACAGCTAAACACAGTCTCATATCAAATCCTAACAGTTCAGATCTTTTGTTTCTCCATGTCTATTGCCTGTGATGCTGAGTCAAAGCTGGGGTGGCAAGAGGCAATTTCCACAGGGCAGGTAACCAATTTTGAGTTCACCTAAATTCAACAGTAAAAAGCTTATTGGTGAGAAGATGAACAACATACATTTTAGTAAAGACTCACGGTCAGGTGGGGAAGAAAAAGAGACTCAGCAGGATGGGAGACAGAGAGAAGGAGAGGATATTATGAAAGTAGAGCAGCATACATTCGTGAAATTATGAACACATCATTTTATTTTGTTTCTTTTTTTGTTTGTTTTTTAAGATCTAAAGTCAAGAGTATTGTGAGGGTCCTATGAAATCCAGGAGCTAAAAGCTGCTTCTATCAGTCAAAATCCTGACATAGTTGGTGCCCCTAAATTCTGCTGGGAAGCCCAAAGTAGTGACTCCCAGCCTTTACTAAGCATGAGAATCACAGTATAGTTTTAAAATATCTTCCTGATATCTAAAGGACAGAGTAGTGGGTGCCTGGGGCTGGGGTGGTAACAGCATGACTGCATATAGGCATAGATATTTGGGGAGTGATACAAGTACTCTAAAATTAGATTGTGCTGGTGGTTGTACAAATCTGCAAACACTAAAATGCAATTAATTGTATCCTTAAGGTGAGTAATTTTTATAGTATGAAATTAAACGTCAACTAAAAAAATAAACTGGACATGGTGATGCATACCTATAAAACCAACATTATAGAGGTTGGTGAAGGAGGATCATGAGTTTGAGGTCAACCTTGGCTGTCAGTGAGATCTATCTCAAGGCAACAAACAAACAAAACAGAAAAAAGAAAGCTGTTCTGGGAGGAATCCTGCTAAAGGCAGTGTGTTAAGTTCAGCTCTCTACAAGATGAAGAGAGGCTGTTTATGAGATAAAAGTATAAGCATGCTGTGTTAGTTACTTCTCTCATTTCTATAACAAAATACTCATGAAAGCCCACTCAGGAGAGTAAGCTTTTATTTTATCTCACAGTTTGAGAGCACACTTCATCACAACGGGAGAGCCAGGGAATCAGGAGAATCAACTGGTTGGTCACCGTGACGAACACAGAATTATGTTTGGATGCGTGGACTATTTGGAAAGGATTAGGAGGTTAGCTTTGTTGGAAGAAGGGTGTCATTAGAGGTATCTTTGAGGTTTCAGAAGCCATTCCCAAGCAGTTTCTCTTGCCTGCCTCTAATTTGTGGTTTGGTATGCAAGCTCTAAACTATTGCTCCAGCATTACACCAGCCTGTCTGCCACCATGTTCCTGAAACGCTGATCATGGACTCTAGCTCTCTGGAACTGGGAGCCCCCAATAAATATTTTCTTTTATACGATGCCTTGGTCATGAAGTCTCTTCACAGCAATAGAAAAGTAATGTCCAGATTCAGGAAGCAGAGGGAGTTGAATGCTAGTGCTCCGCCTTTCTCTTTTTCATTCAGTCTAGGACACCAGGCTATGGGGTAGCACTACCCACATCCAGAGTGGATCTTCTCTGCTCAGTTCAACTTTTTCTGAAAACATCCTTATAGATAAACACAGAGGTTATTTCCAAAGGGATTCTAAATCCAGTCAATTTGAGAACAATGATTAGTCATCACACAGACAGAATTAAATAGAAACCCCTGAAACAATACACATTTGAAACATGTGCCTCAGTGCACATCTGGAAGAGCATTCTTTCCAGCTAGCTATGTCCCAGAGAAAGTTTCAAACACTGACATGTGCTGCATAATAATCACAAGACATGTGGCAGATCATGTACATATGTGGCAGTGGTTCTGTAAATATTATGACAACGCTGAACAAATCCTATCACTTAAAGATGTTGTGGTCTGTGATCATTCTAATAGTAGTAGAGTAGTCTGTGACTTATGCTGATGCACACACACACACACACACACACACACACACCACTGCCAGGTACGCAAAAGTAGAGCACACACAATTATATATGATACACAACAGACAACTGTTACTGGTTCACTTACTACATTATTCTTTTTATAAATTCTGTACTCCTAGCTGCAAAAGAAAATGTTCATTGTAAAACACTGTAATG
Organism: Mesocricetus auratus; assembly: GCF_017639785.1. Lineage (NCBI taxonomy): Eukaryota > Metazoa > Chordata > Mammalia > Rodentia > Cricetidae > Mesocricetus > Mesocricetus auratus. The sequence continues at coordinate 27,926,185 of NW_024429196.1, read as the reverse complement.
AGACAGAATCAAACTGGTCAATAGATGTTGATTCAGTTCTGGTCCATCAGGCATATTAACTGAGGCAAGGGTAAAGATAATGCTTTATGTTTTCTTCAGCAAGAGAACATTGGATCTCCAGAACTGGAGTTTCAGGTACTTAGGTGCCAACTAGTTTGGGTGTTGGGAACTGAACCCAGATCCTTTGTAAGAGCAGCCAGTGAATGCACTTAACTGTTGAACCATCTCTCTGGAACCTCTTCCTTTTATTTATATAGTTAACTAGAAAGACACTTTAAATTTGAATCCCTAATCCCCGAAGCATATAATCTTCTATTTAAAGAAAAAGTGGTGTATTCAATGATTAAGGGCATGAACTTAGGATCAGATCTGTACTTAGAGTTTGTTTCCATTAATAATCAAATATGCGCCGGGCAGTGGTGGCGCACGCCTTTAATCCCAGCACTCGGGAGGCAGAGGCAGGCGGATCTCTGTGAGTTCGAGGCCGGGCTGGACCGATAGACTCCGAAACAATACAGAGAAACCCTGTCTCGTAAAAAAACCAAAAAAAAAAAAAAACAAATATGCAACCTTGTATATATTTCTACATTTTTGTATTGTGTAAAAGTTTCCCCCAAGATTAAAACATTCCATCCTGCAAGAAGGTCCTTAAGCAAGAAGATAAACAACTCCAAATAGCTTCAGGAAGTCCCTGAAACTGACCAGATTCATTAGGCCCCTTCCTACAAGAGTACGTAGTAAGCTGCAAAGAGGACTCAGACAGGCCAAGTTGCAAAAGAAGACTCCCTCATTAAACGAGAAGCCTGGAAGAATCAGGAACAATCCAGCTGCCTAGAAGAGGTTTAGACCAACAGAGGCATCTGGAAAGGATGCTCTCCAACCTGTTAAACTGCCTGCAGGCTGTGCAGTGTGATGCAGGTTTCCCAGCTTTTGTGAGCTGTCAGCTATGCTGGGGTGGGCTTCTGTTATGGGATAATCTTTTAGTACATTGTGAAGATGTGTCTCTGCCAAGGCACCTTCTTATTGGCTTAATAAAGAGATAAATGACCAGTAGATGGGCAGGAGAGGATAAGCAGGAGTTCTGGGAAGAGATAGGAACTCTGGGAAGAATCTGAGAGGCAGAGAATTCACCAGCAAGATGTGGAGCAAATCAGACATACAGTATGAAGGAGAGGTAACAAGCCACATGACAGAATATAAATTAAAATAAACAATTAAATTAAGTTATAAGGGATAGTTAGGAACAAGCTTAAGCTAAGGCCAAGCTTTCATAATTAATAAAAAGTCTCCATGTCATTATTTGGGAACTAGCAGTCCAAAGAAAGTACAAGTACCAGACTTCAGTGATGCATTTGTCTTTGAGTCATTTCTGTTCCTGCAAGTAATCCCTCAACCATATTCCTATAGATAACTGTGGTGGTTTGAAAGAAAATGGCCCCCAAAGAGAATGACACTTTTAGGAGTGGCCTTACTGGAATAGGTGTGGTCTTGTGGAGGAAGTGTGTCACTGTGGAGAAGGCTTTGAGGTCTCATATATGCTCAAGTCATGCCCAATGAGACAGTCTACTTCCCCTTGCATCCATATCAACATGTAGCATCTCCTTCTCCAGCACCATATCTGCCTGCATGCTGTCATGCTCCCTGCAATGATGATAATGAACTAAACCTCTGAAACTATAAGCTGCCACCTCAATTATATGTTTCCCTTTATAGGAGTTGCTGTGATCAAAGTGTCTATTCACTGCAATAGAAGCCCTAACTAAGACAGTAACCCCAATAAAAACTCATTGGTTCACCAAGTTGGTCCTTGGTGGTATCCATACTTTGGTCTTTCATGGGTTCCTTATCTAGTATGAGTAGATGTGTGTGTTGCAACACCCCAGGAAATGTTTGTCAGACAACAACTGTAAGGTTTGCTTCTTCATAAAGAAAACAAGCATGAAAAGATATGGACTAATATAGTTGCTACAAAAAACTGAATGAGGAACTGGGCGTTGGTGGCTCACACCTTTAATCCCATCATGCAGGGGGCAGAGGTAGGAGTATCTCTGAGTTCTAGGCCAACTTGGTCTATAGAGCAAGTTCCAGGACAGCCTCCAAAGAAATACAGAGAAACCCTGTCTCGAAAAACAAAACAAAACAAAACTGAATGAGAAAATGCTATAGGCAACATATTCTGCCTAGTACCTAACCAAATGACACTTAGGTAAGATGCATCCTTCAAGACAACAAAAGTAGAAATCATACTATTAAATGAAATAAGCCGAATCAGCAAGATCAATCTACATGTCACTTTGTACATGCAAAATCTAGATTTAAAATCATATATGTATCTATATATGTTTGTATGTATATTTGTATAAGACATGAAACTGGAAAGGGAATCATGAGAAGGAGGAATGAGATCCTAACAGAGCCAGAAAATACGGAGAGTAATGGAATATTTGTGGGGAAAAAGGAAGACTAGCTTGACAGATGGAATGGAGCCAGCAAGAAGGAAGGAGGGGTGTGAGTGAGGGGAGGGGAGAAAGGAACAAACGAGAATGAAGTCTAATGACACATGTGTATGAAGATGCCATGATGAAACACATGGCTTTGTGTTATAATCTAAAAATAAATAAATCACTTTTTAAAAAGATGAAATGGAGCCATGGGTCAGAGACTCATCTACACAAATTGCACACATCTGATTTCTTAGTCACAGATGGATCTATCTGAGAAATGAACGCCCAGCCTTGGGTCACAGTCTCTCAGTTCCAGCTCATGTTCTGGTACAAGCCTGACTCTAGTGTGATCTCTGCCCTCGATTTATTTTGGAAACACTCAAGGGTGTCCAGACAAAACCACAACATCCTGTGCTCCTTGCTGCTGGGGTCACCATTCTCAGGAAGAACAAAAACAGAGCTGGAAAGGCCAACGGGGAACATCCGGGAGCAAGTCGGGCCCCTGCATGGGGCTAGAGGACACTCCAGTGAAATCCCCATGTTCTGGAAGACAGAGGATCTGTTTTCCCACAAAAACCTGGGAAATCAATCTTCTTAATAATAAACAGATGAGATCAATGGCCTGGAAACATTCCTTGAAAATATTAATAAGCTCCATCTATAAACAATAAGAAACTGTTTAACTGACAGTCATAACTCATACCTGCCCAAACATATACATAAGCAGAGGCACGTAACACGTATCCGGCTCTGAAGGGCTATGGAGCTCCTGGAAATTAGGCAAGCTTGCATTTCTGTTGCTTTCAGCTCATCCTAAGGATACATTTACTGACTCTGTGTATTCATGGAAGGAACACTTTACAGACACTTTACTGCTACAGTACTCCGCCACCTCTGGGAACCTTTTCCACTGAATAATACTTCTGTAAACAGTTAAAGCTAGAAAAGTTCCCTCTAAAGTTACTATTACCGAAATATTAAATTCGAAAACATTATCCATTCTTTGTGTGTATTTGCTTCTGAAGATGCTGTATTAATGGCATGTACTATGTAAAAGACATTATATTAGATCCTGCAAAGAGGCAAAGGTTGATTGGAAACAGATATACCTCTGAAGGCACTTAATACATTTAAGATGTCTAAAGATAAAGAGTAAATATAAGGAATATAATAATGATAATAATAAAACAATAACCACTAACTCTCACTCTGGATCAAGAGGCTTCTGTACGGCAGTGTTTCAAAGTCCCCCAGAGACAGGCTCTGCCCCTGCTGCACACAAGTGGGAGCTCTGTTCAACACCATTGCAATGATTTCCTTCCACTTACACCAATAGCTGCACAAAGCCCTACGAGCCACATAACTACCCACCACATGGCATGAGGATGAAGGATCAATTTCCTGCCATTTCTGAATGTCAGACACCTTGACAACAGTTTAGCTTCCATAGTCAGATGTGGCTTCCAAGGGCCAAGTTCAGTTTTGCTGTTAAGATGTGCCTGCTTGGCAAATGGATGGCACTAGAAGAAGCCATCCTGAGTGAGGTGACCCCGTCACAAAAAGACAAACATGGTATGTACTTACTCATATATGGATTTTAGACATGGATCAGGGGAGTGCCAGCCTACAATCCCACTGCCAGAGAGTCTGAGAAACAGGGAGGACCCTTAGAGAGATATGCATGGTACTCCAGAGAAGGGGAATGGGATGGATATCCTGAGACAATTGGGAGAATGGAGGGAGAGGACAGGGCGCTGGGGAAAAGAGAGGGGGTGAAGAGGCAGGGAGAGGAGGACCTGGGGGAGCAGGAAGGTTGAGTCAGGGGAAGAATAGAGGAGAGCAGGATGAGAGATATCGTAATAGAGGGACTCATTATAGGTTTGGTGAGAGATCTGACACTACTAGTGAGATTTCCATAGATCTACAAGGATGACACCAGCTGGCAAACTAAACAGTAGTGGAGAGGCTACCTTAAATGCCCCTCCCTGATAGAGAGTTTGACAACTACCTTATGTGCCATCCTAGAGCCTTTTTCCAGTGGTTGATGGAAGCAGAAGCAGACACCCACAGCTAAACACTGAACTCAACTCCTGGAACACAGTGACAGAGAGGGAGGAATGATGAGCAAAGGGGTCAAGACCAGATTAGTGAAACCCACAGAGACAGCTGACCTGAACAAGAGGGAGCTCTTGGACCCCAGACTGATGGCTGAGAGGCCAGCATGGGAATTATCCAGACCCCCTGAATGTGGGTGTCAGTGAGGAGGCCTCAGCAATATATGGGGCCTTGGGTAGTAGATCAGTATTTATCTCTGGCACACAAATGGACTTTGGGAGCACATCCCACATCGAGGGTTGCTCTCTCAGCCTAGACACATGGAGGAGGGCCTAGGCCCTGCCCAAGATGATATGACAGACTCTGGAGATCCCCCATGAAGGTCCTCACCCTCCCTGGGGAGAGGAATGGGGATTAGGTGGGGGGTTTGGGAGGGTTGGTGGGGGCAGGGGAGGAGGGGAGGGAGAGGGAGCTGAGCTGGGCTTGACATGTGAAGCAAGCTTGTTTCTAATTTAAAAAAGAAATATATTGTATCAATTTATCAAAAATTAATAAAATATTTATAAATGAAAAAAATGTGCCTGCTCTGGACTCTCTTAGCATCCACGAACTCTTAATTCTGAGTCTGAACTTTTATCTGTTCAGGTCTCATTTACTATTACCCTGTTCTCAAGGTCACAGATACCTGAGATTTTGTCACTGCAACCCTGGTGTGATGTTTGAATATAGTAATCTTATTATTTGATTGGATGTGACATTCAGATGTAGTTGAGTATCAAGCATTGAGACAGACACAAGTAAATGATAGTCACAAACTATTTGGAATTAATGATGATTAAAAATAGACCACTTTGGTTCCTGAAAGTAAGAATGAATGGGTCTCTGTTTCTTATGCCTTTTCGTGAGCTCTTTTCTTTCTGCTTGTTTGTTTCATCCAATTCTAATGTGTTAGTTTTTGTTTTATATTTTATTATTATTCCCTAGAATCCTGTTTGTTTTTCTAATGAGAAACAGAAAGGGAGTGGATCTGGATGGTAAGAAAGTTGGGGAGGAGCTGAGAGGAGAAGAGGAAAGGAAAATCCTGGGGGAAAATCTATTTTCAATAAAAGAAAAATATATAATATGTAAAAATATGCAATGTATTTGGAAGTTTCTACAGTAATAGGTTTCAGTTTTTAAAGTATGTATCTATACCACCTTAAATCTTTCATAATTACTTCAGTAAGTTAAATGCTGTTTTAAAAAATCTGAATTTGAGAAAAGTCTGAATCTAGAGCTGCTACTGAGTTAAAAATGACTGTTTAATACTGTCTATACATCAGAACACATTTTTTTCAGTACTGAGCATTGAGCCTTGGACCTTGCTTGCACTAGGAAAATCTTTCTCTGAGTTATATCCCAGGTGCCCTCTGACTTTTCACCTTGGAAGTATTACTGTGTGGTCCAGTCTAACCTTGGTCTTACATTTTTTAGTTGTGAGCCCAGTCGTTAATGGCTGAGCCATCTTTCCAGCCTTCTAGCCTTGGTCTTACTCCATAATTCAGGCTACACTTTCAGATCTCCCCCTCCGCCTCCCAAGCAGCTGGGATTACAGGTAGGTGCCACCAGGCTATCTGCAAACACATTTTCTTTATGTAATCTTGGAAAGAATATGGCATTGCTGAATACTGAAAAGGAGATTAGTGGGGCTACAAGAATAGGTCGATGGCAGACCTCTTGACTAACATTTCAAAGCCTTAGCTTCCAGCCCACTCACCATAAAAAAGATGGCCTTTTATAAACACGTACCCATAACCTTACACTCTGAATATGAAATCATTGTTTTATACAACTTTAAGTCTTCTGCTGTGGTTCACGTATTTAGCATTATCATGCATACTGGTGCTGATGTGTTTTGTGTTTTGTCCCATCACATACTGAATTACTTTTGATCATTGCTCATTACTAATTGTTCCTATATCATATGTACACTGACAGGATGTTTTGTCTGAGAAGTATTATCTGTAATGTACATTCTTCCCTCCAACCTTGTCCCAGAGCCACATCAGTCCCAAATGAACACACAGGAGGCTATATTAATTATGAAGCTGTTGTCCGTTTGCTTGGTTTCTTATTGACTAGCTCTGACTTAATTATTAACCTATAACTGCTAATCTGAGTATTTCCATGTGGTTTTCTCTTACTTGAGAAAAGGTTCTAGACCTCTTCTCCCATCATGACTGACTGTGCCTCTGTTTCCCCGTATCCTCCTCGACTCCTAGTCCCACCTATCATGCTTCCCTATTGGCCAACAGTGCTTTATTTAATCTACCAGCAGGGTAACATATACACAGAAGAACTTCCCCCCATCAACTATCAGCTTCCTGGATACAATATTCTCAATAGTTTAGAAATTTTACCTACAATCAGTTCCTCAGAGTGGGGTAACAATGTCAAAACAAACTTAAATGTTTATTCATCTCTTGATGGAAGCTGGGCCTTTAAGAAAAATTACTCAAAGCCTTGTCTTTGTTTTGTGACTTTCTTCCAATGTGAAGCCTTTTTGGAAGAGGTGACTTTTTTTTACAGAGTTGGTGAAATCCCAGACTCAGCTTTGAGCATCTCATAATACCTGAGCACTGTCAGGCATGACTCACCTTCTGCAATCCCACTGCCCTTCTTCCTGCTGTTGTGAAGAGGGAGCACCTCCAAGGCTGAGATGCCTGACCTCTCCAGAACATTCACCTCCACAGTCAGTCGGCCCACCAGCTGCTGGGGGCGCACGCTGATGGAGTGCTCGTATTTCCCCAGCCTCCTCTGCAGAAGCTCTTCGTAACTGAGGAGGAATGCGGCCTTGTCCTTGCTGGGAATCACTAAAGAAGCTTTGAACGTGTCAGTCTCCGTCTCCCTGTTAGAAAGGAAAAATGGACCACGAATAAGCTCGGGAGAGAGAAAACCTGGTTCCTTCCTCAGGATGCTGCCGTACTTGTCAAAGAGACTTTGGGTTGAGCCAGATGACAGCTCTAAGAAAAGAGAAATGAGAGCTACGAGTGTTCTTCAGGGGTAGAGTACTGGCCCAGTGAGCAGGAAGCCCTAAATTTAATCCAAGTATCAAAAAAAAGAAAAAGATGAAAATCAATTTTAATTTTGGAAGAAGTATAGACCTATACTAGATAGAGGAGGGCCACTTTCATTGTTCGATCTGAAATGCCTATCCCCCATAGGCTCCTGTGTTGGGTATTTGTTCACCAATCAATGACACTGATTTGGGGAGTTGTGGTACCTTTGAGCTTAGCTAGAGGAAGCAGGTCATCAATGAAAGGTACCTGAAGGATAATAGCCCAACCCAGTTCCTGGTTAGCTTTCTCTGCTCCTGATGTTGCCATATGGGGAGCCCCACCACAAACTCTAACTCCATAGACAGAAACTCCCACCATGTGTCTTCCCCTCCATGATGGATAAGACTGCTGGAAATCATGAGCAAAATAAATCCTTCCTCTCCTCAGTTGATTCTGTCAGATTTGTTTGTTTGCCTCCTATCCACAGCCAAAGAATACTGAATAGGAGAGAATTAAATACCTGGCTACCTCCCCTAACTTTCCCTGAAACAGACCCAAGGAGATAGGTGATATAAAGAGTACAGTTCACAGATGAGCTACCAAATGAGTGAGCTTGGTCAAGATGAGAATAGTGTTCTCCCCACTACAGGTGTGGCCAAGAGAATGTGGACACCTTACAGAACTTTAAAACTGATAATACATCAAATTTTTGCACCTTGGTGATTGTTTTTATCAGTAAATAAAAGAAATGTCTGGGAAAGTTATAAAACTACTAACCACTGCAAATACTTTCAGGACTTGGGGTTAGGGTTGTCTGCTTTAAGGTGACAGGACACCAACAGTGGTTAAGACACTCAAGAACATTCCAAGAAAATTGTGTGTTGGGGGAAGAATCTATTTAAACAAGAATCCTATAGCTCAGAACATTCTGGAAGAAGCTTCAGGAAGGAAGAGTCTCAAACTGTCAGGAGAAATCTCAGCAAAACTACAAGCTCTGAATCTGGGAAGATAAATCAGAAAAGGAATGAGAGAAGACACCAGATAGAGAAGACCATTCCAGTCCACATATGAGTGGCTCACTGTACTCCCTCCCAGAAATGGTAAGAGACACAAATAAGAGACAGAAAAGTTTCCCCCCATACTAGGAAGATCGAATGGAAAAGAATAACAGCAAAACCTATTAAAGTAAAACTTTAGAATATGTGATGGAGGAAACATGGGGAAGGAATGCTATTAGCTCACATTCAATCCATCACTAGTAAAACCAGATTTGATTACACAAGACACTGGAAGAATAACTCAAAGTTCAGAAACAAAGTTATTTTCATCTTTATTCCATTCACAGCCAAAGTATTGAGCCAGACCTCAGAAGGTTTGTCTGTCATGCACACGTGCTGAGAAAATTACTTCAGAATATGCTTTTAACAAAGGTGAAAACCATAAAAGAGGGGAGGATATGGAATCAAAGAAATAACAAAACCATCTCAAAACAAAGGGAGATTCCAGAATAGATGTTTTACAGCAGATCTACAAAGCAAAAGCAGTATATTGCGTGGACAGGGAGTAGCCATGTTTTCACAGCTTCGGAAACCAGGATTTGCCCTCATCTTTCATGTGTCTTCTAATTGATGTCGGCCAGGCATCCAAGATGTGGGGTGACTGGCTGTCATTGCATCCAGAAACCCAGTTACAGCCATTCATTTTGTTATCATTTCAAACAAACTATGTGTCTTCATAGATGTTAACAGTGACAAAATTAAATTCTATCTCCTAAGAAAAAAGAAAAGCAATTAGAAACTCCAGGAATTATGGTCTAACTAAATTAAACCTTGGCATCATCCTGAACAATTATGATAAAGACAACCCGGAACACAGCTGTAGCTCAGCAAAGTGAGCTTTTGATGACTTGCTGCACCAAGGGAGAGGGCATCCAGAGGCACAGTGCAGCATCTCATCAAACAAAGAGATGGAACACAGGATTGTGGGAAGGAGAAGGGAAACGTGTAGGTAAAGGCTCAATGAGGAATTATTTGAACAGGCTCAAAACAAGCAAAGCCATCAATGTCACCTTGACTGGAATGCCTCACTGTCCTGTGTACTTGGGAACTGTAATGTTAGGATAAACATGGAGCAGTCTATCCATATCTGAATATCCTTTATCTGGCACTCTGGGCTTGGTTTGCTTTTCAATATAAGAGTGAACCTAAGACTCAGGCCTTCCATGCAGAATGAGCTCTTCCATTCTCACTGATGGCATTTCTGACTAGCAAGTCCTGTGCCTTTTGAAAACTGGTTTTCCCCAAACAATGTCCCTTTATCAATGAACAAAATGGACAACCTTTTGCCTAGATACTAAAATGACTTTTTTGTAAAGGGAAACAAAGCTTTCCAATTGGTCTAATAGAGGGGGAAATAAAATCTTTGTGTACTAGACAGCACCTGTCAATATCAGTCATCATTGCAAAGGAAATGCTGGGACTGGAAAGATGGCTCAGTGGGTAAAAGTACTTGATGAATAAACACAAGGACCTGAATTCTGATCCCTACCATGGACAGAAAAAGCTGGCTAAGGCCATGTTCACCTGTAATCCTAGCAAGGGATCACTTGCCAGCTGGTCTAGCCAAAACAGCAAGCTTCATTGAGAAATTCATTCTCAAAAACCAAGAGAACAATATCTAAAGTCATTCTCTGGCCTTCACACACTCACTTACAAGTGAGTGCATACACACACATGCATACACAAGTTACCCATAAATGTATGCATGCACACATTTAAGAGCATTGGGAATGCATTGGTTTAAAAGAATGCAATTATCATCTTAGGTCAGAATGTATATGCTAATAATTCTGACAAAGTAAAAATAAAATATATATTATATAACAAACAGTGGGTACAACAGTTGAGAAGAGATAGAGTGAAGGATGAAAAAGAATATTAATGGAGATAGCCTAGCATAGTCTACTGATGGAGAAAGAAAATGACATTATAAAATTTTGGCTTTAAAAATGGTATTATAAGAGGGCTGATCTCCAAAATATACAAAGAACTCAAGAAACTAGAAATCAAACTACCAAATAATCCAATAAAAATGGGGTACAGATCTAAATAGAGAATTCTCAACAGTACACTTAAGCAGAAAGATACTTAAGGAAATGCTCAGCATCCTTAGTCATCAGGGAAATGCGGATCAAAACCACTCAAGATTCCATCTTACATTGATCAGAATGGCTAAAACCAAAAACACTAATGACAGCTTACACCAGAGATGTGGAGAAATGGGAACACTCCTCCATTGCTGGTGGGAGTACAAACTTATACAGCTGCTGTGGAAATCAGTATGGCAATTTCTTAGAAAATTAGGGATTAACCTACCTCAAGACCCTGCAATATCACTGTTGGGCATGTACCTGAAGGAGGCACATTTACACCACAAGGACATTTGCTCAACTATGTTCATAGCAACATTATTTGTAATAGCCAGATCTTGGAAACAACCTAGATTCCCCTCAAATGAAGAATGGATAAGTAAAATGTGGTATATTTACACAATGGAGTACTACTCAGAGGTAAGAAATAATGACTTTCTAAAATTTGCAGGCAAATGGGCAGAACTAGAAAAAAAATTCTAAGTGAGGTAACCCACAACCAGAAAAACAAACATATTATGTACTCACTCATAAGTGGATGTCAGACATAAAGCAAAAAATACCCAAAACACAATCCATAACACCAGAGAAGCTTGAACCCTCTTACAGAAACAGATGGAAAAATGCAGAAATCCTCAACTAGCCAATGGGCCAAGCTCCTAGAGTACAATTGAAGTGAGAGAGGAGCAAAAATATGAACAAAGGAGTCAAGACCATGATGAGTAAACCTACAGAATCAGCTGACCCAAGCTAGTGAGTAATCACTGACTCAGGTCTGACAAATGGGGAACCTGCATAAGACCAAACTAGACTCTCTTAATATAGGTGACAATGGTGTGACTGGAACAATATATGAGGCTACTGGCAGTGGGTCTAAGACCTAACACTAATGATATAGTGGAGCCCATTCTGTATGGAGAGATACCATGCCCAGCCTAGACACAGGGATGTTGGGGTGGAGAGGTGCCTTGGTCCTGCCTCAACTAGATGATGGGACAGACTTAGTAGACTTCCTATGGGAGGCCTTACCCTCTCCATGGAGCAGAAGGGAGGGGGGAGTGAGGAAGTGGGAGGAGAGGAGGGAGGGGGAACTGGGGTTGGAATGTGAAAAATTAATTAATTTTAAAAAGCACGACATTATTAATGAGACTGCAGATTAAGTATGCAACATAGAATCCATTAACAGGAAACCATATTATCAATTTATTTAGAAGAAATTATGTTTAATTAAATACACAAAAAAATTAAAAAATGGCATTATAAACTCCCTTCATAGCAGAGTCTGTAGATAATGTTTTGTTTTTATCAAGAAATCAATAAAACCATGGAGTAAAAGAGGCAACTATAAAGACAAATGTACACAATTTTTAGAAATATATATTCTAGAAAGCAAGAGTGAGGCATAGGCACAATAAACCTTCCTTATTATTATAACTATTTGCTGCTATATTTATAATCACATATATTAATTATTTTGATTAAAATTAAAAACATTCGAAGGAAGATAACAGATAGACAAGAAGGTAAAGGATGGAATTCTTTTTAAAATTGGATTCTAGTTGCTTAATTAACTGGCACTTACTCATTATTGTCTGTGGTTTTGTTTCTTTTTTCTTTTATTCTGTCATGGCTTTTCTTTTCTTTCTCTGTAATTTCACTCTGATATACTTTGTCTCCGATGAGCCTAAAACACAAGGCAAAGATGTGTTACCAGCTCCAAGACAAACTCCAACATGGTTCTCAGAGTCATGACAACCCCAGAAAATATTTGTATGTGCCTCATGGGTATGCAGATAGAATGCATTCCAGGCTCAGCAACAGTCTTGCATCATGCATTCTGCTCAAGAGCAATTTCCATCAAGACCAAAGGGCAGCACCCCGACCCAGGGTACCTCCATGATTCTATAGGAGAAAACCCCAACATCTCAAACTCCCATAGGAACCCAGCAGCTCACACCTTTCACAGATAAAAGCTAAACACAAAATATCTATCACAGTAATAACTCTGTCTCTAGGGTCCAATTAAGAGGAAATATATTTGATCTAATATCTCAAAGGTTTGGTACTACCTCACTGTTTAGGTCTCAATTTAATCATAGCTCCCTCTAAGCCACTTCCCTGAACTCACTTCCCAAGGGAGCCATTCTTGACAAGAATGATGGTGATAATTATAATACCAGCCCTCAGGAGTTCAAAGCTAGTCTGGGCTACACAGTAAGACTTTGTCTCAGAAAACACAAACAAAAGCCCCTCTCAATCTTTATGCCATAGAGTTTACCTCTGTCTAAAATGATCTCATTTACTAATTCATGTATGTAGTTACTATTTCTCCTTGATTGAAATTTCTAGAGCAGAACAATATTCTCCTTCCTTATACCAATACCCTCAAAGAGTGCCTGTCCTAGAGTGGACATGATGGCATGATGGATGGAGAGGAGGAAAGAAAGAGGGGAAGGAGAAAAATAAAAAATGAGGAAGAAAAGAATGGAATGAAAAGAGAAGAATAGGGAGAAGGGAGAGGGAAGGGGGAAAGGAAGGAAGTTGAGGATGTTAGAAAAGAAGTTAGGGAAGGAAGGGAAACATTAGGAAATTAGAGAGGGAGAGGAAGGGAGAGAAGGAAGGAGGAGACAGAGAATGGAAGGAAAGCAGGCAGCAACCCTCTGGTTCTTAGACTATCTACAGGATATGAATTCTCCCAGTTTGATGGACTATGGACCCCATACTCTCTCAGGTTCACCTTGAACACCCACGGACAACTGTCTGTCTCTGACCATCACATCGCTTACATAGTGAAGTTGGTGATGAAAGCTGCTGCTGGAATCTGCATCTGGAACTCAACATCCTGGTCCTCAGAAGCTCTGTTGAGCACTCTGCAGGAAACTGTGGTGAAGGCATAGCGAGAAATGATGGTAGACTTCACCGAGAACTCTGTCATCAAGGGCTTGGCTTTCTGTGAAGTCAAAATGCACACTCTTCTCAGTGATGCATGGAAATGATTCAAACACTTGATGATAAGTGTGAGTCTCTTCCCGCATGATAAATAATCTCCAACTTGAGAGTCTTTTGGATAAGAGTCCTCTGTCCTTTCTATATCTTGTCCTTAATTCTCTATTTTAATTTGCTTCACTTGTAAAACCAACTTTTACTGGATAATCAATTCATGATGTAGAAGAAACTTTTCAAAACTATTTTTAGACATGTGGTGGTGGCATAAACCTTTAATCCCAGCACTCAGGAGGCAGAGGTAGATGAATCTCTGAGATCTAGGCCAGCCCAGCCTACAGTGAGTTCCAGGATATTCAGGACTACACAGAGAAACCCTATCTCTAAAAACAAAAATAAAAAAACGACCAACCAATTTTTAAATAAGAGAGCACAATAATTTCCAGTTTAACAAAAAAAGTCATATTGCTTAAATAGTAAATTGTTGAAATTTTAGAAGTAAGCGAAATCCATAATTTCTGCTATAAACTTTTAGATCATAATACAGGGCCACTTAGTTTATCACAGCTTCAGAATGTGTCCACTAGAATGCCCAGATTTTCAAGTTTATTTCCATATTCACTCAAAGAAAACTGTAGTCAGGGCCTTCCCCACCTGGATCACAGCTCCATGATTATAAATTAGTCATTATATAAATTAGTACCCAACTCGAGAGACTAGTTATTTAGAACCTAGAAAAAAAGAAAACATAAGTTTGTGATAATTACATTTACCATAAAAGGGTCTTTCAATAAGTATATTTATTTATTTCATGTCTATATATGTGTTGGCAAGCATGCTATCACACTAGTGGAGGTCAGAGGACAGCTTTTTATAAAAGTTGGTTCTCTCCTTTCACCATGAGGACCCCTGGGCTTGAACTCATGTCAGCAGCTTGGAGGCAAGCTCTGTCATTGGCTAAGCCATATTCTTTGTAAGGGCAGTAACTGGTGTGAAAATTGAAGACTGTTCCTTGTTTTGGTTTTGGCTTTTCTAGCTATATCTGGTGGCAGCTCACAGTATAAGCTCCCAAAGAAGGAAATCTTTATGAGGAAATGCACTACTAACCTTGATTCCCTCACTCCAGGAACTGGCTGAGCAACTGACAGGATCCTGGGTTGATTGCATGTCCCTCCTACTCCAATGCAGCTGTTGATGTCTGAACCCCCAGTGTGATGGTATTCAGCTGGATTTGAGTGGCCTTGACAACAAAAAGTCCAAGACCAAGGTCTGTCTGGGCTCAGTTTTTGTTCATGAGCTTGCAAATAGCCAAGTTCATGATGTACGTATGTATGTATGTACAGCATTTTCAGTGTCTGTGTGTGTGTGTGTGTGTGTGTGTGTGTGTGTAGAGAAAGAGAGCAATGAGAAAGAGAGAGAGCAGAGAGAGGAAGGAAGGAAGGAAGGAAGGAAGGAAGGAAGGAAGGAAGGAAGGAAGGAAGGAAGGAAGGAAGGAAAGAAGGAAAGAGACCTCTTCAATACCTCTTCTTACAGGGACATAAATCCTCCATCTTCACCATCTTGTCTCATCGTTCTTATCTGTCAAGGCCACCCAAATTGTAGTATTTTATTATGAATATTCAAGCAGACAGACAAGACAGTCACCCCACTTGGTCTTGAAACAGATGTAGGAGGCGTCTAATTCTCATGCCAGAATGAGGCAGCAAATTACACTCAGTGATGATACACATTGGTGATCAACTTCCAGGCACAGAGATGGAACTTTCTTCTGTTAACCATTACCTGAACATTCAATCCTCATCTGCTTGGTTTCTTTTCAAACCTACAGTCATTTCCCAAATACACATAAAGTTGTGACATGCTAATGTCAAGCAGATTAGTCCTGTGATAGAGAATGTGAATATGAACTTGTTTCTAAGGAGCTATACTCAAAACTATCAGAATAAGCAAAAAATGTATTTGAGGAGTGGACATACATTATGCATAGTGAGTGCAAAGGGAATATGCTAAAATATCCATATGAAGGCACAAACAAGAATCTGAGCCAAATATATGAGCAGAAACAGAAAACTTGGTGTGTTTATGACAGAAAAAAAGACTTCTAGATTTTAGCTCTTGGGAGAAAAAGTTGAGAACTAAATGAGGAGATAGAAGGACTACTGTGTGTCTCTCTGAGACAGGTGGAAGACATACGTTTGGCATGAAGTTCCATTAAGTAATTATCAAGTGCATAAGGGTGGGAGAATGGGGCATATTTGAAATAAGTTTTACAACTCTGAGATACCATCTTACTCCTGTCAGAATGGCTAAAATCAAAACTCCAATGACAGTTTATGCTGGAGAGGCTGTGGAGAAAGGGGAATACTCTTTCATTTCTGGTGGGAGTGCCAACTCCTACAACCACTTAGGAAATCAGTATACAGGTTCCCCAGGAAAATGGGAATCAGTCTACCACAAGACCCAGCTATTCCACTCTTAGGCATATATCCAAAAGATGCACATTCATACAATAAGGACACCTGTTCCACTATGTTCATAGCAGCATTATTTGTAATAGCCAGAACCTGGAAGCAACCTAGATGCCCCTCAACTGAAGAGTGGATAGAGAAAATATGGTACATTTACACAATGGAGTACTATTCAGATGAAAAAACCAATGGAATCTTGAAATTTGCAGGCAAATGGATGGCACTAAAAGAAACCATCCTGAGTGAGTTAACCCAGTCACAAAAAGAGAAACATGGTATGTATTCATTCATATATGGATTTTAGACATGAATCAGGGGAGTGCCAGCACACAATACCACTGCCAGACAGTTTGAGAAACAGAACCTTCATCCAGCGACTGATGGAAGCAGAGGCAGACACGCACAGCTAAACACTGAGCTGAACTCCTGGAATCCAGTGACATAAAGGGAGAACTGATGAGCAAAGGAGTTAGCACTGGGCTGGTTTAACACACAGAAACAGTTGACCTGAACAAGGGGGAGCTCTTGGACCCCAGATTGATGGTTTTGTGAAAAGCATAGGACTGACCCAGACCCCCTGAATGTGGGTGTCAGTGAGAAGGCCTAGGTAATCTATGGGGCCTTGAGTAGTATTTGTCCCTGGCGTACAAATAGACTTTGAGTACCCATGCCACAATATGGGAGGCTCTCTCAGCCGGGACTCATGGGGAAGGGCCTAGGCCCTGCCCTGGATGAAATGACAGACTCTGGAGATCCACCATGGAGGGCCTCACTCTACCTGGGGATCAGAGTGGAGATTGGGTTGGGGACTGAAGGACCTGGTGGGGAAGGTGGGGAAAAGAGGGAGGGAGAGGGAGCTGGGATTGACATGTGAAACAAGCTTGTTTCTAACTTAAATTTAAAAAGGGAATAAAAGAGATAAGTTTTACTTATGAACGAAATGAAATTCTGAGGTTTGGTCTAAGGAAGAGTTATTTTTAAATAGTGGTTCTGTGAGTGCCTTCTTACAGCCTAAGCTTCTGGGAGATGGAGTTAGGAGGACCACGTGTTAAAGCTGAAGTCAGCAAGGATGGGGAGGGGGAAGGATCAGGGACAGAGAGACAGAGGGGTTTGTTTGTACATGACAACACATTACATAGTTAAGACAAAGCAGTACACAGTAGCATGTGCGTATTCAATTATCGCTTGTATGAAAAATATGATCTTGATGCCCCTGAGAGTGTGGAGAAAACACTGATGACCTGTGTGGAAGATGACTGAGTGGCTAGAGAGATCAAACAAGGGCTTGGCTACTCTGTGCTCTTTGTTAAGTGAACAATGCGATTATACTTACTTGAAAACAAAATTTGAATTTTGTAATTACAGCACAAAACAGTTCATCAAATTCAGTAAGACTTTTGCAGAATCCTATCAGAATTTCATTATATTTATTGTTTTAGGGAAATTAATATTTATATGATATGCACTTCAATTTGTTCAAAGTTGACTTTGCCAACAAAAAGTTAGAATGTTCCCCATACTAGGAGGGATAAAATGGTCCACACCATTAATCTCTGGTCTACAGAGTGCGTTCCAGTACAGTCAGAGAAACCCTGTCTCAAAAAAAGTGAGGGGGCAGGAGAAAAATGGTTGTCAAAGTAGGGTCCTCTCACTATCGGTGTCACTGAAAACTTATCAGAGAGGCAGTCTGCTACCTCACTCTACCACACAGACCCAGGAGCTTGGAACAGTCTGTCTGAACAAGCTGTTCAAGGAAAGAATGCTCACATTCGAGAATTTTTTTGGTAACTTACAGTGTCTTTTGTTTTGCTTTGTTTAGTTTTTCGAGACAGGCTTTCTCTGCATCTTTGGAGCCTGTCCTGGAACTCACTTTGTAGACCAGGCTGGCACTGAACTCACAGAGATTCACCTGCCTCTGCCTCTTGAGTGTTGTGACTAAAGGTGTGCACCACTACCACCTGCCATAGTGACTTTCTTTATCTGTGATTTGAGATGGATCAAATACGCCACTAGGATCACATCACATTCTGAGAACCATGAAGCCCAACAGTAAGCTAAAAGTAAGGGATGCAGCCTTGGGGTTCAAGAACTCATACCCCAATTCAGGAACAATTGCATTGCCCAACACTGTTTTATGACAATCTGGTCTCTCTCCCTAGATGTGATTTTATCCAAGGGAAATTCCAGATGTACTTTAACAAACTGCTTCTGTGAAATGATACTATTAAAAATCTTTATTACATTTTAGAAAAACGAGAATTAGGTCAAAGAGAGACGGCGAGGATGGTGGTCTCAACAGCATGACAGCCTGCCACGTTTATGAAAGTTTAAATCTGTATCTCATCATCTTTCAGGGCAAAAATCCTAAAGTGAATCATGAATTGAGATGAAACATTGACTTTGATCTCGGGAACAGGTTTTCTTACTAAATTAAACATGATTAAATATATTCTTTTCTCTCCAAATCTGAAGGCACACACAAAAACTGTTCACAGCTGTGCTCTTGAGAATTTTCAAAAAGCCTAAAAGATACTATTGCACACAATTCTGCTCTGATTTCTAAAAATGCACTAGAAAGAAAAAAGAAATCTGTGAAAACAAAATACCAAGTACTGTGAGATAACTTTTTCTACATAGCTTTACTTAAAATTTAAACTTTCTCAAAAAAAATTTCAAGAAGGGGATTCATTCATCAAGAGTGCATAGCACATGTCAGAGGACTCATTTTCAGTTCTCAGCACCCATATCAAGCATTAGTCACCTGTAATGCAAACTCCAGGGGACTCTGACACCTCTGGCTTCCATGAGAAGTCATCTGTATATACTGTATATACTATACACATAATTTTAAAACATATAGTTTTTAAAAAGAAAATGATGACGCCTTGGGGCTGGAGAAACAGCTCAGTGGTTAAGAACATGCCCTGCTCTTCCAGGGGACCCCTAGGTTTGATTCGTAGCACCCACATGGCACCTCACAACCATATGTAACTTTAGTACTAGGGGATCTAACACCTTCTTCTGTCTACCTCAAGCACCAGGCATGTGCATGGTACACAGACATGCATGTAGGTAAAGCATCCATGTATGTAAATACAAAAAAAATGTATCAAGTATCAATTTGTATAAAGTCTGGTGTATATGGTTAAAATTTCAGATTACACCAAATGTAATAACAAGTAAGGCTCTCCCTCCCACCCTGAACTCACAGCTCCATTCCACAGATGTGGTATTTAATGGTTTGAGGTATACCCTTCTACAACTGGGTTCAGTATTCATGTACTTACTTGGGTTTCTGGTGAGTGTGTGTGTGTGTGTGTGTGTGTGATGTACTAATTTGCTCATCTTTATTTATCAATTCCAATTATATTGTGCAACAGAACAAACCAGTCTAAAACTTGGTAGCTTAACAATTGTTCTTCTTCACATACTTTCTGTATACCGAGCTCAGAAAACCTTGGCCTCCTTCACAGCCAACTGGAGAATGGAGCTAAGAACTAATTCAGAGCTGGCTGCTGTCTTCCTGTTCTATGTTGACCCAACAGCAACCCAAGGTGGTCAGTCCTTTCACATGAGCAAAGCTCGGTTAATTCGCAGCCTCCTCAGAGCCTGTGGTGGCTGGAGACTTCGCTAACCATGTGATAGTTTTCCCAGCAGTGAGGTGGAAGTTACACTATGTGCTCTAGCGTCCAAAATCTATTAGCTAGCTGGGCCTGGTCCAGTTATTTGCAATGCTGAGGCAAGGGAGTGGCAATTTCAAGTCCTACCCAGGCTTCAGTGAGCTCAAGGCCATCTGGGACAACTAACTGAAATCCTATCTTAAAATTAAAGAGTATAAAGAATATGATATGGCTCAATGGTAAAACACTTGCCTAGTACATGGGAGGCTACAGGTTTAAGTGCCAATACTGAAAACAAAACGAAACAAAAAAACAACATAGTCTTACTCTGTTGACAAAAACAATCACAAAAGAATCCTGTTTCCATGGTAAAGAGCATATATATGTACCACCTCAGTGGGAGAAATGGGTTATCAAAGTGCCACCATCTTTGGAAAATGCTACTGAATAAAACTATCTACCTGTTTTTGATAGTTGCATAGAATTCCATTGTATAAGTGCAATGCATTTTAACTAGCCAGCTCAATACCATCCATCAAGCCCTTGTGTTTAATTTCATTGTGTTTCAAACTCCCTTCAAATCTCTGCCCTGTGATTCATTTACAGGGATGGACAATCTGTGGTAGGTAGACCACCCATTCCTGTAAAGGAGTGCTTGTTGGAATACAGCCACAAATTGTTTACATAGGATCTAGAGATGCTTAGGTGCTGGTACAGCAGAGTAGAGAGGACTTCCATTGTTGTAATGGAGAATTTAAATAAACTGTTCTCATATGGTTTGCTATTCTGGTGTCCACCATTAAAACAGTTTAATCTGGTATCAGTTAGTCAAACACCTTAACTGATTAATGATGTGTTTTACAAGGAGATCTCCAATTATTTGGCTAATAATAGTTTTAAATGGTCAAGTTCAGAATAATTGAGAAATTTTCACACAAAAATCCACAACTAACAAAACATGGGGCATCTTTGTCTGGCATTTGTATGCAGCACTGTAGTCTACTAGCAGTCATGTACAGGCTGTCTCTTCCAATCCAGTTTCCAGTCCACATCCATACTCTGGTTCACTGGCGGCCTTACCAACTCTCAGATATCTCAGTGACTCTGAGGCTGCCAGTAGCCAAGTTTCCCTGTATTTTTAGCACGTTTTTTCTTATACCGATTGTATTTCACTCCTGTACATTCTATATAGCTCTAGATTAAGAATGGCTGCCATCAGTTTCTCCCTTATTTAGAGGAGCACTGTCCTAACAATGTAGAAACATTATCCAACGAAGTGTAACAGGGCAAGCATCCATCAACAGATGAATTGATAAAGAAAATGGGGTATATGATACAATGTAATCTATGTACCCTAAAAATGAAAGACCATCCTGTCACACCCTTCAATAATAGTAATGCTTGAAGCCAGTAGGCTAATTGAAAATACTAGACACATAAAGACAGGTACTATATGAAGCTAAGGCACCTAATGTGGTTGGAGAAAGGAACTGGGATTCATTTATGGTACAGAGTTTCAATTTAGCAAATAGTTCTGGAGATACTAGTTGATATACCTAATGACACTGAACTACAGTTTGAAAGGGGGCTAAGATGGCATCGTTATACTTGTATTGCTACACACACAAAAAAAGGGGGAAATGGAGTTGCTGTATACAGGTCCTAAAAATCAGGCTAGAGCAGTCCAATAGCCATGGTGGCCTCTCGGCTGCTTATGGATTTTCTTCAGGGCAAATGATATAAATGTTGGTACAATCATGGGGAAGATATATGTGATAATAAATGTTATGGGGACAATGAGCAGTTAGTTTATCTTCCACTGCCTGGGTATATAGACCACTGAAATAATTGGCAAAGAAACATCCTGGGATGTGGATGGAAGCATGGTGCCTTCTAAATGGCATTGCTGGCTTCACTGCATAACTGGTGATCCACTGCTGACAAAACTACTTGCTGGTAAATTCACTGGAGGAAATAGTAGATTCAACGTGATTAGCACTCCAAAACAGTACATGCCATATTCTACCAGTAGAAAGGAAAGTCACCCAGGGGTCCCACCATCAACACTTTATCAGTAAAGACAATGAAGACATGCTCAGCACACACAATACACAGTGTTGTATGGAATCACACTTTTGCTGCTGACCGTGGATGTCCTTGTTTCTCCTCCCATTGCACGGTGAAGTTACCTCCCCATTGAGTCTGGACCTCAGTGCTTTGCATCATCTACAGAACACACTGGAAGCTATATTTGGGAACTACCATAGCAAAGTCTGAAGCTTTTGTCCAAGTGTCCTAGAACATTCCTTTTCTGAGGTCTGAAATTACCAGGTATTGTACTGCTACAGAGACCACACACAGACATCAGAGTTCTCCTAATTGCAAACATCCTTGTCAAGCTCAACATGGAGAGAAACTGTTTTGAATCCTCCACATCAGCTCAGCTGCTAGACAAATACTTCTAAGTGACTTCTGTCTAAATCATAAGATTACTTACTTCTGCCTAAATTGTTGCCTCCAGCATCATGCAAGATGGCTGCTGCTTTAAGCCACTGAGTTTTGCATGAAGGTTTTTCCACAACAGTGGAAGACAGGAGTACCTATGCAACATGTATAGTATGTGAGTTTGTTGTTCAGTGTAACTTGACCTGGAGTGGAATACAGTCACATTTTCTTGGTTATTTCAAACTCTGTGCTAGTCTACATCTAGAGCAGTAGTTCTCAACCCATTGGTTATAACCCATTTGAGGGCCAAGTGGCCCTTTCACAAGGGTTGCCTGAGACCACAAGAAAACATGGATATTTATATTACAGTAGCATAATTACAGTTATGAAGTAGCAATGAAAATGATTTTATGGTTGTGGGTCACTACAACATGAGGAACTGAATTAAAGGGGCATAGCATTAGGAAGGTTGAGAAACACAATCTAGAGGGGCTTGGGGGGCTTTTTCTGTAAACTAGACTTCTACAAATCAAAACTGTCCTTGGGGGACTGGATAGATGGCTCAGTCAGTAAAATGTTGGCCACACAAGTCTGAAGACCAAGTTCAGAGTCCCTAACACCCACTTAAAATGTCAGACATGATGGCACACGTTTATAACTCCAGCTCTGTGGAAGTGAATGTAGTAGGATCCCTGGCACTCACTGGCCAGCCAGTCTAGCCAAATTGATGAGATCCATGTTCACCGAGAGATACTGCCTCAAAAATAGGGTAGAGAGCAATTGGGAAACATAGAAGACACCCAACATTGACCTCTGTCCTCCACATGCACACTTGTACACAACTACATGTACACACACACATACTCGACTGCATAGTCTCCTCCACACACTAAATCCCCTTGAAACTTTTTTTAGAAAAGGTCAAAGTATAAATTATAAAGACAAGCTATAAAGGGAAAGATGCTCTCAAGTTGGGTCTTTTTTTTTCTTTGCCTTTGCAGGCTAAAGTCATTTACTCTATGACTTCACCAGGTGATTAACCCAACGTGACCTTCGGAAGCCCAGGTTGCCAATCCTGGTCCTCTCCTTAAAGGATTCCAGAGACATCCCTCCTGGACACAGCCTTCATGTGACATTTGTTAGATAACCAAGGAAACAGAGAACACCCAAAATATAATAACCATAGCCTGGTCTTTGCCGCTGACTCAGAGGTTACCTGTGAGAGTCTCTGGTTCTTCAGTAAACTGAGAACTCTAAAGACAGGATATTGAACTGAATCTGTCCCTTACTAGTGTTGCAGTTGTACATTATCCAAAAATTCTTAGCAACTTTTCATATAACTCTTTTGCTTGAGAGTATGGTATTTGCCCTTGGACAAGGGTTTATTAAGTTTACAACTTAGTTAAACAGTTTTATCGCTCTCCAAATAAAATTTATCTCCTTTTGGTGCAGAGTTCTGGTCCAGTACTATTTTTAAATAATTAAAAGTTTATTCCTTTAGTATTGTAATATCGTGTTGATTGATTCTTGCTTTTGAAAAAATAATTTTGCTGAGTTTTAAATGTTCAGAAGCTGTTGACAACCAATGGTTGCTGGGAGAGGAAAAGTAGGTCTTCTTTAAGGGCGTGACCACTGGGTCCACCATGGTGGAAGGCCACATGTGCAGCAGTATATGGGCAGCACAAATTTGACTTAATGGCTGCTGGGAGAGGAAAAGTAGGTCTTCTTTAAGGGTGTGACCACTGGGTCCACCATGGTGGAAGGCCACATGTGCAGCAGTATATGGGCAGCACAAATTTGACTTAATGGGTTTAGAGGAAGGAGTAGGAGAAAGAGGAGGGTGGAAAAGGAAGATGAGGAAGAAGATGCCACAAACTTGCTTGGGTGGGTAGGGAAGTCATGGTGGATCTGGGAGGAGTTGGGATGGATATGGGAGGAGTTCGGAGAGGAAGGATGAATGTAACCCCAAATAAATTATATGAAATTCTCAAAGAAAAAAATTTAAATTACTAAAAAGTGCAATAAAACAAAATTGGGGTTAGAGAGATGGCATAGCAGTCAAAGTTCTTCCAACAACCCAAGTTTAGTTCCCAGAACCCACGGCAGAGCAACCAACAATCACCTGTAACTCCAGCTCCAAGGAATCTGACACACCCTCTTCTGGCACCAAAAGCACCCACACACATGTGCTTCACACACACACACACACACACACACACACACAAGTACATCTTTAAAAGTAAATAAATGAAACTTGAAAATCAGGAATAGAGAGTAAAGGAGCTAGCCACCAAGCCTGATGGCCCAAGTTCAATCCCTGGAACTCAAATGTTGGAAAAAGAGAAATGACTCCTCCAAGTTGTCCCCTGACTTCCATATGTGTGCCTTGGCACATGTGTGCCCCCTCATATACCAAATACATAAGTGACATGTAATGAAAGTGAAAAATCAGAAGATGCCCAATAAACTGTTATTTCAGTAGTTTATGCCTCAGTTCCCACAACATTACCTCAAGAACACGAGCCATGGCTTCTGAGCCCAGGGAGGTGATTAGAAGAGTGGCAAATCAGTTAGTTTACAGTTCTGCCTGATTATGTTGTCTCAGGAGTCCCTGCAGTTACCCCACATCTTTGTCTCTTACTACAGCAGCTCTGGTCTAGAACCTCTCAGAACCAAGTATGTGTGTGTGCAACTGTTAGCAACCATGTCTTACCCCTGCCCCTACTGTATGGTAAATATACGGTGAATGGGAATCATAACAGTGGTGACTTCTCCATCCCTCTCTCTCTTCTTACTTTCCTCTCTCCCTCTTCCCTCCATATCTTCCTTTCTTCTCCTTTCCATTCCCCGGATCTCAGCACAGAAGCGACTTGGGACTGGAAAAATGGCTCAGTCATTGACGTGTTTGCCATGTCAGCATGAGACTGTGACTCCCATCCCCAGACACATGTAAAGAAAATCTGACATGGTGGAGAGTGCTGGCAATCTCAGTGTTGAGGAGGGAGACACAGAAGGGTCCCCAGGCTGCCTGGAAGCCCACCCTGCTAAGCCAGTGAGCTCCAGGCCAGTGAGAGACTATCTCAAAACACAAGATGGGCAGCTCCTGAGGAGCAACACCTGAGACTGACCTCTGGCCTCCACAGATATAAGCACAATTTTGCATGTGCACCCTGCCCCCAACATACGCATGCACCCACAAACACATATACATGTTTACATACTAAAATGAAAACAACTTTAAAAGTATTTGTGAAAGTGAAATGAATTTTCTGACTCTTGTTTTTTTGGTTTTGGGAGGTGGGTTTTATTTGGTTGGTTGGTTGGTTGGTTGGTTGGTTGGTTGGTTGCTTGGTTGGTTGCTTGGTTGGTTGCTTGGTTGCTTGGTTGGTTGGTTGCTTGGTTGGTTGGTTGGTTGGTTGGTTGGTTGGTTGGTTGGTTGGTTGATTGGTTGCTTGGTTGGTTGGTTGGTTGAGGTTTTTATTTGGGGATTTCTTTTGAAGTTTTTGGTTTGAGTTTGGTTTTTTGTTTGTTTTGGGTGTTTTTTTTTGGTGTTTTGAGACAGGTTTCTTTGTGTAGCTTTGGAGTCTATCTTGGAACTCTCTCTGTAGACCAGGCTGGCCTCAAACTCACAGAGATGCCCCTGCCACTGTCTCCTGAGTGCTGGGATTAAAGGTGTGCACCACCGCTGCCTGGAGAATTTTCTGACTAAAAAGAAGTGTATATCCATCAGAAATGTAATAAGCTAGTGTTTCTTAAGCACTCCTACAGTGTTTAAGACTGTATTTCATGAAGGTTTGAGAAGAACTATTCCAGCTGGCTACTTATCTCAAGGCACTTGAAAAGTATATTTGAAGAAAGGGGGAGAAATACAAAACAATGTACAAAGATATAGGAGTGAGATGTACATGTAATTTGAGAAGGGCAGATAGAGAGATACATACTGACAGAAATGAGAAGACGTCATAGGGACTGTGACTGCCAGACTTTCCAGAGCTCAGAAGAAAGATAAATGGCAGTGCTGTAGAATATCCCTTTACATTGCGTAGTTGTGATTGGTTTAATAAAAAAAGCTGACTGGCCAATAGCTGAACAGAATAAGGTTAGGCAGGGGAGCTAGACTAGGAGAATGCTGGGAGGAAGACTTACAAGCCAGATGCAGAGGGAGCAGGAGATGACCATGCCATGTTAATAAATGTATCACCATGGAGCAGAGCATAAATGAGGAAGCTGGGTTAGCTTAAAATGTAAGCGCTAGTTAGGAATAAGCCTGAACTACTGACCAAGCATTTATAATTAATAATAAGACTCTCCTGTGGTTATTTGATATTGGTTGTGAGACAGGAAAATTCCACCTACAAGGCTGTGGGTTCAGCTTAATAGTAGAGCTGCTTACATGCATGCATGCATGGGGTCCTGGGTTCAGTACTCAGGCCCCACAAACAAACAGAAAAAGGAATAAAACTATAAGAGAAAGATAATTCAGTGATGTCTTCAAAGTGTGAAAAAAGGTTTTAAAAAATAGATTCCAAAATTTAGATGGTGAAAGAGAATGAAAAGGATGTTCTAGACTGAGAATGTAGTGCAGTGATGAGAGTGTTTCCCTAGCATGTATGAAGCTCTGGGTTCAACCAACAATGGGTGGGAAAAAAGAAAAGAAAAGAACAGAAAATGGGCACAAAAGGCATGAAATAAACCATGTCTGTTCCAAGAGTGGTGACTACACCAGATTAATTAGGAAAGGGGCACAGTGAGAAGCATGTGGGGAAAGTAGGTGACAAGTGGGCGAATCAGTCAGGCCCTGCCAGCGGAAAGCAAACACAGAGCTTTGCATGCAGAAGTCTATGAAAATGTGCCATAAATGGGAGACTATAAAAGAGTTGTCTCACATTTTCCCAATATACTTCTTAAAAATTCAACATGGTCACCGTATTTGTATATAAATAATTATTTTCTTGGGAGATGTCAACTGGAAAATACAAAGCAGAAAAAAACAACTTCCTGTGACATAATGTAATTTCTTCATTATTTTTTTCCTCCAAAACCAACCCAGATGGAAAAGTAGTTTGAGGCAGGGTGTGTCTTAATTAGCTGCCAGAGGGACCAGAGGTTTGGGTATGACTCACGGGAGTCATTTAACATCAAGCCACCCAGAGGATGTCATGAATTACCCAAGTCACCATCTGGAAATGTCACTGTGGAATGTTTGGGACACTGCCCAGTTGCCAGAGCCCAGTTCAGTCCCCTCTTCCTAGAAGATTATTAACCCTTTGGTGCTTGATCCCCGACTAATCATTCTTTTCTTTTTTTAAAAAGATTGGTTTCGTTATTCTTATTTTGTATATTTGCCTACATGTACATATGTGAGCCATTTGCATGTCTAGTGCCCACAGAGGCCAGAAACAAATTTGGATCCTCTGGAACTGGAATTACAGAGCGTTGTGAGTGGCCATGTGTGTGCTGGGAGCTGAACCCAGGTTCTCTGGGGAAAGCACTGTGCTATCTCTGCAGCTCCCTGGCCTAACATTACACTATTTACAGTCACTAGGAGAGACACACTGAGAGCAGGTACAGAACGTGGCTAACTTCATGCTCCCTTGTTGTATGGGAGAGAAGGTTGGAATGGAGCAGGTGACTGCATGCTAGGTCCCTTCACTCAACCTTCAGACCTCTTCTCTTTTAAGAAAGTGTGTAGTAGTCACTGCTGAAGTTTCCTCGGGTGCTGTATTCATCACATGGGGGGAGTCACTCCCTCCTCCATTTGCAGACAGAACATGACACCAGCCCCGATTCACCCACTCACATTCGTCCAATATCCACAGCCAATGCCTCCTGACATTTAGAGATAGGAACATTAAGTGTAATTATTCCTATCCATAGGGAAACATCCATTCTGTGATCTTCCGAAAACGACTCTCTGATGATTAGAGTTGGGGATGGGGAGATAGACACAGGCGTACACAGCATCCATGAGAGACTGATGGTCAGCACCAAGCCACCGGCTGTCCTGACTATAATTTATACAGGGTTACATGAGGCCATTTTCATGCAAGTAAAATGCACTTTGGGCATATTCCCCACGACCCTCCTCTTTACCCAACTCCCATCAGTCCCCTTCATTCCTCTGACAAGTTTCACTTCTACTTATGTCACTATACGTAAATAATTTTATGTATCTATAAGCTCTAGAACCCACAAGCAAGAGAGAACATGCGATCTCTGTCTTTCTGAGACTTAGCTCACTTAGTATGATTCTCTCCACTTGTATCCATTTTCCTGCAGATGACATAACCTGGTGTTCCAGCATTCCTGGCTGTGTTCCTGGAGAGATTCCTTCCCTCCTTCTAGAGACACCAGTGACCACCCTGCTAGTACATCTTTAATACAAAAATCACATTTCCTGGGTTTTTATTATCCACACCCCTGACCACTTCCTCTATCAAACACTCACATAGTAAACTAATTCTCTCTTCGCCCCAAATCACCCAACAACCAGGTACTGAGCAATGAGGGACAGCTGTTACAGCCCAAAGCCTGCCAAAGTGACTCCAAGTATCCGATCCTACGCTTACTGGGCACATCCATGCTCTCACTCATTCCTTCCCATGAAAATCTTAATAGATGCTCTGGGCTGTGCTCCACCAACCACCCAACCCACTACTTCCTGACCGGCCCTGGTGCTTCTGTGTGTGGTTTTGTATGCAGATCACAGTTCCTGTTACCAGGGACATGGGAGTGTAAAGTTCTTCCATCACGTCAATCATTTCAGTGTTTGTGTATCATACCACACTGAAATAAAATAATTCCTGGCACAAATTTGAGAATACCTCCTACCAAAGGGCTACCAAGAAGGACCCCTAATGTCAGAGGATAAATGACAGCAGTAAATTGTTTTAAGAAAACTAGTCAGTCTTTTAAGTATGATGGAAGCTCAGATCTAAAAATCCCCTGATGTTTAAAACACAGTGAGTTTGTGTGTGTGTGTGTGTGTGTGTGTGTGTGTGTGTGTGTGTGTGGTGTACATCCAAGGACTTCTATAAAAAGAGAAATCTAATTAGTTTTTAACATAACCAGACATATCTCTGTGGTCTTGACAATGGTGGGAGAATCCTAGTTGTGGCTGCCAGTTTCTGTTCATTAGTTAAAACCTGGACCATTCTGAGCTGTCTACTTTCTATTTGTTAATTATGATTTGGAACATACTGAGAACCACAGTTGGTGAGAGGTAGCTAGAGACTCCAGGCACAGGCAGAAGCCAGATCATACAATCTCATGTAACTAACTATAGAAGCTACATTCAGAGTTTTGCTCTCTTGGTGATAAGAGGTTAAAGACGTGGCATATGCATTGCTCCTGGAAAGACCCTTCATGGATAGAGCTCATGCTCAAAATGTGTAATGCATGAGAAAATAAGACTTGGAAATTTTAAGAGGTTTCAAAGAAAATGGAAGAGATCATATGAACTGTGAAGATGACAGGATCTGAAAATCTTTGTAACTGCCGGACATGGTAGCACACGCCAGCAATCCTCCATGAATTTGGGAAGTAGATGCTGGAGGATCAGGATTCAAAGGACAAGCTGGGCTGCAGAGAGAGTTTGAGGCCAGGTGGGGATACATAAGACCCCTTCTCAAAATAAAAAGTCTTTGGTGGCACATGCCTTTAATCCCAGCACTCAGGAGGCAGAGGCAGGCAGATCTCTGTGAGTTCGAGGCCAGCCTGGTCTACAAAGTGAGTTCCAGGACAGCCTACAAAGCAACACAGAGAAACCCTGTCTCCAAAAAAAAAGTCTTTTTAATCAATAACAAAATTTAGAGGCTATAAAAGAAAGGACAAACATAGGAACCCAAAATGTTTACACAGCAACTATACCAAAAAGAAACAAACAAAAATCAGCAAACCGATAGTGTGTTTCTGAGGGAATCTTCCAATTCTAAAAACAGATGTCTCCAGTAGCATAAGGATCCCTGATGAGTTCACAATTAGGGAGATTAAAACTAATAGAAGGAATAAGAGCAGAGTCAAAATAAAGGCATTTCAGAGATTAGCTATTCCAGATGACCAACAATATTTTCAGATGTCAAAATTTGTTCATAGTCAGGGAATGTGTTCACAGGCTCTGTCATGTATGGAGAGCCCATCCGACCCTCACCACACAATACTTCAATCTACAAATGCTGTTCACTTCCAAAGGCCTTATTTCCTGAATAAAGATATTATAAAAATAAACAAATACTTAAATACTATATTTAGATTTTTTGTTCTTAATACAGATACTTGTCTTTGTGTGTGTTGGGGTGGGAGGGAGTACTATACACTCATGAGCACACAGGCAAAAGCCGGAGGAAGCCCTCAGGAATTCCACTCTATCATTCCCTCTCATTCCATTGAAGCAGTGTCTCTCACTGAACTGGAGCTAGACTGACAGCCCCCAAGCTCTAGTGGTCCTCCTGTGTCCACTTCATATAGCAACAGTGTAACAGGCCTGCATGCAGTCACATTAGGCTGTTTACATAGGTGCTGGGGATTTGAACTCTGGTCCCCATGCTTGTGCAACAAGCACTTTACCCATTGAGTCATCTCTCTAGTTCCTCAAGAAAGAAATATCCCCTTTGAGAAAACTTCTAAAGGAATCAGCTACACTGTTTCATGCTAGACTTCTTCTCTATGGAGGACCAGGAGCTTTGGGGAACCAGCATCTAGATCCTGGTTCAAAGGAAGCAGAAGGATGAAGAAATTGAATGTGGTATCTGTGGGTATACGTACCAGCCTTTGCAAGAGCCTGAGTTGTCTGGGCACCCTGAGTGCGACCTGGAAAGAGAGAAGAAATATAAAATAGGACTGGGAGGTATTCATGAATGAGTCATGTGCAGTTGTTAAAACCCATTCAAATTCATCACTAAGGATATCTAGCTTGAAACGTAGTTCTGGCTTTTATTATTATTATTATTATTATTATTATTATTATTATTATTATTATTATTCAGAGAGTGTTTTTGTAGGCTGGAAATAGAATCCATTATTCTTAGCTCTGCTTGACTCAGAATCCATGAGGCCAAACTTCCTCATCATCTGGGTGTGCCTACATCTGCAACAGTGACAAGAACAGCGATACTCATGAAATGCTTGCATTCTGCTTCACTCAGTCTTTGGCTTGACATTAAATTCCTTGCTATTGCATCAATTACATCATTGTAATACAGGCATTTGGCCTTCTTCTGGTACATTCCTATTCACTGCAAGACTCTAGGAAATCCACATGCAATGCTGAAGTTACCCTCGATTGCTTTAAAGATTTCTTTTCTATAAGATTTCTTCTATTTTTCTCATAGGTAAGAGACAGGTATGGAAAAAAATAATAAATTTTTTCCCATAAAAAATCACGTGAACTGAAGAGATGTCTCAACATTCTTCAAAAGACCCAAGTTCAATTCCCAGCACTCACATGGTGGCTCACAACAGTCTATCACTACAGTTCTAGGAGGCCCATAATCCTCTCTGACCTCCATGAGCACCAGGAATGCAAATGTTATACACTTACAGAGAGGCAAAACACCCATAAATATAAACATAAATAAATCTCAAATAAAAAAGATTAAAATCATGGTGACAATAAGCCAGTCCCTTAATGATGCTAGCTTCTCTTTGAGTATCACACACACACAGCAAACCCATTTAAATAATAGAATCATGATGGTTATTGCTAGGAGTAGCATGTCCTTTCAGAAATATAGAACAGATAATTGAAAATTATGCCCAGGATTTACACATTTAAAATCTATTTTGTCTTTAATTGTGTGCCTGTATTTCTGTATATGGTGCTGTACACGGCCAGAGGCTTTAGGTTCCCCTAGAGCTGGAGAGCAGAGCTCTGACCCCTCTGTGAGAGCAGGAAGCATGCTTAACCTCTGAGCCATCTCTCCAGCCCTACTTTACAATGCTTAAATAGCTTTTTGAGGTGTAATTTTTATACCACGAAATTCATTCATTTTGTGCATGAGTATCTTTCTCTGTAAGGAGTGGAGAGCCATCACCACAACCAGAGAAGTTTTTATTAACTTTCTAAGAAGAAACTCTGGAGCCTGTGGACATGACTTGGTGTGCAAAGTGATTGTGTGCAAACATGAGACCTTGAGTTCAATCCCAAGGACCCACATAGAAATCCAGGTGCAGCAGCACACACAAAGAGCCCCAGGACTGCCAGGAAGTGGAGGTCACAAGAGGATTCCTGGAGCTTGTTGGCCAGCCAGTCAGAAGAAACAGCAAGTCCCGGATTCAGTGAGAGACTCTGTCTCAGGAAATAAGGGAAAGAGTGATGGGGACAATGCCCACACACATGTGTAAGTATGCACACAGACACATCACACACTCAAATACACCGACACAGACATATACACAGAGATATACATACACACAGAGACACCTACACACATACAGATACACATTCACACACAAACACCTACACACAGACACACGGAGAGATACACAGACATGCACGCAGACACTCACACACATACACACATACACACACAAAGACACATAAACATAGAGACAAACATGCACACAGAGAGAGACACAGACACACATATACACAGAGAGAGACACATACACACAGACACATATACACAGAGACACAGATATACACACGCAGAGATATACATAAACACAGAGACACATACACAGAGATACACACAGACACACACACAGACATACAGACATACACACACAGAGACACATACACACACAGACAAATATACACACACACACACACACATACTCACACATACTCACAGACACATATACACAGAGACACAGATATACACACGCAGAGATATACATAAACACAGAGACACATACACAGAGATACACACAGACACACACACAGACATACAGACATACACACACAGAGACACATACACACACAGACAAATACACACACACACACACACACACACACACATACTCACACATACTCACAGACACACACTGTGCCCACTCTGGTCATCACCTCACGAGTGCTCATTCTCAGTCCTTGGCAACCACTAAACTATTTTACATGGTTTTTCCCGTTCTGATCAGTTAATATAAGTGGAATTATACACCATGTATATTTCTGTATTTTTTATTTTGAATAATGGTCTCAAGGCTCATCTACACTATAGCAAACACTACTTTATTCCTCTTTATCACTGAGTAATTCTACTGTGTAAACGTACTACATTTTGTTCATCACCTGACAGACATTCCAGTTATTGTTTACCTTTGCCTGGTATGAGTGATTTATAGCTTGAATTAAAATGTAATTTTCACACACAGACAATTTTTCCTGAGTATATAGAGATACACTTTTATTTTCCTATGAGTGGAATTCATATCTCCTTCAGTAAATTTTACTTTTAAGAAACCGTAAAATTTTTCTAAAGTGAATATACTTTTATATTCTAACCTGTATGTATGTCCTTCAGTTAAAACTCTACTACAGAGAAGTAAAAAAGAGTGGAATAATTAGAAAAACAGAAAGTATAACTTTGAAAACAGTTGTTCAAAGTTGGAGAGACCCTAAAGCACTGGTTCCCAACCTGTGGGTCACGATCCTTTGGGAGTTCGAATAACCTTTTCATGGGGGTCACCTCAGACCATCAGAAATATTAGATATTTATATTACAGTTCATAGCAGTAGCAAAATTAAAATTATGAAGTGGCAATGAAAATAATTTTGTGGTTGGTCACCACAACACGAGGTGTTTAATATACAGTATGTATTAAAGGATCACAGGTTAGGAAAGTTGAGAAACACTGACATAAGGTTTCACTAAAAGTAGTTCAGTTGAATACACCATGATAACCTGGGGACCAGAGAGATGACTGCTGGGAAACTGTTTGCCACACAAACCCAAAGACCTGAGCTTGACCCCAGAACCTACATAAGAATCCAGATGCGGTGGCTTCCTTGTGATCTTGGTACTTGGGAGGATCCCAGGGCTCATTGGATAGCCAGCATAGCCTTAAGAATTCCAGGTCCCAGTGAGAGACCCTGTCCAAAACTCCAAGACAGATGGACATCTTCTGAAAAAAAAGCTACCCTTGGTTGACCTCTGACTTCCACATACACACAAGAACACACACACTCACAAATAAACATGCACACATACTGCACACACACACAAACTTACACACAGACCTTTCCATAAACATGCACATATGCCCCCATACACACACACAAACATGCACACATGCATCCCCACACATGATGATAAATAAATATTGACTCCCAAATATATTGCTGGACTTCAACATTGCTCATTATTTATGTTTCTAGCTGCTCTCTGCCAGAAAGATCACCTGTTGTGGACAGATGGGGCCTTAGGACAAGCTCTGGACAATATGTTATGGGTGTAAGCAACATTTACCACTTCTGAGCCAAGTATTAATTACAGATATCTAATCTTTCAGAGCTGCCTGCTCCCTCTGGTACAGTAATTAGTCATGTTCCAGGTGGATGCAGTTCTCCCAAGTTCACAAATGACCACATGTGCATACTTGTTCTACTGCCAGCCCATAAGAATGTATAAGCAAGAATGAAATAAGTGTTACTTAAGACATTCATATATGGGATTATTTGTTATCAATCATAACCCATTATATTCTGACTGTCACACTCATCACAGTTTTAGGGGTTTGGAGGAATTGCTTTGTTTTATTTTGGTTTGTTTTTTGAGGCAGGGTTTCTCTTTGTAGCACTGGCTGTTCTGGAACTCACTCTATAGATCAGACTGGCCTCAAACTCAGAGATCCACCTGCCTCTTCCTACCTCAAGTGATGGGATTAAAGGCATGTGCCAACACTGCCCAGCTTTGTCAAACATTTTAAAGTACTAATTCAGGGAACAAAACTATATTTAATGTGATTACATTAAATGGTTTAATGTGTAAAATATACACTGAGGTGCGATTGAATATTTCTTTGGGATGGTTGAACTCTATTTACATTTTTCTTTGCTTCTTTGGTTTTTGACAAATTAACAAATACTATTTCCATATTAGAAAAATAATAAATATATTTCCATTTTAAAAACTAAAAGTAGGTGTGTCAAGATTGCTTAGCAGGGTAAAGGCACTTGCTGTTGAGTTTGATGACCTGAGTTTGTTCTCTAGGACTCACATGATAGTTACAGAGAACCAACTCCCACATACTGTCTTCTACATGCGTGCATCATGCATGCCCGAACACACACGTGTGTACACACACAGAGACACATATGCACACAAATAAACATTTAAATTTTTAAATCAAAAGTATAATGGAAATTGTTTCATTCCCATCCTCTCTTTTATCCCTAATTATGCAACCACTGCACAAACCTCCTGAACATGAGAGAAACTAGGACTTGGCATAGTACCAGCCAATCCATGTGGGAACAAGGTCTCCTTCAGGAGAAATCTGCTTTCTAAAGAGAAGGGAGATGCACAAGGGACCAAAGCACTGTCAGAGTAAGGACCCAGGGTAAGGGCTGCACCAGTTCTCAGTTCACCATGGGCCTTTCCCTCCCTAGAGCGGTAGAATAGGCTGGGGAGCACTTAAGACAAGTGCAGCCAGAAGGCAGCCCAGCCTCTCTCAGGTATTAAGTTCCCTGCCTGACCTAAAATATGTTCTTTGAAGTTTCCTTTGCAAAATAGGCTTTCCTAACAAAACAAGCAAACTTGAAGCAAAAAAGCTGCTTTTCCATTTTTGAGATGACTATCTAGCATCTCAGGGGATCGCCATGGCTATACTTCAGTCCAAGTTTGAACTCAAACTGAATCTTACTGGTACAGACTTATTACTGGTGCCAGCCAGAACAGGAAGTGGAAATGACATTGATGTCACCATCATTGTTTGCAGTTAGGGATTTTGATTCTTTTTGTTGTTTAAGGATTTTTGTTTTTTACTCCATTATCTTCAAAGAACCTTGGGGTAGGAACTGTAAACAAAAACATAAGGGGCTTCCAGAGCTAAGGCGATGACCATAACCAGTAGCCTAGGGGCTCCCACGAACTTCTTTGTAACTCCAAACCAGAGACTTAAGGGATGGCTCAAGTGGAATTAGTCACTTCTAGTAAGGAGAGCATTTCAATTCATCATCAGAACACAAAATGTCCACGCTACAATATTTATTAAGAAGTGTAAGTCATGGGTCAATGACATAGATCATTGAGTAGTCACTTGCTGGCAAGTCTGAAAACCTGAGTTCTATCCCTGGTACTGACACAGAGAAAAGGGAGGTAGACTCTTCCCATATGTTGTCCTCTGACCTCCACACATATGCTGTGACACAGGTACAACCAAACACTCATACTAGATAGATAGATAGATAGATAGATAGATAGATAGATAGATGATAGATAGATAGATAGATAGATGAACAAACAAAATAATTTTTTAAAAGTCTTCAAATCTGCCATCAAGGACCATATTATATAGTGAACAAGTGAATGGACAGGGAAGGAAAAAAGAAAGGGATGAAAGAAAACAAAGGAAGGGAGGAAAGTAAGAAGCAAGGAAGAAATCCATGAACATGTAATAGCAATCACAGTACAGGTACATGGTATAAGTAGCAAAAACAAAACTTCAAGTTCACCACATTGTTGAGTAGTGGAAGACTTTGGGGTATCACAGTATGGCTAGAACTAGCTGTATAGCGTGGGATGGAAAGGAAGAAGAATTTTAAAGAGAATTGGGTTCCCCAGAGGAAGAATGCTCAGAAACCCTTGGTTGCATGGTGTCCCCGACCCTTTGACTCCTGTGGACCTGGCAATAGTCACCACCTGGAACTAGAAAAGCAGGCAAAGCTTTCCTTCATATGTGCTCACAGTAAAACACACCAAGACTAGAGAATCATTACCTCTACTCCTTCAGATCTTAGTGAAAATAAATGTTAGAAAGAAAATCCTTTAACATCACAGGTGCTGATCTCTGTTTCTCCTAGGATCTATCTCAGTGTTTAATTGTACTTCAGGAAGGACTAGAGAAATGAGGTTGAGATATTCCTCCATGAGTCCCTGCCCTGACTTGGATTTTTGGTGTCCTTCACAGACCTAAGTGTTATGGACATGGTCGTCTCTAGCTTGTCACTAATGGAATGAAATGGCACTTTATCAGGTGGAGCCCAGTGAGAAGCCTTTGGGACATGGGAGAGACTGGAAAGAGGGTGTTGAAAACTGGATTCCCATTCTTTCCCTTTTACTTTTCAACCACAATGTTAGTGGATTTGCTGTACCATGTGTCTCTGTATTGTATTGTCTCACACATGTTTCAGTGCAATAGGACCATTCATCAATGACTCAGAAACCCTGGAAAACCATGAACCAAGATAAGCCCCTTGTTGTCACAAGTGGATTAGTTGGTATCTGTTAAAGCACCGCAGAACTGACTAGTACAGTCCATCAGTAGGAAAATACGTGAGACATGAGAGGAGATGCCTGGACCATCTCCGCTGTCTCCTGCTCTGGATGTTTGAGTGACCTAGAGTGGCTGGTACAGATCATAAGGGTGAGTTCATATCCTCTACTCTCCCTTTTGAGATCTACCCCAAGTTCCCTGAATCTAGGCTCCACAACCCATGTGATAGATGCTTCATTAAGGCTAACCTCAGCAAGCATCCTGAGCACACTGAAGTCACCCTTCCCAGTGGGGCAAGAACAAGAAACCCCATTCTTCTGAGTGCCTTCAGAAAACTGTAAGGGAGACCTACAATGGAGCAAACACTGCCTTAGAGATCTGCCATAGAATCTGAAGCAAAATTGAAGCTGGGTATTGGAAAATAGCTTGAGGATGCATTTATCCCTGAGTGTAGTGAGTCTGAGTCTGAGTCTGAGTCTTAGTTTAGAAAGGTTGGCGGGGAGGGGGGCAGGGAGAGAAAAAGAAACATCTGTAACTCCAGTTCCAGGGCATCAGATTTACTCTTCTGGTTTTCAAGGGTACCAGGTATACATCTATACACTCAAACACACACACACACACACACACACACACAAAGTAAAACTGATCAAATCTTAAAAAATAAAAAAGTTATACATTGCCCCTGAGGAACAATACCCAAAGTTGTCCTTTGGCCCCCATACACAGGTGCATACAGAGGCATATGCACCTACATACACCCATATATACATATGCATACACAGGAGAGATTAAAGAGACAGAGAAAAGAAGAGAAGAATGAGTAGTTTAGGACATGCCCACCTTTACTCCCCAGCTCTCTAGACTGTCAGGGCACCCTGTGCCTCTTTCTTCTAAACCAGCCTTGGACTCAGCAGCTTTGCTGGCATTGCTGGCCAAAATGAACAAACATTCTTTACATCTGAGCACCCACAATCTTGAGAAAATACTAGTTAGTACAAACTCATCACCCAATCCCAGGCAGCCCCCACCCTTCCTTTCCACCCTCAAAACATGAGATATGGCCAATTTGGGAGTGAGCACATCTCTGGAATGTCTCTCACAACTCTTTCCCCATTCAGTCTTACAGTTCCATCTCAGAAACCACACCCCATACATAAGGGAGGCATTATGGAGAGACCCATAGCCTGCAGCTGTACTGTGGATTTAGTAGAGAAAGTACTGGCTTCTCTTAGTAGAAAGTTAAAAGAAATAGCTATTTGTATTCAAATGAGAAGACATGGCAACGGGTGCAAATTTATGAGGAGTTTACTGTTTAGGAAGTTTGGAAATGGATCACCAGAATGGACACTTAGGACCAGTATGTGCTGAGCAGAATCTGTGTCAGGAGCATTAGACAAAATTAACAGTCTGGACGTTTCATTGGGAGCCCTAGCTTTGGGACTCAGCACTGGTGAGCTCTGTGATCTGCATGTGTATAAGCCTAAGGGCCCAGCTTTTCCCAGATAGCCACTCCTGGATGGCTGTCTTGGTAATAACTTTATCCTTGTTTTCAAAACCAATATAAATTGAAGACAAAAAGTAGATAAATCAGCAGATAGAAGCAAATTTATTTCATGTCACTTCAGTTCCAATGCTGATTCCCTGGCATATTCCTCTCTTAATATTTTATTGTTTTTATTTACTCTGTGTGGGGACATGCCAAACTTGTAGAGGTCAGAGGACAAATTGTGAGAGTTAGCTCTCTCTTTCTACTATGTGGACCCTGGAGATGGAACTCAGGTCATCAAGCTTGGTGACACACACTTGTACCCACTCAGCCATCTCCCTGGCCCCTGCCAGCATCTTTTAAGGCAGCATTATTCAAACTGTGGTCCTCCTGTCACCTGCCCCATCCCTTTCCATTAAGCAATATCGGTGGGAGGGGAGAAACACATCTGATATTCAACTTCCCAAGAACACAGAACACTGAAAAACCACTGATTTTATTGGCCACTCGACTAAGAGTCATATAATTTACAGATACAGGGGAAGGTGGGGACAGAGGAAGGAAACTGAATCTAAGGTACAAACAGTATTTTTTCTAATTTCAGGTAAAAGATCAGAACTCTATGAAAGTTCATAAGCATGTTCGATTGCATTACAACTCCATCAAATTTGTATACTCATTCTCGAACTCGTGTGTGTATGTGTGTGTGTGTGAGTGAGTGTGCACGTGCGTGCGCTCACACGTAATTCATCATATGTGTGTGAAATGGTGTCATTCCCCAGGCACTGCCCATCAATTTTTGAGATAGGGTCACCGGCCTGGAATGTGTTGAGCAAGTTAGGTTGTCTGGCCACAAATCCCAGTGATCTGCCTGTCTCTACC
This sequence comes from Mesocricetus auratus, assembly GCF_017639785.1. Classification (NCBI taxonomy): domain Eukaryota; kingdom Metazoa; phylum Chordata; class Mammalia; order Rodentia; family Cricetidae; genus Mesocricetus; species Mesocricetus auratus. Next base: position 27,886,281 of record NW_024429196.1, on the reverse strand, counting down.
TCCCTGTCACTAGGATTATAAGTTGGCCATCAGTGCCTGTCTCCTTTTGTTGTTTGTCTGTTGTTTGTTTGTTATGTTCGGTTTGGGAAATTGAACTCAGGTCCTCTTGCTTGTAAGTAAGCATTTTTCTGACCCAGTTGTCTCCCCAGATCCCCCATTACATTCTACAAACTAAGTTTACACATAACTTCAAAGGTTATAATTATTAAGAGTGGAACAATGACTACATTCTGAGATTCTATTCTAAGATTGTACTATATCAATTCTTCAGAATCTTTCAGGTCTTGGGATGGAACCCAGAAGCCTCATTTATCCCAGTCAAGTATTCTACCACATCCTTAGTCAATGCCAGGCTCAGACACTAAGAAACACACACACACACACACTAAACTCAAAATACAGTATGAATAGAATGTAGAAATCCAAATTTCCATAGCAGCTTTTTATTTTACTTGTGTCTGATTAAGTCATTTTCAAGAAAAATGTTGCCATGGACTGAAGACAACAGGAAATCTCCTAAATTAGCCAAATCCATGTTTTTCTAGGAAGGAAACTTTGAGAGGTGTTAAGCTCACTTACAGTCGTGGAGACAGCATGGCTTGAATCCATTGCTAGTCCTCAGAAAGATTCTTTGTTCCAGTTCTTCCCACACTCCTTTCTCCTTACACCCTCTCAAAGTTTCAAGATCTTTACCCTGAATTCCTTCCCTTAGCAATTTGGCTGTGCAAGCCTTCCAGCAGAAACTGTGTCAAGCGGCAACACTGTTGGCAACCTTAGGATTCAAACCTAGACAGCCAAATATCAACCAATAAAATATCTCCTATTTATGGAGTACCTATTGGATACCAGGTCCTTAACACAGCTAGTTAAACCCTTGCTAGAATGCACAAATAAAATTGCACACCAGACATGGTGCACATCTGTAATTCTGGCATTTGGAAGATTCGGGCTGGAAGACTGTGAGTTCAAGGTCAGCCTGGGCTAATAGCAAGCACCTAGCCAGCCCTAGCTTCATAGAACAGCATGCCTTGGAGAGAAAAACTTTTGTATTCAAAACTAGAGTTTGCCCTGGTCACACAGCTGTAAGTGGTTTAATCATAGGACCTCCTGTAAACTACTCACAATTGATAAGAACTGAAGGGAATTGAGTTCTCCTATGTTTAAAAGGTGGAGAGAGTTGAGGTTTCCAGGAGTTTGTGACTTTTAATAAATTCTTTTCTCCCAGGATAAGCATTAACAGCTAACTTAATGCTTAAGACAGAAACTTGCAATGAACTGCCAGGCGGGAGTCCGTCTCAGAAATTTGCAAGGACGCATAGGAATCTGGTAGACAGCAAGGGCCAACAAGAACATTTGATTCTCCAGGACTTTGAAGTTCTATTCACAACTATGCAGCAACTAGTATGAGGCAGGAGCGAAGAACCAGTTAGAAGAGGCACGGGTGACCAACTGATAGGAAAGTTCCCATGGGGAAAGGGTTGGTGCAGTCCGAAAAGGAGCCGACGCCTCCCGCCCTAGCATCCCACCGATCAATTGCAGCCTGTCCAGAAGCCACACGGCTCAGGGAAGTGGAGGAGAGGGATAGAGCCGCGGGCTCCCACAGCTCTCCTACTTACTTGCTCGGAGGCGTCATCCCAGCTCCGTGCCTCTTCCTGGGACTCCGAAAAGAGAGGCAACCCCAGGCACAGCCCCAGCAGCAGGAGCATGGTGAAGTTGTAGCGCGCGACAGCTCTGGGACAGGGAGGAATTTTCAGGGTGCTGAAGGAACTGAGCCCACAGCTGCAGAAAGACACACACGTTCCATCCAGCCCCGCCTCCACCAGAGCCCCGCCCATCAAGGTCCCCGCCCCCTTTATACCCTCCGGGCCCGCCTATGTCCAGTCTCCTGCAGCACCGCTAGCCTAGGTCACTCCTCCTTGTCCCTTTGGAGGCTCCCGCAAACCTGGTTCCGCCCACTACTCACCGTGAGTTCCCTGCCTCCTAGTTTTGCCTTCCCTAGCCTCTACAATTGTCCGCCAGACAGCTTCCAGCAGGCACCACCTCCAGGTCCCACCTCCAGCTCTTGAGTAGCTAATGGGTCTCCATGATCTCTGGAGGAACGGTCTGCAGATCTGCCCCAGCTGTGTGCACAACCAAGGCAGACTCTGCTTTGCCCCGCTTGAACACCATCGTGCCCTTCCATCCTGCCTGCAGTGAATAGACTACTACTCCTCTTAGGCCAAGCCTTTTCCTGCAGCTGCCAGCACCATCACCCCCAACTCTTCCTTCCCTGATTTCCTTCGGACTTGCTTACTTCTTGTTGCCAAGAGATGGGGAGTCAGCACACCAGGCTCACCTGAGGCCTAAATTTGACAGGTCCCCTCCCTTACTCTTAGGACTTGTCCCCATTTAGAGTCACAAGAAAGGGATGACTGGTGGTCTAAGGCACACAAGTCACATTGTCCCTTTTAATGCCATTCTAGTATTGGGGGACAAGAAAAGAGAGGCAGAATTAGACCTGTGTGGATGTTAGGCCGGAAATGAATGTTACGTATCTTTATTATAAATTGTTGCTTCTGTTCTTGTCTTGCCACAGGAAGGATCATTGCCTATGGACCTCCCATGCTTGACCTTTTAGAACCTGGCAGAAGTCTTTTCTCCCTGTACATGTCTAATGCAGATGAGCTAATGTGCTTAGGCCATCTTGCAAAAGGTAATTTCTCCAAAGACTTATTCTGTGTCTCTGGCAAACTCCATCTAAATACATACGGTGTGAAATGGGCTTCTGTGGCCCAGAACCGGAACATGCCTGCCCCCACAACAGATTGTAGCTAGGTGAGAGCACACAGGAATACACTTGACTACAAAAAAAAAAAAAACAACAACCAGTGGATAATCTGGTTTAAGCTGCTACTCCTTCTTAAAACACCCCACTTACTCTTAGAGCAATGTTGCTTGTTCAGCAGAGAAATTAAGAGAAGTTCAAACAAGCAAACTTGCTGCTACTGTGAAATAAATGAAAGGAAGATCCTTGTCGTTAGCATTAATCATTTAATTAGCCTAATCACCCAGCATCTAAAAAACACGAAACCAGCCGGAAGAAAGCAGCTGCTCCAGCAAGGTTTCTACACAGAAACTGCATAGAAACCTGGCAACAAGCAAGTTGTATATGCCACCACAGTTCTCACTAAGGAAAAGACCAGATCCTCTGTACCATTCCCCCAAGGGAGGAATGGCTGTGAATGGACAGCTCACATTGCAGTGGATGACATCAGGTTATTGGAAAGGAGCGGGTATTGGTTACTGTTATTTGAGGGCTTGAACAACCCTCCATCTTCTTCCTCTCTCACACTCCTTTTACCCTGCCATACAAGGCATGATCATATTTCATATTCACTCACACACACCTTTACATCTTACTTTCTATCAAGTGTTCACTAGCTGAGTTTCACAACAGCAACACCAAGAAATATAGTTTGCTTTCTTTAGATTGAGGTTCCTTCCTCTACCCTGAGCCAGGTTACCGGACATGGTTTCCTTTTTAGCCAGTTTCTCAATGTGATCTGAAGTTCTTTGGATAAAAGCATGTTTTTACAACTTCTAGCATTGTTAGCACTGAAAGAATCTGTTTATGAGTGGAAGGAAGCATGAGACACATGGGATAGATGGGTGGGGCAGGATGCTAAGGAAGGAGAGGGCTGGGCTGCAATCCTTATTTGCCTACCGCTAGCTACATGCCTTGGTAGAAGTTCTGAACTGTCTGTTGCAGGGCCTCAGCTCATAAGGGTTCATTTATAAACCATTGACTTTATAGTGGACCAATGCAACATACATTTGCGAGAGATCATGCTTTGAGTTTAAGGATTTGTTTTATTTTTCCCCCAGCAATATTAGTTGCTATGCTGATATTCCATGATGTAGGACAGCCATATCCATCTGCAGCTTAAGACCAACCATTCAACCAAGAGCATATACAACCAACATGATAGCAGGTATATCTAACCTGTACTGAGAATGGCTATGAATGCAGCACAACATAAAAGTGCAAGCTTAGTTAAAACATTATGAACTATCATTGTGATTTTAAAAACCCAATTGAATGGCTTATGAGCATAAATTTTGAAAATGACTGTGTTGCAATAAAAAGGACTAGACACACCTGCCTCAGTATGGTATATTGGAAATATTTGGGGATATTATATTTTGTGTTTAGCATTGTGTCAACAAAATACTTATCTATATATATGACAGAGATACTCTATGCATAATTATAAAAATAGGTGCTGGTTTAGATGATTTTGCAGACTATAAGCTAATAGAAGTGTTCTAAGCATGTTTGTGATAGAGTAGGCCATGAAGGTCAATATTAGACATATTAAATGCACTTTCCTGTGAACAATGTTTTCAACTTACAATAGGTGTATCTGGCATAACCTCATTTAAAAAGAATCAGCCATGTTTGTAATTCACTTGCTCTATGTCACCTGAGCCTCTGTGGAAGGCTTTCAGGTATAATAGAAATAAGACTCAGTGAAATTTTCCAAGACAGTTGACAGATATTGGCTCCATGCATAAGAATGGGGGGTTGAACTGACCCTCAAATGCGACATAATGAGGGCTAAGGTGTCCCCACAGGTATATGATCTCTAAAACTGTGAAATAAAAAAAGGAGACAAGGGAAAGGAAAGAGGCCAACAGAAGGGGAAAAGGCAAAGGAGATGAAGGTATGAGAGGGTAAATGGTGAAACTATATGATATACTTGAAATAAACTGTCTTTTTCAAACCCATCACCATGCACAATAAATATACACCAATAAAAATCTAAAGTAGGAGTTATAGAGATGCCTCAGTGAATAACAGATCTTTTTGTGAACTTTGGGGATACAAGTTCAAATACCCAGAACCCATATAAAAATCCAGGCATGCTCACACGGTCATTTGTAGTCCCGGTGATTTTGGAGGCAAAGGCAGAGAATCATTGGGGCTTAGTGACTGCCAGCCTCCAGGTGTGGAGAGCCCTGTTTTTATCCATTTTTCTGCCATTACACTTTTTTCCCCACTCCCAACTTTTTTGTTGTTGTTTATTTATTTTTTATTTAAATTAGAAACAAGCTTGTTTCACATGTCAATCCCAGCTCCCTCTCCCTCCCCTCATCCCCTGCTCCCACCTGTCCCCCTAGTCCCCCACTCCACCACCCTCCACTCCCCAGGGAGGGTGGGGTCTTCCATGGGGGGGGGAATCTCCAATGTCTGTCATATCATCCAGGTCAGGGCCCATGTGTCCACGCTGAGAGAGTATCCCTCCATGTAAAATGGGCTCCCAAAGTTCATTCATACACCAGGGATAAAGCCCCAGTGATTGCCGAGGCCTCCTCACGGGCACCCACACTCAGGGGGTCTGGATCAGTCCCATGCTGGCCTCTGGGGCTCATGAGCTCCCCCTTGTTCAGGTCAATTATTTCTGTGGGTTTCAACAACCTGGTCTTGCCCCCTTTGCTCATCACTCCTCCCTCTCTGCAACTGAGCTCCAGGAGTTGAGTTCAGTGTTTAGCTGTGGGTGTCTGCCTCTGCTTCCAGGATGGCGTATAAGATAGTCATCAATCTCATTATTGGGGAAGGGCATTTAAGGTAGCCTCTCCACTATTGCTCAGATTGCCAGTTGGTGTCATCCTTGTAGATCTGTGGAAATCTCACTAGTGCCAGCTCTCTCCTCAAACCTGTAATGGCTCCCTCTATTATGATATTTCTCATTCTGCTCTCCTCTGTTCTTCCCCCGACTCAACCTTTCTGCTCCCCCATGTCCTCCTCTCCCTTCCTCTTCTCCCCCTCTCTTTTTCCCAGCTCCCTCTCTCCTTCCCCCATGCTCCCAATCGGCTCAGGAGATCCTGTCCCATTCCCCTTCTCCAGGGTACCAAGCATACACTCCCAACTCTTATTTCTTCAAGATCCTTCTATTCAAATTCTACTCAGAAATAACCAAAACCTCCTCCAGAAACACTCACTTAAAAGTTTCTCTCCCTTGAAAAAGCTTAAGGCTTACAAAATGCAGGACTAAGACCACGTTGTAGGGATTGAATCTAGGTCTTTGCATGTGTTAGAGATATGTGTTCAACTTCTAAGCTTGCATCCCAGCCTTTGGCTTTTTGAGATAGGCTGCCCTTGAACTTCTGGCCTTCCTACCTTAGTTTCTCCAGTGCCAGGTGTGCAGAAGTGTGCTCCCAGGCCTGGATTGTAGCAGTACATTTTAATAGATTCTGGAAGCCATCAGATGGCTGAGTGAATGTTAGTTTTTGCCTTGATTTCCAGAGCTGAACAACAGCAGCAAAAATCAGAACTGGTGTTTTCACTGTCTGGTGTTAGCTCAAAAGAGCCAGCTACCGTGTTTGCTCAGTATACATGTTCATATGGAATTCACAGCCAGGCTAGAAATTCTGCAGAAACATTTGTCAGTTGAGCAAGTATTTGTCCCTACAGAAACATACATTGATCAAAAATCTTGTCATCAAAGAGTTATTCTAATTTTCTTTTGAAAGGATGAAGTGACAGCACTGTCATTTTTACAGAATCCGGGAATCACCAATAGGACAAGATTCTGAGTGTATCTGTGGGCATTTTCTATATTAATTTTCTAGGTGAATTAACTGTGGTTTGCACCATCCTATGGGCTGGTGCAATAAAAAAGGAAAGAAAGCTGACTATCAATGTTTATCTCTCTGTGTGCGCTACCTGACTATGGAGACCATGTGACCAGCTACCTCACTTCCCTTCCCTGCCATGATGGACTATGTCCCTTGAGCCATAACCAAAATAAAGTCTTCTCCATTAAGTTGTTTCTTTTCTGGTATTTGGTCCCAACAATGACTAAAGTAACCAACACAGACACCCAGAGCAACACCGGTACCCCCCAGCAGAGCTCTCGGCTTTGACATGGGATTATCACTTGGCATAGCACAGAGTGTTTTTCAAACACACATGGAATAAGACATGTTCTGTCACCTGTGCCTCCATGTACTATCCGTGACACTAAAGCCTGAAGTCAGAGAACACAGCAGCACCTGAAGGTGACCCCCAGGAGTGTTTTCAACCTGAAGAGCTGCCAGATGTGTCTCAGGCAGATGTTGGGAGAGCTCCAGAGCACATCCCCTGCCAACACAGACATGTCTCTGGAAGGGTTCTGGCTCCCATAGACTGTGGGTTTTGTGGGTGGTGCTGAGAGATATAACACACCAGCTGAAGCCAGGGCCTGACTTGGCAGCGTTGTTGGGTTCTCTGGAAATGCTGATGGGCAGGCTGCCTGACTGGCAGCAAGGGAGCCTCTGTGGCATGCAACATGTGCAACAGGTACCAAACACATGGGTACAGACTTGCTGAGCAAAGCTGTCTGGTGAGAACAACCTTAATTCTTGCCAGTTTCTGAAAACATTTGATCACCTCTGTCATGCTTTTCTTAATTCTTTTTCTGGTATTACACAGGGTTACATAAGACCACATTTATGCAAGCATATAATAGACTTAGAGTACATTTCTTCCACACCCAGCCCCCTTTTCCACTTTAACTTTTCTAAGTTGGTCCCTTCATTCCTATAGACAGATTTACTTCTATTTCCCTGCTACCCCTACATTCTTGACTGTATCTGTACAAAATCTAGGATCCAGGGGCTGGTTCAGCACTAAGAAGCACTTACTGATCTTGCAGAAGACCTGTGTCCTACACATTCATGATGACTCATCATCACCTATAACTCCAGCTCCAGGACCTCCAATGCCCCCTTGTGACTTCCAGTGGCCTGTGATGCACATCCAGGCACTCGGGCACACACACACACATACACACACACACACACACACACACACATACACACACAAAATAAACATCTAAGATCCGCAAATGAGAGAAAATGTGATCTTTCTCTTTCTTAGAATGACTTAATTTTCCTAATATGTTTATCTCCAGTTTCTGGAAGATTACATAACTTCATTTCTCTTTATGGCTAAAAACAATACCATTACATATTTATGTTGTATTTTTCAAATAAGCAAATCATTATTTTCTTCCTCAACTTAGAATTCATTATCTTCCCACCTCTCATTTGGGTTAGTTCTAAATTCTAGAATGTTCTTAGGAAACTGAGTCTGGAAGGAAGTGAGATGTCCTCATGGTATGTCTGATATTTTCCAGGAGCTCTGTGTTTTTGTGTGTAATAGTGTGTGTCTGAGTGTGTGTGTGTATCTGAGTGTGTGTGTGTGTGTGTGCATATATGTGTTTGGATGTTGTAGTGGTTTTAATGGTAAATGTTCCCGGTAGGCTCAGGTATTTGAATATTTTTCCACTTGGTAACAGTTTATGGAAGTATGGCCTTGCTGGAAGAAGTATATCACTGGAGTTGGGCTTTGAGATTTTGTAGCCTCACCCCACTTGCAGTTTGCACTCTGTTTAATACTTATGGCCAAAGATATGATTTCTCCATTTCTTGCTCCTGCCTCTACGTGTGCTACTTGCTGCCATGCCTCCCTGCCATGACAAACTAATCCATCTGGAATTCTAAGCCAAAGTAAACTGCCTTCCTTAAATTGTCTTTCATTGTGGTATTCTATCACAGCAACAGAAAAGTGCTTATACACACACGTGCTCTCTCTCTCTCTCGTGTGTGTGTGTGTGTGTGTGTGTGTGAACTTCTACATTCTCTCTAACATAGGATCTGCTTTTCCTTTTAATGACCTTATCAGAAATAGCAAATAAAGAACTGGAGATTTAACTCAGTGGTCAAGTGTTTGCCTAGTATTATTTGACCTTGGGTTTGATTTCCCAGTACTTCAGGAAATTGGGAATAAAGAAAGATAGTATTTCTTAGCTTCTTCTAGCAACTACACATGACATGTATATCAAAGGAGAGTACTGGCCTCTGTGGCCCTATTATACATGGTCATTTCTCTAGTCTGCTGTTTGTCTCCTGATTTAACCTTAAAATGTAATCTATCTGTCTGTCTGTCTATCTATATATCAACTATCTATATATCTATCTCATACTCTCCTTTGAAACAAATTATTGTTATGTCTCCCAAGCTGGTCTCAAACTCATGACCTTCCTATCATAGCCTACCCTATGGTGGGATTATAGATGTGTGCCATTGTGCCTCACTGGCCCCTCTCCTTTAAAATTTTTCAAGGTTTTACCACCATTTCAACAGGAATACTAGCACATATCTCCCTTCTATCAAGAACATGTCTGATGTAACTTCATGACCACAAAAGGGAAAGACAACTTATGGACCGCATGCCAGCATAATGCTAAGTGTTTTCCATGCCTTACCTTATTTGCTCCTGAAGATAATCTGCACAGCACAGGAAAAAAATACAGCTTCATAGAAATGCAACAACTTCCCCAAAAGGGCAGAATTATAAACAGTGGAGCTGCGATTTCATAAATCCAAGATTGTCCGAAGAACAGCTGCGGAGCTTTCTTTTCCTCGTGAGGCCGCTGTACTTTTATTGCATATTTGGTGTCTGTTCTAGTAGATTCCAAATCTTTCAGCGTCACTAAATTCCCAAGGCCACTGATCATAGCAAAGAAATGCCACTGGGCATAGCACTGGGCAACACACACACACACACACACACACACACAATGCTGCATGACTGGTTTCAGCAGCACACAGTTCAGTAGGAGGGCACATGCTTAACATACCTCAGGTCCTGGTTTCAACCTCCAACATACAGAAAGGAAGGTCTTGAAATGATGATCCTGTAATCACAGCACGGAAAGAGATGATCAGTTTTTGTTATGTGTAATGATGCACTTATCAATGACAGAAAGAATTGCTCTGTGTTAATGTAGGTACAACAAAGCACAAAGTGAGTTATTTAATACAGCACAAATGTATTGTCTTACACTGTCCCTGTAAGTTGTGGGGCAGACTCCTTCGACTGCTCCTCCAGCTACTACTGCAGCCCCACCCACCCCCACTCTACTTACTGTCACATCTCCTTCCTTCTCTCTCTCTCTCTCTCTCTCTCTCTCTCTCTCTCTCTCTCTCTCTCTCTCTCTCTCTCTCTCTCTCTCTCGTAGAGACTCTTGTGATCCTTGGAGTAACCCAGATAACTCAGATCTCATCTTATGATCCTTGACTGAAACTTGACACCTATGAAGTCCCTTTCACTGTGTAAAGAATAGTTTCTGGAATTGAGGACAAGAGCATCTGTCGTTTGGCCTATCATTCACTTGGTGTCCTACCTTAAAGCCTGTACTTGGTACTTCTGAGAAGTATGACAGTAAAGTGTGCCCCTTGCAAGCATGAAGACCTGAGTTTAGAGGCAGATTTCAAAAAAGATGGATGGTAGTGTGCACTTATAGCCCCAGCACAGCACAGACAGAGATAGAAGGATCCCTGGAGCTCACTGGCCAGTCATGCTAGCCTGCTTTGTGAGTTTCAACTCCGTTGAGAGATATTGTCTCAGAATACAAGATGGGAAAGAGCAAGAGAGGTGGTTCAGTGAGTCAGAGCAGGCGCTGTGAAAGCATGAGGACCTGAGTTTGAAACTCAATACCTGTGTGAAAAGCCAGGTATGACTGCACCTACACCTGGACCACTGGGGTTTACTGGCCACCAACACGGTATCAGATTCAGGGACAGACTCTATCTTAGAAAATAAGGCAGAGAGTGACAGAGCAAGACACCCAACATCTTCCTCTGGTCTCCATAGCAGACTCCTACCATCCCCACCCACACATCAGCAAATTTTTAACAAGTACAAGTATTTTGAGTGAAGATATAGAGAAAACTAGAAATTTCCAAAAGCTTTTGTTTTGTAAAACATTTTGATGTTTGGGCTCCTGAGTGATAGCCCTTTGGGGCTTGTAACAGCAGTGACTTTTCCATGCCTTGTCTAAAACTTCAGAAGAAGAAGAAGACTCCTTGATGAACTCTTCAGAGAGGTTTAAGGTTTTTAAATGTGTTAAATTCATTTACATCCAAGCTTTCCAATGCAGTGAATATTGGTTAACTGAGTAGCCCATGAGTTTACTATATGTCTATACTTTCTGATTTATGAGGCCAATTCCTGAAAAATATATCTAAGTATCTGTTCCTACACACCTGTCCTAATTTCATTTCTGTTGTTGTGATCAACTAGCCCTGCAAAAAGCAACTTTGGGGAGAAAGGTTTAATTTGGCTTACCATCCTAGGTCATAGTCCCTCCCTGGAGGGAAGCCACACTGGCAAGATCTTGGAGTATCAAGTCAACTCTCATCCACAGTCAAGAGCAGAGAGAAGCGAATGCCTGCTTGTTTAGTGCTCAGCTACCTCTACTCTTAGACAGTCCAGTGTCATCTCAAAGCACAAGACACCACCCACTTTCAGGCTGTGTCTTCCTACTCAATTAGACATTGAAGAGAGTCCCCAAAAACTGTCTGGAATGCCAACCCAATCTAGACAGTTCTTTATTGAGACTCTCCTCCAGATGATCCTAGGCTGTGTCAAGTTGACAGATATTCATCACAATACCTCTATATATTCACTGTATCTGTGATATTATATGAACCTTTACATACCCTTATATATTCATCATACATATACCAAACACACACACACACACACACACACACACACACACACACACACACAGAGTCAGAGTCAATCTGTAATAGTTTTAATGTGTGACTATTTAAACATGCTTTTGGATAGCAAAAACTCTATTTCTTATAAATTTCTCCCAAGATAGTACATGTGTACATATTTAACGACATTGAAGTAAAGCCCTGATTGCATTATTGTCCCAGTAATGACTGGGCTGACCACCAGCTCCCAGCATGAGGCCCTATTTTATCTGCAAGTTACTCCTCTCCAGTTTTGTACAGGTCCTATACACTACTAGCCCTAAAGTGATGTCCACTGTCTGCCACCTAGTGGAGACAGACATTCTAGAAAATCTGACAAATGACCTAAGCAAAAGTCATAGGCAAATATAAATACATGAGTGCAAGTAACAGAAATTTCAGAGAAAATGAGAGCTTTCCCACAAATATACAGCTAAGATAAAAATATCCTTCCCAACGCTTCCTACCCCGTGTTCCTGGCCTAACTCATCTACTTCCTGCAGAACACACTGTTGTTTTTCATAGGTGACCCGATGAAAATGATGATGTGTTTTCTTCACAGTGTGAGGAAATGGCTTCTGCTAGTCAGGGTTGATGCCTAGGCACCGAGGGAAAAGGGTGTAGGTTGTGATGGGAAATGACAATTTGTGGTGGACAGGCGCTTGCCCAGCTGACTTCACTCAGCCTTGATAACCACGTGAGTGCTGTGTGAAGGCACCGTTCCTCCCTTGGAAGCTGGACTTTTCCCTCCATGGTGTTGAGTTTCTCCTCTGAATTGCTGACTAGTTCGTCCACTTTGCTAACTGTCTTGTCTAGGTCTTGAACTGATTTCCTCACCTCAGTGATCAGATCCAGTCATCTCTGGATCATTGACCGTTTTGAAAAGTCTGACCCTGAAATCTCTTTCTGGCATTTCACTTATCTCATTTTCTGTGGTTTCCAGTCTTGAGGAGATGTGAGCTTGTGCAGGTATCATATGAGTCAAAGAATTAGTAAAAATATTGTAAAAAAATAAAATAGAGAGGCAATTTTTAGAAATAGCTTAATTGTTCTAGATACAAGAGTGTTGTATAACGACATTGACCCCTAATATTTATCTTTGGATCTGTTCTTAGGCTGCCCTGTGTTCATATCTCAGCTGGGCTAGCCTTTTCTATTCATACCCCAAATGGGATTTCCACCTCTATTCATACCTCAGTTGAGTTAGCCTCCTTTATTCATATTTCAGATGGGAGGCTATCGTCCTGTTTTATATCTCAGATGGGATATCCTCCTGTTTTGTATCTCAGATGGGCTATCCTCCTCTATTCATATCTCAGATGGGCTATCCTCCTCTATTCATGTTTCAGGTGCGCTCTCTGCTAAGGCAGGGAAGAAGCTAGAGGGAAAGAGGATGGGTGCTCTGAAGCAAGTGAAAAATAGAAGAAAGCTATTTTCTAGCTTTCAACAGTGTCTTTGTAGTTCCTTGGAGTTTGTCTTTCACTATCCCAATACAAGAATCCGTGTACTTCCTTAGAGTTTGTCGTTCAGTAGTTTACTATCCCAATACAAGAATCCCTGTAGTTCCTTAGAGTTTGTCGTTCAGTAGTTTACTATCCCAATGCAAGAATCCCTGTAGGCCCTTCCTAAATATTGTTTAGAAGCCTCTATGTAAAGTTCAGACATTTTTTTCTTTCTTTTTTTTATTAATATTTTTTTTATTTTCCATTTTAAATTTAGATAAGAAACAAGGTTGCTTCACAAGTCAGTACGAGGTCCCTCTCCCTTTCCCTCCCCTCCTCCCGTGCCCTCCCCCCCATCCCCCCCGTTATCCCCTCATTCCTCCAGGGAGGGTGAGGCCCTCCATGGGGGTGTCCATAGTCTGTCATTTCATATAGGGCAGGGCCTAGACCCTTCCCCAAGAGTTCAGGGTGAGAGTGCACCTCACATTGTTCTATGGGAGTCCAGAGACCGTGTGTATACTTGGGATGGGTACTGATCTGCTGTCCAAGGCTCAATAGATTACCTAGGCCTCCTCACTGACACCCAGATTCAGGGGGTCTTGATCAGTCCCATGCTGGATTCCCAGGCTGATGCCTGGGATTCAAGAGTTAACCTTTGTCTGGTCAGCTGTTTCTGGGGGTTCAACCAGCCCAGTCTTAATCCCTTTGATCATCAGTCCTCCCTCTCTGATACTGGCTTTCTTGAGTTCAGCTCAGTACTTAACCAGCCAGTAAATGAAGTTTCTGTTTCCCAGACTCTCTGGCAATAGGATTGTAGGCTGGCACTCCCCAGATCTATGTCTAAAATCCATATATGAGAGAGTACATGCCATGTTTCTCTTTTTGTGACTGGGTTACCTCACTCAGGATGGTTTCTTCTAGTGTCATCCATTTGCCTGCGAATCTCATGATTCCATTATTTTTTTCTGCTGAATAGTACTCCATTGTGTAGATGTACCACATTTTCTCTATCCATTCTTCGGGTGAGGGACATCTAGGTTGCTTCCAAGTTCTGGCTATTACAAATAAAGCTGCTATGAACATAGTGGAACAGACATCTTTGTTATATGAATGGGCATCTTTTGGATATATGCCTAAGAGTGCAGTTGCTGGGTCTTGTGGTAGGTTTATTCCCATTTTTCTGAGGAATCTCCATACTGCTTTCCAAAGTGGCTGAACCAGTTGGCACTCCCACCAGCAATGGAGGAGTGTCCCCCTTTCACCACATCCTCTCCAGCATAAATTGTCATTGGTGTTTTTGATTTTAGCCATTCTGACAGGAGTGAGATGGTATCTCAGAGTTGCTTTGATTTGCATTTCCCGGATGGCTAAGGATGTTGAGCACTTTCTCAAGTGCCTCTCAGCCATTTTAGACTCCTCTATTGAAAACTCTCTATTTAGTTCTGCAGCCCACTTCTTAATTGGGTCCTTTGCTGTTTTGGAGACTTGCTTCTTGAGTTCTTTGTAAATTTTGGAGATCAACCCTCTGTCAGATGTGGGATTAGTGAATATTTTTTCCCATTCTGTGGGCTGCCTTTTTGTCTTGCTGACTGTGTCCTTTGCCTTACAGAAGCTTCTCAGTTTCAGTAGGTCCCATTTATTAATTGTTGATCTCACTGTCTGTGCTACTGGTGTTATGTTCAGGAAGCTGTCTCCTGTACCAATTCTTTCAAGGGTACCACCCACTTTCTCTTCTAAGAGGTTCAGTGTGGCTGGATTTATGTTGAGGTCTTTGATCCATTTGGACTTAAGTTTTGTGCATGGCGATAAACATGGATCGATCCGCATTCTTCTACATGCCAGTCTCCAATTATGCCAGCACCATTTGTTGAAGATGCTTTCTTTATTCCATTGTATATTTTTAGCTTCTTTGTCAAAGATCAGATGTTCGTACGTGTGTGGGTTAATACCCGGATTTTCAATTTGATTCCATTGGTCTGCCTGTCTATTTTTGTGCCAATACCAAGCTGTTTTCAGGACTATAGCTCTATAATAGAGCTTGAGGTCAGGGATAGTGATGCCTCCGGACGTTGCCTTGTTGAACAGGGTTGTTTTGGCTATCCTGGGTCTTTTGTTTTTCCATACAAAATTGATTATTGTTCTTTCAAGGTCTGTGAAGAATTGTGCTGGGATTTTAATGGGAATAGCATTGAATCTGTAGATTGCTTTTGGCAGGATTGCCATTTTTACTACATTGATCCTACCTATCCAAGAGCATGGGAGATCTTTCCATTTTCTGAGGGCTTCTTTAATTTCTTTCTTTAAAGATTCAAAGTTCTTACGATACAGGTCTTTCACTTGTTTGGTTAGCGTTACCCCAAGGTATTTTATGTTGTTTGTGGCAATTGTAAAGGGTGATGTTTCTCTGATTTCTCTTTCAGCCCTTTTATCATCTGTATATAGTAGGGCTACTGACTTTCTTGAGTTGATCTTGTAACTTTGCTGAAGGTGTTAATCAGCTGTAAGAGTTCCCTGGTAGAGTTCTTTGGGTCATTGATGTAAACTATCATATCGTCTGCAAACAGTGAAAGTTTGACTTCTTCCTTCCCAATTTGTATCCCCTTGATCCCCCTTTGTTGTCGTATGGCTATAGCTAGAACTTCAAGTACCATGTTGAAAAGGTATGGAGAGAGTGGACAGCCTTGTTTTGTTCCTGATTTTAGAGGAATTGCGTTGAGTTTCTGTCCATTTAGTTTGATGTTGGCTGTTGGTTTACTGTATATGGCTTTTATTATGTTTAAGTATGTCCCTGTTATCCCAGATCTCTCCAAGACCTTTATCATGAAGGGGTGTTGGATTTTGTCAAAGGCTTTTTCAGCATCTAGTGAGATGATCATGTGATTTTTGTTTTTCAGCTTGTTTATATGGTGGATTACGTTGATGGATTTTCGTATGTTGAACCATCCCTGCATCCCTGGGATGAAACCTACTTGATCATGGTGAATGATTGTTTTGATGTGTTCTTGGATCCGATTTGCCAGTATTTTATTGAGTATTTTTGCATCAATGTTCATGAGGGATATTGGTCTGAAGTTCTCTTTCTTGGTTGTATCTTTGTGTGGCTTGGGGATCAAGGTTATTGAAGCCTCATAGAAAGAGTTTGGCAAAGACCCTTCTGCTTCTATTGTGTGGAACACTTTGAGAAGAATTGGTATAAGCTGTTCTTTGAATTTGTGGTAGAATTCTGCACTGAGGCCATCTGGACCTGAACTTTTTTGGTTGGGAGACTTTTGATGACAGCTTCTATTTCCATAGGGGTTATAGGTCTATTTAAATTGCTTATCTGTTCTTGATTTAGTTTTGGCAAATGATAGCTGTCCAGGAAGTCATCCATTTCCTTTAAATTTTCGAATTTTGTGGAGTACAGGTTTTCAAAGTATGACCTAATGATTCTCTGGATTTCCTCAGAGTCTGTTGTTATGTCCCCCTTTTCATTTCTGATTTTGTTAATTTGCGTGTTCACTCTCTGCTGTTTGGTAAGTTTGGACAAAGGTTTGTCTATCTTGTTGATTTTCTCAAAGAACCAACTCTTCGTTGCATTGATTCTTTGTATTGTTTTCCTGGTTTCTACTTTGTTGATTTCAGCCCTCAATTTGATTATTTCCTGGCGTCTACTCCTCCTGGGGAGTTTGCTTCTTTGTGTTCTAGAACTTTTAGCTGTGATGTTAATTCTCTGGTATAACTGTTTTCCTGTTTCTTCATGTGAGCACTTAGTGCTATGAACTTCCCCGTAGCACTGCTTTCAAAGTGTCCCATAGGTTTGGGTATGTTGTGTCTTCATTCTCATTGAATTCGAGGAAGTCTTTAATTTCTTTTTTATTTCCTCTTTGACCCAGGGATGGTGCAGTTGAGCATTATTCAATTTCCATGAGTTTGTAGGTTTTCTGCAATTTGTGTTGTTGTTGAATTCTAATTTTAAGGCATGGTGGTCTGATAAGATGCATGGAGTTATTCCAATTTTTTTGTAGCTGCTGAGGTTTGATATGTTGCCAAGTATGTGGTCGATTTTTGAGAAGGTTCCATGTGGTGGTGAGAAGAAGGTATATTCTTTTTTATGTGGATGAAATGTTCTATAGATATCTGTTAATCCCAGTTGGGTCATTACTTCTATTAGACCCTTTGCTTCTTTGTTGAGTTCCTGTCTGGTATTCTTGTCTAGTGGTGAGAGTGGTGTGTTGAAATCTCCCACTATAACTGTGTGGGGCTTTAGATGAGATTTAAGTTCTAATAATGTTTCTTTAACGAATGTGGATGCCTTTGTATTGGGGGCATAGATGTTCAGGATAGACACTTCGTCTTGGTGGGTTTCACCTGTGATGAGTATGTAATGACCTCCTTCATCTCTTTTGATTGATTTTATTTTAAAGTCTAGTTTGTTAGATATTAGGATTGCTACCCCTGCTTGTTTCTTGGGTCCATTTGATTGAAAAATTTTTTCCCAACCTTTAACTCTCAAGTAATGTCTGTCTTTGAGGGTGAGGTGTGTTTCTTGTATGCAGCAGAAGGAAGGGTTCTGTCTTCGAATCCATTCTGCTAGTCTGTGTCTTTTTATGGGTGAGTTAAGGCCGTTAATATTGAGGGATATTAATGACCATTGATTGCTCATCCTTCTTCGATTTGCGATGGTTGTTGTTGGTGGAATTATGGGTGGAATTTCGCCCCTTTGTTCTTTTGGCTGTTGGTAGAGAGGAATTCTCTAATGCTTATGTTTTTCTGGTTGTAGTTAGCTTCCTTGGGTTGGAGTTTTCCTTCCAAAATTTTCTGTAGGGCTGGGTTAGTGGACACATATTGGTTGAATCTAGTTTTGTCATGGAATATCTTGTTTTCTCCGTCTATAGTGATTGAGAGCTTTGCCGGGTATAGTAGTCTGGGCTGGCATCCATGGTCTCTTAGTGTAGGTAGAATATCTATCCAGGACCTTCTGGCTTTCAGAGTTTCCATGGAGAAATCAGGTGTAATTCTGATAGGTCTGCCTTTATATGTTACTTGACCTTTTTCCTTAGCTGCTCTTAATATTCTTTCTTTATTCTGTATGTTTGGGGTCTTGATTATTATGTGGCGAGGGATTTTTTTTGTGGTCCACTCTATTTGGTGTTCTGTAGGCTTCTTGTACCTTCATTGGCATGTCTTTCTTAAGGTTGGGAAAGTTTTCTTCTATGATTTTGTTGAATATGCCTTCTGCCCCTTTGAGGTGGATTTCTTCTCCTTCTTCTATACCTATTATTCTTAGGTTTGGTCTTTTCATGGTGTCCCATAATTCCTGGATGTTTTGTGTTAAGGATTTGTTGGATTTAAGGTTTTCTTTGGTTGATAAATCCATTTCTCCTAATGTATCTTCAACACTTGAGATTCTCTCTTCCATCTCTTCTATTCTGTTGGTAATGCTTGTATTGGTAGTGCCTGACTGTTTGTCCAGCTTTTCTATTTTCTGCCTTTCTTCAGATTGTGTTTTTTTTAGTGTCTCTATTTCAGTTTTCAACCCTTGCAGCGTTTGCATTGCTTCTTGCAATTTTCTGTTTATCTGTTCGTCCGTTTGTTGCCTTTTATGAATTTTTTGGTTTGTTCTTTCTTCCATTTCTTGCATTTTTTGGTTTGCTTTTTGTTCCATTTCTTGGATTTTGTGCTTTGTTTCTTCTTCCATTTCCTGCCTTTTTTGGTTTGTTTCTTCCTCCATTTTTTTCATTTTTTGCTTTGCTTTTTCTACCATTTCTTGCATTTTTTGCTTTGTTTCTTCTTCCATTTCCTGCCTTATTTGGTATGTTTCTTCTTCTAATTCTTGCATTTTTTGCTTTGCTTTTTCTTCCATTTCTTGCATTTTTTGTTTCATTTCTTCTTCCATTTCGTGCCTTTTTTGGTTTGTTTTTTCTTCCAATTCTTGCATTTTTTGGTTTGTTTTTTCTTCCATTTCTTGCATTTTTTGGTTTGTTTTTTCTTCCATTTCTTTGAGGGATTTTCCAATATCCTCTTTTAGGGCCTCTATCATTTTCATGAAAGTGCTTTTAAGGTCGTTCTCTTCTGCTTCCTTCGCGTTGGAATATTGGGGTCTTGCTGGTGTGGAGTCTCTAGAATCTGGCGGTGTCATATTTGTTTTTCTGTTGCTGACTGTGTTTTTGTATTGTCTCTTTCCCATCTCTTCTTTTAGTGGGTGCAGAAAGAGCCCCTTCCTGGTCTGGGGACCAGAGTTCCCTTTGGTGGGTGCTAGTAAGTCCAGTAATCTGGTGGTTCTTCTATGCCTTGTCCAAATGCTGGTCCGTGGGTAGAGAAGAAGAACAGGAATCTGGGGCGCTTAGCCTCCTACCTGGTCCCCTGGACCCTATGCTGGGTCCTGTTGTACCTGATCCGGAACAGCTACTCCCCTGGTCTCCCTGGCTCCTGTAGTTTCCTGGTCTCTTTGGTGGGAGAGAAGATCTGGAGTCTGGGGTGCTTGGCTCCCGCCGGGATTGGGAGCTCTGTGCAGTTCCCAGGCGATCTGCAGGCTCTGGAACACAGGCCGGGAAGCTGGCCTGTTTACCTGATGATGCCAGAGGGACAGCTGCTTCCCTGTACTCCCAGCCTCCTCTCCTTTCCTGGACTCGTTGGTGGGAGAGAAGATCTGGAGTCTGGGGTGCTTGGCTCCCGCCGGGATTGGGAGCTCTGTGCAGTTCCCAGGCGATCTGCAGGCTCTGGAACACAGGCCGGGAAGCTGGCCTGTTTACCTGATGATGCCAGAGGGACAGCTACTTCCCTGTGCGCCCAGCCTCCTCTCCTTTCCTGCAAGTTCAGACATTTTGATGATAGATAAATTAATAATCACAGTGTAACCATACAGAGCAACTATTCAGTGAGAACTGTGTCCCATTTATTGCAAAGCTCTTTACATTAACCTTCAAATTACCTTTAGAACTCTCTTTCCACTTTGGCATCAAGTCTCTGGAAGGCTGTTTCCTTACTCCTTCTGCATCCTCCACTTTACTTGTTAGTAAAGAAATTCCCAATGGGCTTGGGAAGTATAAATCACTTGAGCTCTGTGCTTGGAGACCAGCTTGGTAAGTCCTTTACTAAGTAGCTCCTGGAGGGCTGCCCTGGCCAAGGAACCTCGAATCTTCAGTCTCTCAGAGACCACAGCTGGTGTAACAAGCTTATAATTGGGCACTTCCTTACAGAGCTTGTCATATGTAGTTTTGTCAAACAGGACTAGATTGTTGAGCTTACTCCGGACTTTGCCTTTGGACCACTTCTTTTTGGCCTTGCCACCAGACTTATTTATTGGGTCTTTGTCTTTCTTGGCAGACTTCCTGGCATCTTTCTTCTTGTTGTCATCCTTAGGCGGCTAGGGGAAGAAGACTGGAGTGCAGGATGGTCATAGGGTGGCCCCCGGTCTTCATCGATAGTTGTATTTCACCCACCCATGGCGGCGGCGCTGGAGCACCTGGATGCAAAGCCCACAGCAGCCCCGCAGATGATGAAGCGCTCCGTGTGACGATGCCTCCATGGCCCCCGCCCCCAGCACCGCTCAGCCCTCTCAACCCCACTGCTGAACACTGGTGAGTCCCACCATGTTGAAGCTCAGAGAAAGGCGACTACCACTGCAACCGCCACTAAGATCCAGATTATACTTTTGAGTAGTCAGAATGCCCATCTGAGGCCCAACTTGTGCATTCATGTGGAGAGATTCTATAAGAGAGGAGAATTCAGATTCTGTGCCAATGGGCTTCCAGCCCCTGGTGAGGTCATTGGATGCTACAGCCTAGAGGAGTCCCTGCTTGACTACAGGCCCAGTCAACACTATGCAGAGCCAAAAAACCTCCAGTTGAACCCAGTAAACCTACAAACTCAAGAGACTTATTACATTGTTTAAGTGATGTAGCAGAAGGAAACCGAAGCATTCCTGGTACCGACCGGTCTTGGCCTAGTGAATGCTGCCAAATTGCACCTCAAAGAAACAACTGGAAGATGCTCAGTGTTCCTGGGCCCAGTTTCATCCATTTGAACTCCCTCTGCCCTGGCCTTCTCAGGGCAGGCCTAGCCCTGCTCATTTTTCTGCGTTGGAGACTGGCCATCTGCCCAGCTCCCTCCAACTTTTATTTTCTTTCCCTCGACTCAGACTCTGCCCTCCTTTGTGACATGAAGTCTCCATAGGATAATAACTCCATAATAACCTTCTCTCTTGCCTCATACTTTGATGGTGATCATAACCTCTCCAGCTTAACCTTTTTGAACTGTGTGTCCAGATTATACCCTAAGATGCAGTTTTTAAATCTCTGTCCCACAAATCTTCAGTGTCATCTTTAGGAACACTCTCCATTTCCTTAGCGACAATATGATGTTGACCTGGAGCTCACCTATTAGGGTAAACTCCCTGGACATGGAATGTCAGAGACCTTCCTGCGTCTCCTCTCCCAGCACTGGTATTACAAACACACACCAACACCAACACCAACAAGCCCTGTCATTTTCAGATGGATTCTGGGGAGCCAATCCAGACCCTCATGTTTACAAGGCAAACACTTTACCAACTGAGTCATCTCTCAAACCCTCATTCTATTCTCCTGGTTAGAAAGTCCTGGTCCTATAATTAACCAGATGAAAATTTATCGCATTTTCTTTTTCTGTCTCAACCATAAGAAACATTTTGAAATCAACCTATACTATGACAAACCTGTGTCTTCAATTTAAAAACACCATAGTAAAGGGATGTAAAAATCAGTTCAACATAATGTTCTGTAGATCAATGTCAACCACTAGTTATTTAGGCAGCAAATCTCCCTGTGTCATCTGGAGGCTCCACAATCAGGGAAGATTTAACTGTGATGTGAGGCACTGTTGATGGATTATACGTGTGTCCGCTGACAAATTAGTTTGCCTCTGAGTGCCTGACCAGGATGAGGTCACAGCTCTGGTGTAGTCACAACCCCAACTTTAATCCCCACTGAAGATTCTTTGACTCCTCTGTTTCCTCATCCTTATGTACATCTTTACCGAACACTATTCTTGGCTTAGTTTCCCAGATCCCCCCCCCCGTCTTCTTCCTGAACTTGAGGCTCAGACTGTCCTCTTCTGCCTTCTTTAGTCTGCTGACCTTTGTCAAATAGTTTATTTGTAGTACCAAGGATTGAACCTAGGGCCTGTAGCATACTAGGTAATATTCTGCCAGTAGCTACACCCTCAGCATTATAGTTTAATCTAGAACATCAGTCAGAGTTCTACATGTTGAAGGCTTGGGCACTCTCAGGTGGAATGTTTATAGGAGACATACAAGGGGAGGAGGTTAGGTCATTGGGTTTATTGTTTACATTACTCACTTCTGAAGCACAGGGTGACAAAGAGAACCTTAGAGGAAAGATGTATTTGGGCTCACAGTTTGAAGGGACACAGTTCATCCTGGTGAGAACATGGCATCAGCAGGTGTTCATATTGCTTCTAGTCACAAAACAGAGAGATGAGCACTGATGACTCACCTCCTTTTTACTTTGACTCAGTCCATCACCAGACTATGTAATAATAGTTTTGCCCTCATTAAAGATGGAGCTTCCTATCTCTCTGGACCTCTGTGGAAACACCCACATAGATAAACACAAGTTTGCCTCCTGGAGACTCTAAATTTCCTCAAGTTGACAACAAAGATTAATCATCATGTTGGAGGTGTGCTTTTGAACGATACGTAGTGACCCTGCCCTGCTTTCTTCTTCTGCCACTAGCATTTTCCTTTGCCTCAAGCTCCCACCAAGCCACACTGCTTTGCCACAGGTCAAAAAACAATAGAAGCAATCAACCACGGATTGAAGCCTCTAAAACTGCAAGGCAAGAAATGCTTTCCTCCTTCAGAACTGTCACTGCTATTTTTACAGTGGTAGAAACTAATACAGCTTCCAACCCTGCACTCATCTGCCAAGCCGTGTGAGCTCCAACTTCCTCTACACTCCATATCAAGTGAGCCCCAGGCACACTTTACACACATGTGCATGCTTGTATGTGTGTGCATGCATACCTGTGTGTGTGTATGTGTGTGCACACGCGCACACATGCACGCGCATGCGTGTGGCTTTTTAAAAAAATTATCAAGCATCTTTTAGGTTGTTTCTCATTAATTTTTTTTCAGATAATTCCACTTCAAGCTCCCCAGCCTGTAATTTACAGATGTCAAATCCTCTTTGAATATTGAGGTGATCTAATAGTCATATCTTAGGATCTCTTTTTCTGTCAGTACATAAGAGCGTAATTAGTCTGAGAAACGAATCATTTAAACTGTGTTAGCACAGCTTTGCTGGCTCTATGTTTCTCTTGATTTGTATTTCCCATTGCACATTTTATTCTTTACTGTCTGATTTTTTTCATGCCAAGGAAACACAAGACAAATAAGTTATTCAGTTGCATTAAGCCATCTTTGCTGGGCTGTCAATCTCTTACTTTTCTTCTTTCTGTCCTATATGTTGCAAACACAGTGTGTGCAAGGTGCTGTGTGTGCAGAGGTCCAGGGTCAATCTCCCCTCCATTATTCTCTAGTTATTTACTTTTGAGACAGTCTTTCTGTTAAGTTAAAGATAATCCAGTTGGATAAGATAGCTGAACAATGTGTTTCAGGGATCTGCCTGTTTCTGTGGAGCCTGCAGCTGTCTTCTGCTTTTTCTGTAGGGTCTGAGATTTGAACTCAGATCCTTGTGCTGACACAGTAGGCACTTGACCAAATAAGCCATCTCTCCAGCCCAAATACAGTTTTAAAAGTGCAGTTTGTTATGATTTTTCAAAAGTCACAATTTCCTCTTCCAGACTTCTAACACTGCTCTCTATTAGTATGATTATTTATTAATAATAATTATTACTATTATCTTTCTTTGTAACATTTTATGTATTCATAGCCTTATACTTTACTCAATACCCCCTATTGTCCTCTGTCCCCATTCCCTGGTCTCTTCCCTCCTTCCTCAAATAGTCTCCCTTCTGCTTTTTATTTTGTTTATTTATATTTTGAGGTTATAGTATAATTACAGCCTTTTGTTCTCTTCTCTTTTCTCCCTTCAAACCTTCCCATATACCTCTCTTCATTCTTCTTTAAATCCATGGCCTCTTTTTCATTAATTTCTATTGCATGCATATATGCTTATGTCCTGATCAGTCCTTTAATGTCATTTTTACATATATTTTCAGGGCTGTCCATTTGGCACTAGACAACCAATTGCTTTCCTCTTCCCTGGGGAAGGCTACCTCTCCTACTCCAACTTTCCTCGGTTGCCTGTGGTTCTTTGTGTAGAGTTGAGGTCTCTTGGGCTTTTACCTGTACACTTAGGCAAATATTGCCCCAGCACAAAGGCCCTAGTGAATCAGAGAGGCAGGTTGCCTGTGTGATGAGTAGTGAGGATCTGGAACCAGACTGCTTATTCAGACCTGTTGCCACCACCACGCTGTACCCATCATTCTAGTCCTTCTCTATTCACTGTCTACGACGGCTCTGAACACATGACAACCACTTTGAGTCACACTTCATCACCTTATAGAGAATCTATTGAAATAAACTCTGTCATCTCCATGACTCAGACATCCAAGCACACTCCTTACACTTTTTATACCCTGGAGAGAGACCTGCCTGATAAAATACAGGAAGATGCTGTTGACCAGAAGATGGATACTGATACCAGATCTCAGGATGATCCAGTTTCTGGATATGCTCCCTACCTTTCTAGAAACATCCAGACTCCCCAGGAGGAATGTCTCAACCTGTTATATTGCAATTGATTTATGGTGGCTGGTTGCTCTGCACCCCCAGATCCGTTATCTCTACTATGGCAGTTGGTATGAATTTGCACTTTGAAAACAAGAAGCACAGGACAGAAATTACTCAATAGCAAAGATTTGATTGGCTTAAGAACTAATGAGAACACCAGCTCCATAGTCTCTATGTTTTACTCATGCTGTAGATATTTTGTTCCAACCATTTTCTTCCAAAATACTTTCATATTGTGGATCAAAGAGACACTAACCTATTCCTGTACCTAATGCAAACAAAAAATATGTTGTCAGGTAGTAGAGCATCATCTTTAAAATACAAATAGATAATCCTTTAAAAACTTCTAACAAAATGATTTGGCTTCATTATGAAAAGGAAGTAATCAGAGACCATATTTGTGTAGAAACAAACCTTTTCTGTATTGTGCACCATTTGACCTAGTGGATGAGGAGAGAAGAGTCAAATATGACTATTAGTACATTAGCTTCAGCTTAGAATGTGTAAACATGTTCTTGGACTGGGGAGAGTCTCAGTGGGAAAATGGATTGCTGCACAAGCATGAGGCCTGAGTTCAATCCCCAGCACGCGTGTAAAAGCCAAACGTGATAGTCATGACTAGCCCTAGCATTAAGGTGACAGAAGCAGGTAGATCCAGGCCAGCTAACTTACGGTGAGTTCCAGATTCAGTGAGAATTACTGTCTCAAAAATAAGGTAGGCAACAACTGGAGAAGACATAACAAACTCTGGCTTCCACACATAAATGCACAAGCAGGTGCCTCTATATATACATGTGTTCTGTCTGTCTGTCTGTATATCATCATCTATCTATATCTCAGACAGGATGAGAACTGAGCTTTTTATAAACACACAGTTGCCACTGTCTAAACCACAACCACACATTGTGACAAGTTTCAGACTTACTGACATTTCTTAGAACTCTCAATGAGAACTGTTGTTACTTCATTCAAATGTCATGAAATAGTGTGACTTTTTCTTGTAAATTTACCGTTTATTTTCATACACACAGAAGCGAATATTGTTGTGACCTTCATAATATGGATTTTTCGTCTTATAAATTATGCACATTTTCAGTGGTGGGTAGCTTCAGTTCACTATGTTATCTCTGCCTGGGCATGAAAGGTAGGGGGAAGGGTCACAGGTTCAGGACCCAGCGACCTAAACACACATGCCCTTCCCGGTCAGAGTTGAGATACTTCCAAACATACAGAAAGAGCAAACAATGGTTTTTTTCTGGAGACTTTGGCATTTGGAGACAAGCTAGCAACATGAAAAGGGAAATTTGAACCAGGATGCCCCAAATTTGATTTCTCGAGAGATAATTCTGAATATTGATTTAAAGTCAGTGAAAATAGGATGATGGTTAAAAAGACTAGAATACTGAAAAACCATAATTATTTATGGAAAATGTGCCATTGGGCCTAACTTGACCCAAATCACTTTCTCAGTGGAGAATGCCATGCTGTAGAGGCCTTTCTCGTGAGAGCTTGGTGTAAGCTCACCTATCCCATCCTAGACAGAGGAAGGAAAATCAATGTCCTCTCTCCCATTGTACTTGAATGTTCCAGCAGATAAATTGTTGTGTAATTTCTAGGGCTTAAGAGAAGATTGGTTAGAAAAATAGAGTTAAGTATCACTCATATTCCATGTGAGTCAGTTTTTAAATGGTCAGGGAACTACCAGACATTCCCATAGGCCTGGGGTTCTTGACCCTACACAGGACAACCTCTCCTGGACAATAATTCTCCACAGAACATGAGTTGCTAAATTATAATCTGCATCCAAGGGTCTATATTCTGTGACAAGAAAAATAAAATTCTGTTAGATTTGGACAATACTCAAAATGTCCTCAGTGCACAGGTCTCCCTGTTCTACCATAAAGGAATATTGTCATATGCTAACCAATGTGCAAAACTAGAGATAAGAAATACATATGGATGTTTTTACCCATTTAGAAAAAAGCAAAAAGAAGAAGAGTAATAATATAGCAAAATAATCTATGATGAAAATTTAAATTGAACAAGCCTTTATTTGTGCTCCACAATGTGTGGGAAAATAGACTTCCAGGCACTGAGCTAAGGTTTACTCTCACAAATCTAGAACATGAAGAAAGTAGTTTATGGATAAGAAGAGACACTGATTACTAAACCCTATTTTTGTATGCCCAAATGTTTTCACACCAAAATCTACATTCCTTTTTAGGAACATAATTTGGAAATGTTATTTACTGCATATTTAACATTTTTCAAGATTTTTATTTATTTATTCTTATTAGTTTTAATTATGTGTGGGGCATGTGTATGGTCAAGTGAGTACAAATGTCTACAGAGGTCAAAGGTGTTGGATCCCACTAAAACTGGTTGTGAGCAGCTTGCTGTGGGTGCTAGGAATCAACTTGGGTCCTCTGGAAGAGTCCCAAATGATCCTAACTACTGAGTGAGCACCTCTCCAATCCCAGTGCCAAGTGTTCTAAATACATGATCATATTTAATGCCCTAAAAACCCAAGATATAGAATAGGTTAATGCCCTAGCTCAAGCTACTATAATTAAAAAATACTGTGAGCTGAGGAGATTAAACAATAAAAATTTGCTTTTTTTCAAGACAGGTTTCTCTGTATTGTTTTGGAGGCTGTCCTGGAACTCGTTCTGTAGACCAGGCTGGCCTCAAACTCACAGAGATCCATCTGCCTCTGCCTCCTAAGGGCTGGGATTAAAGGCATGTGCCACCAATGCCCCGCAAAAAATTTACTTCTTAAAGTTCTGAAGGTTGGATATCTAAGATCAAGGTATCATTCAACTGCTTCTTGTGAAGGCACCTTCTTGATCTGAGCATTGCTGCTTTCTTGTTGAGTGAGTCTTTAGAGGGAGACTTACAAGGACACTGCTTCTACTGGATCTGGGTCCATACCCTTCTGACATCATTTAATAATAATTGCTTCCTTACTATAGATGTGTCTATAGTAGGCATGAAGGTATATGAATTTGAGAGGGTCACAATTCAGTCTACAACAATGGGAGATGATGCTTATGCCACAACAAGCAAGTGGTAGAA
Source organism: Mesocricetus auratus (assembly GCF_017639785.1). Classification (NCBI taxonomy): domain Eukaryota; kingdom Metazoa; phylum Chordata; class Mammalia; order Rodentia; family Cricetidae; genus Mesocricetus; species Mesocricetus auratus. Next base: position 27,858,452 of record NW_024429196.1, on the reverse strand, counting down.
ATAGGTATGACCTAGGAAGATAGACTCTTAACTACTATTGTAAAGAAAAAAAGAATTGTCTACCACATGGATAATGCTGTAGTCACCATGATGTCTTGGTTATTTGCCCATCTAAGTAACTTTTTAAGCTGTCAACACATGGCCTCATCAGTCAGCACAGTGTTTTCATTAGTTGGCAATAATTAATATATGCTCATCTACATGCCAAAGATGAATGCTTGGGAAAAGTGCATACCTGTCATTCCACATTAATATCTAGAGTTTTATGTGAATATTTCATGAACCAACTAATCATCTCAAGCTATCCCCACTGCCTTTGCCTTGGCCTAGGACTTCATGCTATCTCACTAGAGTGTCAGTTTCTGAAGTAGATCCTTGAATTCATGTCTTGTTAATTTCATCATCTGAACTGCACCCAAAGTGATCTTTACAAAATGGGGATGCCATCTTCTCCTCTTCTAACTCATTGAGTTCTCTCTGCCTGGAGCACAGAATTCAGACCCCTGGAGGCCAGAATTCAGACTCCTCTGGACCTATTCATGTAGTCTCATCTGCCTGCTCCCTCTTCTTTCCTTCCTCCTTTCTTTCCTTCTTTCCTTCCTTCCTTCCTTCCTTCCATCTTCTGCCATACTGATATATTTTCACTTCCTTGGGTCATGCTCATTCTGCTTCCTAGTGATCCTGGAGCAATCACTCCCATCTTTGTAGGCCCAGCTGATAAAGCCCTGCCTTCTCTATGGAGGGTCTGTGCTTCTCCAGGTCAGTGGATTCCTCCCTTGCATCGGACATGAACTTCTAGTTTGTTCCTCATTCTAGGATATTTTCCATCCTCCTCCACTACTGCAGTGAGAGATTCCAGGATGAGTGCCATGCTTTCTTTTATGCATTTGGTACCCAGTACACATAATATATCCTCCACTGATGTTTACAGTGAAGGAACTAATTCATTAACTGTCTTAGCTATTCACTCAGCGTCTCCCCATCATTTGTCAATGTGCTTGTTGTCCACTTTTCATATATATAGATTGTTCATGTAATTTTCCCTTTAATCATTTTCCAGAAATTTGTATTGGTATTGTAATAACATAATAGCAACGTTATAATCCATAGTTTATATTTTCACCTCATGACTCACCAAAATGATGTAACCACTATGCCAGCAGAGATGAGGGGCAGCAGGAAGGGACACTTCTGTTTATGAGCATCTTCCCTGAAGAGTGATCCCTGGTTCCCTGCATCCTTCCCCTGCATCCTTCCCCTGCATCCTTCCCCTGTATCCTTCCCCTGATCTTTATATGGTGCAAATACTCAGTTATCAAAGTAAGAGTGGGGGACCAGAAAGCAAGAATTCTCTCCTCAGAAAATCACTATATTTCTTCTCTTACTTTTCCTAAATGCCTCTTGCTGTCTTTCAATTTTTTTAGATTTATTTTATGTGTCTGAGTATTTTGCCTGCATTTATGTGTGTGCACAATCATGTGAGTTCTGGGAATCGAACCTGGGTCCTCTGCAAAAATAGTAAGTGCTCTTAACCACTTTGCCATCTCTACAACCCTCCTGCTTTCATTTAACTGAAATAATTTTATCTCCAGACATTGTCAGTTTAGCTCTTCTTCCTGAGTTTATTCCTTAGTGTCGTTCCTTACTTGGACCTTTAAAGAGGGTGATAATTATCTTCAGGTCTCTCTGATTTTAAGATAAATTCGAATCAGCATATTCAAGGGAGGGGCACACAACCATCTAACCCTGGGTCTGACCCTGACTCATCCCTGCAGCCCAGGGACTGCTCCTGGCTTTGCTGTTTGAATAACCCCCACTGTCCCTTCCACCCCCACAGCTCAAGTTTGAGCTCCAGAACAAATATTTGTCCTGAAAATTTGAGCAAAGTTAGACGGCTCTCTTCTTTTTTCTTCTTTTTTAAAACGAACTGCTCTCCTCGACAGAATAAAGTTGCTGTGAACTTGTTTCAGTAGGAGAGGGATTCTCCCCAGACCACCTCCTCTAGAGCGCTTGGCACAGCTATCCAGCAAAATGCAGCGACTTGCATGCGTTCTCATCTGGCTATTTCTTTTGGAAGAACAAGCCTTCGAAATCCCCGCAAATGAGTACTCTGAAGTAAGTACTTCTGTGGGACTCCTAGCTATTGGTCTAAACAAATGGGCTGTAAATAACTGAATGCTATTCCTATTCAATAAACTTGTTCTGTGTAGAACAGAAACTTAGGGGAACATTCATCATCCAGTAGGAGCTTCCTGTTACAATTATGGTATATTTACCTCTTAAGACATTGTCAGGTTTTTGCATGAAATTTAAGTCAATTCAGTGGTCAGATATCCTGGTGTAGCACATATGGAGCATAGTTGTTGCTTTTTTATATAAAAATGTGTGTAACAACAGGCCTATGCTAAAGGGTTGCCATAAGAATTAGGAGATGTACATAAACTACCGGGCACAGCACATGAACTGCACTTCTTAGTGATTGCTAGTGTTGTTGTATAGAAATACTGTTGCTACTCTTTTACTCGGTCACTCTCAAAGCATCACTGTCTTTCACGCCTAAGCAAACTATTATTTTTGTAATAAGAACACTTTAACTATTCTGAAGAAAAGAAGGTGGCAGCACAATGGGAAATCAGCAGGAATGGCACCAGGGGTCTCAGGTCTCCACTTGAGACCCTGTATCACCCCAGGGTAGGATAAATCTTGAACTGAGCCATTCTTACTATGACACAAGAGCTATTTCTCTGCCAGCAGAGGAACATGTGTTACAGGATTATTCTTGAAAATAACAAGAAGTGGATTGCACACAAAAATAATAGAGAAAATGTGTTTTTAAGAGGAGAAAAATTACTCTGCTTAGAAACTATTACATTTTCCAGCAGTCTAAAAACCACAAAAAAATGTGTCAGAAATCTCAGATTGAAGCCAAAACACCCAAATATGTTTGGACTTTTTCAGTAATTTCTAAACAGCCTTCTTTTCATACCTACATCTGTCCAGTATCACACAATTAAAGCCCCCTTAATCCATCCAAGGGCTTTTTCAGGCACCTTTTCTCATTAGATTGCATGTCTGTCCTATCATCTTCAGGAACACTCAAAATCTAATTCTTACACACAACAAATTTGAAAGAGTTCATTTCCATTTACTTATGTCTGAGACCTAACTAGCAAATATACATGTTAAAGAAATTATTATATTAAAAATAAGGTAGTCCAATGACAGAGGGAAGAATATAAAATAATACAATGAACGTAGGTTGCCTCTCTTCCTGTAGATGATTTTTAAAAGAAATGTGCATCCTCAACTTTTTTTAAGTTCGCAGGATACGACAATCTTGTGGAACTGGCCCCAGACAAATTCCCATTTGTGCAAGAGAACAGAAGATATCAGGTATAGTAAATTTTATTCCAAATGGGGAAAATGGATGAAAGAGATCATGACTGGAGAAGAGGTAAAAGATGACTCTTTATGTTCTCAATAATTTGTTTTTTTCTAACAGAATAGTCAAGTATTGTTACACACTTGTCAATGTGATGTACAAAGAGAATTTTACATTGTTTTCCAGAAGCTTCTACCTTTAAAGGACACAGTAAAGTCACACATTCTCCTTCCACTGGTTGTTTAGTCAAAGGAAGAGCACTTTGGTCCAGAGAACTAGACATGCTTGAGGCCACATCCTGGGCGTTGCTGAGGAGAAACAGAAAATCTCCTCATTTGTGGGGTGGGGGTGTTCCGCCATGCCAGCAAGGGTTTGACTTCTCCCACATAGAGCCACATACTGAGAAAAGAGATATTTATGGAAATAACACTAAGCTGAGAGATGACTGGCTTTGTCTGGGTGTGAATGTTTGACTTTCTAAAGTCCAGCTTTTATAGATCAATATTATTAAAAATCCAGTAGGCAGAACTTTGTGTCAGGATTTTTATCTAGCCTCTGGTGTTAAAACTTAGTTATCCTGCACTCCTGGAACCTAGTGACAGAGATGGAAGAGTGATGAGCAAAGGGGTCAAGACCATGATGGTGAAACCCACAAAGACAGCTGACCAGATAAGGGGGAGCTCTTGAATCCCAGACTGATACCTGAGAGGCCAACAGGCGTCTGATCCAGACTCCATGAATGTAGTCTCAGTGAGGAGGACACAGATATCACTGGGGCCTTGGGTAGTAGATCAGTGTTTACCATGGTTTATGAATGATCTTTGGGATCCCATTTCAAATAGAGGGATGCTCTCTCAGCATGGACACATAGGGAAGGGCCTAGGTCCTGCCCTGGATGAAATGACAGACTCTGGAGATCCCCCCCAAGGAGGGCCTCACCCTCACTGGGGATTGTGGGGATTGGGTGGGGGGGCTGGAGGGGCTGGTGGAGGGACAAGGGAGGAGGGGTGGGAGAGGGAGCTGGGATTGACATGTGAAGTATTCATGTTTCTAATTTAAATAAAAAGATTTTTAAAAACTTAGTTATCATAACGTCTAAAAGTGTTGGGTATGGTGGGACACAGAGTTACAGGGCTCTGGAGTCTAGGACAGGAAGATTGCTGCAAAGCTGAGGCCAGCTTGAGATACATGGTAAGCTCCAGGACAACTTGAACTGCAGAGTGTCTCAAAGACAAATGAACAAACAGAAACTCCAAAAGACAACCCTTGACCTGTGTCACACAGCATCCACTAAAATATCAGCCACCCAAAATTAGCCCACATATAACAATGGACTCATTTTCTAATCCCTCAGACATTAGATGTTAACTCATAACTCTTAAGCTGTTTACCTTTCAAAGACAAGTGATGCCCTTTGTCCGGGCTCACAGGACCCTACTCTTGTGGCTAATCTTCTAACACTGTAGCATAAGTAAGGGCATAGAATTTTCAAGGTACCATTTACTGTATGTGGCTCCAGGGATAACAGTCTAGGAAATACATTAAAGTCCCTGTTCTCCCGTAGCTTAGTCTAAAAGGAAAAGGCAGACCTTAAACGGTTCCACACTTAGGATGGGTTATTATGAGAAAGGTTAAGTGCTCTAAAAGGAAAGTGCACAATGCTATGTAAACAGTAATGGAAGTTAACTTGAGGCTCAAAGATTTCATGGAGAAAGTTCTTCTAAAGCTTTGACTTGAAAGGTTTAATAACATTCTACCATAGAGCAACGTACATCCCAACAAAAATGACTGAGAAAGTTATTCAGAGAAACTCACAGGTGGGAAAATCATTTTCCGTAATACTCCAAATTTATGTCTTACACCAATGAATGACTTGTACCATAGTCTGGAGGGAACATAACTCTCTGACTGAGAACATGGGACTTTGCCTTGAGGGAGTAAGCCTCAAGCCGCTGAAGAATGACTGCCTCTCTGACTTGTTTCCACAGAGAAGCCTTCCTGAAGAATCAGGGGAGATGACGGTAAGTTGACTTTGATTGTGTCACAGATTGGTGTGTGAATGATTTTCCTGTTAGTTATTAACTGGAAATCAATCGAGGTGTTTCCTTTGTCTCTGTCACTGGAAGTATTGACCTAACTTGTGAAACTTTGCCTTACCCAACTCTGTTTGGAAGTGCTTCTGAAGCTCAGCTCTGACTAGCACAGGGCAGGTGTCACTGTGAGCTGAAACACCTTTCCCATCTCCTCATGCTTTACTAATGATACAGCTTTATCAACCATATGTATTTAATCCTGACTTAATACCTTTGACTTAAAACTACGATGCCTGATAGCTATGGCAAGCCAAAGAGTGCCTATAAAAAGTCACTCTCAGGCAGCATGGCTCAAGTCCTAAAAGGTTTAGAGCGGACCTTCCCATTACAAGAGAGCACCCAACACAAGTGGGTTGTAATGACTTCCTTTTCTGAACTGAGAGTTTCCCCGGAGAAGCAGGGGGAAGGGTAAATACATTGGCCTGGATTTTATCTTAGCTTGAGATAGGCTGGGGTCTAACTAGTTGGAAGCATTAATCTCAGAGAACAAAATCTGAGAGATAAGACCTACTAGTGAAGTAAGCAAATCTTCTTGAGGATGAAAAAAGCAAAATCTAACAGGTCACATATTGCCATGGAACTTGCAGCCCTCAGGAACATCCTAAAGGAGATACTCTTCATGCCTGTCCTGTGGTCATCCTGTTTTGTTTTGTTTTCTTAAGCTGGGGCTACCTTCAACCCATAGAGGATGGGAAAGGAAGTCCAAAGTATTATTAAACAAATAATGAGTAAAAATGCCCAGTCCAGGACAATTTTGTTCACTATGTACAGACTTCAATGTTCCCTTAGCTTGTTTTATTACAAAAAAAGAAGCAAGGGATGAATGTGTAATAATAATGGATGAGATTGAAGGAAATAGGTAGCAATACGGAGTTTGGGAGTTGCATATGTAGTTCATGCAACAGCACCCCTGCTTGCATTTCACTCTGAAGACACAGCCACTCTCCTCTTTTGACCCTGTGATCCCCACCTCGTCTCCCTAGTTACAACTATGCATTAGAAATTACTTCCTGAGCTCTTTCCATCCATCTTGCTTCCCATGTCCATTTTCTACTCATATTCTAAAATGATGGAAATGAGGAAAACACCATGAAAGGAAGAAGGCAGAGACGTAGAGAGGTGGAGAGACAACGAAAAAGGAGGAGACACATCAGAACAGAAAGGAGGAGAAACGTCATAACAAATGACCCATCTCTCTCTGTGAGGTATTTCAAGGAGTTAGAAGATTGCTTAACAATGCCTGAGTTGTGTATTTACCAACTACCCTAGAATTGTTCTTAACAAGTAAAATGGACCACTTGGAACATCATATACATAGTGCCATGTGGTATTTTGTTGTTACAGCTATGCTTTCTTGACAATTTCAGGACAATGTTGATCAAGTAACTCTTTATAGCTACAAAGTCCAGTCCACTATTACTTCTCGGATGGCCACCACTATCATCCAGAGCAAACTGGTGAACAATTCCCCACAGTCCCAAAATGTTGTGTTCGATGTTCAAATCCCCAAAGGAGCCTTTATCTCCAACTTCACCATGTGAGTAACCTCTGTAGAACCAGGGATTGGATGTTCCTCATGGACTTTGGGGATATACTTACCCTGATGGTTCTTACACTCAGCTGTGGCTCTACTTTGTGTCATTATGGGATAAGTTGGTGTGTGTGTGTGTGTGTGTAAGAGAGAGAGAGTGTGTGTGTGTGTGTGTATGTGTGTGTGTGTGTGTGTGTGTGTGTGTGTGGTGGGCAGAGGTCAACCTGGGGTGCCTTCCCTCACTCGCTTTCTTTTATTGAGACAAGATTCCTCACTGGCCTAGAACTCACCAAGTAGGCTAGCCTACCTGACCAGAGAGCTCCGGGGATCCACTGGTTTTTGTATCACCAGTGCTGGGGTCACAAGCATGAGTTACCATGCCCAGTCTTTATGTAAGTGCTGAGCATTGAACTCATATTTGCACAGCAAGCACTTTTCTGACAGAGCCAACTCTCCAGCCACCACCTGTCCTCTATAACTTGCTGAAGCAGATGTGAGACTCTTACTACAATAGCCATCTTCTACTCCCATTTGTATGTGATTTGAGAGAGAGAGACACATGAATCTTAGAGGATATCATATGAGTATGTTTGTAGTAAGTCAGTTCTGTGTGCCACTCATTAATTTGGGAGGAAGGAGTTGAGAGCCAGCAATTAAACCCAGTCTCATATCCAGTGTTTGGATGTCTCTATGACATCTTTAATGAGTGGGTTATAAAGGCTAGACTTGACTTTTTCCTTAATCATAAACTCACTGGTTCCTGAGGCAATCAACTCAATAGCTGACAGCTCTGTTAGAATAATTTCTTATGCTTCATTTAAAATTTTTCCATTTTCTACCCAATGACTCTGTTACTCACACAGAAGTTTTAAAGCTCTTCTGCAAAGTGGATATTGAAGTGCTCATGGATGAAATGGTATGAGGTTTGAGATTGGCTTCCAAATAATCGAAGTGGGAAACAACTGAGTACAGATGAACTAAGATTAGCCTAATATTCATAATGAATACCAGTGATGCTTTCATGTTGGTCTCATCCTATTGATATTTTTATAATTTTGAAATTTCTCTTAATAAAAGAAGTTAACTACTCTGCTATCATTAATAGCTAAGTCCATTGTCCATTTGGAGCATTTGTATGTGAAAGTTAAACAGTGTTCCCACAGTGGTTGGAATGGTTGTCAGCACCTGGACATCGATGTGCCCATCACCACAGTGTTCTTATTGATCAGTGTCCCTTTAGACTACCTGGAACAAGTACATTGCTCTGCATACAACCTCTTCTTTTTTTCTTAATTAAGACCTTAGGTTGAATTATTTCTCATTTGCTTTTTTTCTTTTATACACCAAGGTAATCAGTGGTATTTGTCAGTGAATGAGATAAAAGGGTAAGTTTGCAAGTTGTTTTGACAAGCAAGTGTTTTGAATGATAAAAACTGTAGATCCATCTGGGTGGTGATGGTAGACACCTTTAACCTCGCGTCTCAGAAGGCAAAGACAGGCGGACAGCTGTGACTTTGAGGCCAGCCTGGTCTACAGAGTGACAGATAAACCCTGTCTCAAAACAAAACAAAACAAAATTATCAAAACTTAAGAACTGTAGATCCATGTTAAGTATATGTCTTTTTTTGAATTTTAAATTGCATTTATCTATGCATTGTGTGTGCGTGTATGCATGTGAGTGAGTGAGTGAGTGTGTGTGTGTGTGTGTGTGTGTGTGTGTGTGTGTGTACATGGCAATGCCTCAGCAAATTCATAAAGGTCAAAGGACAACTTGTGGGAGTCAACTCTCTCCTATTACTCTGTGCATCGTGGGAATCAAACTCAAGTCACCAGACTTGGTGACAAGTGCCTTTACCTACTGAGCCATCTCAACATTTCCTAGGTTAACTGTGTTTTCTAAAATGAAAATTTATAAATATGGGGAAAAAGAATTATGCAGATTGGTATCTTTTGACTTGTCTTAAAATTTTACATTTTTTGAAAGAGTATTTATAAATTCCATCCTGCCCTCACACACCTCTGCTTCCAAGTGCTGGGGTGAATGGCATATGTCACCATACCTGGCTTCTAAGACAATTTCTGTTAGCTCTTTCTAGAAGTAAAGGGGAGGGGAAAGTTGTCTACATTGCTGCTATGTGGCACCATGTATGTAAATCCTATTTTAGGCTATTCCAATAAATTATTGTAATTAAACCACATAATTAGAATTAGAACTTATTCTAGGTATTTTGGGGTTCAGTTTTAATTCATTCATTTTCTCTCTTCCTTTCCCTTCTTGAAGTAACAAAAGACAACACCATGAAACGTACATTTATTTTGGTCTGCCTTTACTTGGGTTGAATTTATAGACTAGAGAAGATAGTCTATGTAGACCTTAGGATTAGCCAAAACATTCTTCAAGATTAGTCAAGATCCTAAACACAGGCTAGAAAGATGGCTCAGAGGTTAAGAGCACTGGCTGTTCTTCCAGAGGTTCTGAGTTCAATTCCCATTGATTTGATGGGAAACCACTGGTCTGGACACTTAACTTCGTTTTTGTTCCTGTTCTGACCAGCTTGAGTCAGTCACTCATCTCCTTAGGTCTAATTTCTTTCATGTGAAAGATAAAGCCTGGGAATGTTTTTCCAACCTGTATACTTATTGGTACTTGGGGAGGAAAACCCTTCAGGGATGTTATCCCTCCTGTTATGGCATTTCTAACATTCTTGGTGACTTTCCATTAAATGCCAGTGGCACTTCCCAGTCACCATGGCCACCAGAAACTTTTCCACCTACTTATAAATGTTTCTTCAGGGAGATGATCCTATTTAAGGACTATTAAGTAAAAAGTACAGAATTCTATTCCTCCAAACACCATTACTTGGTGAGAATTAACTACAAGTCAACGAAGACTAAGATGGATAGAGGCAAAGAGACAAAGAGAAAGCAGGGAATCCCTGAGAGAGATGTTAAAGAGATAAACAGGAAAGAAGAAGAAGAAGAAGAAGAAGAAGAAGAAGAAGAAGAAGAAGAAGAAGAAGAAGGAGGAGGAGGAGGAGGAGGAGGAGGAGGAGGAGGAGGAGGAGGAGGAGGAGAAGGAGAAGGAGGAGGAGGAGAAGGAGAAGAAGAAGAAGAAGAAGAAGAAGAAGAAGAAGAAGAAGAAGAAGAAGAAGAAGAAGAAGAAGAAGAGGAGGAGGAGGAGGAGGAGGAGGAGGAGGAGGAGGAGGAGGAGGAGCAGGAGGAGCAGGAGGAGCAGGAGGAGGGGAGGAGGAGGAGGAGAAGGAGAAGGAGAAGAAGAAGAAGAAGAAGAAGAAGAAGAAGAAGAAGAAGAAGAAGAAGAAGAAGAAGAAGAAGAAGAAGAAGAAGAAGAAGAAGAAGAAGAAGAAGAAGAAGAAGAAGAAGAAGAAGAAGAAGAAGAAGAAGAAGACGCCGACAACAACAACGACAGGCAATGGTGGCGCACACCTTTAATCCCAGCACTCAGGAGGCAGAGGCAGGCAGATCTCTGTGAGTTTGAGACCAGCTTGGTCTACAAGAGTGAGTTCCAGGACAGCCTCAAAAGCCACAGAGAAACCCTACCTCGAACCATCCCCCAAAAAAGAGATAAACAGAAACTTTTAGGGGGGTTCACCGGGGCTCTCCTTCATCTTTTCACATTGTTTTCTATCCTTCCAGGACAGCATAACACCCTGCTTAATTGGTTGATGCTGCTATAACTAACCACTACAGGCTGCGTGGGTGTAAACAACAACAAAAATATTATTCTCACAGTGTAGGAGGTTGGAAAATTAAAGATCAGGGTGCTGGCAAATTCAGTGTCTGGTGCAATCTCAGTTTCTGGTTGATAGATGGTTTTCTTATGTCTGTCTTCACATGGAGCAAAGAAGAACGAGAGTTTGGGCTTTTCTTTTACAAGGGCACCCATCATACTTGTGAGGGCTTCTCTCTCATGACCTAATTACCTCCTAAAGCCTCAACTTTCTAAATCCATTACAGTGGGAGGAAGAATTCAATTTACCAGTTTTGGTGGGATAACTTCACTCTTTTGCACCAGACTATGCTTAATTCTTAACTCTCCAAAGAGTGATCTGATAAAAGAAATGAAAATTCAATGAGTGGCTTATCAGCCACCTCTCCTAGGTACCTGCCACATTCAAAGGGCATGTACACATCCCCATGCTTCACCCAAAGAATATGATTTGAATATGGAAAGTTTAAACACAGAGTAGTACATGAGATAAATGTGGGGAACTGAAACCCAATTTAACTTCTCTCAGATCACAGGCAGATAGTCTTGTCTATACATTACTCAAAGAGCACTCTTGTTTCCTACAGATTCAAAATTATCATCGTCCTCATTCACGAAATCTAATTGATTGCTTGTTCTTTATTAGTTTCCCTAAAACTACTAATGTGTCGCTGGACGGTAGTGGCACACGCCTTTAATCCCAGCACTCAGGAGGCAGAGGCAGGCAGATCTCTGTGCGTTCAAGGCTGGGCTGGACCGATAGCCTCCAAAACAATACAGAGAAACCCTGTCTCGTAAAAACAAAAAACAAAAAAAGACTACTAATGTGGCCCATTGTTGTCTTCTGTCTATTCTAGGACCGTTAATGGTATAACATTTACAAGCACGATTAGGGAGAAAACCGTGGGCCGAGCTCTTTATTCACAGGCAAGAGCAAAAGGCAAGACGGCCGGATGGGTGAGGTAAGGGCTAAGGATCAGGGCTTGCTATCTTGCCTGCATACCTGCTTCCCCCTGCCCCATTCCTCCCAGAGCACATCAGGCTCCAGAGTGCCTCAGAGCCTCAGAAAATAGCCAAGTCCTAGTATGATAATTAGAATTAGGTGTCTCTTGCTGCTTCCTCTTTAAGACTCTAAGCAAGTGCCTCAAAAAGCAACCGTCGTACTGGATTTGGCAGTAATTTACAACACAAGAAAACCCACAGAATCAACTAACCTGGGCACATAGGAGTTCACAGAGACTGAACCAACAACCAGGGAGCCTGCATAGCACTGACTTAGACACCCTGCATATATGTGATAGATGTGTAGCTTGATGTTCTTGTGGAACTCCTAACAGTGGGAGCAGAGCTGTCTCTGAGTCTTTTATGGGCTCATACTGTATTGCCTTTCCCAGCCGTAATACATAAGGAAGTGCTTAGTCTTACTACAACTTGATATGCCATGCTTGATATCCATGGGAGACCTGTCCTTTTCTGAATAGAAAAGAAGGAGGAGTGGAATAGGGTGGGGTAGGGTAGGGACTGGGAAAGAGGAGGGAGGGGAAACTGCAGTTGGGATGCTAAGTAAATAAATAAATGTCAAAAGTGTTTAAGTAGAAAAAGGCCTTACACTGGAAACACAGACTCAGTTCTATAAGACACTGATTGATACTCATCCTCTGTAGATCTCCCAACATGTAACAAACTCAACGTAAGTCTCTGAATGCAGTGGAGGGCATAAACACCATTTTGGGAGATACCTAAACTTGTGTTCAGGTCCTGGTTCTACAGCTGACTAGTTGTGAGGCATCTTGTGTAGGTTCCTTACCCTCTATGAGCCTCACTTACCATGTGAAAGTTAAAGGTAATGACATCAGCTTATATAACTGCTGTACCAGAAACGATACATGGTGAGTTCCTTGAAAACCAGTACCCAACCAATGGTCCTTTGGCCAATGACACTCAAATCAGTGAGAAGCCAAGAAATAAATAAATAGGCCAGATGGGAAAGGTTAACGATCTTGCTTTGATTAAACTTATCTCCAACTTGCCCTTTTCTCTGATGTGTCAAGTTCATGAACAACTGAGCAGATGTGGTCAACCAGGAAAAAGATAAGAACTCTGTCGAAATTTTGTGTCTTGCAACTCCTTCATGTGCGTGATCATGTGTGTTGGGGTCTCCCACATCCAGGAGCAGAACTCTTGATATGGAGAACTTCAACACCGAAGTAAACATCCCGCCTGGGGCAAAGGTGCAGTTTGAACTTCATTACCAGGAAATGAAGTGGAGGAAGCTGGGATCCTATGAGCACAAGATTCATCTGCAGCCAGGAAGGCTGGCCAAACACTTGGAGGTGAGCCTGGGTTTATACGGTCAGCAGTAGTGCAGATCTCTGCTTTATTTTTGTTGCCGCCACCACCGATGGTGTTGACGCCCTTAGCTCTGAAAGGCAATGTCGTATACTGAAAAGGTTTGGGGTTGGAGTAAACCACACCACTTTTCTACAGGTCCCAACACCAGCTTTCCTTATGGGGTCACCACTGTACTGGCTGCCATAACAAGTTATCACAGTGTAAGCCAAAACCACAGAAAATTTGTTCTCACAGGCAGGCGGGAATCTGAAGAGTGCACACGAATTGTCCACGGACTGAGAGGATGAATTAATCCTTATGAAATTTTAATTCCCAGATGGAAGTGTAGAACACATACTGTTTCTTGCTTCTGGTATCTGACAGGTTCTAGCATCCTTGGCTTGTGGCTGTTCTATTCGAATATTTGTTCCTAATCTGAGAATCTCAAATCTCCTTCTGCCTTCCCCTTACTAGATTAAGAGCTGAGTAGCAGAAGATGACTTCCCCCTCAAGATCCTTAATTTAGTCACATTCCTGAAGACTTGTTTCCAAGAAAGTTCAAGCTGGCCGGTGGCAGTGCAAGCCTTTAATCCCAGCATTAGGGAGGCAGAGGCAAGTGAATATGAGAATTCAAGGCCAGCTTGGTATAGAAAGTAAGTTCCAGGACAGCCAGGGCTACACAGAGAAACTCTGTCTCAAAAAAGCAAACAACAACAACAACAAAACAAATAATTTTAAATTCAGATTCCAGGGTTTGAGTAATGCAGCCTTCAAGGAGCCACCACTCAACTCACAAAACTAGCCTTCAGTTCATCTGTAAAAGATGTGCTATCTGAGATTTGAGTCTTGTAGCCACCAGAATCAGAAGCCAAATAAATTTTTTGCCTATAAGGTTTCCATTCACAAGAGTTTTAACATACCTGAGTGGAATAATATACTGTTTTTCAAACTGTTCTATTACATACCACCACCCCCCACATACACACAGTTGAAACATACAGATGAAATACTCATACACATAAAATAAAACAAAAATATTTTTAAAACTCTCACGGTGCTAGCATCCTGGAGAAGGGCTCCTGGATTACTTATAATATGGTGAAGAAACAGGCAGCCAGCTCTCTGCAGAAGAAAGAAAACATATGAGTGACCTCCCTTTATACCAGTTTCCTGTCTTGAGAACTAACTCACTCCACAATGCCATCATTCACCCCTTTTGAGGCGATAGACAGTTGTCTTGCATAAGGCCCAATCTCTTGTTTGTATGTATAGGGGGCGTATGAATGTGTTTGTGGCTGCACTCCCCTGTGTGTGTATGCAGGTAGAGGTCAGAGGTTAGTTTCAGGTATCTTCTTCTCTTGCCTTTTACATTTTTTTCGAGACAGTGTCCTCTCCTAAACTGGGAGCTCATTGCCTGGCCAATGAGTCTTCAGGACCCTCCTATCTCCATCTCCCAGTGCTTCGGTTATAAGTGCATGCTGCCCCACCCAGATTTGACACGAGTAATGGGGATTAGAATCTAGATTCTCATGCTTCCCTGGGAAAGCACTTAGCCCATTCAGCCATCTCCAGCCTGAGGCCCACCCACTTCAGCTATTGCCACACCTGTGACCAAGTTTCCAGCATGTGAACCTTTGGGAGGCATATTAAAGTCATGCCCTGATGGGTAGTGTTAATTGTCAACTTGACAGAATCTAGAGTCACCTTGGAAAAGGGTCTCTGGACATGCCTGCTGAGGGTTATCTGGATGTAGGAAGACATATTTTAATTGTGGTGGGGACACTCTTGATCAGGGCATCCTGGATGTTGTTAAATGGAGCTGTATTCAAGTTCAGCAACTTGTATTTGTCCCTTTCTGTTTTTCTGACTGGGTGTAATGTGATCAGCTTCATCATGTTCCTGCTGCATTCACTTCCTCACCATGATAGACTGTACCTTGAACTGTGAGTGAAAACGAACCCTGTTCCCCTTAAGTTGCTCTTTGTCAGAGTGTTTTATCACATCCACAAGAAGAGAACTAAGCTGTCCATCCAAACCACAGTCAGGGAAAATAAATCCTGGGGGAAGTGAGGTGGTAGAAAGATATTGGGATGCTAGAAAGGAGTTAGCCACTGCCCTGAGGTAAATCATATCCAGGAAGGAACATTCCAGAGTGACAGTGAAACCATGCTGGGAAAACTGAGAGATGAGAAAAAGCATCAGAGGGCTCAGCAGTAACCTTACTTCCTGCTTTAAAGGTCTCCAAAGACTTTTGATTCTGACACGCACACTCCTTTTCAGGTGAACGTGTGGATTGTTGAACCTCAAGGGATGAGATTTCTTCATGTTCCTGATACATTTGAAGGCCATTTCCAAGGTGTTCCAGTCATATCCAAAGGACAGAAGAAGGTACCTGATATATTGCACATTGCCAGCTGTCTGAGTGGCTCTGGCTCTTTTTCTCCTGTGCTTTGTGTAGTGGGGGAAAAAAGAGTGGTCTGTGCTGAGGTCGAAGGCTAACTAGCATTAGTTTCCTATTAAGTGTAAATGTAAAGTAAATATGGAAAATAAAGCGACACTTCCAGTTATATAATTTCACTTTGTCCATTTTGGAGTCTGCTTTTTCTCAAGTCATCTACTTAATCAGTAGTTAGAGACACTTTTCACATAGAGAATTTTCATAAATCACAAGAAATATTCATTTTAATTGTGTTTGTCTTGATGGTTAGAATCCTCTAGGAACTTACACAGACTCCAGAGCTGGGAGCCATTCCTTCCATGGCATCTGGAGGGAAATTCCTTGAATCTCTTTTTTAAGGCCTGGTACCTGGCACACAGCACTGCAGCTTGTTGGAAGGTCCACTTGACAGCTCTAGTACTGTCATTTCCAAAATTGTTAGGCCAGTGGATGCTGTCAGCGGACTGTTTTCCTGTGTACATGATCAGGGACAATTGCCAAACCCTCACTGATCAGTATATGAGAGCAAAGATCAGCTTCTGCCATCCCTGTCCTTTGCAGGCCCATGTCTCCTTCAAGCCCACAGTAGCACAACAGAGAAAATGCCCCAACTGCACTGAAACTGCAGTGGATGGAGAGCTGGTGGTGATGTATGACGTCAACAGAGAAGAGAAGGTTGGGGAGCTTGAGGTGAGTACCAACTGACTCCAGGAGAACTATCAACCTAAGACCACAAGTCTCACTGCAGTTGAACAAACCCCTTGGCCTGTGAGTCACTTTTAGTTGTCAAGGAAAGTGTTCAGGATACAGAGAAGAGACTAGGATCATATTTTTCTGATATTCAGCCAAGAATCATCCCTTATGCCATAAAACCAAATAAAAGCATCTATAGAGATAGGTTAGTTGGTAAAGTATTTGTCGTGCAAACATGAAGACCTGAATTCAACCTCCAGAACCTACATAAAGAACCTGGGGGTGGGACTGGAGAGATGGCTCAGAGGTCAAGAGCAATGACTGCTCTTCCAGGGGTCCTGAATTCAATTCCCAGCACCCACGTGGTGGCTCACAGACATCCACAATGAGATCTCGTGCTCTCTTCTGGCATGCAGACACACATGGGAGCAGAACACCTTGTACATAATAAATCAATAAATCTTTTTAAAAAGAACCTGGGGAGGTTGGCATGCTGATCTACTTTAATTTCTGTTGCTCTGATAAAAAAAATACCCTGACCAAAAGCAAAAAAAAAAAACTTTTGGGAGAAAGGAATTATATTAATTCAGTTTACAATTTCAGGTTATAGTCCATCATAACAGGGAAGTCATAGCAGCAAGAGCTATTCATATCACATCTATAGTTGAGCAGAGATAAATGAATGCATACATGCTCGGTTGCTTAATTGTTTGAGCTGAGATAATGTCTCTACTCTTGTGAAATTCAGAATCCTCCTAACAAGGGAATAGTGATGCCTACAGTGGGCTGGGTCTTCTCACAACAGTTGACTTAATTAAGACAACCCCACATACACAGACATGCCCACGGGACAACCCAATGTAGACAATTCCTTTGAGACTCTCTCCTTGGATCACTTTAAATTGCATCAGGTTGACAAAGTTGACCATCAGCGGGTGTCTGTTCTCCCCTCTGAGTGCAACTCCCACTACTGGTACTAAACTTATCTCCCAGGGTCCAGTATAGATGCTATTTCTTTGGAGACTTCCATCCTAATCATAACACTTAGCATGCTGTGCTGAAAAAAAACTTGTTAGCTGTCTGTACCCTCGCTGGTTGGGACCAATGAGGGCAGAGACAACCTTAGTCACCATTGCTTAGCAGAGTGCCTGGACAGAGGCTTGAGATAAAGACTGAGTGAAGTGAAACAGGGCAGAATGAAACAGAGTGGGGTGACAGCAACACCAAGAAGGGCTTGGACTCCCAGAACAGAGAAGCAACAGAAACATCAGAAGAGAAAGACGGGTACATGCCAAGCTTCTACCTCTGTTATTATTTTCATCTTCGGGGACTCGTGCTTCCTTCTCCTGTAGTCTCCAGCCTCCATTCCCTACCTTCCAAACATTGGTCGCCATCTGACTCACACATGTTTGGTTTTTCAGGTATTTAATGGATATTTTGTGCACTTCTTTGCTCCTGAGAACCTGGACCCAATTCCCAAAAACATCCTTTTTGTTATTGATGTTAGTGGCTCTATGTGGGGAATAAAGATGAAACAGGTAAGGACTCTTTGTTTGTGGTGGTAGGTGAGTGTCTCACTTTCTGTGATTCTCTTTAGTAACACAGTTCAACCTTCTTTCTGACTCCCTACGCAGAAACTGAACTCACCGGTGATCAGACTGAGGGTGTCAGGCCTTACCAATTTTTTGAAGTTATTGTATGTCCACTAGGATGATTCCAAAATCAATGTTTCCCCAGGGAAAAAAAACCTTTTTACCTCCACATTTCCTCCATCCTTTTCCTTCTCTTGCTATTTTCAAATTCACCTTGTGAAAAGTTCCATCCTTATATAATGCCTTCTCACTCTGATCATGTCTCAGACGGCACTTGGCTTTAGTATATTGTCCTTAGTCACAAGTAACTTTTAAAATCCTCACATGACTATTGTGTGTGTGTGTGTGTGTGTGTGTGTGTGTGTGTGTAATATGTACTTGAGTATCTGTGTTTATGTAGTGCACATGAAGACCATAGATGAACTTTTGAGATATCCATCCATCTATTACTCTCCAGCTTTCCTTTGGAAAGAGTCTCTTCTCTGAACCCAGAGTTTAGCCTTTTGGACTAGAGTGTCTGGCCAGTGAGTCCCTGAAGCTCTGTGTATCTCCGCTCCTTTAGTGCTGAGATTATGTGTGCACACCACCACATCTGATTTTTACATTGGTATTGGTGATCCAAACTCAAGTCTTCATACTTTCACAGCAAGCTCTTCAACCCACAAAGCCATTTCCCCAGTCTATAATTTGTATCTGCATTGTCATTCCTTCAGGTGGTTGTCCTATCTCACGTTTTTCTAGTTCAGAGATCAACATAAGCTTATCCATGATAAATAGAATAGAAGCAAATCTAAACAACTAGTGAGGTGTTTGTTTGTTTGTTTTGTGTTTTGTGGTGGGGTGGGGCAAGATTTTGAGACAGGATTTCTCTATGTATTCCCTAGCTATCCTGGAACTTGCTCTGTAGACCAGGATGGCCTTGAACTGTCTGTCTCTGTCTCCCAAGTGCTGAGACTGAAGGAATTACCCAGAGGTGATTTTTTAATTTACTCATTAAGCCAATTAATTTGAACAATCAGCTAACTATTCCATCATTGGAAGCCATTTTCGACCACCTTAAGTAATTACTACTTGGTCACAACCCAAAAGAAGTCGGTGCCTTGGAAGATCCCCACCCACTTGAGCTTGTATTGCATTACAGATCCTCCAAGAATGTACTGTTGGTATCTTGTGTGGTTCTTCTTTGCTGTGGGAAGCTGCCCAGCATATTTCATGCCGACCTGATCTCAGTAGTACAACCTCCATGCCAGTTGTGACAGTTAAAAATTACACCGGAGCTGAATGGATAAGATAATTGCTAACATCTCTGCTGTGTACCCATGATGATCTGAGTTTGATCCCCAACATCCACATGAAAAAAATCAATCATGGTAGCATGTGTTTATAATCCCAGCACTAGGAAGGCAGAAACATACAGGTTCTGAGTCAACCTGGCATAATCAGCAAACGGGAGGCTAGTAAAAGACTCTGTCTCAAAAACCAAGGTAGATGGCACCTGAGGAATGACACCCAAGGTTCGCTTCTGGCCTTCATATTCACATACACTTGTACACGTACAAAACACACACACACACACACACACACACACACACACACAATGACTTCATATATTGCCCTGTATTTCTTGAGGGAGCAGTTGCCCCTGTAAAACATCATTCTAAAACAAGTGCTCGCTCACTGTTCCTTCCTTTCTTCCTTCACTCGACCAGTATCTATAAAGTACCTGCTACGTGTCAGACAGTCCAAGGGGGAATACCTACAGTTGTGTTGCTTATCTTAAAGTAGAACTAATAAACTGGTGTATTGTAGAAGACAGGAAAGTTGAGTATCCAAATTCCAATAGTAGATGCTTAGAACATAAGGGACAAGTCTGTGTTGGCTGCAGGGATGGACAAAAGTTTTCTTAATAAGTTGAGCTTGAGTCAGTACTTGGAGGATTAAACTGAGCCAGTGGTGGGACTCCTGATATCTCCTTCAGCTTGCAGTGTATGTAACGATCCCTCTCTTGGTTCTCTTTTGAAATAGACTGTAGAGGCAATGAAAACCATACTGGATGACCTAAGAACCGAAGACCAATTCTCTGTGGTTGATTTCAACCATAATGTTCGAACCTGGAGAAATGACTTAGTGTCAGCTACTAAAACACAAATTACAGATGCCAAGAGATACATTGAGAAAATCCAGCCTAGTGGAGGTGAGTGGGTTTGATCTAAAGTCTACAGGGAAACTTCCAGAAAGTTCAGTCTAGGTTCACTAGAGAACCACAGTCCCTGCTGAGTGCTGTGATAGATCTTACATCTTAGGACTTAGGAGACTGATGTAGAAGAATTACAAGTTCAGTGTCCCCTCTGGGCAACCGTTAGTTCAAGGCCAGCCTTGAACTTAGACTACACAGTAAAACCTTGTCTCCAACAACAACAATCAAAAACTGTTGTTCTCCACCACACTGGTATTTGTCCAGTCTTTAGTATCTGCATTAAATAATACATTTATAGATAAAAAATGAATACTGTTTGTGGAAAAAGAATAGCACACAATATAGTTTAAACAAGTCTTTAAACAGTCCATCATTTTACAAAAAAAAATGTTTAGGAAGGGATTCTAGGCTTCCTTTTTAATTATGAAGTCATTCTAAGCTTCCTTATTAACTATGTAATGGTATGTATGTATGTGTAAAATCCAGAGAATCTCAACAAGGTCATTTAGATTGTTAAGTTTGTTGCTTTACAAAATTGACAGACTGATGTCTTAAAGGGCTTATTCACCTCTAAGGGAATAGTTTAAAATTAATAATTTACTGTATTGTGAAATCTTCATGGACACAGATAAATTTGTCACTTACAAAGCAATCAAATGAATTTCATATTGAGCAAAATATGCATAAGTAGTTAGTAGACAGATAAACCTGAATCCAAGTTGTGGACTCTGTGTTTGTGACCATTATGTTATTTTAACAGGCACAAATATCAACGAGGCACTTCTGCGAGCAATTTTCATTTTGAATGAAGCCAGTAACTTGGGAATGTTAAACCCTGACTCAGTCTCTCTGATCGTTTTGGTTTCTGATGGAGATCCAACAGTGGGCAAGTATTGCTTCAGCTTTCTATTGACAAATGTTTTCACTGTTGCTTTTTAAGAATGTTATTTGCTTAACACGGGAACTGCAATGTACGTTTCTAACACATTTTAAACCCTGGCTTATGCAACAAAGTCTTCTGACCCAGAAGCACCCGGGAGCAATCTTTTTAAAACTTTATGTGAGACTATTTGCTTTTACATAATGAGAGCTAAAGAAAGATAAAAGGCATCAGAATAGAAATAAAAATGAAACCCAAAGGAAATAAATACACAGAAATGTGCAAAAACAGAATAGGACACCATCTCAGCAGTATTACCAACCAGAAAGGGTGAAACGTCTGGGAGTAAATTTGCACAGAGATTGCTGGCAGAAAATCCTCAGGGGTGTAAAGTAGGCCACACATGGTCAGGTGCTAAACCACCCATCAGCATTGCTCTCAGTACCTCTGTTTCTCTCCCACACAACAGGCTCAGAAAGCTAAGGTTGAGCTCTAATCTGTATTGTGAGAACTGCCAGTGCATGCTGGGAAATGCATTTATTTCCTCAACATTAGGTCTGAGAAGATGGTAGATGGGAGTGGTGAATGGCACTTATTTATCTTAGTTCCCACAGGAATGTAGACTCTACTGTTCTTCACATCCCTTCCAACTGCCATGGGAGAAATGACTGCTGGCTTGGGCAACCTTTAAATAAATCATTTCTCTTGTCTACAAAATAGTTTCAGCATCTCCCAATTCCTATTACTTGCTGTTATTTTTATTTGTGTCTTTATATTGACAAGTATTAGGAATAACCAATGCTAGATGGCATGGCAAGAATGAGTCGTCACATACACAAGAATGGTGACTAACCAGTGCTGTACAGATGAATAAAATAAAAGTATGGGAGGCAATTATCACAATGGCAACCAGGATCGCAATCATTTCATTAGTACAGAGACAAACATGAGTGGTTGTTATGTGTTTGTGGTAGAGCCACTGTTTTCTCCATTCACATCTTGTAGTTTTTTAGATATAAGTTTTGAATAAAATTATAAAGAATGAGAGGAAATACATATTTTTTAAGTTATGCCTGTTTCTTACTCTTGTCTCCTAATCATTCAGTTTCTGCACTGGAGTTAGTTTCTGGCTACTAGTTTCCAGAGACACTAATGTATTCCTGTCTTACTTTATGTACACACTTGTGTGCTTGTGCATGTGTGTATGTATGTGTATATACATATAAATGCATGCATTACATATACAGATACCCTACATAAGACTATTTACTTTGATTTTTGTCTTTTTAAAAATACCTCTGGGGGGAAAATACCTCTGGGGATCTGGAGAGATGGCTCAGTGGCTAAGAGCACTTGCTTTTGCAGAGGACCTACGTTTGATTCCCAGTATGCATATGGTGTCTCACAGCTATCTTTAAGTCCAGTTCTAGGGGATCCTGTGCCCTCTTTTGACCTCTGAGGTCACTAGGCACGCATATAGTGTACATACATGCATTCAGACAAACCATTAATACACATAAAGTAAATATCCTTTTTAATACTTTTGATGGGGCTAGGGAAATGCCTTGGGAGTATAAGTACTATACAACCATAAAGACCCGAGTCGGAATCTTCAGAACCAATGTTCAAAAAAAAAACCAAACTGGACATGGCTCTTCATCCCTGTAAAGTCAGCATTCTGGGGACAGAGACTGGGGCTCTCAGAAGCTTGCTGGACAGCCTGCCTAGCCAACATAGCAAGTTTCCAGTTCAGTGAGAGACACAGCTCAATCTCAAGGCAATAAGGTAGAGACTGCTACAGGAAGAAACCCAATGTCATCCTCTGGTTTCTGCATGCATGTCTAAGGTGTGAACACCTGCACAGACATGACTATACCTCTCACTTTCTCACACTCACAAAGACACGGTGTCTTTGAACATGAAAGCGGAAGAGCAGCTAGCAGGAAGGAGAAAGATAAGCAGGAGTGGGCAGTGACAAAAATGGATAATGAGGAGAATACTCCTGAAATACATTATGTACATGTATAAGACTTTTACACAGAGTTAATATAGCTAATCAAATTTTTGAATGCTTTTGAGATTATTCAATATAAATACATAGAGTAGCTACATAGGCTTTCCCAGCTCAGTTGCACCACAATCTAACCAAGTTCCCTTATGGGTGACTTGCTTTAAGTTGTTTCTGATGTCACTATACCCAAATAATGCCCCCACTTGAGTTCTTAATGAAAGAGTGAATCCATTTTTAAAAATTCTGGATTTTGGGGCTGGAGAGATGGCTCAGAGGTTAAGCTCACTGACTGCTCTTCCAGGGGTCCTGAGTTCAATTCCCAGCAACCACATGGTGGCTCTTAACCATCTACAGTTAAATCTGGTGCCCTCTTCTGGCATGTAGGCAGAACACTATATATATGATGAATAAATAAATCTTTAAAAAAAATTCTGAATTTTGTCTTATTGGGTCAAAGGGCAAATGTAGTTTTAGTTTTGAGAAGTATTGCTGATTATCTCTTCTCACTGATTAGCTCTTCTCACTGGTCCCTCTTGCCTTCCTGTCATCGCCAACTTCAGGTGAACTGAAACTGTCCAAAATTCAGAAAAATGTGAAGCAGAACATCCAAGATAACATCTCCCTGTTTAGTTTGGGGATAGGATTTGATGTCGACTATGATTTTTTGAAGAGACTGTCCAATGAAAACCGTGGTATTGCTCAGCGGATCTATGGGAACCGTGACACATCCTCTCAGCTCAAGGTAGCATTTCTTTTCCCCTTCCTGGAGATGGTCTCGCTGCCTGAAACTGATTCCCTCAGAAGACAGCTGAACTGGGCTTGGAATTGTCCTAAACCTTAAACCTCTCAGGGAACTCTGTTCAGACAGAATGGCCTCCTGAAGCCAGAAGCTTCACTTAGGTTTTTACACTTTCAGTATCAATTACCTCCTCATTCACTTATCGATCACAAAGAGAGACGTGATGGATGACTTGAAACAGAAATCAGTTAGCTTTATATCCTCTTTCTGACTCCTGTGTTTATTAAATGGACAACCAAACGATGCCAATGCCAGGCACAGCATTTGCAGCTTAGCTAAAAGATACAGCTCTAATCCAGGTTACTTCAGCCCAGATAAATTTTATTATGAATGCCTACAAGGTTTCATTTCTGGTCATAACAAAAGAGGGAGAAATTCTTGTCTCTTAAATTGTAGGTAATTTCCTAACAACATGTTTTTGTCTTATGGCTCAGAGTTCATGACCTCGGCGTGTTCATCATCCCAAAGATCCATGCAAATACATTAAGAGTTATCTACTATGTATGTGAGAAGCCTCAGGGAAAATTACTTTAGATCTACAAAGTGGTATGAAAATAACAAATTGTGGATTTTTTTTCTCTCCTGTGACTTCTAGAAATTTTACAACCAGGTCTCTACTCCACTGCTGAGGAATGTTCAATTCAACTACCCCCAGGCATCAGTGACAGATGTCACTCAAAATAGCTTCCACAACTACTTTGGAGGTTCTGAGATAGTGGTAGCAGGAAAATATGACCCGAGTAAATTGGCTGAAGTTCAGAGCATCATCACTGCGACTTCGGTATCTGCTTTCCTGCTTATTGTGAAAATCCTGACTGGTCCTCTATCCTCTAGTACACTCGGTCTCTGTGTTAACAAGCTAATCCTAACTGGTTTCTTAGTACACTCGGTCTCTGTGTTAACAAGCTAATCCTAATTGGTTTCTTAGTACACTCGGTCTCTATGTTAACAAGCTAATCCTAACGGTTCCCCTTTATACACTTAGTCTCTGAGTTAACAAGCTAACATTCTGCATCCCCAGTCTCTTGTGTGTGGAACAGAAGCAGGAGTTAGAAGGGAAGGCAAGACACATTTTTTTCATCTTTTCAGTCATTCTATAAAACCTCACTCTTTCTCCCAAGCCCAACTCCAATTTCTGGAGTTTGTGCACTTAACCTATCCAGTCTCTTCCTTGTATAACCTCAAAGTGCATTTACAGCAAATGAGTTAACTGTAATTCTAGTCCATGGGTGTCCATCAACTGATGCTTTCATTGTCCAGACTAACACGGAATTGGTCTTGGAAACCTTGAGCCAGATGGATGACCTGGAGGATTTTCTATCAAAAGACAAGCATGCAGACCCTAATTTCACCAAAAAACTATGGGCCTATCTCACGATCAACCAGCTGCTAGCAGAGAGGTAAGGCGTACACCATGGAGATTTACAAACATGAAATGTCCACCTATAATATTTGAAGTCAAGACTAGGGATATAGCTTAGTGTAAAAACCTTTGCCTAGGACACACAAGGCTCTAAGGACAATCTCCATACTGTAAACAAACAGTAAATGGGATATTTGAAGTCATAAGCAAGAAATATTTGGAACCAAGAAAGGTATCAAATAAATGGAGGGATCGGATTGTTACTGCCTGGTTTCTAGTACTTTAACTAAATCTGAGTTACCTATTTTCTTTTTATTAAAAATGTAAACATGGGGCCTGGAAAGATGGCTCATCAGTTAAGATCACTGGTTGCTCTTCCAGAGGAACTGGGTTCAACTCCGAGCACCCACATCATGGCTAACAATTTAGTGTAATTCCAGTTCCAGGGGATACAGTGCGGTCTTCTGATATCTGTGGTCACTGCACACATGTGGTGCGAAGGGACATAGATGCACACAAAACATCTACATACATAAAATTTTAATGATTAAAATTTAAATGTCACATATGTGAGATGTGTGGAGTGCATTAATTTTAAATGAATATATGTGTGTGTGTGTGTGTGTGTGCACATATACATATATATCCTTCAATGTAAGTGAAAGGTTTAGGCATTACGCTGGCCTGCCATGTTACCTGGCAGAATGCACTCAGGCAGCACTCTGGCCAGCCCAGAGTTCCATGCGAACCAGTCTGCACTCAGGTGCAAAGGACCCCTTTAAAGGACAGAACCCTGCCTGCTTCTGTTCTCTCTCATCTTCCCTTACTCTCATCTTCTCTCTCTCCACTTCTCTCTTACCTCTGTCTCTCTGTCTCTCTGTCTCTCTGTCTCTCTGTCTCTCTGTCTCTGTCTCTCTGTCTCTCTGTCTCTCTCTCTCTCTCTCATCTGTCTCCCCCTTTCAGTCTCGCTATAATAAACTATAGTTAACGTGCTCTCCATGGCTCGTGCTCTGTCCATCGTGCCAATCCTGGTTCTGTACCCACGTTCGTGTTCCTCCCTCCGCCCCTTCTAATTTCTAACTTAAAACTAATTAACGACAGTAATGACCATGCTACTGTAGATATAGAACGTTACAGGGTCTCCTTTTCTACATCCAAGGGAGCCACTATTTGTGACATGTATCACCACTGGTTACTTTTGTCTATTTCACATAACCACACAACCCTTTTTGGACTTTCACTCAGCATTATGCCTGATAGATTTAGCCATGTTGCTGCACATGTCAATAGTCCATTTGCATTTCCACTTGAAATAAGGTCCAAGGAAAAATGTATGACTGTGTGACTAGTGTCCCCCCGAGGAACAGCTCTTTGATACTTATGCCATCTCTGGCTTCTCAGTTGAACTGTATTTTTTTTTTTTTTTAGTTTTACAAGACATGGTTTCCCCGTGGCTTTGGAGGCTGTCCTGGAACTCTCTCTGTAGACCAGGTTGGCCTCGAACTCACAGAGATCCGCCTGCCTCTGCCTCCCGGGAGCTGGGATTAAAGGTGTGCGCCACCAACGCCCAGCAGTTGAACTGTATTTCAACTTTAACATAAAACCCTCTCATTAGCGCATCCTTGCCCACATTTCATGGGAATCTTCACTAAAACTTATCATTGCAAAGTGCCCACTTTGTCTCTCAGGTCAAATTCTTGGGAAGATGGACCAAGGTTGTTGAAGTGGGTTACGAGAATTGTAACCAACATATAACTGGACTCACAGAGAAAATAGTCAATAAGATTTAATTTAAAAGATACATGTGGCTATAAGATTAAATATTGACTTTTAAGGCCCTGTAGAAAGATCAGTGGTTGCTAGAATTTCAGGTGACAGGTTGAGCATAGAGCATTTCATGGCAGAGGAACTAGTCTATATGACTCTGGGATAATAGATAGGACTGCTGTATCTACTTGTAGGTCTGTTATATCTACTTGTCCATGGGATGTACACATAAACCACAGTGTAAACTATTAATCTATATGTCAATGCATTTTCCTCTCTTGTCACAGATTTACCTCTCTGGTACAAGATTCTGTAATCCAGGAAGCTATGGGTGGTTGGGATACATGGAGTACCCTCACTATCTTTTACTCAATTTCACCATGAACCTAAAACTGTCCTGAAAAAATAAGTCTTTAAAAATAATCCCTTGGGGGTGCTGGACAGTGGTGGTTCATGCCTTTAATCCCAGTACTCAGGAGGCAGAGGCAGGTGGATCTCTGTGAGTTCGAGGACAGCCTGATCTATAAAGTGAGTTCCAGGACAGCCAGAGCTGTTACACAGAGAAACCCTGAATCAGTTAATTAATTGAGGGGAGACCATGGTGGCTCAGCAGATAAAAATGTTGGCCATGCTTTTCAACATGAGTTTGATCCTGGCGTCCTACATGATGGGAGGAGAGAACCAACTCCCACAAATTTTCTCTGACTTTCACATAGACACTGTGGCACATGTGTACACATACATACATACATACGTACATACCAAAGAAATGTAACTTTAAATTTTTCCCTTGAGACCACGTAGCTAGATAAAACATTAGGGTTCATGAAACCAGTTAGTTCTATTTGCCTTTTGCCTTAGGCACCCTACCCTGTACTCATGTCTTGAGTGAATATCAGAAAAGTGGAGAGGCTTGTATACCTTATGTATAGTGATGCTATTCAATCTATCTCCTGAATGCAGAAGTCTGGCTCCTACAGCTGCCATCAAAAGGAAAATCACAAAAACAATCTTGCAGATGTCTCTAGACCATCATATTGTGACTCCACTTACTGCCATGGTGATTGAGAATGAAGCTGGGGATGAGCGCATGCTGGCTGACTCCCCACCACAGGACCATTCTTGCTGCTCAGGTCAGTGCTTTGGGACCTCATGGGACAACAATACACAGTGATCTTCTTGTCTTATGTTGAAGTCCCAAAGCCTCTGTTCCCAATTTTGATCCATCTGCTCCCAGCTTGTGTCCATAAGTGCTCAAGCTTGTTTCTTCAGTTTGAGCTGACATATTATGAACACCTGAAATCCCAGCATTTCAAAGGCTAAAGCAGGAGGCTTTGGTAACCTAGGCCATTCTGAACTGCCACGTGAATTCATGACTAGACAGGCTTCATAACAAGACCCTGTCTCCAAGTAAAGGAAGGGTTTGAAAGATGATGGCTCAGTAGTTAAGAGCACTTCCAGAGTACCAAGGTTTGATTCCCATCTGTTGGCTCACAATCATTTGTAGCTCCAGTTCCAGGGGATCCAATACTTTCTGGATTATGTGGGCACAAAGCATACATGTGGACAGACATATATGCAGGCAAACACTCATACAATAAAACATAAACTTTTTTAAAAAGCAAAATAAAAATCTTTAATGATTTGTCACTCGACAGTGTACTTCTCTAATCATTTTTAAGATTTATTTTTATTATGTGTATGTTTAAATGCATGCACATGTGTGCTGGTGTCCCTGACGGCCATAAGAGGCCATCAGATCCCCTGGAGCTGGAGTTATAAGCAGGTGTGAGCTGCCAGTTTGAGTGCTGGGAACCACAAACTCAGGTTTTCTGCAAGAGCAGCAAGCATGCTTAACCATTGAGCCATCTCTCCAAACCACCTTCTCTAATATTAATTGAAAGGAAAGAATTGGCAAACAGTTTTCTTAAGAAGGAAATCATTACTGAGTCACTAGAGTCATTCTTGTTTACCACTACACTACGCTAGCTGATGCTTTGGTTCCTGGGGACTTTCAGTAGGAAACATGAATTAGTTAGAAAATAGGTCTGGGGAAATGGCTCGGTCAGTAAAATTATTGTCTTATAAGAATGAGGACCTGATCCCAGCACTAGGGAGGCAGAGGCAGGCAGATCTCTGTAAGTTCGAGACCAGCCTGGACTACCAAGCGAGTTCCAGGACAGCCTCCAAAGCCACAGAGAAACCCAGTCTCGAAAAACCAAAAAAAAAAAAAAAAAAAAAAAAAAAGAATGAGAACCTGATTTCAACACCCAGCACCCACCTAAAAGTCATGGTGTAGTGGGGTGCACTTGCAATCCCAGAACCCAGGGATTTAGTGGCCAGCCAGCTCCGCCTACAACATCCATCCCCAGGTCCCAGTGAGAGACCATGTTTCAAATCACAAAGTGGACAGCTCCTAAGAAACAAACCTCAAGGTAATCCCTGACTTCCCCACATATGTGCACCCACATACATTTGTACACATAACAGACATACCCACACACCACTCTACCACACTCCTTATCCCAAGGCTAAGAGGACCTCTGAGTCAATTAGATTCCCTACTTAGTCTTCTTGATGCAGAGTCTTGCATAGTCTTGAGAGTGGCTGCCATACACTACAATGGCCCTCTGAGTTTTTAATTCTGTTCCAGTGGGTTCAATGGTAGCAGCTCTCTATCTAGCCAAGGATAACCTTGAACTCCTGCTCCCACTGCCTCCACATCCTGAGTGCTAGGGTTGTAGGCATGTGTCACTATGCCCAGCAGAGCAGTTCCTTCTACTGCAGACCCATTTATAGTCCCAGATACTGGAAGAATTGGATCTCAGACTCCTGCAGTGTGATGCCAGAGGAAACAAAAGGAAGGAGGACTCTGAATAAAAAGAGGGGGTTGTGCTTGGCGGTGGTGGTGCATGCCATTAATACCAGCACTTGGGAGTTTGAGACCAGCCTGGTCTACAAGAGCTAATTTCAGTACAGGCTCCAAAGTTACACAGGGAAATCCTGTCTCGGATTTAAAAAAAAAAAAAAAAAAGAGGGGGTGGAGTTGTGGGTTGAAGTAGAATGTTTACTTTGCATGATCAAGACTGAGTTTGATAGCTAGCACTGAAGTTTTTTAAAGAAGGGGCAGATAAAACCTTAGCAGAGAACCTTTGGTTGGGGGAAGAGAATACAAAGACCAGATACTTTGAATTAAGTGCAATCTCTATGGAAGAGCATCTTGAACGTTAATGGATTTGGGTTCTTCTGCACAGGTGCGTTATATTATGGCACCAAGGTTGCCTCAGCTTCCATCCCATCATGGGCCAGTCCATCCCCCACACCAGTGATGGCCATGCTTGCAGTAGGAGCGAAGCCACTTGAGTCCACTCCACCTCCACATGTGATTCGAGGTAAAAGCATTTCTCCCTTCTCAGTGACTTTCACAGGCATGGTTGCCTTCCATGGAGAGACAACAGCTCCATGCATCAGCTTGCTGCACCTGCCGTAACAAAACAGCTGGGACTGGAGTGCCTCTGGTGTCTCTTATTTGGGGGCTAACCCTGGCATCAGGGTCTCATCCTCTGGCCTTATGGGAACCTAAGGAACTCCCAGGGACTCCATGTCCAGACGCTATCACATTTTGAAGGGTAGGCTTCAGGATCTGAATTTGTATGGGGACAAACCCATACCCATCGCTGTTTCCAACTGTATGGAGTGAAGCCTCTGAAATCCAAGAGATGCTCTTCTCATGGGAGTGCCCTGGGGGAGCATGGTTTCACATTTAATGAACAGCCTTGATTGGTTAAGCACTT